>NC_136062.1:441940316-442540316 GCF_964261635.1 Lissotriton helveticus | reverse complement strand
ACGAGAGAGGAACCGGCTCCACGAGTTGGAGCTCGGCCGGCTCAGACAAGAAGGAGAGATACAGCTGGCAGAAAGGAAGTTAGCCCTCGAGCAACTACGGCTAGAAGGAGACCTAGAAGAAAGGCGAAGACAAAGAGACCTCGAAGAAAAGAAACTCATGCTCGAGCATGAGCGCGGCCTCAGAGAACTAGAAATCAAGGCCAAGACAAACGAGACCGGCACCTCCGGAGGCAAGACCTCACCCCCACCGGTGGACACGAAGGTACACATACCCAAGGATGTCGTCAAAGAGTACTATAAGAACGACGACATCCAACAGTGGTTCAAAGCCTACGAGGTCGCCATGACTGCCCATCGAGTACCCCTCAAGGACTGGGGCGCCGGCCTATGGGGGAAGTTCATCAACGAGGGGAGAGACACCCTGCTAGAGCTCCCCGACGCCGAGATGACCTCGTACGAGCACATGAAGACCGCCCTCCTCACTCGCTACGGACTCACCCCCGAAATGTACCGGCAGCGATTCCGAGACTGTAAAAAAATCTTGGGTGGAGTACGTAAACTTTTACAGCAGAGCCTTCGAGTGGTGGATCAGAGGTTGCCAGGCCACCACCTACCAGCAGTTGGTCGACCTCATTCTATGGGAACATCTTTCCAATAACTGCTTCATCGAACTCCGGCAACATCTCCTCGACAGCAAACTGACTGAGCCCCGAAAACTCGCTGTCGAGGCTGATAGATGGGTGAGCACCCGAGTTCCTCGGAGTCCGATGGGAGACTACGGCCGGGGATCCCCGGGGAACCACCGACCACGAGGCGGCGGAGGAGGCCAGAGCAGGGGCCGAGACGCCCCCACGGGGTCCTCCCCTACCTCCACGTCGCCATCCCTGGGCCGAAAAGGGGGCCCCCCCAGCCAGACCCGGGCCCCGCCCGAATGTTACGTGCCACAGATGCCAGCGACAGGGCCATTACGCGAATGACCCTCTCTGCCCAATGAACCAGCGACCCAGCACCACCGGTCCCCCGAACCGCCAGATCGCGGCCGCCGCCCTGGGTGAAGAAATAGGCGAGGAAGAAGATGACGACCACGAGCAGGCCGAGTGGGAGCCCGCCGCTATGATCTTAGCATGCCTGGGTGAACAAGACATGATCCCCCGAGACCCGATCCCAGGCAACACCCAGAAGTACCGCCAATGGGTCACCATCAATGGACGCCGGGCCGAAGCCCTCCGTGACACTGGAGCCAGCGTGACGGCGGTCCGCTGCCACTTAGTGACCCCCGAACAAATTCTTCCCAACGTTTTGTGCCCAGTACGGTCGGCGGACAACTCTGAGAGTTTGTGCCAGATGGCCCGCATCCCCTTCGAGTGGGGAGGGGTGTCGGGCATACTGAAAGTGACTGTCCGAGACGATGCCCCCGTGGACTGCCTCCTCGGGAACGACCTGGAAAGTTCCCCCTGGGCCGGCGTAGAGCGGAGAGAGCATCTGGGGATGCTAGGCCTTCCAGAGTGGGTCTGTGCGACCACCTGCTCCATATCCGCCCGAGCCTCCACCCCAACGGAGGAAGCCCCGACCGAGGAGCCGGAGTGGCCCGCACCTCCGCCGCCCGCCGTCCCCGAGGACGCCGACCCTGAGCCAGGCACCCAGGGGCCCAGCCATGAAGATCTCTCCGAGCTCGGCCACCTTCCAGAACTAGCTCAATGGCGCCAAGAAGGTGGCCCCACCCGCGAGCAATTCCGGCAGGAACAGAACACCTGTCCCTCCCTCGAGGGAATCCGACGACAAGCCGCCACTCAAGCCACTGGGGACCCTGCGGGTTCTCACTGGATCTATTTGGACAACGACCTCCTCTACCGTGAGCAGAAGATTGCCGAACTAGGGGCCAGCCGGGTGCTGGTCGTTCCCCTCCGATTCAGAGACTTCCTCTTGAACTTAGCACATGATGTGCCCCTCGCCGGGCACCTGGGGCAGGACAAAACTTACAACCGCCTGGTGACCCATTTCTAATGGCCGAAAATGCGCCACGATGTGCATCATCACTGCAGAACCTGCCCGACCTGTCAAGCCAGCGGGAAGAGCGGGGGGAAAGTCAAAGCCCCGCTCCAACCCTTTCCGGTGGTGACCACCCCCTTCGAGCGAGTGGGGATAGACATTGTGGGGCCCCTGGACCCCCGCACCTCTCAAGGGCACCGCTTCATCCTCGTTCTGGTGGACCATGCCACCCGCTATCCTGAAGCCATCCCCCTCCGAACCATCACGGCCCCGGTCGTAGGCCGAGCCCTAATGGGAATCTTCTCCAGAGTCGGCTTCCCCCGAGAAGTCATGAGTGATCGGGGCACAAACTTTATCTCCAAGTATATGCGATCCCTGTGGCAACAGTGCGGGGTCACATATAAGTTCACCACCCCATATCACCCCCAAGGAAATGGACTGGTGGAACGGTTTAACCGAACACTAAAGGGGATGATCAAGGGCCTAGTAGAACCGCTACAACGCAAATGGGATGTCCTGCTGCCTTGCCTCCTGTTTGCATATCGCGAAGTACCCCAGAAGTCCCTGGGGTTCAGCCCCTTCGAACTATTGTATGGGCACCTGGTCCGAGGCCCCCTCAGCCTGGTCAAAGAAGGCTGGGAGACGGCTGTCCGAGGTGCTCCCCCAGATGTCTACCAGTACCTCCTGACCCTCCGCAACCAAACTCGGAAGTTCCAGGAACTGGCCGAAGCCAACCTGGAGGCTAGTCAGGAGGAGATGAAACGCTGGTATGACCAGAACGCCTCGTCCATCGAGTTCGAGCCGGGCCAGCAGGTCTGGGTCATGTCCCCGGTTGAACCCTGCGCCCTCCAGGACAAATGGACAGGGCCCTTCAAGGTGGTGGAGCGCAAGAGCCCGGTCACTTACTTGGTGGACATGGAGTCCCCCAGGAACCCCCTCCGGGTTCTACACGCTAACCGGCTCAAGCCGCACTTTGCCCGCACTGAACTAAGTCTGCTGCTAGCGACCGATGACGGAGCTGAAGTCGACTCCGAACCCCTACCAGATCTCCTGAGCACCACTGAGAAAGACGGCTCCGACGAAGGGGTCACGCTCTCCTCTACCCTGACCCCAGAACAGCACCAAGACTGCCGGAAGCTGATGGGACAGTTCGCAGACCTATTTTCCCTCACTCCCGGGGTCACCCGATGGTGCGTCCACGATGTAGACACCGGAGACAACCCACCTGTAAGGCACCGAGCTTTCCGAGTGCCCGACCAAGTGCGGGCCTGCATCCAGTCCGAGGTGGCCAAGATGCTGGCGCTGGGGGTGATCGAATCCTCCGACAGTCCGTGGGCCAGTCCAGTTGTCCTGGTCCCTAAAGCCGCTCCCCCCGGCACACCACCGGAGCTCCGGTTCTGTGTTGACTACCGGGGGCTGAATGCAGTCACCAGGACCGACGCCCATCCCATCCCCGGGCTGATGAACTGATCAATCGCCTGGGGGCTGCAAAGTATCTCAGCACCTTCGACCTCACGGCTGGGTATTGGCAGATCGGCCTCACCCCTGGAGCACAAGAGCGATCGGCCTTCTCGACCCATGATGGCCACTACCATTTCAAGGTGATGCCCTTCGGCATGAAAAACGCCCCAGCCACCTTCCAGAGACTCGTGAATAGGGTGCTGGCGGGGCTAGAAGAGTTCAGCGCCGCCTACCTAGACGACATTGCGGTGTACAGCCTCCACTGGAATGCACACCTGACCCACCTCCGGGAGGTCCTGACGGCCCTCCGCCGGGCCGGACTGACAATAAAAGCCAGCAAGTGCCAGATAGGCTAGGGGCCGTGACCTATCTGGGACACCAAGTAGGGAGCGGCCAGGTGGCTCCCCTCCAGCCAAAAATTGACGCTATCCAGGCCTGGGAGCCCCCGGCCACCCAGACCGCCGTCCGAGCCTTCCTGGGGCTCACTGGATATTATCGGCGCTTCATCAAAAACTATGGGAGCATTGTGGGGCCCCTCACAGAACTGACCTCGAAGAAACTACCACCAAAGGTGCGCTGGACCCCCGAGTGCCAAGCCGCCTTCGAAACACTGAAGACTGCCATGTGCACCGCCCCTGTGCTCCAAGCCCCCGACTACAGCCGAGAGTTTGTGGTCCAAACCGACGCCTCGGAGCACGGCATTGGGGCGGTCCTCTCCCAAGTGAACCCTGAGGGGGCTGACCTTCCCGTTGCCTTCATCAGCCGGCGGCTGCTGGCCAGAGAACAACGATGGAGCACCATCGAGAGAGAAGCCTTCGCCGTCGTGTGGGCCCTAAAGAAGCTCCGGCCCTACCTCTTCGGCACCCACTTTCGGGTCCAGACCGACCACCGGCCCCTGCGGTGGTTGATGCAGATGCGGGGAGAAAACCCGAAACTGTTGCGATGGTCCATCTCCCTGCAGGGGATGGACTTCACTGTGGAGCATCGCCCCGGCAACGACCACGCCAATGCTGACGGCCTGTCCCGATTCTTCCGCCTCGGCGAGGAGAATCCCCAAGAAGATGGGTGACTCTCCCCTGCCTTCAGCTGGGGGGGACGCGTGTTGGACCCGGCCTCATGGCGTGGTCCTACCTGTTAGAAAGGTGACCCGGGGGAGGCAGAAGATGTCTGACTGACCACCCCTAGGACCACCCCTCCGTTGGGAAGTAGCCGAGCGTTACCGAGAGGCCTCATGCATGAGGGCCCTCTCCTAGGATCGTACAGCAGAGTAATCACAGCACTACAAACGGACACCCCACAGGAGGTCAAGTTCTCAAGCTTTTATAAGTAATAACGGTTGCGGGTTCTTGGCAGTATATACAGCTGGATCGAGGGATCCGTAAAGTCTCGGACAAGGAGGGTAAGGTAGCGGGACAGTCTTACTCTGGGCGGAGGAAGGGATACCCTACGCACAGCTCTCAATCCTCGAGCTGGGGGGTTCCGAGAGGTTCGAGCCGCGGCGGCGCCAGCAGGCTAACAGGATGATTCAGCAAGGTAGGCCGCGGCGGCGCCAGCAGGCTCTCAGATGGTTCAGCAAGGTAGGCCGCGGCAGCGCCCGCAGGCTCTCAGATGGTTCAGCAAGGTAGGCCGCGGCAGCGCCAGCAGGCTCTCAGATGGTTCAGCAAGGTAGGCCGCGGCAGCGCCAGCAGGCTCTCGGATCGTTCAGCAAGGTAGGCCGCGGCAGCGCCGGCAGGCTCTCGGATCGTTCAGCAAGGTAGGCCGCGGCAGCGCCAGCAGGCTCTCGGATCGTTCAGCAAGGTAGGCCGCGGCAGCGCCAGCAGGCTCTCGGATCGTTCAGCAAGGTAGGCCGGGGCAGCGCCAGCAGGCTCTCGGATCGTTCAGGTTACAGGAAGGATGAGTTTGTCTGGTGTCGGCCGTGACAGCGTCGGCAGGGCTTCCAGTCCAGGATACAACTGGCGTCCTACTCCGGGGCTGGCCCAGATATAGGACGGAGGTCCTTTGATGTCCGGACCCTCGCGCCTGGGGGCCAGAGGGGCCGGGATGATGGTGTCCAGACACCCAGCAGGGGGGTGGAGCCAGCGCCCAGGGAGGCCGGAGGGCGATCGATACCAGGCGTCCGGGGACGGCTGGAGGGCCATCGAAACTCCTCTCCCTCCGGGATCTGTCGAGTGGCCACTCGACCACCTGGTTGGATCTTGGTGCCTCGATGTCTGGGCTTCGCTGGGGCCGGGGCTGGGGCCGAGGCCACGTGGTCGTGACGTGGTGGGCCCAAGATGGAGTCGGGCATGGTCTCGTGCTTCGGTCGTGATGGGCCTACGCTGGGGTCAGGCCGATGATGGGGGTCCGGGATGGTAGCCGGATCTGTGGTGTTGAGGCGTGCAGGGTCGGGCAGAAGGGGCCGCCCGAGGTCCGGAGGAGGGCTGATGTCGTCCTGGGCCCGCCATGCGGGAGGGGTAGGACCACGCCATGAGGCCGGGTCCAACACTACCCCTCCCGCATGGCAGGCCCAGGACGACATCGGGCCTCCACCGAACCTCAAGCAGCCCTTTCGCCCGACCCTGCACGCCCCAACACTACCGGTCCGGCTACCATCCCGGACCCCCAATACCGGCCTGGCTCCATCTTGGGCCCACCACGCCACGACCACGTGGCCTCGGCCCCGGCCCAGGCCCCCAGCAAAGCCCAGACATCGAGGCACCAAGATCCACCCAGGTGGTCGAGTGGCCACTCGACAGATCCCGGAGGAAGGGGAGTTTTGATGGCCCTCCAGCCGTCCCCGGACGCCTGGTATCGATCGCCCTCCGGCCTCCCTGGGCGCTGACTCCACCCTCCTGCTGGGTGTCTGGAAACCATCATCCCGGCCCCTCTGGCCCCCAGGCGCGAGGGTCCAGACATCAAAGGACCCCAGTCCTATATCTGGGCCAGCCCCGGAGTAGGACACCAGTTGTATCCTGGACTGGAAGCCCTGCTGACGCTGTCGCGGCCGACACCAGACGAACTCATCTTTCCTGTAACCCGAAGCTACCTTGAGAGCCTGCTGGCGCTGCCGCGGCCCACCTTTGCTGAACCATCTTGGGAGCCTGCTGGCGCTGCCGCGGCCCACCTTTGCTGAACCGTCTTGGGAGCCTGCTGGCGCTGCCGCGGCCCACCGTTGCTAAACCATCTTGGGAGCCTTCTGGCGCTGCCGCGGCCCACCTTTGCTGAACCACCTTGGGAGCCTGCTGGCGCTGCCGTGGCCCACCTTTGCTGAACCTTCTCGAGAGCCTGCTGGCGCTGCCGCGGCCTCCCCTCCGACACCGACCACCTGTCGAGTCCTGCTGGCGCTGCCGCGACTCGACCTCTTGGAACCCCCGGCTCCAGGATTGAGAGCTGTGCGCAAGGTATCCCTTCTGGCACCCCTATCGAGACTGTCCCGCTACCCTGACCTTTTTACGAGACTCTACAGGTCCCTCGATCTGCTTGTACATATCGCTGAGAACCAGCAACCTTTATTTCCTGATAAAGCTTACGAACTTAACCTTTGGTGTGGTGTCCATTTGTAGTGTTGTGATCTCTCTGCTTTATGATCCTAGGAGAGGACCCTCACCCAGGAGGCCTCTCGGCAACGCTCGGCTACTTCTTGACAGAGAGGTGGGTCTAGAGGTGGCCAGTCAGACCTCTTCTGCCTCCCCCGGGGTCGCCTTTCTAACAATTGCTATAAAGGCTTTGTAGATCTAGGGTGCTGTGCTTACCTTGTATAAAGAGTGCGGCCACCGGAGTTCACCATTCGACTTGAAGTCTGCCTATATGTCAAAGTATATTCAATAAGTTGCAGAGAATTCCATTGCTCTTGCTCGATAGGCCGTGGTTGCTTCTGAACGATGTTTGGTGAAGGAAACAAAAGGACATTTTGATTAGTCATCGTAAACTGAGTTGCGTAACTACTATCAAAAGTGAATTTTAATGTGGGTTCTTAATATTCCGTAGTTAAGACTGTTGCTGCTCCAGCAAACAAAGGAAGATCAATAAGTTAATAGAGGCCTGGGACGGCCTCGTGATGCAGAAAAGAAAAAAGTATCATGAACGCACAATTAATAATAATAGAGGCCTAAGCATGTGGCGTAGTACAGAAATACGACACAGAAATTTATACACGCACAATTTTTAAGATTAGAGGTGTATAGGACCTCGTGACTTATAAAGAAATATTTCAATTATGTAAATACAATTTAAAACCATTGAGGGGTAGGAAAGCCATATGAAGGATAACAAAATAGCATTATGTATATACAATTTACAATGGAGGCTGATGTTGTGACGTCTTCTCTTACCTAGGCTCCTGTCGTCTTTTGTCGTGTCTTGAAAGGCTGAGGTTTTGCTGAGTCTGGAATGTTTTTCGACAGACTGTCTGTCATCGCAGCACAGGCAGGCAAAAGAGAGCGTGCTCACGTCAGTGCCCGCATTATATGGGAACCGCGGGAGCTGATCACACCAAGGACAGGGCCATCATTGGTAGAGTTTTCGCGGTCTGCAATAATGATGCCCTGGGGGACATGCCATTGGGTAATGTATTGGTTTCCAGGCTAAATGATAGCAAGCATGCTAGGTGGTGGCATGTGGGTAGTGTGGGTGGGCGTGCACCGCGCATGTGCAAGTATGAGTGTGTGCACTAACCATTAACAACAGAGAGAGATGGGGGCGGTGTTATAATGTGCGCAGAGGCAGGCCCAAAATCGGATCTGCAATGAGTCAGCACTACTAATCATTGTCCTAAGTGCGCCCTGAGGTCTGATTTGTCACTGAGAGGGTGCTCGCACTATAGTTTGTAATGCTTATCATACTCAGCGTGTACCCGCGCATACGGTACGAATATGCTTTGACGTTACGCGTCACATTAAAGCTACGGCGTTCTGTACGCGAAAGGGGGCAATGTTTCTGCTTGGTTTAAAACATGTATGTATTTAATGTAGCTACTAAGGGCAGACATTTGGGATAACTTTGATGTTTTTTTAAATACTTTTGATAATCCTATATTACTTTTAAAAACAATTACTCAAATCGCGGTAGAACATCATGCGTACTTGTATTGAAAGAGCTGCGCAAACGCATCATAAGCGTACACAAAGCCATGTGACTTTAAATGTAGAGATTTGATTGGTTCGTAACTTTTCCTATTGCAAGTGTTGAAAGTTCCGTCCCATTATAATTATTCGACTTTGAGTTTCTAAGAAGAAGCATTTATTGTGAGAATCTTCTCAAATAGAAGAAAGATCACCATAATAAGAGCAATGGAGTCATCTTCCAGCAGTTCTTCAGAGGAATATTTAATTCCTGAAGAAGCTCCAAAGGAGAGGAAAGAAGTTTTTCACTTTTCCAGAAGGTCAAAAAAAGGTTAATGCTGCAAAAGTAACCTGTAAAATTTGCCAAACAACTCTTTCTTGGGGTGATCAAAGTAAAAAATACTCCTTTGGCACAGCAAATATGGTTCGACACGTGAAGAACTTGCACCCCAAGAACTTTGCTCGAGCTGAAAGACGGAGGTTGCATGAGAACCCACCTGCTGCTACACCAAGCACATCAACTGTGGCAGCATTTTCAGCAAGCAGTCCACACCCACATATTGATTCTGACTTTCCTAAAGTTACAATTCTTTGCATTTATTGCGATAAACTTTTGTGTTATGGGGAACAGTCTATAGACCTGATGAAACGCAGGATACAGGATCATTGCTGTCCTCGACATTAGTTTTTCATTCTTTTTTTTTCCGCTTGGAATTTGTTGAGAAAACACAAAAAAAATACAAAACAAAACAAACAGTTCTTTTTAGAACTACCTTCACTGGTCAAAGAAAGTACTATATTTCCATGTTAGTGTGTAAAAGTTTGTCAGAATGAATGTGTAGTTTATAAATGAATGAATGAATATATTACTAGTGTATAGAGAAAGTGAAAGTGCAGAGCTATAAGGAAATGCTACAACATAAATCTATAAGGTGTTTACCTATAGTATACTGTAGTATGTGCGAAGCACTTAAATGTAACATATGTACATAAATATGTTAGAAGTTTATTCTTCAATTTGCGCTGCTGGTGAAACTGCCTGGGTGAATTTGTATGTGTTAGGGGCGGATTTACAATCTTCTAGTGCCTCTTTTACACAGCCGTTGCGTCACTTTTGTGACACAGCGGTGGTGCAAAAGATGTGCCATGGTGTGTGCTATTACAATGTGACGCATCTGGAGGGTGCATTACATTGTAAAGCCCTGCGCCAGAAGAGGCTTTCCTGTGCAGGAGGGGGTGCAGCAACGCCTCCTAAAAGTGACTGAGTGAAATGTATAACATTTCATTCAGTCACTGTTGAGCTTATGCTGTGTCAAAACCTTGCACATGCTTGTAGCAGGTGTAAGGATTGATACAGCATTGTGAGCATAGGGCCCCAGAGCATTGCTGGAGTTGTGTTATACTTGCAACCGAAGTCAAGCAATAACTATTCCAAAAATTACTTTGCAATTTAGTTTTGTTAATATTTTATAATAAGAGTATGAAATATAATCTAAAAAATTAAATACATATAAATATTTATATTAAAAATATAAGAAATTAGTATAAAAAGAAAGACATAATAATTAATACATTTATAACTTATCCTTTACAAAACCTTTGAAATTCACTGAAAAAACCATAGGTTTTACAAACGTTATAGTTCGGAATTAGCATTTATTGAAAAAACCATAGGTTTCACACACGTTATAGTTAGGAATTAGCATTTAAAAAACCTTGCAAATTCATTGAAAAAACCATAGGTTTCACACATGTTATAGTTAGGAATTAGCATTTAAAAAACTTCTCAAATTCATTGTAAAAACCCTGTTTTCACACGTTATAGTTAGCTGCACATTCCTCTCATACAAAACCTTTGAAATTCCTCCGTTATAGTTAGCTCAGCTAACTATAACTTGCGCGCCCGCAATGCACTGCTGATGACGTCACATAAAACATCACTCATGAGATGGTCAGTGACATCACTCATGACATCTCAAATGACATCACTGATGACTTCACTGATAATATCATCCTTGTGAAAGAATGGTAGACCTCCTTTTGTCGTAATATAACCTTTGATACACACCTTCAGAAATAGAAAGTAAAAATTTTAAAACAAAAGGGAGATGCCAATACCACTTACCAACAACCTGTTCAGTAATTCCGCCATCTACATATCCATGTACTCATTCACCAATAGTTCTATATAGTCACTTATACATGTACTCACTCATCATATGCACTCATATACTTATAAATAATGTTACACACCGACACTCATCCATACAGTTACTCACACACATACTCACACTTGCAAATAAACTATCAAACATCCATTTGTTTGCATATACAGCTATACACACACCACTACACTTACTTTTACAGAAACGTACACATACTTACTCTCTTAAACAATCAGTGATAGAAACACATACTTATTTATACAGGAACTTTTTGAATCTGTCACTGTCATATATGCTTACTGTTGGACCCGGTCCTTTGGGCAGGTTCACCCCGTGACTTTTTGCTTTTTCCTAGCCTGTTTTTGGAACCTGGGTTGGTGATTTTAGGCCTCTGCGCACTTTTTCACTGTGGTACAGTGTAAAGTGCGTGTGCTTTCAGTGTATGGATGGTGAGCGCCCTGCCCTCCCATAGGAATGAATGGGAAATATGTATGCCCATGGTAGATTCCTGATGCGTGGGGAGTGCAGGGGCAAGTTTGATATGTGTGAACTCGTGAGACTGAATGCTGCATAATGGTATATGCGGCACGGCTGTATCTAGTCCAGAAGCGCCACTTTTAGAAGTTGGCATAATTGTGTAGTGAGTCTGCTAGCACGTGATTGGCTGATGGGCCTGGCCCTGGATGCCTGGGCCTGCTGGTAGATGGACTGTCTGGAGGAGGGGGGTCTGAGTCAGCCGTAGATGAAAGGCCCCCATCTGCTGTTAGGGAGGGGCGGAAAGAGCGTCTGGTGGAACCAGGCTGTGCCTGGCGGCCCACCCCTGATGGCTCTCCCTCCTGATAACCCACTGTCCCCTCTGACCTGAGGCTGACAGGAGAGGGAAACCAGATACACCCAGGGCTTAGGGCTCGCTTACACAAAGACTTCAAAAGACTTCAAAGCCTTTTCTGTGTATAAGAAGGGGCTGTGCCCCTTCCAAAATGTTCTTGTCTTGTTCTTACTTCGGACTGGAATCTACCAGGGGCGGGCGCTGCCCAGCCCCTGGATGCCTGGACTTCTTGGGGACCCCTCTGCCTGTCCTGGAAGGATGGGGGACTTTGCTTTACCCTGGAGGGACTTTGCTGTATCCCCTGAAGGACTTGGCTGGACTTTTCCTCTTTAGCGCCTGTGAGCGCTTCGCTGGGACAATAGCGCTTAGGAGCGCTTTATTTTCGATTATAGCGCTGGTAGCGCTCTGCTCATTTTCCCTAGCGCTTGGAAGCGCTTTATTTCCCATGGCCGGTGCCCACCCGGCATCTGGCCCGTGAAAGGAATCAGCCCCCGCCTGCCTGCCTAAAGAGGAGGGCCGCTGCGCTGCCCGCAGCGACCCGGAAGTGGTCGGCCGGCCGGCCAATCTCAGCGCGGCCGGCCAGAAGTCCCGCCCCCCCGCAGTCGGCGGGGAGAGGAAAGGAAGGCGCGGGAGATGGCGGCGGTGGACAGGGCTCCTCTCGGCTGAGGAAGCCCCAGGGAGACGAGGCGGCCGGTTGGCAGGGCTCCCGTGTGCCGAGGGAGCCCTGCGGAGAGGAGAAGACTCGTGGTCGGCTGCTAGGGGCTCCCGTGTGCGGAGGGAGCCCCGGCGAGGAAGGGAGAGGTGCCGGCAGCCGGGAGGACGCCGCAGAGAGCGGCGCGACGATGGAGCCTTCCCCGCAGCAGAACCGGTGAGTGAAGGGCTGCGGGGGAGGAGGCTCCGTGCGGTGCCGGTCGAGGCACAGAGTCAGGGCTGCCCCGGTGGCAGCGGGTCGCCCCAACGATATCTAGAGCCCAGAGAGGCTCAAGGGGCTCATCTCGTTTGGCGAGCCCAGAGGCTCGTAGGGGCATAATTGGAGCAGGGCGGCCCCGGTTGGCAGCGGGTCGCCCCAACGATATCTAGAGCCCCGAGAGGCTCAAGGGGGGCCCATGCTTGTTATGTGGGGAGCCCGTGCGCTCCATAGCCCCTGATGACTGTCAGAGCCCCGTGGCTCCCGCTTCTGGCGCAATTTGTTTAACGGGGCATTCCTTTTGGTCACGAGTCCCCAGAGGGGGGACTCCAACGGCTGGGGGCACCATTGTCTTCAAGAGCCTGTGTGGCTCCAACGTAGGGCGTGTGTAATACCAGAGCCTGTGTGGCTCCAACGTGGACCTAGCTGGTTGTAGAGCCAGTGGGTCTCCGGCATGGCGCAGTTTGCGCCTGAGGGCCAGTGAGGGCCCTGGCGCAGTGTTGATGATTCTCCAGCTGCCCAGCAATTAGTGGGCAGCTGCACCGTTTAGGCGCAATTTCAGGAGAGAGTCCCTGTGTGGGACAGCGAGGGCACAGTGGTGCCCGGCCTTCCCAGCTGCGCAGCACTTAGTGCCAGCTGCAGCGTTTAGGCCCTTGTGAGTGTTCACAGGGGCCCAGCAAGTAGTGGGCCCCTGCATCGTTTAGGCCCTGACATTGAGACTCAGGGCGTTCTAGCCCCAACAAGGCCAGTTGGCCTCGGGACTGCCACAGGTGGTGGCTTATGTAGGTTTTGCGCAATTGTATGGTTCTTGCACCTCTGAATGTGATTTCTTGCATCATGTCTTATTCCTGCACCTCTGAATGTTTTTAGACATCATGTGGCTATTGCGCTACTGTAGTATTCTGGTACCTCTGAATGTATTTTTATTGCATCATGTGCTTTATTCTTAACACCACTGAATGTGTAGGTTTATACATTATGTGTTTCTCTTTACTACTCCCCTGAATGTATATCTATGCATCATGGGTAATGTGTTCTCCCTTGGACCCCTAAATGCTGTGTGATACTTAGGTGGTTTTCCTTTACTACTCCTCTGAATGTGTTTCATACATCATGGGTAATGTGTTCTTTCTTAGACCCCTAAATGCTGTGTGATACTTAGGTGGTTGTTCTTTTTAGTACAGGTGGTCCTAGTGAGGTCCTGGTCCCCTGCGTGTCAGTCTCCTAAGGGTTTAGGGTTGCGTAGGTGGTACTTACCTGTTCCCAGTAGTTACTGGATGTGATCTATAACTGTTACTTTGTGTTACAGTGACTTTATACACTTTTATTCTAAGTTCTATAAGTACTATTATATTTCTAAAAGTGCTGATTATGACAGTGGCCCATGTGGCCCTGTCCTGTGTAAATAATCCCTTGTGAATATTGCCGTGCCCGTTGGCACAATGTACATGTGTGATTTCTATCTGAGATGTTTTTGACAATACAAAAGTTATTTTAATATAACCTTGTGTGGAGTCTCTTTTGTGGTGTACCTAGTAGGTTGTTGCTGTTGTGCGCTGACGCAAATGCTTTACACATCGCCTCGAGTTTAGCCTAGACTGCTCGCGCCATGCTACCTAGAGGGTGAGCAGGGGTTATCTTGGCGTGTGACTTCCTTGCCCTGACTGGAATGGTGGTTTTGGCCTGGCTTTGGCGTCAGCCTTAGCCTACCCGAAATAGCCGGTTTCCAACATTGGTGGGTCAGCGGTGCGGATTTGGACATGCGTTTGCCCAGTGCCATAGCGACAACTGGCCACATTACAAAAACTCTGCGTTTTTCAGATAGTCACATATTTGGGATTATTGTTTCTGATTTTGTTTTTCCTCAAAAGTGTCATTTTCAGATGGTGTTCCTGCGCTTAATGTTTAGTGGCAGATGAGAGAAAATGACAGGGCGGGACGCCAGTAGATAGGGGAGGTTCCCATAGGTTAGGAATCCCTTGCTGGGTCCAGTGTCCAAGCCCTATTCCTGTCCCTGTGTGGGTAGATGGAAGAGAGGGAGGGTGGAGGAGAAATTGCTTGCTCAGGAGGGTGGTTATTCCCTGAGTGTAGTGTGTGTGTGTCTGGATTCCCCCGTATGGTAGGATCCAGTGGTGGTGTAAAAAGTTCAATCGGGTCCAGTTCCCAGAGTATGGTGCCTGGTGCTCAGTAAGAGGGTGACAGGTTGAGAGTCAGAGGCAGTGAGGAACTGTCTCACCAGTCTGGAGGGGGAGTGTGTGGATGAGTGGTGTCCTGAACTGGAGGAGTTGTGTGAGTTTTTTTTTAAGGAGCTTGCACGTGGGGTGTACCTCTGGTGGTGTGCAGGAGATTCTACAGAGGCATTGGACAAGAAGGTGGATGTCTGGCGGTGTGCTAGATGTCTTGCAGAGGCATTAGGGAGTGATTCTAAAAGTAGTGGCTTGTGTATCTGATGATCCTGTGTAGGTGAAGAGGTTCATGTGTAGCCCAGCTGGGTCCCATTAGGATGGTAGGGGTGTAGGGGCTCACGTCCTGTCTCAGTGGAGGCGGAGTGAGTGTGGGACGGTGTGTCCCACGTTGGCCCGAAACCCTGTCTCAGGGCCTGGAGGGTTCCCTAAGGGCGCGCCAGGTCAGGGGCCTAGGCTGTACTTACAAGTCATTTGAAGAGGATCTTCCTGTGTCTAGAGGACGGGGAGTGTCTGTAATCAGAACTCCGGCGGTCCTAGTGTTGGGCAGTACCGCTCCTAAGTGGAGGGTGCAGAAGTCCTGGCTCGCTGAGCATTTGACCGTCTAGAAGTGCTTGACCATTTTCTTTTTTTTTGGGGCCTCTGGAGGTCGTTCCCCGAGGAGGGGGGAGGCCAGGTTCAGGTTCAGCCTGACCTGGAGGGAAGGGCATCGGTAATCAGTGTCCTGACCGGTTGTTGGCTTCCAGGGGTATCGCTCCAAGGTGGAAGGGTGCAGAACTCTGGAGGGGGGTGCAGAGGGACGGTGTCCTTACTTCTGACCCCGGTGGGAGGAAAGTGTGTTGCTGATACGCCACTGGCGTGTACTCTGTCTAGCCGGGAACATACTGAGAATCAACCTGTGATAGGGAGTACTGGAGGAGAGTGTGTCGCTGATACGCCACTGCCGTGTGCTCTGTCTAGCCTGAGACATACTGGGCCTGTAATCATGGAACTGGAAGGGGGTGCAGAAGGACGGTGTACTTCTGACCCCGGTGCAACTTAAGGGTTTAGATCCTAGGTTGGGAGATTAGGAAACTTCTAGGTCAAGAGGAACTCTACCAAAGTGAATCAGCTGAAGAGACCGAGGGGGCTGCCCTTGCTGTGTGTTCTGGGGCCCGCCTGCAGTTTGTTGTTTCCACTAAGGTAGAGGAAGGGGGACTTTGCTGTGTGCTGTGTCCCCCCACCTGCTTGAAGAGGGACTGTGCTGTGTGCTTTGTACCTCAGAAGTGGAATCGTTTCCAGGTGGTAGACCAGTGACGGAGTGAGGTCCTGATCTGGTAGGAGAGTTGTGTACTGGTGAGTGCTTCCCTGTGAGGGTTATTCCTTCACCCTGACTGGAAGCAAGGGTCCCTACTTGGTCTAAGGTACTTACCTCTGCCAACTAGAGACCCCCAGTTCTAACATTGGTGGAGTAGAGGTAGGATGGGGCGTGCTTGCCCGTGACCTATGGTCAACCTGAGGGTGTGGTCCCTAGGTTGTAGGATCAGTGGTAGTGTAGCTACCCTGAGAGAGAGAGTGGAGATTGGCTATTGTGTGCCAGGGGCTACTGCCCCCACTCTGTGGATTGGTTAGGACCTGTGATATTTGGATGGCCTAGGGCCTGGTCCTGGCTGTGGATGACTAGTGTGTACCAGTGGGGTATCCTAATTGTGCCAGAGAGCTGTTGTTGAGGGAAATCTATGTGGGTTCAGAGTGGCGAAAAAACTGGAAGGTGGCCCTGCCGTGCAGGCCCGTGTCCGTGGTTTTTGTCGCCCAAAGCAGTGAAGGCCATCAGTGTAGTGATTGGTCTACCCTGCGTTTTGGCTGGAAGGGGGATGTGTTGGACCCGGTCCTTTGGGCAGGTTCACCCCGTGACTTTTTGCTTTTTCCTAACCTGTTTTTGGAACCTGGGTTGGTGATTTTAGGCCTCTGCGCACTTTTTCACTGTGGTACAGTGTAAAGTGCGTGTGCTTTCTGTGTATGGATGGTGAGCGCCCTGCCCTCCCATAGGAATGAATGGGAAATATGTATGCCCATGGTAGATTCCTGATGCGTGGGGAGTGCAGGGGCGAATTTGATATGTGTGAACTCGTGAGACTGAATGCTGCATAATGGTATATGCGGCACGGCTGTATCTAGTCCAGAAGCACCACTTTTAGAAGTTGGCATAATTGTGTAGTGAGTCTGCTAGCACGTGATTGGCTGATGGGCCTGGCCCTGGATGCCTGGGCCTGCTGGTAGATGGACTGTCTGGAGGAGGGGGGTCTGAGTCAGCCGTAGATGAAAGGCCCCCATCTGCTGTTAGGGAGGGGAGGAAAGAGCGTCTGGTGGAACCAGGCTGTGCCTGGCGGCCCACCCCTGATGGCTCTCCCTCCTGATAACCCACTGTCCCCTCTGACCTGAGGCTGACAGGAGAGGGAAACCAGATACACCCAGGGCTTAGGGCTCGCTTACACAAAGACTTCAAAAGACTTCAAAGCCTTTTCTGTGTCCCTTCCAAAATGTTCTTGTCTTGTTCTTACTTCGGACTGGAATCTACCAGGGGCGGGCGCTGCCCAGCCCCTGGATGCCTGGACTTCTGGGGGACCCCTCTGCCTGTCCTGGAAGGATGGGGGACTTTGCTTTACCCTGGAGGGACTTTGCTGTATCCCCTGAAGGACTTGGCTGGACTTTTCCTCTTTAGCGCCTGTGAGCGCTTCGCTGGGACAATAGCGCTTAGGAGCGCTTTATTTTCGATTATAGCGCTGGTAGCGCTCTGCTCATTTTCCCTAGCGCTTGGAAGCGCTTTATTTCCCATGGCCGGTGCCCACCCAGCATCTGGCCCGTGAAAAGAATCAGCCCCCGCCTGCCTGCCTAAAGAGGAGGGCCGCTGCGCTGCCCGCAGCGACCCGGAAGTGGTCGGCCGGCCGGCCAATCTCAGCGCGGCCGGCCAGAAGTCCCGCCCCCCGCAGTCGGCGGGGAGAGGAAAGGAAGGCGCGGGAGATGGCGGCGGTGGACGGGGCTCCTCTCGGCTGAGGGAGCCCCAGGGAGACGAGGTGGCCGGTTGGCAGGGCTCCCGTGTGCCGAGGGAGCCCTGCGGAGAGGAGAAGACTCGTGGTCGGCTGCTAGGGGCTCCCGTGTGCGGAGGGAGCCCCGGCGAGGAAGGGAGAGGTGCCGGCAGCCGGGAGGACGCCGCAGAGAGCGGCGCGACGATGGAGCCTTCCCCGCAGCAGAACCGGTGAGTGAAGGGCTGCGGGGGAGGAGGCTCCGTGCGGTGCCGGTCGAGGCACAGAGTCAGGGCGGCCCCGGTTGGCAGCGGGTCGCCCCAACGATATCTAGAGCCCAGAGAGGCTCAAGGGGCCTCATCTTGTTTGGCGAGCCCAGAGGCTCGTAGGGGCATAATTGGAGCAGGGCGGCCCCGGTTGGCAGCGGGTCGCCCCAACGATATCTAGAGCCCCGAGAGGCTCAAGGGGGGCCCATGCTTGTTATGTGGGGAGCCCGTGCGCTCCATGGCCCCTGATGACTGTCAGAGCCCCGTGGCTCCCGCTTCTGGCGCAATTTGTTTAACGGGGCATTCCTTTTGGTCACGAGTCCCCAGAGGGGGGACTCCAACGGCTGTGGGCACCATTGTCTTCAAGAGCCTGTGTGGCTCCAACGTTGGGCGTGTGTAATACCAGAGCCTGTGTGGCTCCAACGTGGACCTAGCTGGTTGTAAAGCCTGTGGGGCTCCGGCGTGGTGCAGTTTGCGCCTGAGGGCCAGTGAGGGCCCTGGCGCAGTGTTGATGATTCTCCAGCTGCCCAGCAATTAGTGGGCAGCTGCACCGTTTAGGCGCAATTTCAGTGTGGGACAGCGAGGGCACAGTGGTGCCCGGCCTTCCCAGCTGCGTAGCACTTAGTGCCAGCTGCAGCGTTTAGGCCCTTGTGAGTGTTCACAGGGGCCCAGCAAGTAGTGGGCCCCTGCATCGTTTAGGCCCTGACCTTGAGACTCAGGGCATTCTAGCCCCAACAAGGCCAGTTGGCCTCGGGACTGCCACAGGTGGTGGCTTATGTAGGTTTTGCGCAATTGTATGGTTCTTGCACCTCTGAATGTGATTTCTTGCATCATGTCTTATTCCTGCACCTCTGAATGTTTTTAGACAACATGTGGCTATTGCGCTACTGTAGTATTCTGGTACCTCTGAATGTATTTTTATTGCATCATGTGCTTTATTCTTAACACCGCTGAATGTGTAGGTTTATACATTATGTGTTTCTCTTTACTACTCCCCCGAATGTATATCTATGCATCATGGGTAATGTGTTCTCCCTTAGACCCCTAAATGCTGTGTGATACTTAGGTGGTTTTCCTTTACTACTCCTCTGAATGTGTTTCATACATCATGGGTAATGTGTTCTTTCTTAGACCCCTAAATGCTGTGTGATTGTGGTTGTTCTTTTTAGTACAGGTGGTCCTAGTGAGGTCCTGGTCCCCTGCGTGTCAGTCTCCTAAGGGTTTAGGGTTGCGTAGGTGGTACTTACCTGTTCCCAGTAGTTACTGGATGTGATCTATAACTGTTACTTTGTGTTACAGTGACTTTATACACTTTTATTCTAAGTTCTATAAGTACTATTATATTTCTAAAAGTGCTGATTATGACAGTGGCCCATGTGGCCCTGTCCTGTGTAAATAATCCCTTGTGAATATTGCCGTGCCCGTTGGCACAATGTACATGTGTGATTTCTATCTGAGATGTTTTTGACAATACAAAAGTTATTTTAATATAACCTTGTGTGGAGTCTCTTTTGTGGTGTACCTAGTAGGTTGTTGCTGTTGTGCGCTGACGCAAATGCTTTACACATCGCCTCCGAGTTTAGCCTAGACTGCTCGTGCCATGCTACCTAGAGGGTGAGCAGGGGTTATCTTGGCGTGTGACTTCCTTGCCCTGACTGGAATGGTGGTTTTGGCCTGGCTTTGGCGTCAGCCTTAGCCTACCCGAAATAGCCGGTTTCCAACACTTACTTATATACATCGATACTCACACATACTTGTTTAAAACACATGTACTTACACATAAAGACACTATTGAGGCAGTCATTCACTCACTAGCACACCCATACACACATTCATCCACCCGTGCAGTCCTGCACACATGCTGTCTTCAAAACACATACAAACAGTGAGTCAGCCATTCATGCATCTGTGCCCTAAGTAATACCCGCCACCAAACCATACAGACACTCATTCTAATACTCAAAAAACCAACGAATAACGCATATAGACACTTGTGTAGCTACTCAACAACCCATGCAGCCACTTATACACAAAGTGAGACACTGATACAGATATTTACATATTTAAACATTACTCGCTAATACATGTATTCACTAAGATACACTTAATAAGTCAGTTATAAAATGAAATTTACAATAAAAACATCCATTTTGACACTTATTTACCCATTTATTCTTCGATCGACCTTTAGATATACATATATAAAAATATTTATTTTTCAGAAAGACACACATTCCGTGGATGATGTCATCAGTGATGTCATTTGAGATGTCATCACTGATGTCATGAGTGATGTAACTGACCATGTCATGAGTGATGTTATATGTGACGTCATCAGCAGTGCATTGCAGGCGCGCAAGTTATAGTTAGCTGAGCTAACTATAACGGAGGAATTTCAAAGGTTTTGTATGAGAGTAATATTCAGCTAACTATAACGTGTGAAAACTAGGGTTTTTTCAATGAATTTGCATGGTTTTTTAAATGCTAATTCCTAACTATAACATGTGTGAAACCTATGGTTTTTTCAATGAATATATATATACATATATATATACATACATATATATATATGTATCCCGTTTCCCGAATGTCTCTCGCACTCCCAGCCAGCAATTGCTTCAGAGAAAGGGATACGGACACCAGTTTTCGTGGTATTGCAGGTCTTGTTTATTTAAGCCTTGTCAGACGTGTTTCAGATATCGGACTATCCTTGATCACTGGCGGACACGCAGTCCGCTTACTGTTTTTATTCCATTTTCAAAAAAGCTTTCACCCGTCAAGTGTTATAATAAACATATATATATGATAGAATACAGGGAGTAGGATAACCTCAATGCGTCTTTGCACATGAAAAATATTTGCACATAATGTTTTGTACAATGCAATTGACACTTTATCGCCAAGTTTTCCCCTTTTCTTCTCCCTCTTAGAGATTCGCAACCTAGATAACTTTTTGAAAAAGGATGGTTTTAAATGAAATGAAATTAAGGGATAGTAACATATGCATATTTTGTCAATATATCTACTGTTATTACAAAAGCAATATTATCTTAAATGAATCCATTTGTTTCCCTATTTGTCCTTCCTTTTTTCTCCCTTCATCTCTCCCTTTTAGGCTCTCTTTACGTTTTGTTTTCAACCTTCTCCTCCCCTATCCCTCATCCTCCAAAATCATGACTATTGAATATCGCACATTATACTCTTAGATTTGTATAAACTCCCCTATCCCGATATTTTAGCATTTTTAATCATACGTTTTTAACCAGGCATAGATAATGTTGATGTGACTTTTTTGCTCTTCCTTGGGTACTTTACCATAATGTCTTTCTGTCTCAGTAAATACAGCAATAATGATGGACAACAATGGCCACTAGAAATGAACTGATTAACAGGGTTAACAGTCTAGTCTATTTTTAAAGAAACAAAGAATGGACTTATGCACTTTACACTTTAAATGGACAGTTTAGACCGCAGGACTCTATGGTCCAGTTGAAGACATCCGCCGAAACGCGTTGACCGTCCTCCTTTGCACTAATGGTGTTGTAAAATAATAAAAAATACCTTAACTTGAAGAAATCACGTACTGGATTCCGTTTGTGCTGTGGTGAATTCGAGCTGCTGGGCTGTGGACAGGAGCCCGGCTGGGTACGTTGTTTCTTTGAAAATATATATATATATGTATTACCTACTGGCGGTCGCCAGTAGGTAGATATAGTTAGGACCTAGTTTCCATAGGAAATCCGCAACATTCTATTTGGAATAACTTTGGCGCCGGTGGACGAATCTTCGTGAATTTCACCAAGAAAATGGCCTGCCCGGCTCCGCCTCTTCCCTGAAAGTTTGGGGATGATTCGTCAAGTGGGGGCCGAGAAAATAGGGGGGTCCCAAAACATGTTTTCCCCATGCAATTTTCCATAGGGACCTTTAGCCAGGGCTACAGCCCGAATGGCTGAACGGAATTACACCAAATTGGGCAGAGAGGTAGAGTTCGGTTTGCAGATTGTGATTTTTGTTAAATGGTATAAATCCGTTCAGTAGTTCCTGAGAAAGTCAAAAGTAAAATCATAGTGATATCTAGGCACAGATTTCAGAAGTCTGTACGGTAAGCGTACCTTTCCGAGCACGAGCTGCATGCTGATTGGCTGTCAACTGTCTGTCAACACTCCAAACCAGGAAGTGTTGGCAGCCATTTTGTGCCTCGGTAGAACCGAGGCACAAGAAAACAGAAAAAGAAACGCGAAAAACGTGAAAAGGGGGCAGGGTAGAAACACCCTGACCCCCTAGGCCTGCTTAGGGGGTCCCACAAGGACCCCCAAGGCCACCCCAAAAATGTTTTTTTTGTTGAAAAAATCGCGGGGTACACGTACCTTGCCGATCCCAAAACAAATTACGGCACCACTCTGCAAACGCGCCCCCTGGCGCATTTGCAGAGGGGGAAATAATTCCCCTTGAAAACTGGGGGTCCCTGGGGGCCAAGTAGCCCACCAGGAACCTCCAGTATGTGCCAGGGGGCTGCCTTGCAGAGACGTGTAAAGAGGCCACGCCCCTTTTTACACCTCTTTGCAACGCAGCCCCCTGGCGTATACTAGAGGTTCCTGGTGGACTAGTTGGCCCCCAGGGACCCCCAGTATTCAAGGGGAATTAGTTCCCCCTCTGCAAACGTTCCAGGGGGCTGCCTTGCAGAGACGTGTAAAGAGGCCACGCCCCTTTTTATACCTCTCTGCAATAACAGCCCCCTGGCGCATACTGGAGGTTCCTGGTGGGCTAGTTGGCCCCCGGGGACCACCAGTATTCAAGGGGAATTAGTGCCCCCTCTGCATACTCGCCAGGGGACGCGTTTGCAGAGTGGTGCAATCCGTCACCTCAAGCACCACCCCCTCCCTGCACCACTCTGCAAACGCGCCCCCTGGCGCGTTTGCAGAGGGGGAAATAATTCCACATGAATACTAGGGGTCCCTGGGGGGCAAGCAGCCCACCAGGAACCTCCAGTATGTGCCAGGGGGCTGCCTTGCAGAGATGTGTAAAGAGGCCACGCCCCTTTTTACACCTCTCTGCAACGCAGCCCCCTGTCGCATACTGGAGGTTCCTGGTGGACTAGTTGGCCCCCAGGGACCCCCAGTATTCAAGGGGAATTAGTTCCCCCTTTGCAAACGTGCCAGGGGGCTGCCTTGCAGAGACGTGTAAAGAGAGCACGACCCTTTTTACACCTCTCTGCAACACAGCCCCCTGGCGCATACTGGAGGTTCCTGGTGGGCTAGTTGGCCCCCAGGGACCCCCAGTATTCAAGGGGAATTAGTGCCCCCTCTGCATACTCGCCAGGGGGCACCTTTGCAGAGTGGTGCAATCCCTCACCTCAAGCCCCGTCCCCTCCCTGCACCTCTCTGCAAACGTGCCCCCTGGCGCGATTGCAGAGGGGGATATAATTCCCATTGAATACTGGGGGTCCCTGGGGGCCAAGTAGCCCACCAGGAACCTCCAGTATGTGCCAGGGGGCTGCCTTGCAGAGTCGTGTAAATAGGCCACGCCCCTTTTTACACCTCTCTGAAACGCAGCCCCCTGGCGCATACTGGAGGTTCCTGGTGGGCTACTTGGCCCCCAGCGACCCCCAGTATTGAAGGGGAATTCGTTCCCCCTCTGCAAACGCGCCAGAGGGCTGCCTATCAGAGACCTGTAAAGAGGCCACGCCCCTTTTTACACCTCTCTGCAACGCAGCCCTCTGTCGCATACTGGAGGTTCCTGGTGGACTAGTAGGCCCCCATGGACCCCCAGTATTCAAGGGGAATTAGTTCCCCCTCAGCAAATGCACCAGGGGGCGCGTTTGCAGAGTGGTGCAATTCGTCACCTCAAGCCCCACCCCCTCCCTGCACCACTCTGCAAACGTGCCCTCTGGCACATTTGCAGAGGGGGAAGTAATTCCCCTTGAATACTGGGGGTCCCTGGGGGCCAACTATCCCACAGAGCTGCGTTGCAGAGCGTTGTAAAAAGGGGTGTGGCCTCATCACACCTCTCTGCAATGCAGCCCCCGGCGCATACTGGAGGTTCCTGGTGGGCTACTTGGCCCCCAGGGACCAATTCCGATTTACTCACCTGTTATCAGGAGAGACCTCAGTGCTGCATCTTTCAGCCCACTACTAATCTTGAAAAGTAATTCTAACAATACTTACAGTAACTTGAATTTCCTTCCATAGGCTAACATTGACTTGTTTCACTTTGAATTCTTTTTGTGGGGAGTTTTGGAACTTTAAAAAATTCCTCTAAAATCAGCTGAACTCTGAATTCCGATTTACTCACCTGTTATCAGGAGAGACCTCAGGGCTGCATCTTTGAGCCCAGTACTGATCCTGAAAAGTAATTCTAACCATACTTACCAGTAACTTGAATTTCCTACCATAGGAATCCATTGTCTGGTTTTCACCAGAAATGTTTCTGTGTCTATTTTCACAAACTAAAAATATTTCTAAAAAATCGCCTGTATGACTTAAACACATTTTTTCAATTGTTTACAGGAGATGCACCAGTGCTGGAACCAGGATCCACGACTGAGTAAGAAAAAGTAATGATAACACTACTTACCTGCTAAGTGAATTTCCTCCCATAGGATCACATTGGTGATTCTATGTGAAAATATTTCTGTCAACTTTTAAAATACAATAATATTCCTTAAAAATCACTACTGTAACTAAAACAGTTTTACTTAACCGTTTACAGGAGGTGTCCGAGGACTGAATCTATGATCCAGTCCTGTGGTTATAAAAGTAATCCAGGTGGGGCCAATACTCGGCGGCCATCTTATGAGGTTGACGCTCCAGTCTTCCTCAAGCCCAATCTATATTAAACTCCTGTTCTGCCGCGCAGCGGCACGCGCAGTGGGAGCGCCGTAGACGCGCCGAAGAGGCGCCTAAGAGAAGCCAGTCTGCGCCAGTCCGTGTCCAGACGCGCCCAGATCCCTGTCCCAGCTCGGCACTATGGTAGGGAATCGCCTTATATACAGTGCCTCTTCCCTGCACGCACTAAGACCCCCTGCCAACCCTCTATGTTTACATTCGGTCCTCCCTATAAAATCGAAGGCCCGTTGTAAAACATGTAACTGGGAATTGCCCATCCCGAGTACAGGGAAACACCCCCCTATGTACAATTGGAGGATGTTCCTTCTTTATTGTCGGTCGCTGCCGAAACATTGTACTGAATTGGCCATGCTGATAGAGGAGCTCAACCCTGACGTCCTCTTTTTAACAGAGACGTGGCTCCAGTTGGAAACTGATCCTGCAACAGTATGGGCCACTCCCCAGGGCTACACTCTAAAGCGACTGGATCGCAAGTCAGGCAGAGGCGGAGGGCTGGCCATCATCCACAGAGACAATTATAGATGTCGTGTCACTCCCTCCACCACGCCAGTCTGCGAGAGCCTACACCTCACTCTCGAATTCACCCCCACCACCACCTTTTCAGGCATTCTAGTCTACCGACCGCCTGGTTCCCTTAGCGACTTCGTCACAATTATGACGGATGTTGCTGCCAACCTAGTGCTCACCTCGGCAAATCTCACCTTGTTGGGCGACCTGAATTTGCATCTGGACGATCCGCTTGATTCAGCAGCCAACAGTCTTTGACTGAATCTCCAAGCCATTGATCTGCTCCAGAAAGGCTTCCACTCGATGCATACTAAGGGGCATCTCTTAGATCACATCTTCAGTAATTTGGACAGCTTAAGGGTCGAGTTACCTATACCACTGCCTTGGACCGACCACTACTTAATACCCTTTATATGGTCCACAAGTACCCTCCCCATTCCACAAAACAATAACAGACACTGGGGCAGAAAATGGGTCTCGCTTCCCTTTTCCAAGTGGAAATCGGCTCTGACCGAACATTTACCTCCGAAGGTGACAAACCCCAGCACAGCCACCGCTAATTTTAACAATTGGATTCTTAATACCCTTGACCAAGTTCTCCCGAAGGAATCCTTGCATTCACTAAAAAGATCTAAAGTAGCCCCCTGGTACTCCCCTGCCCTGAGAACTATGAAACAATCCTGCCGTAAATTAGAGAGAGCTTGGAGACAAGAATACGCGCAACCCAAGAAAGCAGAGTATAGAGCTGCAATCAAGTTATATAAAAATTAACCGAAATCCGCACAAGCCCAATTTTACGATTCTAAAATTAACCTAGCTGCAAATTCCCCCATAGAAATTTTTTAAATTGCCAAGTCACTAATCTCTCCCCCCCCCCCCGAGCGTCCGTCTTTGGTCGGTACGCAAGCCCGATGTAACAATCTAGCCACCTTCTTCTCCCAGAAGATTCAGGCCATTTACTCCTCCTTTGCCACTGGAAGAAGTGATCTGGAGACTACCGCCGTCACTAATTCTGACCCTCCAGCTCCCTGCTCACTTGATGAGTTCCCTCTCTTAGACTCCATCTCATTAGATAGAATGATCCCTAAAGTCACCTCGGGATCTCCTAATGACCCAGCACCCCCGCAGACCCTCACCAAGGTCATTGATGCCATTCGCCCTGTCATCTTAGATGTCCTTAATTCCTCCATCACCTCCAGCTCTGTCCCAGTCCCGTGGAAATGTGCGATGGTTAAGGCCCTTTTGAAAAAGCCTACCTTAGATCAGAACAACTTGCCCAACTTTCGCCCAATCTCCTTACTCCCCTGGATGAGCAAGCTGCTTGAGAGGCACATTAATAACATCTTAGTAGATTATTTAGAATCTAACAATCTGCTATGTGCCTCTCAGACGGGATTCCGCCCTCAACACGGAACCGAAACTGCTTTATTAGCAGTAACGGAAGAAACAAGATCTGTGCTGGACCGGGGAGGGAAAGCAGCCATCATACTATTAGACCTCAGCGCCGCGTTCGACACGGTTAACCATGCCACACTATTACATCGCCTAAAGGGCATGGGGGTATCGGGCGCAGCCCTGGAATGGCTCACTTCCTTCCTGGACGAGCGCTTCTTCCAGGTATTCGAGGGTGAGGCAGTCTCCTCCAAGCAACCACTCAGCTGTGGGGTTCCCCAGGGCTCTGCCCTAAGCCCCACACTTTTTAATGTCTACATGAGACCTCTAGCAGGGATAGTCCATCCCTTCGGTGTGCGTATTGTCACCTACGCGGACGACACCCAACTGGTGGTCTCTTTGGACCACACTGAGGGGTCGTCCAACACCCTGGGCCCCTGTCTAGAGGCTGTAGCCAAGTGGATGCAATCTTCTTGTCTCAGACTCAATGGGGAGAAGACAGAGATTATGCTGCTGGGCAATCTCGCACCGACCACTCTGGCTTCCATCTGGCCCACTTGTCTTGGCTCTCCTCCTCCCCCTAAACCTCAGATAAAGAGTCTTGGAATTTGGCTCGATAAAGCATTAGACTTCTCTGTTCAGGCCACCAGAACGGCATCCACTTGTATCGGGCTAATGAGAATGCTCCGGAAGGTGCTCCCTTTGCTTCCATTCCAGGCGAGGAGAATCATGGTTCAGGCCCTGATACTCTACCGCCTTGATTATGGAAATGCTTTATATCTAGGAGCCCCGGCGGCAGTGACCGATAGACTCCAAGTCACTCAAAACTGCGCTGCCCGATCACTATTTAACATTCCTCGTTGGCATTCAGCCAAGAAGGCCCTAAAAGAACTGCACTGGCTCCCAGTGGCTGCCAGAGTACACTTTAAGGCCATGTGCATTGTGCATAAATCCTTTCATCGAACGGGTCCTGCCATCCTGCTCCCCCTGGTTGTACCCTACACTCCTTCCAGGACCCTTCGCTCCAGTGCACTGCATCTAGCCACCACAACCAAAATCAATAAAGCCCGTTGGGGCGGCCGTTCATTCTTGCACATCGCTGCGAGAATGTGGAATTCTCTCCCGCTGAATCTTAGAGAGAATAACAACCGGATGGCATTCAGGAAAGCTCTGAAAACACACCTGTTTGCAAAAGCGTGTTAACTCACCCTGGCCCTCGCCACAGTAATCAGTTAAAGCGCTGCGAGGCCTCCGGGTAGTTACGCGCTATATAAATATAATTTTTCATTTAATTTCATAAAGTAACTAATTGCATTTAACTAGAAAAACACATTGAGGCCAATGTTGCTCTGTGTTTGAAATTGTGTTGCCCATTGCAACAACTGTAACTACTGTACTTAAAGGTCTATTTCCAATTTGCAAAGTATTTAAACTAAAGTAATTCATTCTGAGAAAGTATATTTTGTAATGTAATGTATAATGTAATTTCAATGTAATTTAAAAAATAAAATATCTAAAAATAAATAATTTAAAAAATATAGTAAATCAGAATAAAAAAAATAGAACAATTAATACAATTAAAACATTTTATTTACAAAGCCTTCGAAATTCACTGAAAAAACCAAAGGTTTCAGTCCTGATTTAGTTAGGAATTAGCATTTAAAAAACATTTGAAATTCACTGAAAAAACCATAGGTTTCAGGCCTGATATAGTTAGGAATTAGCATTTAAAAAACCTTTGAAATTCACAGAAAAAAACATAGGTTTCCGGCCTGATACAGTTAGGAATTGGCATTCAAAAAACCTTAGAAATTCACTGAAAAAACTGTAGGTTTTAGGGGTGTTATAGTTAGCTGGACATTTCACTTGTACAAAACCATTGAAATTCCTCCGATATAGTTATATATCTCGCGCGCCCGCAATCTACTGCTGATGATGTCACATATTACATCATTCATGACATGGTCAGTGACATCACTGATGACATCTCAAATGACATCACTGATGACATCACTGATGACATCATCCACGTGGCGATACACCTCATCATACACTAGTATAACCTTTCATCACTCACTGTAAAATACAGAGTATCATATTTGAATCCATTAACACACCAATACAAGTTTCTAAAAACCCACTCAGTGATTCCGAGATCTATGCACACATCTAGTCACTTAGCTACAGATTCACTCATACATGCAGTCAATGATCAATAGAACACTATCAAATATACTTATACACCTATATCGACATTATACACCAGCACAAATCCTATTCACTTATAAAGTCATCCTATTCACTTATGCAAACAATGGATCATACTTATATTTACTTAGCTATACACTAATACAAACACCACTTTATCTATTCATATAGATAGCAAATTATACTTAGTGTATTATAAAATCAGTATTACAAGTATACAGTTATCCATACAGTCACGCATACAATCACTGAGTCTTATGTATACTTATTTATAAACAACAACTGACACATACATTGCCTTTTATTTTTCTACTTTGTTGGACATGTACCATTAAGAGAGATATTTGCTCATCACCACACCCATAAAGATATTCACTCACCCAAACAACTGTTATAACATGTACTCTTAACGACATATACCTACTAAATCAACCATTCACACATCTTTGGGCAGTCACACACCTCCCACCGAACCACACACACATTCACTCTCCCATACAAATACTCAGTTAACTAATCAATAACTAATATAGACTTTCAAATAGCTAGTAACCAACTGGAGAAGTAGTTTCTACAACAACTGACAAAGTGATACAGATGTTCACACAGTTTAGTCACTATCCAATACATTTAGTGAGGCACTTTAAATTAGTCAAGTAAACAGTCAATCACACTGCCACTAAATCCTCCATCCAGATATTTATATTTATATATCCACTCATTCTTCAAAGTAAACTGCTATATATATAATACATATCTAAATAACAAAGCAAACCCCATTCACTGGATGATGTCATCAGTGATGTCACTGACCATGTCATGAATGATATAATATGTGATATTATCAGCAGTAGATTGCAGGCGCCCGAGATATAGTTAGTACAACTAACTATATTGGAGGAATTTCAATGGTTTTGTACAAGTGAAATGTCCAGCTAACTATAACACCCCTAAAACCTATGGTTTTTTCAGTGAATTTCTAAGGTTTTTTAAATGCTAATTCCTGACTATATCAGGCCTGACACCTATGGTTTTTTCAGTGAATATATATATATATACATACAATGTTCCACCTGGCACTAGGTATGACTTTACACTAATAGTGGGCACATCACTTACATTCCCTCAAACAGATTTGAAACCATTAATGGGTTTGCCTTGGGTTCAGCAATCAAAAAGGGTGTTGCTAATGTCTAGATGTAAACTTCCACTGCTGGTGCAGTATAGATTTATCAGTGGGATCCCTCAATGTTTGGGAATAAGAAAGTACCGGGGTTAAACAAGGGCTTAGTCTTCAGGGCTGAGGTGCGTTGGAGCACCAGGGCTTAATATGTGTGCAGTACGACTTCTGGGCAAACTAATTACAATCTTGCGTTGCACCACGTGCTAACGTGTGCTAACAGTGTGATTTCTGTACAAATTAGGTGCAACCTCGCGTAGTACCTATAAATTTGTGTGCAGGGCTGTGAGATACTACTCGGGTGGGGACACCAGTATGATCACACAGCATCGATCTCGAGATTCCCCCTGTCCCCGCCCGATGACCCTCTCAAGGGGGTCCATATTTCTCTTGGTACCACACATGGTCATCAGTGAACCTCCAAAGGTGTACTTGCCAAGCAAGGGGGTAACCAAGGGCTTAGTCAACCCACACATGGAACTGCACAAGGGGTACACAGTGCACAATGGAGTATACAACCCAGAAGCCTGGTCAAGAGGAGAGTAGTAGTTTTATATCTATGGTAATATCTTTGGTGGACCCTGTACTCCCATACAACAGAGGTCAGCAGATAGAGAGAGGGGTATTGTGTTGGCAACAATTAATAACGGTTAACAAATATACTGATGGCCTTGGAGGTGACTCCATTATGTTACTGAGAATATTATACCAGGGACGGAGCGGTAATGGATAAACACATGTCTCGGCAACACCTAACAAGAGGCCCCTATTGGCACAGAGGGCACCATAGAGAGTTCTTCCTATCAGTGGTGAAATTAGAGATTGTCGCAACCCAGGGGCGGCCATTGAACATGATAAGGGGGAGTAAATAAAGATGTGGTTAAACAGATAACAGGAGTTGCCAAGCTAAGTAGGGGCCATCAGACTCACCTACATAAGGGTAAATAAGCTGTGCGCAAGCCCTCCAAGCATGGGGGCTTGGTTCGAGACTAATTCAAAATCAAATGAAATCAGATGGGATTGGTGAATTAGGCATGGTCTCTTTGGGGCAAACATCGCAAGGTTCCCCCAATTGGGCCGGTAAACACAAGCAGAGGGAGATGGGAATTGTCCAGCTAGAAGGACTGGTAGCCATGCCACAGGTAGATGGGAGTTGTCTGGGTTTGGAGAGGCCGTTGAAATTTCTCGCAGGAGGATAAAACATCGCCATGCGCAAAATTCACGGAACAGAGTGGTTCCTGGCTTTATCAGACTCGGCTCTTGCATGCCAAGACCACAGGATGTTTTGATGTGGATGGGGGTCCATGTGTCTAGTATGGGCATGGACCTGTTTTGTCGGACCTGGGTGACGCCCTAGAATAAGCAGGGTGCAAGTAAGAATGCCTACCTTGGTGGGGGGCAGTGGGTATAACGGCTGCCACACCTAGAGCTGTGGTGGAGTTACAGGGCGATCCAGAGGATGAAAGGTACATAGGGGTACCCTCTTCAGGACAAGATGAAGGGTGCAAATGCCAAATAGCCCCAGGAGGTCCTTACGGCAGTACCCTGGAGGAACGACGGCACCCAGCAGTACTTTGGGCGGTTGTAAACCTGAGCAATCGGGGGCTTGCCTGGATACGCTCCGCCTACTCAAGGGGGGTGAGTGGACCACAGGATGTAAGGGGTAATCCCCCAAAATGGTTAGCACCAATTGGTTATGCCACGGTGCAATTTGGCTCATCAGGTGGGCAGGCAGCAGAGGTGCTGCCTGCCCTTGGATCGCCCATAAATTAACCCACCATGTTGGCATATTTCTTTGCAAAATAAACCTGCAGCAATGTTTTCTCCAACAACCAAAGTGTCTTCTGTGTTCTTTATTATGGTATTGTTGTATTTGCGGGTTGGGTGTGTTGCTGATATTGGCACTATTAGGTTGCCCGCAGCAGTTTTCCACCAGTTCTACCCAGACTTGTCACGTAGTGGGGCCAAAGTATGCTCTAGTGCTCGCCCACAGGCCACAAGACCTCCCCCACAGGGCCCTGAGCATTCTGAGGATGTGTTTGGCCCGTGCGCCCTCAACCTGGTGGATTTGCAGTCTGACCTAGTGAATCCTACAAGGCACAAGACCACAAACATTATCAATGGTAGTAACAGGATTTTGTTTTACCGTCAGGCATGCGGCTGCATGCTGCATCCGAGGCAAAGCCTGTCATTTGTGCCAGAAGACGCAGAATGCCATTTGTTTAAAAGTTAGTACGTGACGTATTTGAAGCGGAAAAGCCCTGGCACCGCCGGTGCTTTAACCCGCTGAGCTGCAGTCTCCATCTCAGCATCGAGGCCGCGTCTTCGGGTTTTCCTAAATTGGTTGGCTGCGTCAGTGCCGGGTGGCGCTGGGTGTGTGGGAGGCTGTTGTCATATCAACATGGCGGTGAGTGGGAGGGAGCAGGGGATATAAGCAGGGAAGCAGCAGCACATGGCATCCATCAGTGCCAGCCCTCAGCGGAGCCTGCCTACCTTCTCTAGCGCTGCGAGGCGGACCCGAGGCGCTGCGTTAAGGAGTCTCTCGCGGTGACACGCAGAGAGGAGATTGACTGCTTCGTTGACCCCTGCACCTGAAGGGCAAACGTGCCTTCCATCCCAGGCTTCCAGACAGCGCCATCTCCCTCCGTATTTGCAGCGCAACCGGATAATTTACCAGTGATGCCCCGGAGTCAGGCGGAGCTGCTGGGCATGTGGTCCAGCTACCAGGAGGTGATGCCTCGGTGCACCCCCCTCGCCCAGGAGCTGGCCCGGCCCATCCAGGCCGAGGCGCCTCGAAGCCGGCAGAGGAGGCCCCGGCTGGTCCGGCTCCGGACCCTGCCGGTGACCTGCGGGGAGATCCTGGAGGCGGAGGAGGAGGGCGCCTCGGCCATGGACGAGGAGAGGGCGCGGAGGTCCTTCCTGCAGTCGCTGGAGTCCCTGCGGAGGAGCGCGCAGTCCCTGCACCTCCAGCAGAGGGCGCAGCTGAGCCTGGACTCGGGGGACTCGGACTGTGGCCCGTGAGAGGGGCCCCAGGAGCTGGTGACCCTCAACAACCTCTGTCTTGCTGAGAACGACATCTGGGGCAGCTGACCCTCAACTTCTTTTGAATGACCCGTGAATGTACCTCAAGGGCAGGTGACCCTCAACAACCTCTGTCCTGTTGAGAGGGACCTCGGGGCAGGGGACTCTCGAACCCACTTGCTGCTCAGTGAAAGCACCTCGGAGCCCGAATGGAGACCCTCAGCATCAGCTGTCTTATTGAGAAGCACCTCACGAACCGGTGATCCTCAGCAACTCCCATCTGCTCCCGACAGAAGGACCTCGGGGCTAGAGGACACTCAACAACCTACAACTGCAGCAGTGGGCATGGCCAAGGGGGCGCAGACCCTCAAAAAAACTTATAGGACTGTGTGAGAAGACCCTCGAGGCCTCTGTGCCCCTCAACAGACCCATGCATCGGGCACCCCTGAGCCTCGGGAGAGACTCTGCCTCGAGCTGCCAGCCCTCGGCAGAGACTCGCAACGGACTTTAACCTCCCAGGAAAAGACAGCTGAGAAACACTGGACTCTCCTCTGCTAATGGGACAGGGTGAGCGCCTGCGCTCTCTGGCAGAACGAGACTGCTATGACCAGACTGTGAGAGATGCCGTCATGAGCGCGTCTGAATGATACTCCTCTCCAGGCCAGAGCCCCCTGCAGCAGAGTCAATGTCCCCTCAATGCGTGTCTGCTGGGGATTTTAAACTATTTTGCAAGATTGTTTTTTACGTGTTTCATTCGAAAAATGGATCCTTTCCCTATGATCTGTTTCTTTTCTCTGTATTATTGTCAGCGTTGAAAACTTTTCTTCATACCTTTGCACATCAATATATATAATAGTTTACCTAGAAATGTTAAATAAATATATTTGCTGAACTCAATAGAGCAGTTTCTGTCTGCTATGTTCTGTTGGAGAAGGAGGGTGTGAGTTGGTGAAAGGAAAGTGTTAATTTTGAAACGGACTCATAGCAGGGTCTAATTATAGGCATTAAATTCAGAGGCCGAAGTGAAGGGAACTACGCGGAACAACTTTTATTTTGACTGTTCTCTAGCGCCTCTCCTCTTACAATATTGTTTAGCGTCCGAGCGCTATTCTTTTTATATGGCACTTTATATTTCACAGTTTTGATATGCTCTGTAGCTAGCTGCTTCACCATTGGCCCTGTTTGGGCCCTTCTGCCCCATCTCCCCCTTTCTCTCCCACGCCCCCACCCGGCATCGTCCCCTCCTTTGCTGCTCAGTTGCACTTACACGCGTCTTCTAAAACACCAACAGCAGAAGCGTTCTTATAATTTCGCAAAGTGTTCTACATTCAGTGTGACCCTGGCACCAGGGGGTCCGTGGGGGCGGAGCGGGAGGGCTGACAGGGTGGGGGTCCTGGTGTAGGCGAGGGAGCCGCCGTGCCTCAGGGTGGGTGAAGTGTGGTTCGGTGGTGTGGATTTAAGTTGTGAACGTGCCTCGGCGCGAGAAGTAGTGCCATGCTGGCAGCCTCTAATCTCAGGGTGAGACCCGGATGCAAGTCTCAGCATCTCTGACCCCAGCGACCCTTGCTATGATGTGAGAGTGGGGGTCTCACTCAGGGTGCAGCAGTGACATCTCAGGGTTGACACAGTCTGGCCACAGGGTGGGGTGTGATGTGGTCTCAAGGTGTGGGCATCTGATGCCGGGGTGGATGGGGGAGTCTGGCCGCAGGCAGTGCTTTAAATGGGCCGGTACTGTACGATACGGAGTACCGGCACTTTTTTATTTTAAGAGGGAGAGTACCGGCACTTTTCAATAGAAATGCTATATACTTCACTGTCAAAAAATTGCTCAATAAAGAATTGTTTAAAAAAAATAATAAAATGCTATATACTTCTAAATGGAGAGTACCGGCACTTCTCAGAAACAAGCAAGTTCGCTGGTACAGAGTACCTGCACTACTATTTTGCATTTCAAGCACTGGCCACAGGGTGAGGTGGTCTTGCCTCAGGGTGGGGTGGGTGTGGCCTCAAAGTGTGGGCATCTGATGCCAGGGTGGATGTGGGGAGTCTGGTCTCTGGCTGAGGGGTCTCGCCTCAGAAAAGCTCAGCCTTTTTCTGTGTGTTTCTTGTGTCTATATATAGCAGGGTCTTTTTATCCAATGATGGGGGCTCTGAACTTAGGGTGGCAAAGAGTGATCTCAGGACTTGGGAGAGGCTTAGGACATGAGGGATCAGGTTCTTAGACGGGGGGGAGCCTGGTATCGGGGAGTGGGGTGGGGATAGGGGGGATCTCGACCCTTTTGGTGGCAGGAAGAGTGCAGGCCTCTATAAACTGACGCATTGGGCCCAATGCATCAGTTTGGAGATATGTGTGGTGTGGTGCACTGATAACACAGTGGTGTTATAAAAAAAAGTGATGCTTCGGCAGCACAAGGGGCTTGTAATTGAGGCCCCTGGTGCTCACATCAGGACCCTCTGGACTCATGTGCCTGTCTGTCCTGTTGCACAATCACATGTGCAAACACACCCTCATTTGCATGGGGACATGCCCCCAACTCTGCAACCGTACAAAGTGTATTACAGAAAGGGGTGCACAAGCGTCTTTGCCTCTGATGCAACAACAAAGGAACCTGGAAACACAAAAAACAGAGACCAGGGCCCTCTGAGACACACTAGTGACCAGACAGCTGGTCCTCTCTACACTTCTAGGGGCCTCCTGTATTGATCCTGTGAGTGGCAGTCCTCCTGTCTGGTTGGTAGAGTAGAATGAGGAGTCAGAGTCACCCCTGAGCACAAGTTCCTCTGTAATACACCCAGTAGCGGCCGGTGGTGGGAGTGCTGTGGGGTGGTGGGGTTGGCGGGGAAGGAGCAGGGTGGGGTTAGTAAACTACGGCATACGGCTGAACAGAGGTAAGTAAACAAATAAATAAATAAAACGAATTTCATTGCGCACGCTGCATTGCCAAATGCGATGCAGCGCGCGCAACGAAATTTGTTCTATTTATTTATTTGTTTACTTACCTCGGATGGGCCGTATTCCAAAGTTTACTATCCTCCACCCTGCTCCATCCCTGCCCTGCCCCACTGCCCCGCAGCACTCCCACCACCGGCCGCTACTGAATACACCCCACACACAGATGTCTCGACATTGGCCCACTACTGGCCCAACGGACCATAGTGACACCTCCACCAGCCCCGTACATGAAGTTCTACCTGTGACATTTCCACTTTCATGTTCTGGACCACGCCAGAGAAACGGTGACTGTTGTGACTTAAGTGTTACAATTCCTTTTCCTTAGCTCGCCTTCCCTCCTGCTCAGCCAGGGTGAGTGCTGGAGTGCTTGGTGATGAGTGGAAGGATGAATGCTTGGTGATGTCACAGCACGGAGGGGTGCCTGATGAGGTGCTGAGTATGAGTTGGAGAGTGCAGACTGAGCAGCAGGGAGGCTGTTCCTGGTGGGGCTATCTGTATCATCTACACACTTACCTACTTGCCTGGAACTTACCGTATAACTAATTAGAACATTGGAGCGTTGGAAACTCCATTGAAAACAATGGAGTGCTCCGGGCTTATAATGGCTGGTATAAGCCCGGAGCTCCAACATTCCAATGTTTCCTTGTTCACAGCTCTGGCTGTGAACAAAGGCTTCAGGGAGCCTGAGGGGATTTCAATCCCTCGCGCTTCCTGAAGGCTTTGTTTTATTTGTTAGAACATTCTGCCCTCTAGTGGCAGAATGTTCTAATAGCCTTATAGCCCTTCGTAGCATGGCTATACCGGCTTTTAAAGTCCCGCTGTCTTGTTAAAGTCCCTCGTCTCCAGCTCTGGCCTTTAATGCTGAAGTAGGCCTTTAATAGCCGGTATAGACCGCTACGGTGGGCTATAAGGCTATAGTATAATAAATTAATCTTCTACAAATCTACCCTATGACTACATGAATTGCTTTCACCCATGTCGACAGTGACCCTACACATATACACAACCACAGCTAGAACCTGGCTTTTGGATTGTTATTTTTAAAGCTATGCACTTGACTTTGACTAATTTTTTTTTTGTGTCTTTGGGTATCTCAGTAAAGCTCCCATTGCAGTATCCATGACACTATTCATTTGATCAAAGCCCTCTAAACATATAGAAACCGGCTACTGGGCCGACCAAAGCATTAGCCATAAGATTAATATTGACTATAGGGTTCAATGGCAAAATGTAGCTCAGCACTTATAATTAGGGACCTGTAAAGACATTGAGGGTTGTAGCTTGGGCCCAGAGGGAGATAGGACATTATTTTTTTATGATAATTTAATTTCTAAATGTTTTAGTTACATTCCTTGTTACAAAAAAGTAGTTTATTTGGTATGACTAAATCACTGACGACACTGAAGTAGGGAGCTATCGATTGAGTCACACTGAGACGAAGTCGCTCGGCTTCCTGGAGTAAGCTGTGACTGCTCCTCCTTTCAACCCTGAGAGAGATTAGGGAGTCTTGTTGCTGTCCATGTAGGGTGCGCCAGTGGCGGCCAGCATGGATCTGGGGTAGCTGGAGGGGGCGAAGTGGTAAGGGGGTGTAAAAAAAGACCATACTTTCCTCCTCACCACTCTCTCCCATTTAGCCTATCCTCTATTGGTTGACCAGGAAAGCAGCCAGGTTCCCCTGCACCAACCACAAGCCTGCAATACAGCATTATGATTGATCTGAGCGCCGTAATTCGGGCGTCAAACAGGGACTAAGGGCCTGGGCATGTTCTCCACTCCCACTGTAAAGCAGCCGGGGTGGAGTAGATGCTAAATGCGCATGACTGTTTGGTCAGCCTGAGACATTCAGCCAAAGCACCATGCGCACTTCTGTGTGCCCATGACTCCTACCCATCTCTGCTCTGTGAGAGATCAGACCCGCACTGCCCCGTGCTGCCGCAACAGGTACAGATAAAATCAAAATAACATGAAGTAATTATCATTTTATTTTTCCTCTCCTTGCTGCTGCAACACAGTGGGGCGACGCTCCTCCGCCTGAGCTGAGGAGCCGCCACTGGAGTGTACCAGTATTGCAGCCCAGGGACTCTAGTGATAAGCATCAGTGCCCATACATGAGACTGCCCACAAACCTGTGACTGCTACAGGACCCTAAGAGAAGGCCTGTCGTGCAATTTACAATTGTTTGTACATGGTTGCAGGGTGTCGTTTTCTGTGCATCATGTGCCTTGCACCACACCTGACACTCCGCGTAGGCTGTTTCTTCTCACTGCACTCTCTACGTTGTGTTACCGACCATTAGCAGTTGCCGCTTTTTAGAGCTTCTCTGTTGCAAGCCCCAAAAATTCACTTATAGTCACCTTTGAGCAAGCACGTTGCTTACCATTGGTTGGAGTCTCTATCACTTTCATTGCCTGCTTCTTATTTGTTAGCCTGTGGACTTTCGTGCCGCTTCTTGTGTTTGTCACTCCCCTGGTGCATTTTTTCTTTTTGTTTTAGACTTTTAGTGCTGCACAAGAGTGCATGTGTTTTCCAGCTGTCTCCTTGGCGTGGTTCTCTTACCCTCTCCTTGCTGCTCTCCCTCGTTGTGTGATTCTCTCTTGTACAGCTCATCCACGTTTCTTTCTTGCCCCTGTGCTTCTGCCCCGCCCCTTCTCCACGTTGCTCTCTCCCCTGCTCTCCCTCATGCCTGTAGGGACCCCGCCCCTGTTGCTTCCCCTCACACCTTTCGTGATGCTTGCGCCCACCTGTGTAGCTTGAGGCCAACTGCCCACCCCCTTGCTTCTTCACCACCCACCCGTTTTGCTTCCACCAACCCCTTGGCCCCCATATTTCTTTGCGGACCCTCATGTATTGCCCTCTCTGAACCCGCTTCCCCCCATAAAAACTCTCTTTTGCATGTTTTTTTCTTTCTTTTCTTTGTCGATCTGAGTTGCCTCGGCATATAAAAAGAAAAGAGGCGGCTGTGTGATTGTGTAGGCGCGCGCATGCTGCCTACTAGATGACGCATAATGTGTTTTTCTTCTTATTTAGCCATGCTGCACAGCATTGGGAGTGCAGGGCAGCATCTCAGAAAGGTGCTGGCAAAGCCGCTTGGTCGCAAAGCGAGACCTGCTGGGTGTGCCAATGCTTGTTTAGAGGAAGGCCCCTTGTTCCTTCACGGTTAGGGCTGCCATGCTCTGTCGGTAGTCTCAGGTTCTTTCCTCCACCGTCCTCCCGCCTCTCCTCATCAGCCCCCAGTACTGCACCCTCCCCCCCCCCCCCCACCCACACCACCAACCACCCCCAGCTGTTCCTGCACCTTCCTGCACAAAAGTGTTCCCATGCTTCCCTGAGTCATGCTGTTGCATGCTATCCCTGCCCCGCCCCCTCCCCCTTCTCTCATCCCCCTACCAGTACCCTGCATCCTCCACCACCCCTACAGATGGTCCCTGCACACTGAGGCTCCCATGCTTCCCTGTGTCATGCTGTTTCACTCTTTCCCTGCTCCATCATTCTCTCGTCCCCCCAGTACCCTGCATCCTCCGCCACCCCTACAGATGGTCCCTGCACACTGAGGCTCCCATGCTTCCCTGTGTCATGCTTCCCTGTGCCCTGCATTCTTTCCCTGCCCCCTCATTCTCTCGTCCCCCAGCACCCTGCATCCTCCGCCACCCCTACAGATGCTCCCTGCACACTGAGGCTCCCATGCTTCCCTGTGTCATGCTGTTTCACTCTTTCCCTGCCCCCTCATTCTCTCGTCCCCCCAGTACCCTGCATCCTCCGCCACCCCTACAGATGGTCCACTCCCTGCACACTGAGGCTCTCAAGCTTCCCTAGGTCATGCTTTTTCACTCTTTCCCTGCCCCCTCATTCTCTCGTCCCCCCAGTACCCTGCATCCCCCGCCACCCCTACAGATGGTCCACTCCCTGCACACTGAGGCTCCCATGCTTCCCTGTGTCATGCTGTTTCACTCTTTACCTGCCCCCTCATTCTCTCGTCCCCCCAGTACCCTGCATCCTCCGCCACCCCTACAGATGGCCCCTGCACACTGAGGCTCCCATGCTTCCCTTTGTCATGCTGTTTCACTCTTTCCCTGCCCCCTCATTCTCTCGTCCCCCCAGTACCCTGCATCCTCCGCCACCCCTACAGATGGTCCCTGCACACTGAGGCTCCCATGCTTCCTGTGTCATGCTGTTTCACTCTTTCCCTGCCCCCTCATTCTCTCGTCCCCCCAGTACCCTGCATCCTCCGCCACCCCTACAGATGGTCCCTGCACACTGAGGCTCCCATGCTTCCCTGTGACATGCTGTTTCACTCTTTCCCTGCCCCCTCATTCTCTCGTCCCCCCAGTACCCTGCATCCTCCGCCACCCCTACACATGGCCCCTGCACACTGAGGCTCCCATGCTTCCCTGTGTCATGCTGTTTCACTCTTTCCCTGCCCCCTCATTCTCTCGTCCCCCCAGTACCCTGCATCCTCCGCCCCCCCTACAGATGGTCCACTCCCTGCATCCTCCGCCACCCCTACAGATGGTCCCTGCACACTGAGGCACTCATGCTTCCCTGGGTCATGCTGTTTCACTCTTTCCCTGCCCCCTCATTCTCTCGTCCCCCCAGTACCCTGCATCCTCCGCCACCCCTACAGATGGTCCACTCCCTGCACACTGAGGCACTCATGCTTCCCTGGGTCATGCTGTTTCACTCTTTCCCTGCCCCCTCATTCTCTCGTTCCCACAGTACCCTGCATCCTCCGCCACCCCTACAGATGGTCCCTGCACACTGAGGCTCCCATGCTTCCCTGGGTCATGCTGTTTCACTCTTTCCCTGCCCCATCATTCTCTCGTTCCCACAGTACCCTGCATCCTCCGCCACCCCTACAGATGGTCCCTGCACACTGAGGCTTCCATGCTTCCCTGTGTCATGCTGTTTCACTCTTTCCCTGCCCTCTCATTCTCTCGTCCCCCCAGTACCCTGCATCCTCCGCCGCCCCTACAGACTGCCCCTGCACACTGAGGCTCCCATGCTTCCCTGGGTCATGCTGTTTCACTCTTTCCCTGCCCCATCATTCTCTCGTCCCCCCAGTACCCTGCATCCTCCGCCACCCCTACAGATGGTCCCTGCACACTGAGGCTCCCATGCTTCCCTGGGTCATGCTGCTTCACTCTTTCCCTGCCCCCTCATTCTCTCGTCCCCCCAGTACCCTGCATCCTCCGCCACCCCTACAGATGGTCCATGCACACTGAGGCTCCCATGCTTCCCTGGGTCATGCTGTTTCACTCTTTCCCTGCCCCATCATTCTCTCGTTCCCACAGTACCCTGCATCCTCCGCCACCCCTACAGATGGTCCCTGCACACTGAGGCTTCCATGCTTCCCTGTGTCATGCTGTTTCACTCTTTCCCTGCCCTCTCATTCTCTCGTCCCCCCAGTACCCTGCATCCTCCGCCGCCCCTACAGACTGCCCCTGCACACTGAGGCTCCCATGCTTCCCTGGGTCATGCTGTTTCACTCTTTCCCTGCCCCATCATTCTCTCGTCCCCCCAGTACCCTGCATCCTCCGCCACCCCTACAGATGGTCCCTGCACACTGAGGCTCCAAACTTCCCTGGGTCATGCTGTTTCACTCTTTCCCTGCCCCCTCATTCTCTCGTCCCTCCAGTACCCTGCATCCTCCGCCGCCCCTACAGACTGCCCCTGCACACTGAGCCTCCCATGCTTCCCTGAGTCATGCTGTTTCACTCTTTCCCTGCCCCATCATTCTCTCGTTCCCACAGTACCCTGCATCCTCCGCCACCCCTACAGATGGTCCCTGCACACTGATGCTCCCATGCTTCCCTGTGTCATGCTGTTTCACTCTTTCCCTGCCCCATCATTCTCTCGTTCCCACAGTACCCTGCATCCTCCGCCACCCCTACAGATGGTCCCTGCACACTGATGCTCCCATGCTTCCCTGTGTCATGCTGTTTCACTCTTTCCCTGCCCCATCATTCTCTCGTTCCCACAGTACCCTGCATCCTCCGCCACCCCTACAGATGGTCCCTGCACACTGATGCTCCCATGCTTCCCTGTGTCATGCTGTTTCACTCTTTCCCTGCCCCATCATTCTCTCGTTCCCACAGTACCCTGCATCCTCCGCCACCCCTACAGATGGTCCCTGCACACTGATGCTCCCATGCTTCCCTGTGTCATGCTGTTTCACTCTTTCCCTGCCCCCTCATTCTCTCGTCCCCCCAGTACCCTGCATCCTCCGCCACCCCTACAGACTGCCCCTGCACACTGAGGCTCCCATGCTTCCCTGTGTCATGCGGTTTCACTCTTTCCCTGCCCCATCATTCTCTCGTCCCCCCAGTACCCTGCATCCTCCGCCACCCCTACAGATGGTCCCTGCACACTGAGGCTCCCATGCTTCCCTGGGTCATGCTGTTTCACTCTTTCCCTGCCCCCTCATTCTCTCGTCCCCCCAGTACCCTGCATCCTCCGCCACCCCTACAGATGGTCCCTTCACACTGAGGCTCCCATGCTTCCCTGGGTCATGCTGTTTCACTCTTTCCCTGCCCCATCATTCTCTCGTCCCCCCCCCAGTACCCTGCATCCTCCGCCACCCCTACAGATGGTCCACTCCCTGCACACTGAGGCTCCCATGCTTCCCTGGGTCATGCTGTTTCACTCTTTCCCTGCCCCATCATTCTCTCGTCCCCCCCCCCCAGTACCCTGCATCCTCCGCCACCCCTACAGATGGTCCCTGCACACTGAGGCTCCCATGCTTCCCTGTGTCATGCTGTTTCACTCTTTCCCTGCTCCATCATTCTCTCGTCCCCCCAGTACCCTGCATCCTCCGCCACCCCTACAGATGGTCCCTGCACACTGAGGCTCCCATGCTTCCCTGTGTCATGCTGTTTCACTCTTTCCCTGCTCCATCATTCTCTCGTCCCCCCAGTACCCTGCATCCTCCGCCACCCCTACAGATGGTCCCTGCACACTGAGGCTCCCATGCTTCCCTGGGTCATGCTGTTTCACTCTTTCCCTGCCCCCTCATTCTCTCGTCCCCCCAGTACCCTGCATCCTCCGCCACCCCTACAGATGGTCCCTTCACACTGAGGCTCCCATGCTTCCCTGGGTCATGCTGTTTCACTCTTTCCCTGCTCCATCATTCTCTCGTCCCCCCCCCCCAGTACCCTGCATCCTCCGCCACCCCTACAGATGGTCCACTCCCTGCACACTGAGGCTCCCATGCTTCCCTGTGCCATGCTGTTTCACTCTTTCCCTGCTCCATCATTCTCTCGTCCCCCCAGTACCCTGCATCCTCCGCCACCCCTACAGATGGTCCCTGCATACTGAGGCTCCCATGCTTCCCTGGGTCATGCTGTTTCACTCTTTCCCTGCCCCCTCATTCTCGCGTCCCCCCAGTACCCTGCATCCTCCGCCACCCCTACAGATGGTCCCTGCACACTGAGGCTCCCATGCTTCCCTGGGTCATGCTGTCTCACTCTACCCATGGAACCGCCCCACCTTCTCTCATCAGAGCCCCGCCTCTTGTCCATCAGCCGTCCCACCGCCTTCAAGCACTCCGCAAAGGTTGTGGCTGCCCTCATGGACTGTTACTTTGTAAGTGCAATGCCCCCTTGTCCCCTTACCCTACCCTCTCCCCACCCCACCCCCACCATGCCACTCCTTCAGACGCATGCAGGCTTTAAGTGGACCGGGGCTTGCCGGTGCACAGCACCGGAATTTTTAAAAAGCAAGTTCCGAAACGGGTCCCTATCGGCTCTCCATTACCCTCGGGGTGGGGAAAACAAAAAAAATGAACTCTGCAATAGTAGCACCCGAAACTGCTGTTGTCACTTCAAAGTGACTTATTTTTAGGTTTTATATAATGCAAACATTAGCAAATTTGTACGTGTAATGTTATTTGTTGTATTTTATATCTGATGAATGGCTAGAAGCAGCAAAATACCTTTCGGCCTCCTATGCTCAGCACAGATTTTTAGCGTGTGTTTTAGGCCACACCCTTAATTACATAGGCCACGTCCCTATGGGAGACCCCCCACCCCCAGTTTTCTCATCCCACTGGACCATCAAAGCCCTGGACGCATCTCATCTGTTGCCCTTCAGATGTCCTTGGGCTGTCTCAGTGTCTGCATCACTGACACCTCCTGGGCTGTGATCCGAGCCTGAGACCCTCTGGCCTCTGGGGGCGCCTATGGGGGCGGCTTGTCCAGTCCCGTCTCAGCCGAGGTCAGTTCTGATCTCCAATCGAGTTTGTGTTTGACTATTGCAGGTTTTGGGATTAAGGGGCATATTATCAAGGGGGTTTATCTCTGCTTTTTTGGCTTTAAAAGCCAAAAAAGCGGAGATAAAATTATCTCCCTATTACCTAGCTGTCGCTCACACCAGTTAGCGACAGCTAGTAGGAGATAGCGACCATCTTGGGCCCCACTTTGCATGTCAGTGATATTTATCACTAATGACGTGTAAAGTGGGCGTGCCAAGATGTTAGCGATTGGAAACAGTCGCTAACATCGCTATCTCCTATTACCAACTTTTGGAGATAATCGCGCTAAGCGCGAATATCTCCAAAAGCTAACACCTGCCCTGAGCAGTACTTAGCCATGTTATCCAATGGTATGTGGATAACATGGCTAAGAGCATTAGCTCGATAATGCATGAATATCGCTGACTTTTCAGCGATATTCATGCATTTCGGCCGATTTTTATCGCTTAGGAGATAAACCTTGATAATAGCAAGGCTCCTAAGCGATAAAAATCGCCGCAGCTCGGCGATAAAAATATCGCCGCTAAACCATCATAGCGATAATTATCGCTAGTTGTTGGTAATATGCCCCTATGAGTTTTAGCATAAACACCGCACCATGCCATGTTGGTACCTAAACCGGCTGCCATTTACCAGGGAAAGCGTGGGAAAATGCTGATAGGTGATGAATTCAGTGCAATAACCAATGACACTGCCTGTAATTCCCCATTTACCGACGGAAACTCGGAAAATGAGGCGTTTATCATCGCCACTACATAGTACTGAACGGTTGAGTTTTAAAACTAATCGTGTGCGGTAAATACCGCATCATTTACCAGCTTGCAGTTAATACCGCATCGTTTACCAGTGTGCTGTAAATACCGCAATCGTTTACCAGTCCACTAATCAGGAAGTGAGTGTTTTGTGGAAATTAGGCTCTTTAATCTGTGTACATTCGTGGTCCCAGGGTCTCGGCAACACTTCTGGAGAGATGTGAAGGGCAAGAGTGGCCAGGAATCACTATTGAGAGGGGCGGTCCCTCAATCCCTGCCACACACCTCTGTGAGCAAACGCAGACTGGTGGGACTCAGATCACACAAGTGAGCCTGTGCTGAGATGAGAGACTCCGCCAGATGAGTGACACTGTGGTGTAAGGATGAGTGAGATAACGCACCGAGGAGTGGGACTCACGCCAGATGAGTGACACTGTGGTGTAAGCATGAGTGAGCTAGCGCACCAAAGAGTGGGACTCCCGCCAGATGAGTGGCACTGTGGTGTAAGCATGAGTGAGATAGCGCACCAAGGAGTGGGACTCCCGCCAGATGAGTGGCACTGTGGTGTAAGGATGAGTGAGATAACGCACCAAGGAGTGGGACTCCCGCCAGATGAGTGGCACTGTGGTGTGAGGATGAGTGAGATACTTACCTAGGCATGATGAGTGACACTGTGGTGTAAGGATGAGCAAGATAACGCAACAAGGAAGGGAGTTCCGCCAGATGAGTGGCACTGTGGTGTAAGGATGAGTGAGATAACGCACCAAGGAGTGGGACTCCCGCCAGATGAGTGAGATACTAACCTAGGCATGATGAGTGACACTGTGGTGTAAGGATGAGCAAGCTAACGCAACAAGGAAGGGAGTTCCGCCAGATGAGTGACACTGTGGTGTAAGAATGAGTTAGATAACGCACCGAGTAGTGGGCCTCCCGCCAGATGAGTGGCACTGTGGTGTAAGGATGAGTGAGATACCGCACCAAGGCATGATGAGTGACACTGTGGTGTAAGGATGAGCAAGATAACACAACAAGGAAGGGAGTTCCGCCAGATGAGTGACACTGTGGTGTAAGAATGGGTGAGATAACCCACCGAGAAGTGGGCCTCCCACCAGATGAGTGACACTGGGGCGTAAGAATAGATGGAATTGTACTCCACCACATGAGACTCAGGCTCGGTGACTGCCACTGCGCTCAAAGAAGTGGGACTTGTGATAAGTGAGAGACAATGTGTACCGGCGTATGAGTGTCCGACCTAGTGAGTGTGTCAGAACCCCTTTAACTATTGGGTGTGGGATTTGCGCCAAATGAGTGAGCCCGTGGTGTAAGCACGAGTGAGATAATGCACCAAGGCGTGGGATTCCCACCAAATGAGTGACATTGTGGAATAAGAATGAGTGACACAATGCTCAGAGACATAAGTCTCAACCCTGTGGCTTCCTCTGTGCTCCAAGACGCGTGACCTGTGCGCAGTGAGAGAGATTGAGTACCTGGGTATGCGTATCCGACCTAGTGAGTGTGTCAGAACCCCTTTAACTATTGGGTGTGGGATTCACGCCAAATGAGTGAGCCCATGGCATAAGAATGAGTTAGGCTATGATTGATGGCGTGGGACTGCACCAACTGAGTGAGGTCGTAGTTCATAGAGTGAGACTGACAGTCCGTGCACTCAGAGCAGCCTTGCCAATAACTACACTACGCCAGTGTGCTTTACTTCCACAGACGCGCGGAGCTGCTTGAGGCACTATAAACAGCAGACATCAACATTATTCCATAGTCCTTTTACCATCCTTGGACGGATGGATGGCTGAGTCCGCCCTGCTAGGATCCCGACTTGTAATTCATCAGGCGCACAGACAGACTGGGCTATCTGATGGGCGGGGTCACGCATGCTCTATCAGAGGTGAACCAGGCATTAGCCGTGCTTCCTTGCACCGGGCACAGCTGGTCGTGTTCTCCGGTCTAGAAGTGCTGCCTGTTGCAACGCACTTGGTTATCGATCACCTGGAATATTGGAATACATAAGGATGTCTCTATGCCAAGGGGCTCCTCTATAGAGTTCTGTGTTGTCCCACACGGTCGTGACATCCCAGAACTGAACTTTATGTTCGGTGTTGGGTAAAATATAGGTCATGTTAGCTTACATGCAACTTACGTATTACAGTTTATCACCAGCAAGCACTCATTCATATCATAAAAAATGCATACGTTGACTCAACTATCCAACACCAGTGTGTAGTAGGAAAATATATTTATTGAACAACTTGGGGTCATACAACAGCTCTTTCTGTAAAAGTCATTACTAAAGGAGCGACATGTTAAGAAAAACATAAATATTTAAATAACAAAAGTTTAAGCTTTTTAAAAAATAGTTTAGAAAATCACACATAGGACACATACATTATCACTTTAAAAAAGAATTCAGATTTTAAGCAAAGCTCTCCAGGCCAGGAGGTCTATTATGCAGGTGCCCATTGGTAGCCTAGGACATGCGAAGTGCCAGAGAGGGCGCTGTCTGGCCTGCTCAAAAAGGGAGGTAAACATGTGTGGACTCCAATAGCGCCTAAAGGTGGTGGAGGTCGTAGAGATGTGCTTTACCAAAGACATATTCACTTATTCCTTCAGTTGAATGTGACAGACCCCCTGCTGGCATCATGATGCCAGCAGGGCATGGAGGCTGTCCTGGTCAGACGTCCTTCACAGAGTCTTAGAGAGGAATCTGGGGGTCACCAGTGCACGAGGGCCTCCACAGAGTCAGACAGAGGGGGTGGTGGGGTCACGAGTCCACGAGGGCCTCCACAGAGTCAGACAGAGGGGGTGGTGGGGTCACGAGTCCACGAGGGCCTCCACAGAGTCAGACAGAGGGGGTGGTGGGGTCACGAGTCCACGAGGGCCTCCACAGAGTCAGACAGAGGGGGTGGTGGGGTCACCAGTCCACGAGGGCCTCCACAGAGTCAGACAGAGGGGGTGGTGGGGTCACCAGTCCACGAGGGCCTCCACAGAGTCAGACAGAGGGGGTGGTGGGGTCACCAGTCCACGAGGGCCTCCACAGAGTCAGACAGAGGGGGTGGGGTCACCAGTCCACGAGGGCCTCCACAGAGTCAGACAGAGGGGGTGGGGGGGGGGGGGTGTTGGTGTCACCAGTCTCTGAGGACCTTCACAGAGTCGGCCAGAAATGTGTGCGGGTCAGCGGTCCCTGGGGGGCTCCACGGAGGCTGGAAGAGACCCCGAGATGTTCTCTCATAGCTTGGTAGGGGTTCTTGGGGTTCTCCAAGGCCTCGGGTAATTCTCACATGGCCAAGCATACGTTTGAGGGCTGGGGCCCCAAGGTCATTTCCATGAGGTGACGTGGAGGTTGCTGGGGGCCCGCGGGCCTCGGGGGGGGCTTCACAAACATTGTGACAGAGTTTGTTGAGGGTCGCCAGCCCCTCGGGGTATACAGTCACATAGATATTCCTGAGGGTCACATCAGTGGGGCCCCTCTCACAGGCCACAGTCCGAGTCCCCCGAGTCCAGGCTCAGCTGCGCCCTCTGCTGGAGGTGCAGGGACTGCGTGCTCCTCCGCAGGGACTCCAGCGACTGCAGGAAGGACCTCCGCGCCCTCTCCTCGTCCATGGCCGAGGCGCCCTCCTCCTCCGCCTCCAGGATCTCCCCGCAGGTCACCGGCAGGGTCCGGAGCCGGACCAGCCGCGGCCTCCTCTGCCGGCTTCGAGGCGCCTCGGCCTGGGTGGGCCGGGCCAGCTCCTGGGCGAGGTGGGTGCACCGCGGCATCACCTCCTGGTAGCTGGACCACATGCTCAGCATCTCAGCCTGATTCTGGGACATCATCTTGGCTTCTTCAACGGAAGAAGGATTCTGAGTGGCGAGGGATGCTCTGTACAATCTGGATTAGTTGTGTCTGTGACTCTCAGAGTCGACGCAGCTGTCTGTCCGTCCGTGCCTTGTAGTGCCGAAGCTCGGAGCTCTGAGCCTCAGTATCTCTCGCAGCCAGGGCTGCTAGCTTCCGGTATCACTCAGACAGGACGCTGTATCTCTGCAGCAGGCTCCTTACTCTGCCTGTATCTCTCAGAGTAGGCGCTGTATCTCTGCTGCAGGCGCTGTATCTCTCAGAGTAGGCGCTGTATCTCTGCTGCAGGCGCTGTATCTCTCAGAGTAGGCGCTGTATCTCTGCTGCAGGCGCTGTATCTCTCAGAGTAGGCGCTGTATCTCTGCTCCAGGCGCTGTATCTCTCCGAGTAGGCGCTGTACCTCTGCTGCAGGCGCTGTATCTCTCAGAGCAGGCGCTGTATCTCTCCGAGGAGGCGCTGTACCTCTGCTGCGTGCGCTGTATCTCTCAGAGTAGGCGCTGCTCTCCGCCTGTAACTCTCGGAGCCGATGCTGCTCGTGAGTGCCCCCCTGCTCTCCAGCCTGCCTTATATCCTCTCCCGGCTCCCGTGGGGGCGAGCCTGCCTGCAAGACAACAAACACCTTATAAAGCTCACTTCCGGCCTCTTCCTGTGCGATGACGCGTTAGAGGAGCCAGCCTTCTGCTGAACGGGGACAGAAATAGGCTCGCATGGAGCTCCGGAACTCCCCGGGAGGGGGATTCCGGTGAGATCACTCGGGGGGTTGTGCACCTGCGGCTGAGAGAGAGGGCACCCCGCTGGTCCTCTCAGCTCTCCCGCCTGTAGAAGAGCATGCATCCTGTGCCAAACGAATGCATCGTATCCAGTTGTTCCATTGCATCTCACGTGTAATCGGTACAGACGGTTTTATACAGCAGTTTGTTTGTACTTGAGGGGAAAATACAACCCAGGCGATATTTCTTAAACTTAACGCATTTGCATGCTAAAATTATAGGCGGCTAAAATATCAACATTATATAAACACCTCACAACAAAAATGGTCAAGTTTTTATTTCGTACAGTAACTTTTTATTGAGTTTTGTTATGTTAAGCATTTATAGTCAGCCATGTCATTTTGGGGCATATTATCAAGGGGGTTTATCGCCGCTTTTTTTGCTTTAAAAGCCAAGAAAGCGGAGATAAAATTATCTCCCTATTACCTAGCTGTCGCTAACACCATTTGGCGACAGCTAGTAGGAGATAGTGACCATCTTGGGCCCCACTTTGCATGTCAGTGATATTTATCACTAATGACATGCAAAGTGGGCGTGCCAAGATGTTAGCGACTGGAAACAGTCGCTAACATCGCTATCTCCTATTACCAACTTATGGAGATATTCGCGCTAAGCGCGAATATCTCCAAAAGCTAACACCTGCCCTGAGCAGTTCTTAGCCATGTTATCCAACGGGAGGTGGATAACATGGCTAAGAGCATTAGCTCGGTAATGCATGAATATCACTGACTTTTCAGCGATATTCATGCATTGCGGCCGATTTTTATCGCATTTGCGATAAACCTTGGTAATACCAAGGTTTATTTGCGCCGCAGCTCAGCGGTACATTTTTGTCTCTAACCAAGCAATAGCGATAATTATCGCTATTGCTTGGTAATATGCCCCTTTGTCTTTTATTGTGGGTCTTGAATTGATTTATTTACTAACGCCAGGTCTGAAGGCTAGCGCCTGGCAGTGATTTTAAAGCTTAAATTCTTTTTTTTGCAGAGAGATAAATAAAGTTGAGATTTAAAACAAAAAATAAGTATTGACTTTAGAAACAAAACAAATGCAATATATAAGAAAGTTGAGATTTTGCAAATACATATTTTTGAGCTCATATTTTTCAGTCTGTGTTGTTTCAACCTATGTTTTCACAAGAAAAAAACAGCAAAAAGGAAGCTGTCATTGTGTCTATAATGAGATCATTATAATAACTGAACAGCAATCTTACGTAAACTTTGCACGGGTGCAACAAACAGGACACATCTATTGTGCACCATTTCCTCGGGTCCTGTACGAGGAAGTTGAACAAACAGCAGTTAACTCAAGTACACATCACTTATGTTTTTTTGCACCACAGAAGAAACAGGTGAAACAACAGTGAAACTGAATTAAGACATATTCGTCCCAGATCATTTTGCATGTTAGCAGAATTTTTAATAAAATTTTGGGGCATATTACCAACGATAAGCGATATTTATCGCTAACGAGGCTTAGCAACGATTTATTTACCGCTAAGCATCGCCGGAAATGATCGCAGAGATAACTTGCTATTAGCAAGGATTATCTCAGAAGTGATAAAAATCCTCGCGCTAACTGCCAAATGAGAGATTATCGCTGGAAAACCAACAATAATCTCTCGAAGTTTGGCTTAGCTTGATGATAGGGGCTCACAAACTTAGCCATGATATCCACCTTCCATAGGATATCATGGCTAAGTCTGGAAAATAGTAAACAACAATTGTACAGAGTTCCCCTGAAGAGGCACCTCCCCAGTACCAGGAAGACCCATTGTGTCTGGGATAGGTTCTCTTCTAGAGCCTTTGTCACAATTTTGTGACGCTTTTCTACAGCCCGTGGTAAAGCAAATTCCATCTTACCTTCAGGACACCAGGGATGTCCTACGCCTCATCGACGAAGTGGACGGCAGGGAGGACGTGGACCTGCTCCTAACCCTGGATGTGGAGGCTCTATTCACCAACATCCCCCAACAGGCCACTTTGGAGGCTGTGGAGACTACGTTACGGCTGGAGGAATGGTCTTCCCCCACCCCGATCACTTTCATAATGGAGCTAGCACATATAGCCCTCACAGAGAACTTTTTTAGGTATGAGTCACAGCTCTACCACCAGGTGAGCGGGACATCAATGGGTTCTACCTTTGCGCCCAGTCTGGCCTGTATTTATATGGCATCATTTGAGAAAAATCATATTTATCCACCCGAACAAAACCCATTCCGGACAAATTTAACTATGTGGCGTCGCTACATCGACGACATTTTAATATTCTGGAAAGGAGATCGAGCAACCTGTGAGGACTTCTGTGCATGGATCAACCTGCAGGACCCCTTCCTGAAGTTCTCAGGCACAATCTCTGAACAATCGGTCCCCTTCTTGGACCTAACGATTAGGTTGGAACCCACAGAAATAACTACCACCCTTTTCAAAAAAGAGACCGACCGCAACAGCCTTCTCCTTTATAAGAGCCATCATACCAGATCCTTGAAAGACAACCTGCCATTTGGGCAGTTCCTACGACTTCGCAGGAACTGTACCTCAGTTTCAGACTATAAGCAAGAGGCAAGCAATCTACAACGCAAACTATTGGACAGAGGTTATCCCACACACCTCTTAAAGAACTCAATGAAAAGAGCCCTGAACAATAACAGAGACTCACTCCTTGAAACCCACACCAAGGAAAAGGACGACGCAATCACATGCGTTACGTCTTTTACCAGAAATTCTTCATTCATTAAGAAGACTGTGATCTCACATTGGGGCATCCTGAACACAGCAGGCCTCGACCTACCCCGACCCCGGTTTGCCTTCAAGAGGACGGCCAATCTCAGGGACACGCTCATCCACACCCGTCCCAAGAAGTCCAGTACACGCCCCTTGAAAACCCTATGGGACTTACCTCCTGTTGTGGGACACCACCGATGCGGCTCCTGCGTGATCTGCCCCCAGACCATCCAGGGTAAATCCCTGGCTCTGCCTAATGACTTCACCTGGCATCTCAATAAGCATACGAATTGCAACAGCACGAAATGTATCTATATGCTTATTTGCCCCTGTAACTTAATTTACATTGGGATGACGATGCGCACTGTTAAACTGCGCATCATGGAACATTACAACAACATCCGTTGCAAAAAGACGCATATCAAGCTGTACGAACATTGCAACCAATCTAACCACCTGCCCGCGGATGTCAAATGGACTATCCTGGAATGTCACCCCGCAATTACCCAACAGGGACTATATAAGATGGAGCAGCGTTGGGTGCATCGCCTTCAGACTGACGCACATGGGCTTAATGATTTTATCCCCTGGAATGCGCTTGCCAGATAAAACCCTATTGTTTATCCTAATCCAACTTACAATTCAATTCATGAATTACACATGCCCAAATAGCGCTTGTCCCCGCATTAATTTTTGGGTCATTAAGTTTTGGTCATTAATTTTTTGGTCATCAATTTTGTCAAAAATGATTTTCCAGACCATCCGGTCACTAGGGGTTGTGTCTTTATCAGGTTTAGATAGATTCGCCTTTTGCCAAACCCCAGGACCATTAACGTATAAACCCCTTGTGCTGGGTTAGTCACACCACTCCAAGATGGCGCGCAAAATCAGCTCCCCTGAGGTATTACCTCTCTGCTTGCCCCCTCTTCTCTGTCCACTTGATGCATGGCTACGTTCCCTGGCAACGCCTAGGCCACGCCCCCCGCTACCCTCGCGGTTACCGGCTCTAAATGGGACACGGAGCGCACAGCGGTCTACCGGCTGTTCTGTGCTAACGCCGCCGTGGGATGGGTAGGTTCTGACCCTCCTCCGCCTCGAGCATCAAGGTAAGGTAGATGGATCTTGGGCCAACATGATCGAGACGCATTACAGGGTGCTGCGCTAGATCACAGCGCGTCTGGGGTTCTATTATCGGTCATGACCATCCGAAAACCACCATACAAGTAATCAGTTGTTTCTCACTACTGCGCAATCTTTTACATTTACGCGCTACTATGAATAACAACTGTAAGGGTAAATCAACACCCTGTTTACCTTTTACTTTTTACCTTTTACCTTTTACCTTTTACCTCTGTCCGATCCGCGTTAATTACAGCCTTCTGCCACCAATAGGAGTTATGTTAGAAGTGTGATGTTTATGACCCTTGTAATCACACTTGACTACCAACAGCAATAACACTATAAACTTTGGCCCTACACTGTAATAAAACGTAGTTGGCGACCACACGCATTAACATGCTAGAAATGAAAATTAAATTAAATTAAATTAAACAATTCTTTATCTTCACCTCCCCACGCAGGGGACACCCCGCCGCTCAGGCCTTCCCAGGGACAGCCGGTGGGGCCTTACCTTCATGGGTTTAGGTAAGACATCACAAGCATGTTTAGTTTGGTTCTGTGTTGTTTTGTTTAGTTTGGCGAACACGCCACCTTGGCGAGATTGAACACATGTGGGACTCTGTTTACTATGTACTTGCAGAAATTTTCAAAAGACACCCCTTATACTACCACTAAGTTGTACCAGCACGAATGGATGCCACAACCTGAGTATAATAATATTAATACTAATAATAATAATTATTATTACTAGTAAGAATTGGTATACATTTAACCACGTTATCCGTAGCACTTGCTCTGCGTGATTCACCTATTCCCGAGTTTCCCTTTTCACAAATAGCCTTCCCCTTCCCCGTATCTCACCGGGGTGAACTACAATAGTATGTTGGGAATCTGCAGCTACACACCAGAGCCTGAAAATAAGCAGCTGTTATTTTGTTTGTTTCTTCCCATTTTCTAGGGCAAGGACCACTGCAGCAGCGCTTGCTGCCGTGTTATACAGGTTGTATATAGAGGTTTCTTCGATTTGGGGGAGACTTCACATTATTTGATGAGCAACCATAGGTCCTGAAGAATCGCCATAACTGGCGTGAAACATGTTGACCACACCATAGGCGAGGGTCGAACGAAGCCACACCACCCTTATTGTTGTGCTCCGCTACCCCTCCCTTTATCAATTTTAATTAAGCAGTGAGCCACCTCATTAAAATGTTCTAATGGACTCCACTGACTTACTTTTAAATTTCACTCACGCTCACAATCGCACCTTTTAGGTCCCTCACACGCATGCACCCACTGGCCAGGAATAAAAGAACTCCACTAAAAGAGTAACACTACGTGTTGCCCGGCAGGCATTGCACCGCCAGCTTGTCGTTTGGAGCAGGAGGCCAATGATGACACGATACAATTACCCGGATGGACGGCTATTGTTGTCTAATCCTCTAATTGTGTGAGGCATCCTAATTCCGAAAAGGGATTACTCTACTCCCTGTTGCACACTCTTGAGAGTGGCTACTTCTTTTCCCCCCCCTTTTTCCCTCCTCTTCAGGGGAACTCTGTACAATTGTTGTTTACTACTCATTGGACACGTACATTGGACCCCGGTAAATATCGTCCTCCATTGTCCCCCTCTTTGTATATTATTCTTTACGTGGTCTCTGCCCACGGGACTTACAGGTTACCAACAGTGGAAATTCTTGCCACTGGCTGGCCCACCCCACCATTCCCATTCTGAGTACCATAGAAACAGAGTCCCCGTGTTTCTCTGGCAAGCGCATTCATCACACTGGTGCTCCCTTCCTTTACATCATGGAAGATGTACCCGGCCTCAGTTTTGATGAAGATGCCATAGCTGAGGCCCTTAGAGCTGCTCCACCTTTGCTTACTGAGCCGACCGCCCCAACCTCTGGTGCGTCCAATGACGATTGGTCTACATTAACAGTGATGAAAAAAGAACTCATCAGAATCACACTGCATGGCAGGATGATGACGGAATATCTAAGGAGCAATATAGCCCCACAAGGCTTAATTGTGAACATCATCCCTAGACTCTTTTTGGAGGACAAACCCTTCAAAGTTGATTGGTGCCAGGTATCCTGGAAATGTACCAAAGACCTCCTATTCCTGATTTCGCAAACTGCGAAACGCCTTGCCAACGCTCTAGCAGATAAAATCTCAGCTATAGAAGCTACCATGAAAAGTGCCATCGGCAAAAATAATAAGACGGCCTTTACAACCAAGCTAGCCGAAATAAATCAGGAAATGTCAGACCACCATGACTTTCTGCTAAACCAAAAAACGACCAAACTACAGAAAGACATTTCCAAATTTGAAAAAGAAAAAGTCTACCCCTACCTTAAGGATGGCTTCAAAGGAAAGAAAACCAGTTATTCCTCGGATGAGAATTCTGATAGTAACACCAGCAGACGAGGCTCGACCAGCAGTGACTCCAGTGGTGGCCAACAAGGCAGGAACAGTCGTTTCCACCAACGCCCTAACTGGCAGCAAGGATACCAACCGGGTCCGACCTTTATGGGTCCTCCCCCCCCGTCTCATATGACACCGCCATGGCAATATCCGTTCTTCCAGCAAGGCCCCCCACAATATTACCCTCCTAATCCGCCACCTTTTCAAGGCAGAGGTTGGGGCAGAGGAAGAGGGCGCAAGCGAGGAGGGCAGAAAGGAGTGCAGTGGCAGGACCAAGCGACTCCGTCAACCTCGATGGAAACCAGGAGCATCACATCGAGAGGGAGAAGACCCTAATTGTCAACCTTTCAAACAAAGTACTTTCACCTGTAGAGACTAGCGTGTTGGAGAAGGGTCTCGGTTTCGTTCCGACACCTACCCCGGACAACTTCCAGGAGATGATCGAGATCCAACAACTCTTTAGGAAAGTACGCCTCCGGGCTTTCTTTGATAAAGCACCAGAAGTCAGCAATGACGACACCGGACTAAGGAAACCCTCTACCTTTACTCCTACTGATGGGATGGTCCCTCCCGAGATCCTAACCTTTGAGCGTGCGGTGCTGACCAGTTTGGAAAATAAACCTATTACCAAACAGTTTCAAAACCTTACGTCCAAAGAACGACAAGCTTCGATCACTCTGGGTCAGGACCAGTCGATTGTCATAAAACAGGCAGACAAGGGGGGAGCTACGGTTCTCCAAGACTACCAGGATTACGACCGTGAGTGCAGACGACAACTGTCTAATACTAACCACTACCGACCACTCACAGAGGACCCTACCAAACGACTAACTACGACTATTATGAGCCTTATTATTGAGGGAGAAACCAACGAATGGATTTCAAAGAAAGAGGCGGATTTCCTTACCACCACGGAACCGATCACGCCGTATTTCTATACCCTCCCCAAAATCCACAAAGGCACCACCCCAGTACCAGGAAGACCCATTGTGTCTGGGATAGGTTCTCTTCTAGAGCCTTTGTCACAATTTTGTGACGCTTTTCTACAGCCCGTGGTAAAGCAAATTCCATCTTACCTTCAGGACACCAGGGATGTCCTACGCCTCATCGACGAAGTGGACGGCAGGGAGGACGTGGACCTGCTCCTAACCCTGGATGTGGAGGCTCTATTCACCAACATCCCCCAACAGGCCACTTTGGAGGCTCTGGAGACTACGTTACGGCTGGAGGAATGGTCTTCCCCCACCCCGATCACTTTCATAATGGAGCTAGCACATATAGCCCTCACAGAGAACTTTTTTAGGTATGAGTCACAGCTCTACCACCAGGTGAGCGGGACATCAATGGGTTCTACCTTTGCGCCCAGTCTGGCCTGTATTTATATGGCATCATTTGAGAAAAATCATATTTATCCACCCGAACAAAACCCATTCCGGACAAATTTAACTATGTGGCGTCGCTACATCGACGACATTTTAATATTCTGGAAAGGAGATCGAGCAACCTGTGAGGACTTCTGTGCATGGATCAACCTGCAGGACCCCTTCCTGAAGTTCTCAGGCACAATCTCTGAACAATCGGTCCCCTTCTTGGACCTAACGATTAGGTTGGAACCCACAGAAATAACTACCACCCTTTTAAAAAAAGAGACCGACCGCAACAGCCTTCTCCTTTATAAGAGCCATCATACCAGATCCTTGAAAGACAACCTGCCATTTGGGCAGTTCCTACGACTTCGCAGGAACTGTACCTCAGTTTCAGACTATAAGCAAGAGGCAAGCAATCTACAACGCAAACTATTGGACAGAGGTTATCCCACACACCTCTTAAAGAACTCAATGAAAAGAGCCCTGAACAATAACAGAGACTCACTCCTTGAAACCCACACCAAGGAAAAGGACGACGCAATCACATGCGTTACGTCTTTTACCAGAAATTCTTCATTCATTAAGAAGACTGTGATCTCACATTGGGGCATCCTGAACACAGCAGGCCTCGACCTACCCCGACCCCGGTTTGCCTTCAAGAGGACGGCCAATCTCAGGGACACGCTCATCCACACCCGTCCCAAGAAGTCCAGTACACGCCCCTTGAAAACGCTATGGGACTTACCTCCTGTTGTGGGACACCACCGATGCGGCTCCTGCGTGATCTGCCCCCAGACCATCCAGGGTAAATCCCTGGCTCTGCCTAATGACTTCACCTGGCATCTCAATAAGCATACGAATTGCAACAGCACGAAATGTATCTATATGCTTATTTGCCCCTGAAACTTCATTTACATTGGGATGACGATGCGCACTGTTAAACTGCGCATCATGGAACATTACAGCAACATCCGTTGCAAAAAGACGCATATCAAGCTGTACGAACATTGCAACCAATCTAACCACCTGCCCGCGGATGTCAAATGGACTATCCTGGAATGTCACCCCGCAATTACCCAACAGGGACTATATAAGATGGAGCAGCGTTGGGTGCATCGCCTTCAGACTGACGCACATGGGCTTAATGATTTTATCCCCTGGAATGCGCTTGCCAGATAAAACCCTATTGTTTATCCTAATCCAACTTACAATTCAATTCATGAATTACACATGCCCAAATAGCGCTTGTCCCCGCATTAATTTTTGGGTCATTAAGTTTTGGTCATTAATTTTTTGGTCATCAATTTTGTCAAAAATGATTTTCCAGACCATCCGGTCACTAGGGGTTGTGTCTTTATCAGGTTTAGATAGATTCGCCTTTTGCCAAACCCCAGGACCATTAACGTATAAACCCCTTGTGCTGGGTTAGTCACACCACTCCAAGATGGCGCGCAAACTCAGCTCCCCTGAGGTATTACCTCTCTGCTTGCCCCCTCTTCTCTGTCCACTTGATGCATGGCTACGTTCCCTGGCAACGCCTAGGCCACGCCCCCCGCTACCCTCGCGGTTACCGGCTCTAAATGGGACACGGAGCGCACAGCGGTCTACCGGCTGTTCTGTGCTAACGCCGCCGTGGGATGGGTAGGTTCTGACCCTCCTCCGCCTCGAGCATCAAGGTAAGGTAGATGGATCTTGGGCCAACATGATCGAGACGCATTACAGGGTGCTGCGCTAGATCACAGCGCGTCTGGGGTTCTATTATCGGTCATGACCATCCGAAAACCACCATACAAGTAATCAGTTGTTTCTCACTACTGCGCAATCTTTTACATTTACGCGCTACTATGAATAACAACTGTAAGGGTAAATCAACACCCTGTTTACCTTTTACTTTTTACCTTTTACCTTTTACCTTTTACCTCTGTCCGATCCGCGTTAATTACAGCCTTCTGCCACCAATAGGAGTTATGTTAGAAGTGTGATGTTTATGACCCTTGTAATCACACTTGACTACCAACAGCAATAACACTATAAACTTTGGCCCTACACTGTAATAAAACGTAGTTGGCGACCACACGCATTAACATGCTAGAAATGAAAATTAAATTAAATTAAACAATTCTTTATCTTCACCTCCCCACGCAGGGGACACCCCGCCGCTCAGGCCTTCCCAGGGACAGCCGGTGGGGCCTTACCTTCATGGGTTTAGGTAAGACATCACAAGCATGTTTAGTTTGGTTCTGTGTTGTTTTGTTTAGTTTGGCGAACACGCCACCTTGGCGAGATTGAACACATGTGGGACTCTGTTTACTATGTACTTGCAGAAATTTTCAAAAGACACCCCTTATACTACCACTAAGTTGTACCAGCACGAATGGATGCCACAACCTGAGTATAATAATATTAATACTAATAATAATAATTATTATTACTAGTAAGAATTGGTATACATTTAACCACGTTATCCGTAGCACTTGCTCTGCATGATTCACCTATTCCCGAGTTTCCCTTTTCACAAATAGCCTTCCCCTTCCCCGTATCTCACCGGGGTGAACTACAATAGTATGTTGGGAATCTGCAGCTACACACCAGAGCCTGAAAATAAGCAGCTGTTATTTTGTTTGTTTCTTCCCATTTTCTAGGGCAAGGACCACTGCAGCAGCGCTTGCTGCCGTGTTATACAGGTTGTATATAGAGGTTTCTTCGATTTGGGGGAGACTTCACATTATTTGATGAGCAACCATAGGTCCTGAAGAATCGCCATAACTGGCGTGAAACATGTTGACCACACCATAGGCGAGGGTCGAACGAAGCCACACCACCCTTATTGTTGTGCTCCGCTACCCCTCCCTTTATCAATTTTAATTAAGCAGTGAGCCACCTCATTAAAATGTTCTAATGGACTCCACTGACTTACTTTTAAATTTCACTCACGCTCACAATCGCACCTTTTAGGTCCCTCACACGCATGCACCCACTGGCCAGGAATAAAAGAACTCCACTAAAAGAGTAACACTACGTGTTGCCCGGCAGGCATTGCACCGCCAGCTTGTCGTTTGGAGCAGGAGGCCAATGATGACACGATACAATTACCCGGATGGACGGCTATTGTTGTCTAATCCTCTAATTGTGTGAGGCATCCTAATTCCGAAAAGGGATTACTCTACTCCCTGTTGCACACTCTTGAGAGTGGCTACTTCTTTTCCCCCCCCTTTTTCCCTCCTCTTCAGGGGAACTCTGTACAATTGTTGTTTACTACTCATTGGACACGTACATTGGACCCCGGTAAATATCGTCCTCCATTGTCCCCCTCTTTGTATATTAAGTCTGGAAAATACCAAGTGTAAAAAAAGCAGCGCTAACCGCGGTTACCGTTGCTTTTTTTATCACTAACAGGGTTAACGAAAACCTTGATAATAGGAGAAATGTCGCTTAACAACATTTCTCCTATTATTTTTCTCTGGAACGCCCCCTTTGCATCTCATTAGAGATGCAAGGGGAATCGTAGAGAAAAAGGGTGCTAACATGCGAATTTGCATGTTAGCACCCTGTTGCTGATAGGGAGAACATTTTATCTCTGCTTTCTTGGCTTTTAAAGCCAAAAAAGCGGAGATAAATCCCTTGATAATATGCCCCTTTGTTTCCTAAACATTTGTTTAAAACAACGTTAAATGTTGATTTTCAATATTCCGTATTTAAGCAATAGTGCGCGGACCACGTCCATTTTGCCTCAAACTTATTCCGCGCTTTCGCATTTCGATGTTGAAAAATAACAGGTTTACTCCATTTTGCTATTTTGTACTCAAAGCACAAACATACAAAGTCAGTTTGCCTTGGTGCAAACCTTCCGTTGAAGTAGCACGCGTAGCACTGAATAGAAGTCAGGAGCCGGTAGAATAGACAAAAGGGTTTATTAAAATCTTAGGGGGATATTCTCAAGAACGTGTGATAACTATTGCAAAATTAGCTTAACGCAACTTTGCACATCGCAGTCTTTCACGGGAAAATAACACTGTGTTTACGTTGTATTCTCAACACGGCGGCAACATACGATAGTCCCAAGATAACGCTTATGGGTTCAAATGAAAGCGTTGCCGAAAAAATGCGAAACCCCAACGCGAAAAAAGTGGCGATGTGGCCAACAGCAAAACAAAAATCAGAGTTCAGTAGTTTTGCAATCACCACGTATCATGTGGCAAAATGCACCATAAAAGCCAAAAAAATAAAAATAAAACTGCATAGTAACGTGGATGTACAGAGGACAGTGCAGAGGACAACGCAAACCCCACAAGCCCCACAGACGACCAGGAAGCATCATCGGGGTCGGGTAAGGCTAAGGGGAAGAGGAAGAGGAAGACAAACAACAACTGTTCATAAAGTAAAGTAAAGTAAAGTCCACATTTGTAAAGCGCACAATCACCCGTAAGGGTCTCTAGGCGCTGGGGGGCCGTCGGGAAGATTAAGCGAGCTATTGCCCAGAGTCACATGGTGCTGGGCTAACCTGCCGCCGGAGCCGGGGATCGAACCGTGGTCCCCAGATTCCAGCGTCAGTCGCCCTGGCCGCGGCGCCACACCTCTTCCTCATCACTTCCAACGTGTCAATGACAACAAAGACGTAAATATAGCAGACTATCTTGGACCCTGTGAATGCCGATGCAGCGTTGAGGAGGACAATAGAAGAGCTCAAGAGTAACCCTGGGCGAAGTACTCTGATACGCTCGCGTAGTCTGCGAAGTTTGCGCTACTGCGCACTACGCAAATTACACATAGCACAGTATAAACAAGCGTAGCGTAGCGGTCATTTTTTACTTGCTCGCAGTCCTCAACATCAAGTTGGCAACCACGAGCGAGCAAAAAGACACCCCGCGAGACGCGGGGAGGTCAGGTTTCTTATTGCGAGTGGTCGTGTATGCTTGCTTGTATGCTTGCGACCGCTCGCGATGAGAAACTAACAGTCCACGTTGAGAAAGCTGCTGCTCGAGTAGAAATGTACTTGAACCGCAGAAAACGACCACTTGCACTGTGCAAAATGCGGTTTGCACTGATTGCACAGTGCGGACAAACATCTGGCACTGTGCAATCAGTGCGAACAGCATTTTGCAGAGTGCACTACGCAGTTCGCGTAGCTCGCGTAGAGCGAAGTGCCCTTCGCGTAGCTACACATAGCGCTACTACTCGAACTACGCCAGGGTTACACAAGAGGTGCTGGAAGGATGTGTAGGCCAAAATCAAGAAGAAACTCAATGCCAACCATTAGGTAGCAATGTAGACTGGCAGTGGCAGTCCAGTGGTACACCAGAACCTGGATGAGATGGAGGAACTGGTCTCCACAGTCATCAGTGGGGAGACGGTGGCAGAATTCGGGGGTCCGGACACTGCTCGACGTGACCGGACACAACAGCACCAAGGTGAGTACCGACTGGGGGACGGGGGGAGATGGGCACAATGGCATACATGCATACATGCACTATCAAGTACAGCACACCCACAATGACTCTGAACCATGTCCCTGATCCCTTAGGCACACTGCAGCACACACACATAGAAAACACAACAAATCAACATCAACGACAATGTGGTACAAAGTGCCACACTTTCACCACAGAACAGAAGACACAACTGGTTCTGCTTGTGCGTAGAAATTGGCCAATCACATCTGGCATTGCAGGAAACTGTGAAATGAAAATGTACGTGTACAACCTCACATCCGTCATGTAGTACAAATGTCCACTGTCCCTCATCAAACAGTTAGCCCCTCTCAAACAGTCACAATGTACATTGTCATGCATTCCCGATTCAAACAAGACCAATGCGTCAACATGCATGTCAACACAATGTGAAGTCATGAGCAACATATCTTGCATTTATGGATCTTACTGTGACCTTCAACCGAGTGAACCGTTGCAAACTGGATAATTTTGGTTTAGCTTAGGGTGGAACATGGAATAATCAATATTTTAAAGACATTATATTCTAATACCACGGCGACACTTAGATATACACAGGAGGGGAAGGTAACAGACCATTTTAAGTGCTCCAGTGGAGTTAGACAGGGTTGCATACTAGCGCCGTTTTTATTCACATCATATATCAGCCAGAACCCACCCGCCAGCAAAACGGACCCCAACGAAGAAGCCCGCAACTTCACACAGTGGCTGACCGCCTGCGCAGACGACCTCGCGCCACTGAAGAACCCTCCCAGCAGACCCAGAAGCAAGAAAGCCACCTGGTTCACCGACGAACTCAAGGACTCCAAGAAGAACTGCCGCACCCTCGAGAAAGCCTGGCTCCTCGACCAGACCACAGACAACATGACTGCCCTCAAACAAGCCACCCGCAAGCACCACCAGCTTATCCGCACCACCAAGAAGAAATCACTGAAGGAACGACTGGACAACAACGCCCACGACAGCAAGGAACTCTTCAGCATCGTCAAGGAGATCTCCAACCCCAGCACCGGCAACAACAACATCACTCCTTCACAAGACCTCTGCGACTCTCTCGCCTCGTTCTTCCACCGCAAGATCGCCGACATCCACAACAGCTTCGGCGCACCATCCACGCACCCAACCACCGAACCAGCGCACCCAACCGCCATCCTCCGCACCTGGACCACGGTGACCACCGAAGACACAGCCCGCACGATGAACACCATCCACTCCGGATCTCCAACCGACCCCTGCCCCCACCACGTCTTCAACAAGGCCAACTCCATCATCGCACCCCAACTCCGGGACATCATCAACATCTCTTTCAACACCGCCACCTTCCCGGAGAGCTGGAAGCATGCCGAGCTCAGCGCCCTACTAAAGAAACCAACAGCGGACCCCACCGACCTCAAGAACTTCCGCCCCTTCTCGCTCCTCCCTTTTCCTGCCAAAGTCATCGAGAAGACCGTCAACAGACAGCTTGCCGCCTTCCTCAAGACGAACGGATCCCTCGACCCCTCGCAGTCCGGTTTCCGAGCCAACCACAGCACCGAGACCGCCCTCATCGCAGCCACCGACGACATCAGAACCCTGCTCGACAACGGGGAAACAGCGGCCCTCATCCTCCTGGACCTCTCTGCAGCGTTCGACACTGTCTTCCACCGCACCCTAGTTCAACGCCTCAGCAACACAGGTATCCAAGAGAAGGCACTGGAGTGGATCATCTCGATCCTCGCCGGAAGAACACAGAGAGTCCGCCTCCCCCCGTTTCGTTCCGAGGCCACCGTAGTCATCTGCGGCGTACCGCAAGGATCATCACTCAGCCCCACCCTCTTCAACGTCTACATGAGACCTCTTGCAGCTATCGCACGCCAACACAACCTCAATATCATCTCCTACTCCGACGACACCCAACTGATCCTCTCCCTCACCAGAGACCCCGCCACCGCCAGAACTAGCCTACACGAAGGGATGAAAGACGTCGCCGAGTGGATGAAGAACAGCCGCCTGAAACTGAACTCAGACAAGACGGAAGTCCTCATCCTGGGACCATCGCCCTCTGGCTGGGACGACTCCTGGTGCCCCCCCGCCCTGGGCACCACTCCCAAGCCAACAGACCACTCACGCAACCTGGGCTTCATCCTGGACTCCTCCCTCTCGATGACCAGACAAGTCAACGCCGTCTACTCATCATGCTTCAACACCCTACGTATGCTCCGCAAGATCTTCCGATGGATCCCGACCGAAACCAGGAAGACGGACACCCAGGCACTCGTCGCAAGCCGACTGGACTACGGGAACACCCTCTACGCCGGAACCACAGCCAAACTACAGAAAAGACTCCAACGCATCCAGAACGCCTCCGCCCGACTTATCCTGGACATTCCCTGACGCAGCCACATCTCCGGCCACCTAAGGGACCTGCACTGGCTCCCCGTCAGCAAGAGGATCACATTCAGACTCCTCACCCACGCACGCAAGTCTCTCCACGACCTGGGCCCCAAGTACCTCAACGGCTGCCTAACCTTCTACACGCCCACCCGCCAGCTACGTTCTACAAGCCTCGCCCTCGCCGCCGTACCACGCATCCGAAGAGCCACCGCCGGAGGAAGATACTTCTCCTACCTGGCGGCCAAGACATGGAACTCCCTCCCCACCCACCCTCGGCTGACCCAGGACCATCTCGCCTTCAGGAGACAACTCAAGACCTGGCTGTTCGAGCAATAGCGGACCCCTTCCCCCAAGCGCCTTGAGACCCTTCCGGGTGAGTAGTGCGCTATACAAATGTTGTGATTGATTGATTGATTGATCTCATTGTCGCCCTGAGTTTGTTACACGCAGACACCACGAGGATAGGAACAAGAGAGATTCCTGTTCTGCTTTACGCAGACAACGCGGTATTACTCGCTCGCACGCCAAAGGGTTTACAGCTTTTAATAGATGACTTCATGACTTTCATGAACAATTGGACATGTCACCCAGTCTCACAAAATTGTATATTATGGAAATTGGGAAGAAGCCTCGCAAATCCTACAGTTATACAATAGGGACACACATCTTAGAGAAAGTTCAGGCCTTTCCTTATTTGTGCATATTATTTGATGGACACTGGAATTTTAAATGTTTATTAGAGGAGAAGTGTCTTGCCCTGAGTAGGTCAATAGGAGCAATTGACAATTTTGCACACAGTTTAGGACGTCGGACCCCAGGAACAATTTTAAAATTATATAATTTCATCTGTTGTTCAGAGGTCTTATATGGAAGCGAGGTGTGGGGTTTTAGTGAGGCTAATAAACTTCAAACAGAAGAGAATAAATATTTGAGGCGTATGTTGAAAGTTCCACAAAGCACCCTGCATACATTGTTCACCAAGAACTTGGGCTTAAATATATCTCTGATATGGTGGCATTTATGCCGTTAGTAGGTTGGAGAAAAGTTTGGACAAATGAAGAGGCGGGCTTCAGTAGAAGGGTTATCCAGGATTGTCTCTCGCTCGAGCATGTGCTCAAAATTCCCTGGCTACAATATGTGAAGGACTCTCCATCGAGACTGGGACATGTAGAATTCTTCTTGAACCCTGATAACGCGAGAACCCAGGATAAGGCACTCATTAAAGACCTGTATTTTAAGTATGTTATGGGGCATCGTGAGGCTATAGACTCTCCAAGCCCACAGCGAGTACATGTTTTAGTGAAATAAACACAGGGAATAGAACCTTATTTATTGTTCACAACCAGCTCACACGACAGATTTTTATTCACGCATTTTCAGATTACATTTATTTCATTATTTATTGGCCGTTCCTGAGGGTTTTATAGTAAACATAGAAGATAGAGGAACCTGTGGCAGCGACAATAGGTCTCCACAGGATACCCTACACTATGTCCTACTTTGCCCGTTTTATGCATATCCTAGAAAAATTATTCTGAAGGGCCTTTTGAAAAGAGCCATATTTAAACAAGCATGTGTAGCCTTGTTGTTTTTAAAATTGTCATCCGAGGTTTTTACGCTTTTTTGTATTTCCAATTTCCTAGGAGCTGCTTTAAAGGTAAGAAATACGAGGGGTGTTTGAACCCTATAGGAATTTTTTGCGACTTTGCACTTTGACTTGCTCCTGTATAAGATTTAGCAAAATATTACAAATAATAATTTAAACTATAATCAGAATGGGTTGGATGCAATATGATCATATGTGAGACAGGGGGGATAATGAAAGTGTATATACCTGGTTTTTGTCTGGTATGTGGCAACCTCTCCAGAGATTTTTCGTTTACCTGATGCTGTATTTTAAAATATATGTATATTTTATGGTATTATTTTATATGACTAATAAAGATTATTATTATTATTATTATTACATGTCATCCCAATGTTAAAATGTACCTCCCCTTCACATAGCAGAGGGACAATAAACACCTCCTGCAGAGCAGAGCAGACAACTCATCAGTGATGATGAAGAAGACCTCCACACCTTCGACACCAACACCCTATGGATATCTTAGGCAACCCACATCCAGGAGCAGGGCAGCTCAGCTGCATTGAGAAGACCCCCTGCCAAGACCACACAGCAGGAAGCACCCTCCACCATGGCTGGCTCCCAGCACCTCACTGATGCACACATCGCATTCCATGGGCAGGTGTCAGACTGCCAAAAGGAGGTAGCTGGACAGGTGAGGGTGGTGTTCAAAATCATTGTAGGTGAACTCGATTACATACGTGGTTGTCTAATTTCCATCAGGGACCACTTACTATCACCAACGGGCACACACACTGTGACAGAGACACACGTATTTGCACAATTCCAGTACCAAACCACGCCCAGAGCCCCAGGCTTTTTATTCACACCCCTACGCAGGCCTGGCGTATGCCGGGCCAGCCCACTTTGCTCACGCTTACAGGGGGGACATAATATGCTACTTCCTGCGCTCTTCCACACTGCCTGAGGTTACATGGTTGCGTCCACTGTTCACTACACTCCAGACACCAGCAGTATATGTCGACATGGGCATGTCTGTGGTCTACATACTGCAATCTGTCCAGCACATCCACGCCACACTTGTCATTGTGTACATTCTAATTGGTCTGTCACTTGCCTCCTTCGCACATGCCTCGTTCCCACCTCTCCATACATTCTACTATTGTGTGGCTGAGGTGCCATGCTGTCGATAACTCGTGTACATGGCTTGCCCAGGTCACCACAGTAAGTCGTGCTGTCGTGTCTGGTAGGTGGACATGTTGTTTGGCATGTTGTGTGTGAGTTTGTAACATGTGCATTCCCAGAGTTGTGATTTGCATGATTGTGGAGTTGAGGTGTGTGGTGTATTCATTTGGTACTTTCCAACGAGAAATGCATTACCATGGGTGCCAGCCTACAAGGGCTGGTTGATGTTGAACTGTCGGAAGAGGAAGGAATAATACACACTGCCTGGTTAGTTGGCGACAACATTGGTGAAGAGTCCACGGTGTTCCACTATTGCCTGCACATTGATGGAATGCGTGTGCTTCCTGTTGAGGTAATTGTGTGCAGTGGCAGAAGGGGGCACGAGGAGTACATGCAGTCGATTGCCCCAACACATGCGGGCAGGCAAATACGGCGTGGAAGCCTTGCTTACTTTCCAGCTGTTCCTGCGCAGTGTGTGGGATGTGAAGGTACTGGGGTACCAAGCTGATGATGGCATTAGAGACAGGTGTGACTAACTTAGATAGGGCTGGCTGTGAGACTCCTCCGACTCTGGCAGTTGTTGGTTGGAAGGTCCCAGAGACCAACATGTGCAGCACAGCCAGCACCTTTGTCTGCGGAGAGATGTTGGTTGTTCGCTGTGTTGGAACCGTCAGCATGTGGGCAATAATGGTATGGATGCATAGGATGGTTCTCCTTTTGTGCCTGTAGTGGGCAAGGACATCCTCTGGTGTTCAGTCTGTGAGGCTGGTGCATTTTCTGGCGGTCTGCTGTCTTTGTCTGTGCTGCCTCTGTGGTGGTCCGAGGGGGTGGTCCGGGGGGGCAGTCCTGGGGGTGGTGGCGATGGGTGTTGTGGCCGTCTTGGGGCTCCGAGCTGCATGATGAGTGGCTCCATGGCATCTGTTGTTCTTCAGGTGTGGCTGTGGGCTGGACTCCCTTTATAGTGCAGGGTGTCATCCGACTTAACACCAGGTCGGAACAGGTATTAAATCCCTGCTACTAGCATGCCTTATCGCATGTTTTGTGTTCTTATCGCTGATCTGGCTGGTCGTTGACAATGTTGCGAAGTGGTTGTTTTGCGGCCTTTTGAACAAGAACGCCTACTCTGCATATCATTAGCGTTAGTTGCCTGTATCATCTATGGCGATATATTCTGCGGTGGCTATCACAGGCAAACTGGTGTTATTGGCTGTTAGCACCAGCTTGAGAATGGTGCTGTAAATTTATCACCACTTTGGCTGCGATAAAGTGCATCTAACTCGTCGATATGTCTTTGAGAATGTCCCCTCTAGTGCAGGAAAGACATCTTACCAATCCTCCTCAGGGTGCAGAGAAGGAATATCGAAGCAGAAATATCGAGTGACATTGACATCGAGTCAAGAATATCATGGAAGAAGAATATCGAGGTAAATAATATCAACATCAAAATTTGGGTAATTTTGAAATATCACTTTTGAAAATATCGATGTTAAAAATATAATTGTTCATAATATTTTTTTTAGCATTTTATTTTGAAGCATAACATATACGTTTATTTTGTTGATGTCAGTTGTAGTAATTTTATGTTTTTATTTATTTATTTTTAGGAACGAATATATATTTAAACACTTTTGATTAATATTTTTTAGGAGCAGTATGTTGGGTTTATAGGGGATAAGGGTGGGAAGTAACTTAAAATATATTTGTTTAAAATTAATAATTTTTATAAAGTTTTAATTTGTATTTATTTATTTTTGTAATTTCTTCTAAACAATTGTTTAAATAATACGATTTCTAAATAACAAAAAAATGTAGGGGCCCATTAGGATGTCGGGCGGATCGCCACCCCCCGCATGGCGGTGGCGATCCGCCCGACATCCTTGCCCGCCCGCTACCCATTTCCCCCCGCCATATTACTATGGCGGGGTGGACCGCGGCGGACGGAAACACTGTCCGCCACTTTTTCGCCCCGGTCGCCTTGCCGCCGGGGGGGAAAGGGTTTATATGATGGCAGTGTCTATCAGACACCGCCAGCCATATTAGGTTGGGCTTTGGGAGATGCTTTTCCTTGTTGGCAATGCCGCCACAGAAAGGCCGGCGGTCTTTACTTTGGGGGCTCCCTGCGGGCCCCCATGGTGAAGGCGAGGTGGGGGGTACACATGCATTTGCATACACAATGGGGCAGGCACTGCGAGGTGCCTGCCGCTTTGTGTATGCAAATACATACCATGCATTTATAACATTGCGGCAGGTGCTGGTGTGAAAACGGCCCGCCGCAATGTTATAAATCCATGATGCGCCCGCCCGCCACACTGGCGGGCGCATCATAATGGGCATGGCGGGACCGCCGCTCAGATCGCGGGGGTCCCATTTTCCACCGGGATGGCGGGCAGGCAAAGTCCGCCCGCCATCCTAATTAGGGCCGTAGTATTCACCTTTAATTGCATTTTGTTTTCTAATGATAATTAAAAAAAAGTTTATGAATTTTATTTTAGTTTTTTGATTGAAAATTTATTTTAAGTTACATAACAAATAAAATTGGTTGGTTTAAGTTATATTTTAAATCTTTTCTTTTATTTATTTTTATTAAATGACTAATATATGTATATAAAATATGTTTAGTAATTGTAATTGGTGGTTTTAAAAATTTATACAAAAATGTAAAACTTTCAAATGTAGAAAAAATCATCATTATATTTTAAAACTTTTACCACAGTTTATACATTTTAAAATCATAAAATAATTAATTGTTATTTGTAAAAAAATGTTGCAACATGTTATACATTTTAAATGTATAAAGACAATTTGTTAGTATTGAAAAATATTTAGGAGCAAAGTATAAAAAAATCTGATTTTACAATTATTTTCAATAAACTGTTTTATAATAATGTATATCTTTGATTGAAAACAATGGAAACATGTAAAATATTTTGTGTTAAAATGTAAACAAATGGTGTCCATTTTAAGTTTGTAAATGAAAATGTTATATGTATATTTTTGTTTTGTAACTTTTCTCATATTTAATAAGAAAATGAGCTAAGGTTACTATATGACAATTTAATATTGTGTTTTTTGGGGTAGGAGTAGTAGTAGTGTATTTACCATTTTATTAATTATGTATTTAATGGTTATATATTCACTTTGGTTTAAAAATAGTAATAGTTCTTTGTTTAGTGTTTATACATTTTCTTTGAGTTTTAATACTTTGAAAATGATTAGTTATATGTTTTTCTGGATTAGGGTGTGGTATTTGTATATGATTTTTGTTAGTTTGGAGTTGGAATAGTAATTTGTTAGGTTTATTGTCCAGCACTGTCCCTGAATTTAGTTACTTTGGAGTTGGAATAGTAATTTTTTAGGATTTTTTGTCCAGCACCTTCCCTGACTTTAGTTAGTTTGGAGTTGAAATAGTATTGTTTGGGTTTAATTACTAAGCATTTTCCCTGAATTGAGTTAGTTTGGAGTTGGAATATTAATGTTTTAGGTTCTATTGTCTAGCACTTTGCCTGAATTAAGTTAGTTGTTGGAATAGTAATTTTTAGGTTTTATTGTCCAGAATTTTCCCTGGATTTAGTTAGTTTGGAGTTGGAATAGTTTTTTTAAAGGTTTTATTGTCTAGCACTTTCCCTGAATTTAGTTAGTTTGGAGGGAGATGGAATCATAGTTTTTTAGGTTTAATAATCCAGCCTTTTCCTTGCATTTAGTTAGTTTGGAGTTGGAATAGTAATTTTTTAGGTTTTATTATCCAGCACTTTCCCTGAATTTCGTTAGTTGGAATTTCCTTTGTTATGGTTTGGTGTCCAGAATTTTCGTAGAGTTTGTTTTGTTTGGAGTTGGAATAGTCTTTTTAATGGGTTAGTGAAATATATTATTTTTTATGAATTAATTTGGGTTTTTGGTTAATTAAATTTTTAGAGTTTGTTATTTTTAAACATTTATCATTTTAATATTTTAAGTATGCAATATTGTTTATAAGGTTTAATATATCTTTTTTGAGTTTATATTTATATTTAAATATATTTTATAAATTGTGTATATTTTTTAAAATGTTAAATTATACTTTTTTCAAGGAATTTGATTGACAAATTAAATGAAAAAAGAAGGCACATACAAATTTTTTATACAATGAGTTTTATTAAAAATATATTCTATTTAGACAAGATGATTTGATTAATATATTTTGGGGTAGTTTAATTTTCTATTTATTATAAATAACAAAAATTAGTGTTTACAATCTTTATTTTCAAATAATACTAACTCATAAAGTACAACACATTTCATCGTTTGTGAACAGCTTTATAATATTACAATTTTATTTTGTAATATAGTTGTACGTTTTGAAATTTTTAAAAATCTTTTTACATTGTTTGCAAAATATGGTCATTTTACAGAAATACAATAATATTTTTAACATTTTCACAAATACATGTGATTTTTTTGTTAGACAATGTCAATATATTTTAACAAAAAAAGACATTTTAGTACATTTGTTTTTACACATATTTTTAATAAATTTTAGATAATCGTATTGTTATCATAAAATTATTTAATATGTATTTTACAATGTTATAGTTTTTAACCAGTTTTTTGGGGCAATATTTAGTATATTAAATAACATAATTTGTTTAATATTAGTATTTAATATATTAAATAATGTACACATATGTATCAAAGATTTTTTTTAAAATAAATCGCATTTTAAAATTAATGTTTAGTTGTTAAACATTGTTCTATTGTTTTCACATTAACGCTAAGGGGCATATTAGCAAGAGCTTGCGATAAATATCGCAAATCGCGCTTAGTGCATATTTTTTTCATCGCTGTCTATCTCTGGATCCTATCGCGGAGATAGCGAGTTATTACCAAAGTGTATCTCCAATGTGATAGAAAATCAAGCGACAGTGGCGAAATCCACCAAAAACACAAGTGAAACAGCGATAAAACTTTTATCGCTAACGTAAAGCTTGCTAATAGGCAGGGTGGGATTCAGCCTTAGAATCCACCTCCCATTGAGGATAATGGCTAAGTCAGGAATTTAGCAGGTGTAAATATACCTGCGATAACCCCGGTTAGTGCAGCTTTTTTCATCGCAAATCGGGGCCAGGTCCTCATTGCTAATAGGCATGAGGCCTGTTAGCGGCTGGAACGCCTACTTTGCATGTCAATAGCGATAAATATCGCTGACATGCAAAGCAGTCCCCAAAACAGTCGCTTTTGCCAGAAAGCTGTCGCTCACAGCTGTTAGCGACATCTTGCTGACAGGGCGATTAAAATATTGCAGCTTTAGAGGCAAAAAGTGCCGCCAAAGCGGCGAAGACGCGCTTGCTAATATGACCCTCAGTGCCTACGTTCAGTCACATATTTTTCTGTGGAGTTCCCCTCTTTTTGCACTTTTCCCCCAAAATAGTAATTTTCCAGGATGGTACTTACTTAATGGCAGATAAAATAAGTCCAACTTATGTATACAACTTTTATATACATTGATACCAACTGCCTCATTGTCCAGTACACCTGGAAGGTGGTTATAAGCCTCCTATCCTTCTGAACCAAGACAGTAAAGCAGAATTGCTATTTTTCTTTCAGCACCTAATGAAGTACCATTCAATCTTGCATAACGTTCAAATTTGTTTTTCTATTTAGGCCATATTTTTTGTATAATCTTGTTATTAAGCATATCAACAAAACATTGCAGCCATGATACATTGACCAGTCTCACTGAACATGACAGTTGACAGCTACTAAGACTTCTTGTGTACTCAGACATTAAGACCACCTCACATGTCCTCGTCCGGAGCCTCCACTCTTCTGCAATATGTGATAAAACTCGATGACGTTTAATGGGAAAACCAAACCTTTAACATTCCAAGATATGATGTTTAACCACATCTAAATATATATATTAACTCTAAAACTTTGACATTTATACATATGTAGGTATAATATTACATCAACTGTCAAATTATTAATTTGAAGAACTGTCATAGAAAAATGGTAGATATGGAAAAAGAATAGTATGAAGGAGGAAGAGAAGTGAAAATGGGATAAGAGATGAAATCAGTTAAAGAGATAGAAGTAAGATCAGTGATTGAGGTAAAATGGGAAATTAGGGCGAAAAAGATGAAACAAGTACATAAGGGAGTATATGGGATACGAATGGGATAAATACAGAAGAAAGAGAAATTAGAAAATAATAAAAGAACATACCACAAAAATACACGGAAACAAGGGGATGGTGGAACCACATGGGGAAACCATTACGCTCAAGCGGGAAAACTCTAAGGAGAAATGGAAAAGGGAGACATTGTCCAGGCGAAAAAGGTGGGATCACATAACATAGGACCACATTGAGCTGCACCTAATAAAAGAACAGAAAAAAATATTACAGGAAATGCGATAAATACAAAACCACGTAGATCAAGAGACATGGAATACATAATCATAACAGAACAACAAACTAGCAAAATATATCCTCAAGACATCGATGTGCGAGGAATTTCCTTTTTTCCATCTTTGCAAGTGTCCAAGAAATATTGCAGACAAGCCGGATCCTCATATGAAGTGGTCTTATTGCTAAAAGTCACTTTCATAAGACAAGGGTGAAACAAGCCATAGCGAGCATTCGGGTTTCAGAGAGCAGGTCTCAAGTCTAAGAACTTCTTCCGTTGGTCAGCAGTTGCTTTTGCATAGTCCTGGCCAAAAAAGAGATTGGCTCCTTGCCAAGATATTTTCCCTTTAATTTTGGCTGTGTGGTGGACTTTAAATAAGTCTGAGTATTCTACAAAATATAGAATAACGCCTCTTGGTTTAGTCTCGGAAGATGCCGGTTTTGGAGCTTCACCCAAGCGATGTGCTCTTTGGATATTTAATTTTGGAGAAGCAGGAAGATCCAAAAGGGTTGGAAGAAACGTTTGAAAAAAGGAGAGAGGGTCTGAACCTTCAATTCCCTCCACGAGACTATAAATGCGTAAGCTATTACGCCTATTGCGATTTTCCAAATTTTCAAACTGTCGCTTTAGGAGTGAAATCTCCAATTGTAGAGGAGGGATCTGGTTAGTAACAGCTTGGATAGTGTCAACATGTTGTGTCAGATGCAAAGATTGTTGTTCCATTTGCGACCATTTGTCTTCAAGGTTTTAGAGACGGTCATTTATTTCCTCCATGAGGGGTTTGAGAGCTCGAATTCCTTGAAGAAATAATTCCATAGATAGTGACCCTGTAGAGTTAGTCGGTGATGGTGGGTCTTTTTTTATACGTTTGGATGAAACAGCAGTTGAAGTAGAAGGAATCTTAGATGGTTGTTTGGAGTTACTTTGAGGTATGGTAAATGTCGCATTACCTGTTTGAGGTTGACCATCTTCGATATCATCCATATTTTCTTGTAAAATACTAAAGGGGTTATAATCAGCCACTGTAGTACTGTCCATAGGGTTAGTGTTGTGAGACAAACGCACTTTTGCCATAACAGAACACACTGTTGATTGCAATTCCAATGGGAAATCAGTGAGGTGAACGGAGTAATTCCCCTTTATGTAAAAAATTCGAAGAAAAAATAAAAATTGTCCTTAATTTCGTGAAAAGTATGTAGGAGTAGCAGTGAGGCGGAATTACTTCACTGAAAAATCTTTTTTGTAGTATTTCCCAAATGACGTGAACAGATTAGAAAAAGGTCCATAAAGGCTTCAGAAATATTGCAGATAACATGAGGAGAACATTCAAGGACTAAAATTGTGAGGAGGATAGTTCTGGCAGCTCCTCAGTGAGAGACAAAATGGCGGCTGCAAAAATGTGAGCGCGACCGAGAACTCGGTAAAATAACGGCAAAGGCGCTCACCCTAGATGTTGAAATGGGGCTCAGTTCATAGTGCTGGGTTTCACATCGTCTTACCAGCGTCTGTGAGGTCCGGGGATACAGAAAAGACGCCTGGAGGAGACTCGGCCTCCCACGTCGTTCCGGAGCTCGGCGCTAGAGCGGCAATCTTCCCTGGCTCCGCAGCCACGCCCCACATCCATCCAGCTTTAATTAATTCCTTCATTTGTTTGTTTCACCTTGCCTACCTACCTACCTCCCTTCCCCTTTTACTTTCTCTTTCTTCAATTTTTTCTACCTATCCCCTTTAACTTCCTTCCTTCTTCTTTTTCAGTTTTGTTCTAACGCCTTTCTTTCTTCACATTATTTTATTTTACCTTTCTCTTCATCATAGCTCTAATATCTGCCTGCTATCTGTCCCTTTTAGATTTTTTCATAATTTCTCTTTCCTTCATTGGCTCACTTTAGCAGCCCTTCCCTGCAGACTACAAGGAGAAGAGTGGAGATGCATACAGGGAACTCCTTTTGTGGGTCACAAACTACAAAGAAGGCCTTAAGGTGCAGGGGCTACCCTCCTTTTCAGTTGCTAAATTGGGGGGTTCATGACATCACTAGTTGAGCTGCAGTGTTCTGTAAAGAGGTAAGTCTTAGAATATTCTTTAATTTGGAGCAGTGTTAGGGAGATTTTTATGGACGCAGTATGTTGTTTCAGATCCACAGTACATAGACAGAAAGCCCTGCAGTCGTTTTTAGGTCGAGCTGGAAAAGCATGCGAAGCATGCATCCAAGCTCGACAACTAATGTTACCGACTTCAGGGGTCGGGCACGAGCGTGGATTGCACGTCATGGGCGCACACGCCCAGCCCGGCGCCGTGCACGTCTCCTATCTCAGATTCCCAGGAAGTCATTCATGCCGCCATGCCTCTCTCAGTCACGCGCGCACACATACACACAGCCACACACACACACACACACACATAAACACAAGCAGGCACACAAACACGCAGGCACACACACGCACGCACACACACACACTGCATACTCACACACGCGCACCCCCCCCTTACCTCACCGGGCTCTTGTCGCTGCGCTGGTGTCATCTCTGCACTCCAGCTCCTCTGCCAGCACGACGCGGGGCTCTCCCCTTAGGCATGGGAGCCCCGCCGTGCTATCCGCTGGTCTTCACCCGGGCCCCCTCCTGGGACCCGGGACTTCGGCTTCTGCACTTCGGCTCTGGGCTCGCTCCTCATAACGAAAGTTATGAATGGCGCGCATGCGCGGGCAGCCCCCGCCCTCCCAGGTCCCCTCGAATGTCTTGTTAACTCCATGTCGGCCGCTAAACAGATCAGGATCATTCTATTCTGCCATGATAATAAGGGACAACTTGTCAACGCTTTCTGGAGGTGCAGTCTTGCTTTGCTTCCCATGAACCACACTTCTGAAAACAATCATCTGAACTGAATAACGTGGCGCACTCACAAGGTGGAGCCAAGTGGCACAGCCATGCACGTTTTCGCTGGTTGTGTTGAGGACAGAGGGGGCTCTGTGTGTTCCAGTCCACCCTTTCGGCACTGGCACTGCGCCTCGCAGCCCTCCTCTCTAAGGCACAGCGCCTCGCAGCCCTCCTCGGCACAGCGCCTCGCAGTTCTCCCCTTTTAGGCACTGCACCTCGCAACTCTCCCCTTTTAGGCACAGCGCCTCGCAACTCTCCTGGCCTGCACTCGCAGCCCTCCTCGCTCGGCACAGCGCCTCGCAGCCCTCCTCGGCACAGCGCCTCACAGCTCTCCCCTTTTAGGCACAGCGACTCGCAACTCTCCCTGCACCTATAGTTCTTGGCCACCCCACTTCCCTCCCTCCAGAGTTATAGGCCCACATGCATCATTGTTACATTTTGCACTTCCTAATTTGCGAAAAATAAGGAATCGCAAATTAAGAAGTGCAAAATGCTATGCATCATTATTTTCGGTATTCATTTGGGATTCTGTAAAAATCGCTATTTTTACTGAATCCCAAATGAATACCGATTTCTTAGGTAAATTTTCGCAATTCCAATTGATTCCTATGGGCCAAAAGGCCCATAGGAGTCAATGCAAATTGCGAGTGGCACTTAGAAAATTTCATGGGTGCAGGGCCCCCCATGCACCCCTGAAATGTATTTTTCGCATCATGTTTCACACACACATGTCCTAAAGACATGTGTGTGTTAAACATGAATGTTGAAAAAAATACTTTTTCACCATTTTAAACACTTTTTCCAAATTTACCGAGTGGTTCAACCACTCGGTAAATTTGGCACCCTAATTGCGAATTTCCACTTGTCAAAGTAATGATGCATTGCTTTTAAGAAGTCGCACATCTGCGACTTCTTAAAAGCACCCGCAATTTTAGAACTCGCAAAAATATTAAGAATTCTAAAATTGCTTCATGCATCCCAAAAAGCACTTTTGCATTCGCAAACGGCCGATTTTAAGGAATCGCACCGTTTGCGACTACAAAAATGCTTGATGCATGTGGGCCATAGAGAACACCTCTCCGTTACGGCTCGCCTGTCCCTCTCACACAAACATTTCTGTCCCTTTTTGTGTTAAGGACAGAGGGGGCTCTGTGTGTCCTCAGTCCACCATCTCGGCACTGGCACAGCACCTCGCAGCCTTCCTCTCTTCGGCACAGCGCCTCGCAGCCCTCCTCGCTCGGCACAGCGCCTCGCAGCCCTCCTCGGCACAGCGCCTCGCAGTACTCTCCTTTGCGGCACAGCGCCTCGCAGCTCTTGTCCACTTGTTCGGCTGCCATCAGTACTCTGCAGTGTTTCACGCACTGCACGTGCTGCGCTGCTCGGCACGTTTCAGGGGGGCTTGGGGGGGGGGGGTGATTGGATAAAAGGTGTGCTCAGCTGTATCCTGCCTGCCCAGACATTAACAGCCCATAAAGGCCTTTTAATAACCCTCCTGCCCTGCCTTCCTCAAACACCCCATCCTCGGATCAGAGGAGGCGTTCATTGTTGGGTTACTGACACCCAACCCCCTTCCTGCCCCCTCCCCCACCCAGCAGACGGCACCGTGAGCCGCCGGTGGCGCTGAGTGGGGATTATCTGGGCAGGGGGTGGGGGTGTTCAATTACCACGTGCAAGACCACCTGCATTCTATAATTTAGTGATATCGCCTGCATTAGACTAATTTGCGCTGTGTTTAAAATCTGCTCGCCTGCATTTCACCAATTTGCGCAGTGTTTTTATAATCTCACAGCTCTCAGCGCATGTGATTGTAGCGCCGCCCGCCCTGCACTGCATTTAACTGTATTGGCCCACCTGGCAGCAACGTGCATTATTGTATTAATTTTCGCTGGCGACCTACTGCCCCTGCCTCGCCTCCCCTCTGACCTCCATCTTGTTTGCTGTTGTTGTTTTCCCTGCCCCTCCTCCCCGCTACCGCCTCCCAGCTGCTGACCCTCCCACCCACGTTCACAGAGCCTACCTCGTACTTTCAGCCCCTGTGACCGCCCGGACTCGCTCCTGACCGGTTGCTCCCTCCTTGCTCCTCTCCCTGTACTGCTGCTATCTTCCTGGAGATCTCCGCACTGCTGAATCAACTTCACGGTATCGCCTGCATTCTATAATTTAGTGATATCGCCTGCATTAGACTAATTTGCGCTGTGTTTAAAATCTGCTCGCCTGCATTTCACCAATTTGCGCAGTGTTTTTATAATCTCACAGCTCTCAGCGCATGTGATTGTAGCGCCGCCCGCCCTGCACTGCATTTAACTGTATTGGCCCACCTGGCAGCAACGTGCATTATTGTATTAATTTTCGCTGGCGACCTACTGCCCCTGCCTCGCCTCCCCTCTGACCTCCATCTTGTTTGCTGTTGTTGTTTTCCCTGCCCCTCCTCCCCGCTACCGCCTCCCAGCTGCTGACCCTCCCACGCTCCGCCCCCTCCACCATCCATTTATGGCCAATGCCTCCACGCGCAGCGTCCACGCGCTTCGGCCTCGCCGAAGGTGCGCCAAAGGTAAGCCCGTCTACGCCCGTCTGCGCCTGGACCGCGCCCAGCGCCAGTCCCCCTGCCCCTCGCGCTGCCCAGCCCTCCCGCATTACCTACGATGCCGCCACCCTCCTAGCCCTTAACCCTGGTCGCGCTCCCAACTGCGTCCAAGCCGCTCCTGGACACACCCATGGACCCTTCTCTTGCTACTCCTGCAAATTCATCGGCACCGACAACATCTCCGCTACAACCTCACCACAGATACCCGACCCCAACCACCTACATTGTATCCTTCTCAACACCCGATCAGTCCACAGGCACGCCATCGACCTATGGAACCTACTAGACACCATCTCTCCGGACATCGCCTTCCTTACGGAAACATGGATGAATGCTTCCTCAGCACCAGACATCACCATTGCCATCCCTGATGAATATAAGATCACACGCAAGGACCGCACCAGCCACACAGGAGGAGGAATCGCTATAGTCCATAAGAAATCTATCCGCATCTCAACCAGCTCTGACGTCAATCTCACCAACTCTGAACACCTTCACTTCCAGATCCACATCGACCCCAAGACCACACTCAGAGGCACCCTCCTTTACAGGCCACCAGGACCCCGCGCAAAATTCAGTGAAGACATCACGGACTTCATCACTCCACACGCGCTCCCCTCCAAAGAATACATCCTTCTGGGAGACCTCAACTTTCTCTTCGATAAGATCAACGACCGCAACACCGCCACCCTCGTGGACAACCTCTCCAACCACGGACTTAAACAACTGGTCACTTCCCCCACCCACATCGCAGGTCACACACTCGACCCCATCTTCACCTCCAGCAACCATGTCTCCTTCAGCCACACTACGGACCTCATCTGGACTGACCACAGATGCGTTCACTTCACCTACAACAAACCAAAACCCAGCATCCACCTCCAACCTACCTTGAAAAGGAACTGGAACAAAATCACCACGGACCAAATCTCCGCATCGCTCCTTCAACACACCCCAGCCCCCTCCTCCAACGCTAACGAAGCCGCCGCTAATCTCACCCTATGGTTATCCAACACCGCTGACACCTTAGCACCTCTGAAAAAACATCAAAACAAACCTGGCAGCAAGAAGGCCTCATGGTTCAACGATGATCTCAAGAAGTCCAAGAAACTCTGCCGCTCCCTTGAAAAGGCCTGGAAAAAAGACCCAACCACCAGCACCAAGGACGCCTTCAAAAACGCCACCCGCACTCACCACCAACTAATCCGAAAAGCCAAGAAAGCAGCATTCAAGGATCGACTCGACAACAACGCTCACAACAGCAAGGAACTTTTCAACATCGTCAAGGAATTTTCCAATCCCTCGGCCAACTCCAACGACATCACCCCCTCTCAAACCCTCTGCGACTCCCTAGCCTCTTTTTTCCACAACAAGATTGCAGACATCCACAACAGCTTTGACAACCAACCCGGAAACCAACCCACCCTTCCGTCTGCTGTCCATCCTCCCCCCGTGAACACCCTTAACGACTGGAAGCCAATCTCCACTGAGGACACCATCCGCCTGATGAACTCCATCCACTCAGGATCCCCCACAGACCCATGCCCTCACCACATCTTCAACAAAGCAGACTCCGTCATAGCACCGCACCTCCGAGACGTCATCAACTGCTCCTTCAACTCCGCTACCTTCCCTGAAGACTGGAAACACGCTGAACTCACCGCCCTTCTGAAAAAACCAACAGCGGACCCCACCGAACTCAAAAATTACCGCCCCATCTCGCTTCTTCCATTCCCGGCCAAAGTCATCGAGAAAGCCGTCAACAACCAGCTCGCCGCCTTCCTCGAAACCAACAAATCCCTCGACCCCTCACAATCTGGCTTCCGAGCAAAACACAGCACTGAGACCGCCCTCATCGCAGCAACAGACGACATTCGAACTCTACTGGACAATGGAGACACAGTCGCCCTCATCCTCCTCGACCTCTCTGCAGCATTCGATACAGTCTGCCACAGCACCCTTCTACATCGCCTCAATAACATCGGAATCCAAGGAAAAGCACTGGAATGGATCACCTCGTTCCTCACCGGTAGAACCCAGAGAGTCCGCCTTCCTCCATTCAAGTCCGAGGCCTCTGAAGTCATCTGCGGCGTACCTCAAGGATCCTCACTCAGTCCCACCCTCTTCAACGTATACATGAGCCCCCTCGCGGCCATCGCACGCCAACACAACCTCAACATCATCTCTTACGCGGACGACACTCAACTGATCCTTTCTCTCACCAATGACCCCGGCGCCGCCAAAGCTAACCTGCACAAAGGAATGAAAGAAGTCGCCGAATGGATGAAACAAAGCCGTCTGAAACTGAACTCAGACAAAACAGAAGTCCTCATCCTAGGCACATCCCCCTCTGCTTGGGACGACTCCTGGTGGCCAGAAGCCCTCGGAAAAGCACCCATCCCGACAGACCACGCACGGAACCTTGGCGTCATTCTGGACTCTTCACTCTCAATGAACAAACAAGTCAACGCCGTATCCTCTTCCTGCTTCAACATTCTTCGCATGCTCAGAAAAACATTTCGCTGGATCCCCTCCGAAACTAGGAAAACAGTCACCCACGCCCTGGTCACGAGCCGACTGGACTACGGAAACACCCTCTACGCAGGTACCACCGCTAAACTCCAGAAGAAACTCCAACGAATCCAAAACGCCTCAGCCAGGCTCATACTAGACATCCCACGCAACGAACACATCTCTGGTCACCTTAAAGACCTCCACTGGCTACCCGTCAATAAGAGGATCACTTTCCGACTGCTCACCCACGCACACAAATCACTTTACGACATCGGACCAGACTGCCTCAACTCTCGACTGTCCTTCTACACCCCCTCCCGCCAACTACGCTCTTCCGACCAAGCCCTCGCCACTGTACCTCGCATCAACAAGACCACCATGGGAGGCAGATCCTTTTCTTACCTGGCTGCTAAAACATGGAACTCACTCCCCGCTTACCTCCGCCTCACCCAGAACCACCTAGCGTTCAGAAAACAGCTTAAAACGTGGATATTTGACAAATAATCCTCCTCCTCCTCCTAAGCGCCTTGACACCCTCCGGGTATGTAGTGCGCTATACAAATTTTATGACTTGACTTGACTTGGCAGAAGTGCCCCCCTCCCCCCAGCAGGGAGGAGGGCAGTGTGTGGGGGGGAGCAGTGTGAATACCTTGGAACCTCTGCGAGGGCGACTCCCCCCTCCAGACACCTGAGGCGCTACCTCGGGCACGCCTTTCATCTTGTCTGACTTGGGCTCTCAGCTCAGGCTTTTGACACCGGGAGGACAATTTGGCGGGGTGGGGCACTGTAGGGGAACAGTGTGAATACTTTGGAACCTCTGCGAGGGCGCCTCCCCCCTCCAGACACCCGAGGCGCTACCCGTGGCACGCCTTTCATCTTGTCTGACGTGGGCTCTTTTGGCACAGGGAGGCAGCAGCGCCGCAGAGAAGCCAATAAATAAATAAACATCTATTGGTTGTGTCAAGAATACCAAAACTCCAAAAGCAAACACTTGAGTGCACGCCTTCAGCAAGCACGGGACCCGTCATGCCAGCTGTGCTCAGGGGCTGTACGGGCCGCCTACGTCATTGGTTACAGTGTGTGTGTGCCACAGGCTACCGTCACCGACCCCAACAGCGCGCATCTTATCGACCGCAGAATGATGAAAGGCTGAGCGGGCATAACCTTCATCAGCAAAGAGACAGACCCCAGCAGCGCGCATCTTATCCACCGCAGAATGATGAAAGTCTGAGCGGACATAGCATTCAGCAGGCAGGAAACAGACCTCAGCAGCAGGCACTAAACCCCTTGAGCTGAGATGAGCGCAGCCTTGTGATGGCAGAGGAGACTCCGAAGCTGCGCTTACCACGTGTGTCTCTCGACATCCCGAGGCTCCGCATTTCACGTGTGTCTCTCGAGGGCCCGGGCTCCGCATTTCATGTGTCTCACGAGGCCGCACATTCCACTGTTCACAAAACCAGGCCTTTAAGAATTTTGCTGGACTCGGGGTACACACTTCCTCGCCTCCTGTCACGATTAACAGTTGAGCTACACAAACCCAAGCACTTTAAAAACGTGTTCTTTGAGTAAACACTTGGAAGGACCCTGTCGTGGCCTCGAGGCACTTTACTGAGCCACTAAGGCCACGGATTAAAGAGCGGACTCAGGGGACGGCGCCCCTCTCACACCACTCTCCCCTCTCACCTCTCTCCTCTCTCCTCTCTCACCACTCTCCCCTCTCACACCACTCTGCCCTCTCACACCACTCTCTCCCCTCTCACACCTCTCTCTCCCCTCTCACGTAAATACAACACATATTGCATTACAAATGCTACAGGTGTAACATTTGCGAAAGTTACAACTATTGGCATTGTAAATGACAAAGCTATTAATTTAGCTATTTTCAAATCAAACACATAAATAAAAAATGTGTCATTTATAATACCGATAGCTCAAACTTTCCTAATGCGAGACCTATTGCATTGCAGATGCTTGTTGGTTTAGCCTGTGAGCTGTGCTGCAAAATGTATTGTTTACAATTCACTGGGCTTAAAACCCACCCACACCATACCATTAGTTGTTTTCATTGTCACTCTCATTTCTAATTTTTTGATTGTTTAGCTCCTGTAGGCTTCCCTTTATTTCTTGTGTTAACGCTTCTTTGGAACATGGACCTATCATATGTTCTTCCTCATCTTTGTTCATCCCCATATTTTGTAACTCATTTCTTTTTTATTTAATAAATGTTTCGGTATTAATCATGGACGTGCAATGTGTTTTCCTACTTGCAACGCAGGCAGATGCCTTCTTATGAATGTTGCCTTCTCCCTATCTGGCTACTCTATTGATGCTGTAGTTAGTCTTGCCCACAACTGTACAACTCTATGCCACTCTATTCCACGCTACTCCACTCTACTCCAATCCACTCCATACCACTTCACTCTATCCCACTATACTCTATGCCCCTCCACCCTCCGTCACTCTACTCTATGCCACTCAATAAATCAAACAGAACATATAGAGTGCATCTAATCCCCCTGAGGGGATCCAGGGGCTGAGAACCCTTCTACTAGGGGAGCCTTTAGATGGACAGCCAGGTCTTGAGTCCTTTCCTGAATTTCATCAGAGAGGATGAGGTCTTGAGGTGAAGAGGGAGATGTTTCCAGGACTTTGAAGCGAGGTAGGAGATGGCGCGTCCTCCACTGTTGCTCCAGTGGATGCAAGTGTGCAAGGGAGAGCAAGGGAGAAGTGACAGAGGTGTCTGAAGGGTTGGTGGAAGTTCAGGCGGTGGTTGCTGTATGCTGGTCCTTGGTTGTATAGGGCTTTCTAGGTGTGAATCAGCATCTTGAATTGACAACTGTACTCTAAGCCACTCCACTCCACTGTACTCTGTCAATGCACTCTACTCTACCCCACTCTACTCTTCTCCACTCTACACCTCTCCACCCCACCCCACTCCACTCTACTCAATGACACTCCACTCTACCCTACGTAGCTCCACTCTACACCACTCCATTCTACTCGACTCCACTCCATACAGCTCTACTCTAAAGCACTCTACTCTAGGCCACTCCACTCCATGCTCCATCATTCCACTCCACACAATGTCACTCTATGGCCCTCTACGCCTCTCTACTCTATGCCACGCCAAGCCACTCAACTCTATGCCACTCTACTCTAAGCCACTCTATGCCTTTCCACTGTATACCACTCTACGTCACTCCACTACACACAATGCCACGCTACAGTACTCTATGCCACTTCATTCTATGACACTCTACTCTATGCCACTCCACTCTACACCACTCTACTGTACACCAGTCTACTCTATGCCACTCCACTCTACACCACTCTACTGTACACCAGTCTACTCTATGCCACTCCACTCTACACCACTCTACTGTACACCAGTCTACTCTATGCCACACCACTCTACACCACTCTACTGTACACCAGTTCACTCTATGCCACGCATCTCTACCCACTCGTCTCTACCCCACTCTATTCTACACCACCCTACTACATGCCACTCTACTCTACGCCACTCTACTCTATACCACTCTACGTTACTCCACTTCACACAATGCCACGCTACAGCACTCTACACCACTCCACTCTATACCACTCTACGCCACCCCACTCTACACCACTCGACACAATGCCACTCTACGTCTTTCTACTGTATGCCACTATTCTGCTGGAAGGGGTTACCAACTAAGAGACTTATAAATTGTGTATGGTCTTACAAGGGGGTAGGGCATGGCACGCGTATCATGTATGGTAGTCTCATTGGGTTAACATAACACACTATGGAATATAATGTTACTCATTGGGTGTGAGTTTCACTTCTTGGAATACAAGGTGACTCCTTGATTGGGAGCCTTAGTTCTAGGAGCATAGTCTCACTGATTGGATGTCATTTCATGCCTTGCTCTCAACTATTTGGTGTCATTTGTAGACCTTGGATGAGTGCGCACTCATTGAGCGTGAGTGTCACTTCCTGCAGCACAGTCTCACTCTTTTTACTCACAAAGACCCGAGGGTCGTGCACTAAGTTTGTTCACCTAAAAACCCGCAACTCTCACTCATACGGATCCTAGCTTTTAGATCTCTGTAGAGGCCAGGACTGAGAAGCTATGAGCTTACTCGTGGAATTGGAGAGAGAGTCAAAGAGCTGAAAAGTCAGTGGCAGGATTTCTAAGACACTTCTGCTTGGAGCGATCAAAGCATAAAGGCAGGCCTGGTGCTGGTGGTGCCTTGTGCCATAATCTTTTTCCCCCCCGTCCCCATGACCTTCGCTTCAAATGTCTCCACTACCACCAAGCAAAAGGGTCCATGTAGGAGAGTAGGGTCTGCTATCCTATGGTCACCCCAAATTTTTGCTTTTTGCTTCACTGGTTTTCGACTACTGAGGCTGTGGGCCTGCTAATCAGACCCCCAGCCTGCTGTTCTCTCTCTAAATTATTAATACATGTGCTATAGGTACATACCACAATTGGAAATGGACTCCTTGTCAGCCCCTGTACCATGCACTATAGGTGCTCAGGGCATAGGTGCCACCAAGGCCTACCAGGGGCTGCAGCATATCTTTTGCCACCCCAGGCTGGTTCTTAAATTGACACAACTGGCTGATCACTCAGCTGGGGTAAGGTGGTGTAATCACCCCTTGCTTAGATATAGTATACCTATATCTAAACCTATATCTGGACACATATAAACCTGTGAGCCACTCCTATGGAAGGCCTCATCAATCCTGGAGGCAGAGTGCGTGGTTTAATGTGCGATGGAGCTCTAGCATGAGCTGAGCCTGTCTGCAGCCGTCGGGAACAAATCCCTAAGCTGTTTCAGGATAATGCCATACCATATACTCTTAAGTGCATTATAATCCTCGCGGTTATATAGGAACTTTGGTTTGGCTTTATCAAAACATGTCGTGTAAGGTGTCATACGATTTGGAATACTATCCCCTCGCTAGTTCTGGCGACGGGGATAGCATTCCACCCCTCTAGAGGGAGAAGACATGTTACTTTACTTAAATGCGGTTAATTTCTAAAAGGACCTCAGATCCACAAAATGGATGCTTCTGCCACAGACACAAGTCTGACCCCCTGAAGCTGACCGAAACTCAGCCAAAGGGGCCTGGACAACGGGTTTCCTGTCGCAGGGAGGTGTCACACCCCCTCAGACAAGAGATAGTGGATTGTAGCAGGGAGGTTTGAAAGAAACCAGACACTGCATGGGGAGCACAAGGCTTCCCCTTGCATAATCCGGTCAAACCGGTTCTGGGGCACACCAGCCCCACTCCCAGCGCGGCCTGGATCAAAGGAAAGGGGTGTATCCACCCCCTTCCTGGGTCCCACCCATAGGAGGGGACCTAGCAGGTAATCCAGCCCCCCAGATTCGAATAAGAGTGGGAGCAGTGCCAATGCACTTCAGATTATCCTGATGAAACATAAGAAACAAAACTCTGGACCCTTTGACATCCTACTCAACGTAGAAGACTGAAGAATCTCCCTTGTGGTCAAGGAGTGACCACCCTGTGCAAACAGGCACCATCCAGCACCTCGACGTCTGCTTTGTTGCAGTTCCCGCCGGAACTCGAGCAACAGAGATCGACGAGATCAAGCTTGCCTGCCTTCTAACAACCCGATCCACAGTCCCTGCAGAGCTGAGACCCATGGAGGCGACCGGAAGCGTGGGGCATGCCATCTTTGAAAGACCACGAGACGCTGACCGTGCAGCCCACGAGTGACCCTCGAAGCTGTACACCGGGGTTTGAGAAGCCCCAACCCTGAGCCACTCTTGCACCAAAGTTCACCCCTCTACACTCGACGAGTGCTGCGTGGGGCCCTTCTGCTTCTTTTGGCTCAACGCGTTGGCCCGGTCACTTGCCAGCTGGCTTGTGGCCCCTGTGCCGAAGAAACTTGAAGAACGACTTGCGATTCTAGTTGCTCCAGATTTGCACCAGCTCCCCTGAAAAGGAGCCCCCACTCTGACCCTCCTGGTCCGAGTGAGAAGCAATCTTCCAGTTCCGCATGGATTGCTTTTGCCAAGTGTTGTTTGCTCCAATCTTGAAGCCGACAGCGCCAACGGCGAGAGCCTGCGTGGGACAGCTTGTGACCCGCTCCTGGACGTCGCAGATGCCCCAGAGCCCACGTGACACCGGAGAGAAGCTCCTCAACAACCACCTGATTGCGCCCGACATTGCCTGGTTCCGTCCTGGTTCCACCCTGGTCACTGCTGAGTGACCCAGACTCTGTCCCCTCTGCTTTCAGGTACTTTTCGACTTCGATCCACCCTTGGATCCCAACGGACACTTCTCCTTCACAGCGCCTGCAGCCTCTTCAGCTTCTAGCACCAAGAATCAGCGTGACGAAACCCGACACTACTTCGACCCTGTGCACCCGCTTCCTGTGGGTGAGGTAACATTGCAACGCCGGTGTTCCCACACTGGTACACACCTCTAGGGTCTGTGTCTTAAGTTTTGTCCCTCTAGGTTCAGCGGAAGTGTCCTTAAACCCTATTTGTGTAACTTTTACGCACCATTGACTAACATTGGTGCATGCGTGCGCTTTCAGCGCTGCACCCGAATCCCGCGGGCTTTTCCCGACTTCAGCATTGCTTGTCCCGACTGCTCCCAGCGATTCCCTAGGCCCTAGGCCTAACCACTGTTCAATTGGTATCTCTTATACCACTTGTTTAGTATATGGTCTGAGTGGCCCCTCGCACTCATCCATAATTGTGCAACTTTGTATGTTATACTGTGCTTTTGATTTAACGCTTGTGCCCCTTTATTCATAAAGAGTACTGGAGATTATTGTGAGTAATATATACATATATTTTTATAATATATACTTGTGTGGTGTCCTTTCATTTGATATTACAGGATTGTGATTGGTAAAACAGCTCGCTTAACACGACCTCTTGAGTTAAGCCTTTAAGGCTGCTTAGTCTATGCTACCATTAAGATAGCTTGTCTATAAGGTTGACTTACAACCAGACACCATAAGGGGATATTTGGACTGATACAAGGTGGTTCCAGAATTGGAAACATCATATATCAGGCCAACTTCTCACAGTCCATCTTCTCGCTCACATATATTTAATTGCTTTTAATTTGCTGTTAAAGGCCTGTTTTACTAATTCATGTAAAACACAGATGTGTTATTTGCAGCAGGCATATTAACCCTCTGCACTACATTATGGTTAGTCAAATTGCCAATAGACAAAACTATGATCTCTCTCTCAAGCAGGAACATTAGTTATCTTGACATTGTTTTTACTGCCTGAAAGTTGATGGACCAAGGAATTAAGCAGGTGCTTTTTAATTATTATTTATTGCAAAATACAGCCCCCCCCCCTCCAGCCGGCCCTGCATAAAGGGGTGTTTTCTAGTGACAACTTGTGAGTACCACACTTTTTCTGGTGCCCACTTCAGGGGTGAGAACTCCTGAATACAGTGATAAGGAGGGGGAGTTATGAAAAGTGATGGTCGGGGAACAGAAGGAGCGAATAAAAAGAGAAAGTAAGGAATTAGTAAAATCAGATGGGGGACACAGTAACAGGAAGAATAACAGGATGAAACGTAGAGATAGACGAATGAAAAGAGATTGTAGAAAAAAGAGAGGGCGGAAAACCAAAAGACACAGGGGAAGGAGCAAAGAGGGAAAAATTATACTCCTCATCATATAACTGGGTCAAAAGGCTAGTGGCCATACAGAATAGCGCAGAAGGCTGAAGGCCCAAAGTCATCACTCAGGATCAGAGCCCGGCAGGCAAGGAATGAGAGAGTTGGGGAGAGGGTGTGGCCTTATAGCAAGAGCTGCCAACTATGGAACTGGGGAACCAGGTTTGATCCACGGTGTTGGCTCAACTTCCTGTTATTTTGGGCAAATCACTCAATCTCCGCGTGCACAACAAGAAAAGTTGTCCTTGTATATCGTAACTGCTGTACATGTAAAGCGCTCCAATCAATACCTTCGGGTTAAATTTGTGCTATACAAATCTGCAACAAATAGATGACCCAAACCACAGCACATAAGGGTACCCGCAATCAGGGAACAGAGGCAAGTGGAAGTAGGGGACAACATGGTGGCTGTGGTTTGCAGCAAGTGGAAAGACAGGCCATACAGAGGGTGTGGGGTGGTGGGGAACAGGCGAAGTGGCTGTGAAATGAGGGCACAGAAAACAACCCGCACCCAATTTTACAACATGCTGATCATGTCGGACAAGATGGCACTGGGACCTCTTATGGAGAGAATGGTGGGTAGCATTGGACAAATGAGAAGTTGTATCAGAGATGGAGCGAGGCTAACAAGAAAGAAACATTTGGAACTTATTGAATTTTGAGTCATAAAGCACTAATAAAAAACTGCTGTAGTAGAAAAAACTAAAATTATATTACTTTTGGTATACAATGCATCTATGTCGACAAATAATTAATGTATGTTGCTTCTATACACATTTGAGATGTAAAACAAAGTCCTGCATTCCTTGCAATGCAAGCACTCCAAGGGAAATGGAGTGATACACCAAACACCCAATAGCATGATGTGAGAGAGATATACCCTCTGGGTCGAGCCAAAGACTACTCTGTGTCTTTTTGAAAGAATTGGTAATAGCAATGGGTCTTGCAGACGGCTGCACTGTCACACTGGACCTAATAATGTGAACTCCAGGAGAAAAGAGTGGCACGTAAAGAAAAGTGAAGAGACGGGCTATATAGAGGTTGATGGGCGGGCAGGAACAGATAAGGAGATGCTTCACTGATAGAATGTCGATGACAAAAACATTGATGTTCAAAATATTGAGAAAAAAAATATAGACTAAAAAAATATCGACTCCCGTAACTACACAGCAAACAAATATTGAATCAAAAGTATAGATGCAAAAATATAGATGTAAAAATTATCGATATAAATATATATATATATATAAAAAATACATTAAATAATAATATTCATTTTAACCAAATAAACTAAATTTAATATACATTTTAACAAAATATAACAAATAAACTTAATTAAAAATAGATAAACACACATAGTCATTTATACATATATATATATATATATATATATACATATACTTTAAAATCATTATTAAACTTTTATCTTTAACTTACTTTACAACTTTAAAATGATATAAAAATACAATATATATATATATATATATGTATAAATAATTTCCATAATAAATTAAAACGGTAAACTATTAAAAAAGTATTTAAACTTTTATTGCCAATAAAATAAGTGCACCAGCAGGAAAGTGTTGGATAGGAAAATAATTAAATTTACTTTTCCAACCCCAGTGAGTGCAACAGTGGGGAAAGTGTTGGATAGCGGAGGGGCAAAAATTACCATTCCTAATCCAGTGAGCACAACAGTAGGGAAAGTGTTGGATAGTGGAGGGGGAAAATGACTATTCCCACTCTAAAGAATACAACAGTAAGGCAAGTGTTGGATAGTGGAGGAGTAACAATTACTATTCCTACTCCAAAGAGAGCTACAGTAGGGAAAGTGTTGGATAGCGGAGGGGTACAAATTACTATTCCCACTACAAAGAATGCGACAGTAGAATAACTGTTGGATAGCGTAGGGGTAACATTTTTTATTACCACTCCAGTGAATGCAACAGTGGGGTGAGTGTTGGATAGTGGAGGCGTAAAAATTACTATTCCAACTCCAGTGAGTGCAACAGTAGGAAAGTGTTGGATAGCTGAGGTGCAAACATTACTATTCCAACTCTAGTGAGTGCAACAGTAGGAAAAGTGTTGGATAGCCAAGGGGTAAACATTACTATTCCAACTCCACTGAATGCAACAGTAGAATAACTGTTGAATAATGGAGGGGTAACATTTTTTATTCCCACTCCAGTGGCTACAACAGTAGGGAAAGTGATGGATAGCGGAGAGGTAAAAATTATTATTCCCACTCCAGTGAGTGCAACAGTAGAGAAAGTGGTGGATAGTGGAGGTATAAAAATTACTATTCCAACCCCAGTAAGTGCAACAGTTGGCAAAGTGTTGGATAACAGAGGGGAAAAAATTACTATTCCCACTCCACTAAATGCAACAGTAGAATAACTGTTGGATAGCAGAGGGGTAATATTTTGTGCTCCCACTCAAGTGAATGCAACAGTAGGGAAAGTGTTGGATAGTGGAGAGGTAGTAATCACTATTCCCACTCCAGTGAGTGCAACAGTAGGGAAAGTGTTGGCTAGGGGAGGGGTAAAAATTACTATTCCCACTCCAATAAGTGCAACAGTAGGGAAAGTGGTGGCTAGGGGAGGGGTAAAAATTACTATACCCACTCCAATAAGTACAACAGTAGGGAAGTGTTGGATAGCGGAGGGGTAAAAATTACTATTCCCACTCCAACGCGTGCAACAGTAGGGAAAGTGTTGGACAGCAGAGGGATAAAATTTACTATTCCGCAATCCACTGAATACAACAGTAGAATAACTGTTGGATAGAGGAAGGGTAAAAATATTATTCCCCCTTAAGTGAATGCAACAGCAGGGAGGGTGTTGGATAGCAGGTGGTTAAAATTACTATTCACACTCCAGTGAGTGCAACAGTAGAGAAAGTGTTAGATAGCGGAGGGGTAAAAATTACTAATCTCTCTCCAGTGAGTGCAACAGTAGGAAAAGTGTTGGATAGCAGAGGGGTAAAAATGACTACTCCCACTCCAGTAAGTGCAACAGTAGGGAAAGTGCTGGATCGTGGAGGGGGAAATTACTATACCCACTCTAAAATATGCAACAGTAGGGAAAGTGTTGGATAGTGGAGGAGTAAAAATTACTATTCCCACTCCAAAAAGAGTTACAGTAGGGAACGTGTTGGATTGCGAAGGGGTACAAATAACTATTCCCACTCCAAAGAATGCGAAAATAGAACAACTGTTGGATAGCGGAGGGGTAACATTTTTTATTCCCACTCCAGTAAACGCAACAGTGGGGTGAGTGTTGGATAGCGGAGGAGTAAAAATTACTATTCCAAGTCCAGTGAGTTCAACAGAAGGAAAAGTGTTGGATAGCTGAGGTGCAAAAATGACTATTCCAACTCTAGTGAGTACAACAGCAGGAAAAGTGTTAAATAGCGGAGGGGTAAAAATTACAATTCCAACTCCACTGAATGAGACAGCAGAGTAACTGTTGGCTAACAGAGGGGTAACAATTTTTATTGCCACTCCAGTGAGTACAACAGTAGGGAAAGTGGTGTATAGTGTAGGTATAAAAATTACTATTCCAACCCCAGTGAGTGCAACAGTAGGGAAAGTGTTGGATAGCAGAGGGGTAAAAATTACTATTCCCACTACGAACAGTGCAACAGTAGGGAAAGTGTTGGATAGCGGAGGAGTTACTATACCCACTCCAGTGAGAGCAACAGTAGGGAAAGTGTTGGATAGCGGAGGGGAAAATATGACTTTTCCCCCTCCACTGAATGCAACTGTAGAATAACTGTTGGATAGCAGAGGGGTAATATTTTTTGCTCCCACTCAAGTTACTGCAACAGTAGGGAAAGTGTTAGATAGCGGAGAGGTAGAAATCACTTTTCCCACTCCAGTGAGTGCAACAGTAGGGAAAGTGTTAGATAGCGGAGAGGTAAAAATTAGTATTCCCACTCCAATGAGTGCAACAGTATGGAAAGTGTTGGATAGCGGAGGGGTAAAATTACTATTCCCACTCCAATGAGTGCAACAGTATAGAAAGTGTTGGATAGCGGAGGGGTAAAATTACTATTCCCAGTCCAATGAGTGCAACAGTAGGGAAAACGCTGGATCGTGGAGGGGGAAATTACTATACCCACTCTAAAATATGCAACAGTAGGGAAAGTGTTGGATAGTGGAGGAGTAAAAATTACGATTCCCACTCCAAAAAGAGTTACAGTAGGGAACGTGTTGGATTGCGGAGGGGTACAAATAACTATTCCCACTCCAAAGAATGCGAAAATAGAATAACTGGAGAGCGGAGGGCTAAAAATGACTATTCCCACTCCAATGAGTGCAACAGTAGGGAAAGTTTTGGAGAGCGGAGGGCTAAAAATGACTATTCCCACTCCACTGAACGCAACAGTAGAATAACTGTTCGATAGCAGAGGGGTAACATTTTTTGTTCCCACTCCAGTGAGTGCAACAGTAGGGAAAGTGTTGGATAGCGGAGGGTTAAACATGACTATTCCCACTCCACTAAATGCAACAGTAGAATAACTGTTGGATAGAGGAGGGGTAGAAAATGTAATTCCCCCTCCAGTGAACGCAACAGTAGGGAAAGTGTTGGATAGCGGAGAGGTAAAAATTACTACACCCTCTCCAGTAAGTGCAACAGTAGGAAAAGTGTCGGATAGCAGAGGGGTAAAAATTACTACTCCCACTCCAGTAAGTGCAACAGTAGGGAAAATGTTGGATAGTGGAGGGGTACAAATTACTATACCCACTCCAAAGAATGCGAAAGTAGAATAACTGTTGGATAGGGGAGGGGTAACATTTTTTATTCCCACTCCAGTGAATGCAACAGTGGGGTGAGTGCTGAATAGCGGAGGGGTAAAAATTACTATTCCCACTCCAATGAGTGCAACAGTAGGGAAAGTGTTGGAGAGCTGAGAGCTAAAAATAACTATTCCCACTCCACTGAATCTAACAGTAGAATAACTGTTGGATAACAGAGGGGTAATGTTTTTTGTTCCAACTGAAGTGAATTCAACAGTAGGGAAAGTGTTAGATAGTGAAGAGGTAGAAATCACTTTTCCCACTCTAGTGACTGCAACAGTAGGGAAAGTGTTGGATAGCGGAGGGGTAAAAATTACTATTCCCACTCCAATGAGTACAACAGTACGGAAAGTGTTGGATAGCGGATGTGTTAACATTAGGATTCCCACTCCAGTGAGTGCAATAGTAGGGAAAGTGTTAGATAGCAGAGGGGTAAAAATTACTATTCCCACTTCAATGAGTGCAACAGTATGGAAAGTGTTGGATAGCGGAGGGGTAAAATAACTATTCCCACTCCAATGAGTGCAACAGTAGAGAAAGTGTTGGAGAGCGGAGGGCTAAAAATGACTATTCCCACTCCACTGAATGCTACAGTAGAATAACTGTTCGATAGAGGAGAGGTAAAACATGTTAATCCCACTCCAGTGAATGCAACAGTAGGGAAAGTGTTAGATAGCAGAGGGGAAAATATTACTAATACCACTCCACTGAATGCAACCGTAGAATAACTGTTGGATAGCAGAGGGGTAACATTTTTTGTTCCCACTCCAGTGAGTGCAACAGTAGGGAAAGTGTTGGATTGCGGAGGGTTAAACATGACTATTCCCACTCCACTGAATGCAACAGTAGAACAACTGTTGGATAGAGGAGGAGTAGAAAATGTAATTCCCCCTCCAGTGAACGCAACAGTAGGGAAAGTGTTGGATAGCGGAGAGGTAAAAATTACTACTCCCTCTCCAGAAAGTGCAACAGTAGGAAAAGTGTAGGATAGCAGAGGGGTAGAAATTACTACTCCCACTCCAGTAAGTGCAACAGTAGGGAAAGTGTTGGATAGTGGAGGGGGGAAATGACTATCCCACTCTAAAGAATGCAACAGTAGGGTAAGTGTTGGATAGTGGAGGAGTAAAAATTACTATTCCCACTCCAAAGAGAGCTGCAGTAGGGAAAGTGTTGGATGGTGGAGGGGTACAAATTACTATTCCCACTCCAAATAATGTGACAGTAGAATAACTGTTGGATAGGGGAGGGGTAACATTATTTATTCCCACTCCAGTGAATGCAACAGTAGGAAAAGTGTCGGATAGCAGAGGGGTAAAAATTACTACTCCCACTCCAGTAAGTGCAACAGTAGGGAAAGTGTTGGATAGTGGAGGGGTACAAATTACTATACCCACTCCAAAGAATGCGAAAGTAGAATAACTGTTGGATAGGGGAGGGGTAACATTTTTGATTCCCACTCCAGTGAATGCAACAGTGGGGTGAGTGCTGAATAGCGGAGGGGTAAAAATTACTATTCCCACTCCAATGAGTGCAACAGTAGGGAAAGTGTTGGAGAGCTGAGAGCTAAAAATAACTATTCCCACTCCACTGAATCTAACAGTAGAATAACTGTTGGATAACAGAGGGGTAATGTTTTTTGTTCCAACTGAAGTGAATTCAACAGTAGGGAAAGTGTTAGATAGTGAAAGGTAGAAATCACTTTTCCCACTCTAGTGACTGCAACAGTAGGGAAAGTGTTGGATAGCGGAGGGGTAAAAATTACTATTCCCACTCCAATGAGTACAACAGTACGGAAAGTGTTGGATAGCGGATGTGTTAACATTACGATTCCCACTCCAGTGAGTGCAATAGTAGGGAAAGTGTTAGATAGCAGAGGGGTAAAAATTACTATTCCCACTTCAATGAGTGCAACAGTATGGAAAGTGTTGGATAGCGGAGGGGTAAAATAACTATTCCCACTCCAATGAGTGCAACAGTAGAGAAAGTGTTGGAGAGCGGAGGGCTAAAAATGACTATTCCCACTCCACTGAATGCTACAGTAGAATAACTGTTCGATAGAGGAGAGGTAAAACATGTTAATCCCACTCCAGTGAATGCAACAGTGGGGAAAGTGTTAGATAGCAGAGGGGAAAATATGACTAATACCACTCCACTGAATGCAACCGTAGAATAACTGTTGGATAGCAGAGGGGTAACATTTTTTGTTCCCACTCCAGTGAGTGCAACAGTAGGGAAAGTGTTGGATTGCGGAGGGTTAAACATGACTATTCCCACTCCACTGAATGTAACAGTAGAACAACTGTTGGATAGAGGAGGAGTAGAAAATGTAATACACCCTCCAGTGAACGCAACAGTAGGGAAAGTGTTGGATAGCGGAGAGGTAAAAATTACTACTCCCTCTCCAGAAAGTGCAACAGTAGGAAAAGTGTTGGATAGCAGAGGGGTAAAAATTACTACTCCCACTCCAGTAAGTGCAACAGTAGGGAAAGTGTTGGATAGTGGAGGGGGGAAATGACTATTCCCACTCTAAAGAATGCAACAGTAGGGTAAGTGTTGGATAGTGGAGGAGTAAAAATTACTATTCCCACTCCAAAGAGAGCTGCAGTAGGGAAAGTGTTGGATGGTGGAGGGGTACAAATTACTATTCCCACTCCAAAGAATGCGACAGTAGAATAACTGTTGGATAGGGGAGGGGTAACATTATTTATTCCCACTCCAGTGAATGCAACAGTGGGGTGCGTGCTGAATAGCGGAGGGGTAAAAATTACTATTCCCACTCCAATGAGTACAACAGTACGGAAACTGTTGGATAGCGGATGTGTAGAAATTATGATCCCCACCTCAGTGAGTGCAATAGTAGGGAAAGTGTTGGATAGCGGAGGGGTAAAAATTACTATTCCCACTCCAATTAGTGCAACAGTATGGAAAGTGTTAGATAGCGGAGGGGTAAAATTACTATTCCCACTCCAATGAGTGCAACAGTAGGGAAAGTGTTGGAGAGCTGAGAGCTAAAAATAACTATTCCCACTCCACTGAATCTAACAGTAGAATAACTGTTGGATAACAGAGGGGTAATGTTTTTTGTTCCAACTGAAGTGAATGCAACAGTAGGGAAAGTGTTGGATAGTGGAGAGGTAGATATCACTTTTCCCACTCTAGTGACTGAAACAGTAGGGAAAGTGTTGGATAGCGGAGGGGTAAAAATGACCATTCCCACTCCAATGAGTACAACAGTATGGAAAGTGTTGGATAGCGGATGTGTTAACATTACGATTCCCACTCCAGTGAGTGCAATAGTAGGGAAAGTGTTAGATAGCAGAGGGGTAAAAATTACTATTCCCACTCCAAAGAATGCAACAGTAGAATGACTGTTGGATAGGGGAGGGGTAACATTTTTTATTCCCACTCCAGTGAATGCAACAGTGGGGTGAGTGCTGAATAGCGGAAGGTTAAACATTACTATTCCCACTCCAATGAGTACAACAGTACGGAAACTGTTGGATAGTGAATGTGTAGAAATTACGATTCCCACTCCAGTGAGCTCAATAGTAGGAAAAGTGTTGGATAGCGGAGGGGTAAAAATTACTATTCCCACTCCAATTAGTGCAACAGTATGAAAAGTGTTGGATAGTGGAGAGGTAGAAATCACTTTTCCCACTACAGTGAGTGCTTGGATAGCGGAGGGGTAAAAATTACTATTCCCACTCCAATGAGTACAACAGTACGGAAAGTGTTGGATAGCGGATGTGTAGAAATTACGATTCCCACTCCAGTGAGTGCAATAGTAGGGAAAGTGTTGGATAGCAGAGGGGTAAAATTTTCTATTCCCACTCCTCCAATGAGTGCAACAGTATGGAAAGTGTTGGATAGTGGATGGGTAAAATTACTATTCCCACTCCAATGAGTGCAACAGTAGGGAAAGTGCTGGAGAGCGGAGGGCTAAAAATGACTATTCCCACTCCACTGAATGCAACAGTAGAAGAACTGTACGATAGAGGAGGGGTAAACATGTTAATCCCACTCCAGTGAATGCAACAGTAGGGAAAGTGTTGGATAGCAGAGGGGAAAATATGACTATTACCACTCCACTGAATGCAACCGTAGAATAACTGTTGGATAGCAAAGGGGTAAAACATTTTGTTCCCACTCCAGTAAGTGCAACAGTAGGGAAAGTGTTGGATAGCAGAGGATTAAACATGACTATTTCCACTCCACTGAATGCAACAGTAGAATAACTGTTGGATAGAGGAGGGGTAGAAAATGTAATTCCCCCTCCAGTGAATGCACCAGTAGGCAACGTGTTGGATAGCGGAGAGGTAAAAATTACTATTCCTACTCCTGTGTGTGCAACAGTAGAGAAAGTATTAGATAGCGGAGGGGTAAAAATGACTACTCCCTCTCCAGTAAGTGCAACAGTAGGAAAAGTGTTGGATAGCAGAGGGGTAAAAATTACTACTCCCACTCCAGTAAGTGCAACGGTAGGGATAGTATTGGATAGTGGAGGGGGGAAATGACTATTCCCACTCTAAAGAATGCAACAGTAGGGTAAGTGTTGGATAGCGGAGGGGTAAAAATTACTATTCCCACTCCAATGAGTACAACAGTATGGAAACTGTTGGATAGCGGATGTGTAGAAATTACGATTCCCACTCCAGTGAGTGCAATAGTAGGGAAAGTGTTGGATAGTGGAGCAGTAAAAATTACTATTCCCACTCCAATGAGTGCAACAGTATGGAAAGTGTTGGATAGCGGAGGGGTAAAATTACTATTCCCACTCCAATGAGTGCAACAGTAGGGAAAGTGTTGGAGAGCGGAGGGCTAAAAATGACTATTCCCACTCCAACGAATGCAACAGTAGAATAATTGTTGGATAACAGAGCGGTAACGTTTTTTGTTCTGACTGAAGTGAATGCAACAGTAAGGAAAGTGTTGGATAGTGGAGAGGTAGAAATCACTATTCCCACTCCAGTGAGTGCAACAGTAGGGTAGTGTTGGATAGCGGAGGGGTAAAAATTACTATTCCCACTCCAATAAGTGCAAGAGTAGGGAAAGTGTTGGATAGCAGAGGGTTAAAAATGATTTTTCCCCCTCCACTGAATACAACAGTAGAATAAATGTTGGATAGAGGGAGGGTAAAAATATTATTCCCCCTTCAGTGAATGCAACAATAGGGAAAGTGTTGGATAGCAGGTGGTTAAAAATTACTATTCCCACTCCAGTGAGTGCAACAGTAGAGAAAGTGTTAGATAGCGGAGGGGTAAAAATTACTACTCCCTCTCCAGTAAGTGCAACAGTAGGAAAAGTGTTGGATAGCAGAGGTGTAAAAATTACTACTCCCACTCCAGTAAGTGCAACAGTAGGGAAAGTGTTGGATAGAAATAACTATTCCCACTCTAAAGAATGCAACAGTAGGGTAAGTGTTGGATAGTGGAGGGCTAAAAATGACTATTCCCACTCTACTGAATGCCACAGTAGTAGAACTGTACGATAGAGATGGGGTAAAACATGTTAATCGCACTCCAGTGAATGCAACAGTAGGGAAAGTGTTGGATAGCAGAGGGGAAATTATGACTGTTCCCAGGACACCCCCGCGCCGCACGGCTACCAGCTGTGTGTGTGCCCCCGCTGCTGCTCGTAGCCTCGTTGCGCTGTCTGCCCTGCCTAGCTGCCTGCCTCGCTGTTCCTTGCCCCAGTAGGAATTTGTAGTAACTGTATTGTATTCCCTGCCTGTTGTATTGTATTTCATTACTGTATTTCTGTATTCTACCTGGTGTTGTCCCCCTGCGCCTTGCCCGCCCCGCTCCCCGCTTCCCGCCGCAGTTGTCGCGGCCACGCCCCCTTTTTTCATTCAGTACCCTCCCCGCTCCCGTCTCCCAGCTGCCCCTCCCTCCCACTTGGCCTTAAATGGCGACCGCGCGGCGCAGGTGAGTGTGACCTGTTCCCAGGACACCCCCGCGCCTCACGGCCACCAGCTGTGTGTGTGCCCCCGCTGCTGCTCGCAGCCTCGTTGCGCTGTCTGCCCTGTCTAGCTGCCTGCCTCGCTGTTCCTTGCCCCAGTAGGAATTTGTAGTAACTGTATTGTATTCCCTGCCTTTTGTATTGTATTTCATTACTGTATTTCTGTATTCTACCTGGTGTTGTCCCCCTGCGCCTTGCCCGCCCCGCCCCCCGCTTCCCGCCGCAGTTGTCGCGGCCACGCCCCCTTTTTTCATTCTGTACCCTCCCCGCTCCCGCCTCCCAGCTGCCCCTCCCTCCCACTTCGCCTTAAATGGCGACCGCGCGGACGCGCAGCGGACACGCGCAGCGGGTGCGCCGATTGTCCTTCGAAGGCGCGCCAAAGGTAAGCCCGTCTGCGCCTGGACCGCGCCCAGTGCCAGGACCCCTGGCCCCCACCGATGGAAGCCGACCCGACGGACCTACGACGCCACCGAACTCAACGCACTCAACACTGGCCGAACCCCGGGCTGCTACCGAGCCACACCGAGACGCACCCACGGACCCTTCAGCTGCCACTCCTGCAAATTCACCTGCAACCGGACCCACGCTACACCAGCACCCACCAAGCCAAACTCCAGCAGCACCCACCTGAAGTGCATCCTGCTCAACTCCCGCTCCATCCACAGACACGCCGTCGAGCTCTGGAACCTGCTCGACACCACAGCCCCAGACGTCGCCTTCCTCACGGAAACCTGGATGAACGCCTCCTCAGCACCCGACATCGCCATCGCCATCCCGGACGGCTACAAGATCATCCGGAGGGACCGCATCAACCAGACCGGAGGAGGCATCGCCATCATCCACAGGAACACCATCCGCATCACGACCAACACCGACGACACCCTCGCACCCGCCGAACACCTGCACTTCCAGATCCACGTCAACCCCAAGACCACCCTCAGAGGCACCCTCATCTACAGACCCCCGGGACCACGCACACAATTCAGCGAAGACATCGCCGACTTCATCAGCCCACACGCCCTCCCCTCCACCGACTACATCCTCCTCGGGGACCTCAACTTCCACTTGGAGAACAACAACGACCGCAACACCACCAACCTGCTGGACAACCTCGCCAACCTCGGACTCAAGCAACTGGTGACCACCCCCACCCACTACGCCGGACACACACTCGACCCGGTCTTCTCTTCCAGCAACGACATCACCTTCAGCCACGCCACGGGACTCCACTGGACGGACCACAGCTGCGTCCACTTCAGCTTCAGTAGGACCACGTTCCACCTTCACCAGCAACAGGTCCCCCGCAGAAGCTGGAACAAGATCACTGCAGACCAGCTCGCCACTTCCCTGAGCAAGAACCCTCCCACCAGCACTACGAACCCCAGCCAAGCGGCCACCAACCTCACGAAATGGATCAGCGACTGCGCAGACGACCTCGCCCCCCTGAAGACCCCACCGAGCAGACCCGGCAACAAGAAAGCCCCATGGTTTAACGACGAACTCAAGAGCTCCAAGAAGAACTGCAGAGCACTCGAGAAAACCTGGCGCAGAGACCCAACACCGGACAACATGACTGCCCTCAAGCTCGCCACCCGAAAACACCACCAACTGATCCACGCCACCAAGAAAACCGCATTCAAAGAACGACTGGACAACAACGCACACAACAGCAAGGAACTCTTCAACATCGTCAAAGAGCTCTCCAACCCCAACGCCGGAAACAACGACATCACCCCTTCGCAAGACCTCTGCAACTCCCTCGCCTCCTACTTCCACAACAAGATCGCGGACATACACAACAGCTTCAGCACCCAACCGACGCACGCCACGACCGAACCACCGCCCCCCACCACCACCCTCCGCGCCTGGACCCCGATCAGCACCGAAGACACCATCCGCACGATGAACTCCATCCACTCCGGATCTCCAACCGACCCCTGCCCTCACCACGTCTTCAACAAGGTCGACGCGGTCATCGCACCCCACCTGCGGGACATCATCACCACCTCCTTCGACACCGCCACTTTCCCGGAGAGCTGGAAGCACGCCGAACTCAGCGCTCTACTCAAGAAACCATCAGCCGACCCCACCGACCTCAAGAACTACCGACCCATCCCGCTGCTCCCGTTCCCGGCAAAAGTCATCGAGAAGACCGTCAACAAGCAACTGGCCGCCTTCCTCGAGACGAACGGTTCCCTCAACCTCTCGCAGTCCGGCTTCCGGGCCAACCACAGCACCGAGACCGCCCTGATCGCAGCTACCGATGACATCCGAGCCCTGCTCGACAACGGAGAAACAGCGGCCCTCATCCCCCTGGACCTCTCCGCGGCCTTCGACACTGTCTGCCACCGTACCCTAGTGCAGCGCCTCAGCAACGTCCGAATCCAGGAGAAGGCACTGGAATGGATCATCTCCTTCCTCGCCGGAAGGGCACAGAGAGTCCGCCTCCCCCCGTTCAGATCGGAGGCCACCGAAGTCATCTGCGGCGTTCCTCAAGGCTCCTCGCTCAGCCCAACACTCTTAAACGTCTACATGAGCCCCCTCGCAGCCATCGCACGCCAGCACAACCTCAACATCATCTCCTACGCCGACGACACCCAGCTGATCCTCTCCCTCACCAACGACCCCACCACCGCCAGAGCCAACCTGCACGATGGGATGACTGAAGTAGCAAAATGGATGTCGAACAGCCGCCTGAAGCTGAACTCGGACAAGACGGAAGTCCTCATCCTGGGATCATCACCCTCCGCCTGGGACGACTCCTGGTGGCCCCCCGCCCTGGGCAGCGCACCCAAACCCACAGACCACGCACGCAACCTGGGCTTCATCCTGGACTCCTCCCTCTCCATGACCAGACAAGTCAACGCCGTCTCCTCGTCGTGCTTCAACATCCCGCGCATGCTACGTAAGATCTTCCGGTGGATCCCCACCGAGACCAGGAAGACGGTCACCCAGGCCCTCGTCACCAGCCGTCTGGACTACTGCAACTCCCTCTACGCCGGAACCACCGCCAAACTCCAGAAGAGACTCCAGCGGATCCAGAACACCTCAGCACGACTCATCCTGGACCTCCCCCGTTGCAGCCACATCTCCGGACACTTGAGAGACCTACACTGGCTCCCGGTCAACAAGAGAATCACCTTCCGGCTCCTCACCCACGCACACAAAGCCCTACACAACCAAGGCCCAGGATACATCAACAGCCGCCTCAACTTCTACGCTCCCAAACGCCAGCTTCGATCAACCAGCCACGCCCTTGCCGCCGTCCCCCGCATCCGAAGAAACACCACAGGAGGAAGGTCCTTCTCCTACCTGGCCGCCAAGACTTGGAACTACCTTGCCTTCAGGAAGCAGCTTAAGACCTGGCTGTTCGAGCAGTAGCAGACCCCCTTCCCCCAGCGCCTTGAGACCCTCCGGGTGAGTAGTGCGCTATATAAATGCCTGATTGATTGATTGATTGATTGACTATTACCACTCCACTTAATGCAACCGTAGAATAACTGTTGGATAGCAGAGGGGTAACATTTTTTGTTCCCACTCAGGTGAAGGCAACAGTAGGGAAATTGTTGGATAGCGGAGAGGTAGAAATCACTATTCCCACTCCAGTGAGTGCAACAGTAGGGGAAGTGTTGGTTAGCGGAGGGGTAAAAATTACTATTCCCACTCCAGTGAGTGCAACAGTAGGGAAAGTGTTGGATAGCGGAGGGGTAAAAATTACTATTCCAACTCCACTGAATGCGACAGTAGAGAAAGTGGTGGATAGTGGAGGTATAAAAATTACTATTCCAACCCCAGTGAGTGTAACAGTAGGGAAAGTGTTGGATAGCGGAGAGGTAAAAATTACGATTCCCACTCCCGTAAGTGCAACAGTAGAGAAAGTGGTAGATAGTGGAGGTATAAAAATTACTATTCCAACCCCAGTGAGTGTAACAGTGGGGAAAGTGTTGGATAGCAGAGGGGTAAAAATTACTATTCCCACTCCAGTAAGTGCAAAAGTAGGATAAAGTGTTGAATAGCGGAGGGGTAGATATTACTATTACCACTCCTAAGAGTGCAGCAGTAGGGAAAGTGTTGGAAAGCAGAGGGGTAAAAATTACTATTCCCACTACAAACAGTGCAACACTAGGGAAAGTGTTGGATAGCAGAGGGGTAAGAATGACTATACCCACTCCAGTGAGAGCCACAGTCGGGAAAGTGTTGGATAGCAGAGAGGTAAAAATTACTATTCCAACTCCAGTGAGTGTAACAGTAGGAAAAGTGTTGGCTAGCTGAGGTGCATAAATTAATATTCCAACTCTAGTGAGTTCAACAGTAGGGAAAGTGTTGGATAGCGGGGGTAACATTTTTTGTTCCCACTCCAGTAAGTGCAACAGTAGGGAAAGTGTTGGATAGCGGAGGATTAAACATGACTATTTCCACTCCACTAAATGCAACAGTAGAATAACTGTTGGATAGAGGAGGGGTAGAAAATGTAATTCCCCCTCCAGTGAATGCACCAGTAGGCAAAGTGTTGGATAGCGGAGAGGTAAAAATTACTATTCCTACTCCTGTGTGTGCAACAGTAGAGAAAGTATTAGATAGCTGAGGGGTAAAAATGACTACTCCCTCTCCAGTAAGTGCAACAGTAGGAAAAGTGTTGGATAGCAGAGGGGTAAAAATTACTACTCCCAGTCCAGTAAGTGCAACGGTAGGGATAGTGTTGGATAGTGGAGGCGGGAAATGACTATTCCCACTCTAAAGAATGCAACAGTAGGGTAAGTGTTGGATAGTGGAGGAGTAAAAATTACTATTCCCACTCCAAAGAGAGCTACAGTAGGGAAAGTGTTGGATAGTGGAGGGGCACAAATTACTATTTCCACTCCAAATAATGCTACAGTAGAATAACTATTGGATAGGGGAGGGGTACATTTTTTTATTCCCACTCCAGTGAATGCAACAGTGGGGTGAGTGCTGAAGAGCGGAGGGGTAAAAATTACTATTCCCACTCCAATGAGTACAAGAGTATGGAAACTGTTGGATAGCGGATGTGTAGAAATTACGATTCCCACTCCAGTGAGTGCAATAGTAGGGAAAGTGTTGGATAGTGGAGCAGTAAAAATTACTATTCCCACTCCAATGAGTGCAACAGTATGGAAAGTGTTGGATAGCGGAGGGGTAAAATTACTATTCCCACTCCAATGAGTGCAACAGTAGGGAAAGTGTTGGAGAGCGGAGGGCTAAAAATGACTATTCCCACTCCAACGAATGCAACAGTAGAATAATTGTTGGATAACAGAGGGGTAACGTTTTTTGTTCTGACTGAAGTGAATGCAACAGTAAGGAAAGTGTTGGATAGTGGAGAGGTAGAAATCACTAATCCCACTCCAGTGAGTGCAACAGTAGGGTAGTGTTGGATAGCGGAGGGGTAAAAATTACTATTCCCACTCCAATAAGTGCAAGAGTAGGGAAAGTGTTGGATAGCAGAGGGTTAAAAATGATTATTCCCCCTCCACTGAACACAACAGTAGAATAAATGTTGGATAGAGGAAGGGTAAAAATATTATTCCCCCTTCAGTGAATGCAACAATAGGGAAAGTGTTGGATAGCAGGTGGTTAAAAATGACTATTCCCACTCCAGTGAGTGCAACAGTAGAGAAAGTGTTAGATAGCGGAGGGGTAAAAATTACTACTCCCTCTCCATTAAATGCAACAGAAGGAAAAGTGTTGGATAGCAGAGGGGTAAAAATTACTACTCCCACTCCAGTAAGTGCAACAGTAGGGAAAGTGTTGGATAGTGGAGGGGGGGAAATGACTATTCCCACTCTAAAGAATGCAACAGTAGGGTAAGTGTTGGATAGTGGAGGAGTGAAAATTACTATTCCCACTCCAAAGAGAGCTACAGTAGGGAAAGTGTTGGATAGCGAAGGGGTACAAATTACTATTCCCACTCCAATGAGTACAACAGTACGGAAAGTGTTGGATAGTGGATGTGTAGAAATTACGATTCCCACTCCAGTGATTGCCATAGTAGGGAAATTGTTGGATAGCTGAGAGGTAAAAAATACTATTCCCACTCCAATGAGTGCAACAGTAGGAAAAGTGTTGGATAGCGGAAGGGTAAAATTACTATTCCCACTCCAATGAGTGCAACAGTAGGGAAAGTGTTGGAGAGTGGAGAGCTAAAAATGACTATTCCCACTCCACTGAATGCAACAGTAGAATAACTGTTCGATAGAGGAGGGGTAAAACATGTTAATCCCACTCCAGTGAATGCAACGGTAGGGAAAGTGTTGGATAGCAGAGGGGGAAAAATGACTATTACCACTCCACTGAATGCAACAGTAGAATAACTGTTAGATAGAGGAGGGGTAGAAAATGTGATTCCCTCTCCAGTGAATGCAACAGTAGGAAAAGTGTTGGATAGCCGAGAGGTTAAAATTACTATTCCTACTCCAGTGTGTGCAACAGTAGAGAAAGTATTAGATAGCAGAGGGGTAAAAATTACTACTCCCACTCCAGTAAGTGCAACAGTAGGGAAAGTGTTGGATAGTGGAGGGGGGAAATGACTATTCTCACTGCAAAGAGAGCTACAGTAGGGAAAGTGTTGGATAGCGGAGGGGTACAAATTACTATTCCCACTCCAAAGAATGCGACAGTAGAATAACTGTTGGATAGGGGAGGAGTAACATTTTTTATTCCCACTCCAGTGAATGCAACAGTGGGGTGAGTGTTGAATAGCGGAGTCGTAAAAATTACTATTCCAACTCCAGTAAGTGCAACATTAGGAAAAGTGTTGGAACGCTGAGGTGCAAAAATTACTATTCCAACTCTAGTGAGTGCAACAGTAGGGAAAGTGTTGGATAGCGGAGGGGTAAAAATTACTATTCCAACTCCACTGAATGCGACAGTATAATAACTGTTGGATAGCAGAGGGGTAAAAATGTTGTTCCCACTCAAGTGAATGCAACAGTAGGGAAAGTGTTGGATAGTGGAGAGGTAGAAATCACTATTCCCACTCCAGTGAGTGCAACAGTAGGGAAAGTGTTCAATAGCGGAGGCGTACAAATTACTATTTCCACTCCAATACAATATTCCACTCCGTACAACAGTACGGAAAATGTTGGATAGCGGAGTTGCAGAACTTACTATTCCCACTCCAGTGTGTGCAGCAGTGGAGAAAATATTAGATAGCAGAGGGGTAAAAATTACTACTCCCTCTCCAGTGAGTGCAACAGTAGGAAAAGTGTTGGATAGCAGAGGGGTAAAAATTACTACTTCCACTCCAGTAAGTGCAACAGTAGGGAAAGTGTTGGATAGTGGAGGGGGAAAATGACTATTCCCACACTAAAGAATGCAACAGTACGGAAAGTGTTGGATAGTTGAGGAGTAAAAATTATTATTCCCACTCCAAAGAGAGCTACAGTAGGGAAAGTGTTGGATAGCAGAGGGGTACAAATGACTATTCCCACTCCAAGGAATGTGACAGTAGAATTACTGTTGGATAGGGGAGGGGTAACATTTTTTATTCCCACTCCAGTGAATGCAACAGTGGGGCGAGTGCTGAATAGCGGAGATGTAAAAATTACTATTCCAACTCCAGTGAGTGCTACAGTAGGAAAAGTGTTGGATAGCTGAGGTGCAAAAATTACTATTCCAACTCTAGTGAGTGCAACAGTAGCGAAAGTGTTGGATAGCGGAGGGGTAACAATTACTATACCAACTCCACTGAATGCGACAGTAGAATAACAGTTGTATAACGGAGGGATAGCATTTTTTATTCCCACTCCAGTGAGTACAACAGTAGGGAAAGTGTTGGATAGCAGAGAGGTCAAAATTACTATTCCCACTCCAGTGAGTGCAACAGTAGAGAAAGTGGTGTATAGTGGAGGTATAAAAATTACTATTCCTACCCCAGTGAGTGCAACAGTAGGGAAAGTGTTGGATAGTAGAGGAGTAAACATTACTATTCCCACTACAAATAGTGTAACAATAGGGAAAGTGTTGGATAGCAGAGGGGCAAAAATTACTACACCCACTCCAGTGAGAGCAACAGTAGGGAAAGTGTTGGATAGCGGAGGGGAGAAATTTACTATTCCCACTCCACTGAATGCAACAGTGGAAGAACTGTTGGGTAGCAGAGAGGTAACATTTCTTGTTTCCACTCAAGTGAATGCAACAGTAGGGAAAGTGTTGGATAGTCGGAGGTAGAAATCACTATTCCCACTCGAGTGAGTGCAACACTAGGGAAAGTGTTGGATAGCGGAGGGGTAAAAATTACTATTCCCACCCCAATGATTGCAACAGTAGGGAAAGTGTGGGATAGCGGAGGGTTAAAAATGACTATTCCCACTTCACTGAATGCAACAGTAGAATAACTGTTGGATAGAGGATCGGTAAACATTTTTATTCCCCCTCCAGTGAATGCAACAGGAGAGAAAGTGTTGAGTAGCTGAGAGGTAAAAATTACTATTCCAACTCCAGTGAGTGTAACAGTAGGAAAAGTGTTGGCTAGCTGAGGTGCATAAATTACTATTCCAACTTTAGTGAGTTCAACAGTAGGAAAAGTGTTGGATAGCGGAGGGGTAAAAATTACTATTCCTACTCCACTGAATGGGACAGTAGAATAACTGTTGGATAATGGAGGGGTAACATTTTTTATTCCCACTCCAGTGAGTACAACAGTAGGGAAAGTGTTGGATAGCAGAGAGGTAAAATTTACTATTCCCACACCAGTGAGTGCAACAGTAGAGAAAGTGGTGGATAGGGGAGGTATAAAAATTACTATTCCAACCCCAGTGAGTGTAACAGTAGGGAAAGTCTTGGAGAGCGGAGGGGAAAAAATTACTATTCCAACTCCAGTAAGTGCAACAGTAGGCCAAGTGTTGGATAGTGGAGGGGTAGAAATTACTATTAGAATCTTAAGAGTGCAGCAGTAGGGAAAGTGTTGGATAGCAGAGGGGTAAAAATTACTATTCCAACTACAAACAGTGCAACACTAGGGAAAGTGTTGGATAGTGGAGGGGTGAAAATGACTATACCCACTCCAGTGAGAGCAACAGTAGAGAAAGTGTTGGATAGCGGAGGGGAAAAAATGACTATTCCTACTCCACTGAATGCAACAGTAGAATAACTGTTGGATAGCAGAGGGGTAACATTTTTTGTTCCCACTCAGGTGAAGGCAACAGTAGGGAAATTGTTGGATAGCGGAGAGGTAGAAATCACTATTCCCACTCCAGTGAGTGCAACAGTAGGGGAAGTGTTGGTTAGCGGAGGGGTAAAAATTACTATTCCCACTCCAGTGAGTGCAACAGTAGGGAAAGTGTTGGATAGCGGAGGGGTAAAAATTACTATTCCAACTCCACTGAATGCGACAGTAGAGAAAGTGGTGGATAGTGGAGGTATAAAAATTACTATTCCAACCCCAGTGAGTGTAACAGTAGGGAAAGTGTTGGATAGCGGAGAGGTAAAAATTACGATTCCCACTCCCGTAAGTGCAACAGTAGAGAAAGTGGTAGATAGTGGAGGTATAAAAATTACTATTCCAACCCCAGTGAGTGTAACAGTGGGGAAAGTGTTGGATAGCAGAGGGGTAAAAATTACTATTCCCACTCCAGTAAGTGCAAAAGTAGGCAAAGTGTTGAATAGCGGAGGGGTAGATATTACTATTACCACTCCTAAGAGTGCAGCAGTAGGGAAAGTGTTGGAAAGCAGAGGGGTAAAAATTACTATTCCCACTACAAACAGTGCAACACTAGGGAAAGTGTTGGATAGCAGAGGGGTAAGAATGACTATACCCACTCCAGTGAGAGCCACAGTCGGGAAAGTGTTGGATAGCAGAGAGGTAAAAATTACTATTCCAACTCCAGTGAGTGTAACAGTAGGAAAAGTGTTGGCTAGCTGAGGTGCATAAATTAATATTCCAACTCTAGTGAGTTCAACAGTAGGGAAAGTGTTGGATAGCGGAGGGGTAAAAATTACTATTCCTACTCCACTGAATGGGACAGTAGAATAACTGTTGGATAATGGAGGGGTAACATTTTTTATTCCCACTCCAGTGAGTACAACAGTAGGGAAAGTGTTGGATAGCAGAGAGGTAAAATTTACTATTCCCACACCAGTGAGTGCAACAGTAGAGAAAGTGGTAAATAGGGGAGGTATAAAAATTACTATTCCAACCCCAGTGAGTGTAACAGTAGGGAAAGTCTTGGAGAGCCGAGGGGAAAAAATTACTATTCCAACTCCAGTAAGTGCAACAGTAGGCCAAGTGTTGGATAGTGGAGGGGTAGAAATTACTATTACCACTCTTAAGAGTGCAGCAGTAGGGAAAGTGTTGGATAGCAGAGGGGTAAAAATTACTATTCCAACTACAAACAGTGCAACACTAGGGAAAGTGTTGGATAGTGGAGGGGTGAAAATGACTATATCCACTCCAGTGAGAGCAATAGTAGAGAAAGTGTTGGATAGCGGAGGGGAAAAAATGACTATTCCCACTCCACTGAATGCAACAGTAGAATAACTGTTGGATAGCAGAGGGGTAACATTTTTTGTTCCCACTCAGGTGAAGGCAACAGTAGGGAAATTGTTGGATAGCGGAGAGGTAGAAATCACTATTCCCACTCCAGTGAGTGCAACAGTAGGGGAAGTGTTGGTTAGCGGAGGGGTAAAAATTACTATTCCCACTCCAGTGAGTGCAACAGTACTGAAAGTGTTGGATAGCGGAGGGGTAAAAATTACTATTCCAACTCCACTGAATGCGACAGTAGAGAAAGTGGTGGATAGTGGAGGTATAAAAATTACTATTCCAACCCCAGTGAGTGTAACAGTAGGGAAAGTGTTGGATAGCGGAGAGGTAAAAATTACGATTCCCACTCCCGTAAGTGCAACAGTAGAGAAAGTGGTAGATAGTGGAGGTATAAAAATTACTATTCCAACCCCAGTGAGTGTAACAGTGGGGAAAGTGTTGGATAGCAGAGGGGTAAAAATTACTATTCCCACTCCAGTAAGTGCAAAAGTAGGCAAATTGTTGAATAGCGGAGGGGTAGATATTACTATTACCACTCCTAAGAGTGCAGCAGTCGGGAAAGTGTTGGAAAGCAGAGGGGTAAAAAATACTATTCCCACTACAAACAGTGCAACACTAGGGAAAGTGTTGGATAGCAGAGGGGTAAGAATGACTATACCCACTCCAGTGAGAGCCACAGTCGGGAAAGTGTTGGATAGCAGAGAGGTAAAAATTACTATTCCCACTCCAGTGAGTGCAACTGTAGAGAAAGTGGTGGATAGTGGAGGTATACAAATTACTATTCCAACCCCAGTAAGTGTAACAGTAGGGAAAGTGTTGGATAGCGGAGGGGTTAAAATTACTATTCCAAATCCAGTAAGTGCAACAGTAGGCAAAGTGTTGGATAGCGGAGGGGTAGAAATTACTATTACCACTCCTAAGAGTGCAGCAGTAGGGAAAGTGTTGGATAGCAGAGGGGTAAAAATTACTATTCCCACTACAAACGATGCAACACTATGGAAAGTGTTGGATAGCGGAGGGGAAAATGACTGTTCCCACTCCACTGAATGCAACAGTAGAATAACTGTTGGATAGCAGAGGGGTAACATTTTTTGTTCCCACTCAAGTGAATGCAACAGTAGGGAAATTGTTGGATAGCGGAAAGGTACAAATCACTATTCCCACTCCAGTGAGTGCAACAGTAGGGAAAGTGTTGGATAGCGGAGGGGTAAAAATTACTATTCCCACTCCAATGAGTGCAACAGTATGGAAAGTGTTAGATAGCGGAGGTGTAGAACTTACTATTCCCACTCCAGTGAGTGCAATAGTAGGGAAAGTGTTGGATAGCGGAGGGGTAAAAATGACTATTCCCACTTCAATGAGTGCAACAGTAAGGAAAGTGTTGGATAGCGGAGGGGTAAAATTACTATTCCAACTCCAATGAGTGCAACAGTAGGGAAAGTGTTGGAAAGCGGAGGGCTAAAATACTATTCCCTCTCCACTGAATGCAACAGTAGAATAACTGTTGGATAGAGGAGGGGTAAAACATGTTATTCCCACTCCAGTGAATGCAACAGTAGGGAAAGTGTTGGATAGCAGAGGGGAAAAAATGACTATTCCCACTACACTGAATGAAACAGTAGAATAAATGTTGGATAGCAGAGGGGTAACATTCACTCAAGTAAATGCAACAGTAGGGAAATTGTTGGATAGTGGAGAGGTATAAATCACTATTCCCACTCCAGTAAGTGCAACAGTAGGGAAAGTGTTGGATAGCAGAGGGGTAAAAATTACTATTCCCACTCCAATTATTTAACAACCAATTATTAATTAATTAACAATAAATTATTTTACACATTTAACATCTCAATTAAACAAATATAAATAAATACAAAATAATCAATAACATTTAATATAATTAAATTACTTCCCACACTTTTCCCCTATAAACCCACAACCTGCTACGGAACTGAAAACGCAAAATTCCAAATTAAAAAAAATTGATAACTACTAAAAATGTAACACATACATTAAAAATACAAACAATCCTTTTACAAAAAACATACAACACATGCATATATAATATATACTAAAATACAAAACATTAATAAAAAACTATATTTTTCACTACTATATTTTTTGCGATATTAAACACTTTGATATTTTTAAAATCAATATCACTTACTTAAGTCGATATTCTTGACAACGAGAATCTTGTTGTCGATATTTCTGACCCACGATATTTGCAACTTGATATTTTTGCAACAAAATATTTTCGATTCGATATTCTGTCTCTGCACCAAAGAGATGAAGGGCATTATGGTACAAAAAATAGACAGACAGTTGTCCCAGACTCAACAGAACATCTGCAGCAAAAAATGGAAAACTGAAAACTGGAGAATCTTGAAGTACACTCAACAGCACATCCACAGCAAAAACAAAAAACTGAAAATTGGAGAATCAGGAAGTAGGTTCAAAAGCACATCCGCAACAAAAAACTGAAAATTGGAGGAGAAAGTAGAAAAGGCCAGGAAAAAAGCCAGCAGCTGGGACCAGGAAACAGAAGTCAGTAATAGCACTGTGGCTGCTCTGCCTCTAGCATGCTGGTTGCCAGGATGCCAGGGTCCAAAGAAATGTCGGCCTTCAGAGAGCAGCTGAGACATGGAATGGGATGCCCAATGGGTTAGCTTCAGCTTGTCTTGTGTAAGCAAAGCTTAAAGTTCATAAGGTAACTATTGTCATATATAAAATCCACCACTGGGGCCAATGAAGCTACCGTGGTCCAGATGAAGGCCCTTATAGTGCCAAAATGTGTCAATGCCAATTGTGCACTACTTGTCTGCATGTCCCTCTTTATATTTTTAATTGTTCACAAAGCTGGGTGTCTATTTGTAAATCATCATCAAAAAATCAAAGAGGAAGGTAGCACTTGTCCTGCTTAACCAGGGTTTGCAGGTTACGTTCCGAATAGTCCAAATTAAAAAACCCTAATGCATGTGTAGGGTTGGTAGTATGAGCGGTATATCTTGAATGATCAGTGATGTGAGGGAGTGAACAGAAAGGTTAAAAATCTCGTACAGCCAGAGTGTTATTATTTATTTAGTCTGGATTCGAGAAAATAAAATCTGAATTGTGTGATAGAGAGTGATTAGGACTCTCACACACTCGGTTTAGTGATTGTTGAAGGTCGACATGTTTCTGCCCTTGGCAGCCTGGTCAGGTCAAGGGGGCTTTCATCAGGACCGAAGTGCAAAGTGTCTAGAGACCTAGGGCGTCTCTGTGGGTGAAAATAGGTATTTGATTTGGTTACCTATTATGAGTGGTGAGGGAGATAATTTATTAATCCTTCTCCCTGTAGGTCGCTAGGTACCTGTAATATAAAGAAGCAATAAACACACAAGGGAAATGGGACTTGTGTACTGGCATTAATTTAAGAAATATCTAAAAAACGCTTTAATAGCGAAGCAACTAAAATGGACGCCGCGACACAAACCGTAATGTATCTTCTTACTACTAACTGGTTCTGAAACCTATTATTACTTTCAGTAGGCCTCCCTGACTCAGATTTTATTTTTTCGAATCCAGACTAAATAAATAATAACACTCTGGCTGTACGAGATTTTTAACCTTTCTGTTCACTCCCTCACATCACTGATCACTACTGTTTTTAACCAAGGGTAAACCTCCGGCTGGAGGATGCATAACCACTAAACCCTATGATTATGCACACACGTGTTAACAGTAGCGGAGAATCAAGATATACCGCTCATACTACCAACCCTACACGTGCATGAGGGTTTTTTAATTGGGACTATTCGGAACGTAACCTGCAAACCCTGGTTATGCAGGACAAGTGATCCCTTCCCCTTTGATTTTTTGATATTGATACTAACGAAGCAGAATGGATAACGTCTTCCTTCTCCCCCTACCTTGATTCTTTGATTATTTGTAAATCATGCAATAAATTTATAAGCATTATTGCTTTGCAAACTAGAACCACCACCTTCACTTAGAGCTCACTTTTATATTTGTTGTTAAAATGTTGTGTAACCGCATCACAGATATTGTTTTCTAAGTCAAATAAACATAACTTTAGGAGTGTATAACAAAAATACCCTTTGTGATTCTTTGCCCTTTTGGAACCATTTAATGAAGCAGCAAGGGGCAGTATATAGAATGTATTTGCTAATTTCTATGGGGTATACCACTTGCATATAATATATAGCTATATATTGCCTTTCCTTTCAAAGTGCTTTTTTTCTTATTAATATAGGTCACAGAGAATGAAAAGGCATCACAAAATCATCATCCCAAAAAGTGTTCTATCTGATAAAAAAATAGAGAGCCTATTAAAAGGTCTAAATCATGATTATTTTATCCGTACATTTATATTTGTCTAGGTCTATCCTGCTTGAACCCAAAGCAAAATGGTTCCAGAAACTTTTTTCCATATGTTATTGTTTTATCTTGGGGTGTAAACAGCCATGAAAAGTATTAAAATATCATAGGCACCCTACTAATAAAGGCGAGGGGATTTCTTATTTCTAAATATTATTATTTTAATTGACATGAAATGTTTTATTAAAAGGAATAACACGTAAATAGAAGGGGCTCCCCCCCCCCCCAATGTGCCCTCCATATATGAATTGTCTATGGGGAAGAATGCTAATGGGAAGTTTCTGAAGAGCAGTGAATATAATTACTTCATAAGAGTTTGCTTTAGGATCAGGGCAACTGCATGGAGATTATGCCTGTATTAAACCAATAGATTTACCATGAAGAATACACACCTTTGTGGAATATAGAATCGCTTCCTGTAATATTTAGTGGTAATCATTGTAGGATCTGGGAACAAGCATGGATTGAGGTACTCAGAGCAACTATTGTAATGGGTATATTTGTGTTTTTTACAAATTTACAGGAAAAATGTCAACTGCCTAAGCATTCATTCTTTATGTATTTACAGATTAGGGAATTTGTCCATAAAATGAATCAAGACATTCTGCTTTATTCAGTAAATTCCCTGCTGCAAATGTTGAATCATCCAACAAAGGCTAGAATCAAGGGCTATTATTTTAAAATGTTTATTGAACTGAAGGTTATAACTTTTTGAAATCAAAATAGAGCAAGTAGGCTGAATATACACCTAGAGAGACTAGATATAGAAGAGTCTTTAGGATCAAGGAGGACAACGCTCCTCTCGGCCATCTTAAAAATGCAGAATTATAAGACGCTATTCAATTAGTATCACACATCCGCCAGACCTCCTAGATGGCAATGTAGCGATAACTCTCGCTGCCCCCGGTGTGGAGAGGTAGAGGCAGATATAGTTCACATGTTCAGCAATTTTGGGATAGAATATTTGTCTTTATAGGGAAGCTAGTTGGGGGTCAAATGATCCTCTTCCGTGCTCATGACAGCCCCCGGCCGTCATGAGTCACGGTGGGCGTGTGCGCACGACGGCCTGGGGCCGTCCGAGCCATGCCAAAGATTGGAATTTCCCAGCACAGCGGCGGAATTCGTGCCGCAGCAAAGCGGTTATAGCAAGGCCACAGCTGATGCTGCTTGGACAGGACTCCGCTACAGCGGGGCCTCCTGATCTCCTTTCTGGAATCGCCATTGGCCGGTTATGTATCGCCGTGATGGCTTAATCTCGGGTCATCTTGATTCCACCAATGGCTGAGGAGATGGGCTCCACCCTGAGCAGGATCTCTGTTGTTGCAAAGGGAATAAATCTAACGCGTGAGGGCATCTGCACCTCAGGGACACCTCATCTCTCCGGGAATTCAGAATAGGACTAAGGGGCATATTTACAAGCCCCTTGCGCCTCTTTTACACCGCCGTTGCATCACTTTTGTGACGCAGCAGCGGCGCAAAACATGTGCCATGCTGCGGGGTATTTACAACGTGACGCATCTAGGAGATTCGTTATGTTGTAAATCTCTGCGCAAGAAGTAGGAGTTCCTGTGCGGGGGGCGGGCGTTCCGGCGCAGGAACGCCTCCTAAAAGTGGCTGAGTAAAATCTACAAGATTTCACTCCGTCACTTTTGAGCCCATGCTGCGTCAAAACCCTGCGCCTGTTTGAAGCAGGCGTAAGGATTGACGCAGCATTGTAAACATAGGGCCACCCAGAGCATTGCTGGAGCTGCGTCACGCTTGCGATGCAACTCCAGCAATTCACCGCCTTTGCAGCACAGATGCGTCACGTGCCGTTTTTGCCCCATGGTATGCCTCATTGTAAATGCGGTGCATCCATGGTGGCGCACAATAACTGGCGCATCCCTGCTGATATATAGGAATGCGCCAGTCATTGTAAATCTGCCCCTCAAGGCCTTGCTGTTCACCTCGTAGCAGCTAAAACTCCAGCGCCTTGAGACCCTCCAGGGTGATTTGTTGCGCTTTATAAAACCTGATTGAATGATTAATTGATTTAGGAACATATCAGAAAACTGTGTGAAGAACAATGTCGGAATATTCTTAAAACTATGGGCCATATTATCAAGAAAGGGCGATATATTATCGCCGCTTTTATCTGCAGGAAACTGCCGCTAAAGCAGCGATAATGGGCTTGATAATATGCCCTTGTGAATTTCCATAGCAGCCCAGGTTCTGGTGTTAACCTGGGCTGCTATGGGAATTCACAAGGGCATATTATCAAGCCCATTATCGCCGCTTTAGCGGCAGTTTCCTGCCGATAAAAGCGGCGATAATGTATTGCTCTTTCTCGATAATATGGCCCTATGATCTTTTAACTTTAATATGTGACGATTGTGATACGTGATGCTGATTTTATGTTGTTTCATTGATTACTAAGTTAGATGCGTGTCTAAGAATTAATTGATTCTAATTTTTTATCCATTCTAATTAAAAATATCCATAGGAGTTCTCACTACAAGAGTTGGCGAGGTATAATAGTGACCATAGAAAAGGACAACTAGGTCCTAACATCGAGACTATTTCACTGTTTGATTTGGGAAGTTTACAACACTTTCTTTACTCTCACACTCTGATGACTCCCACATAATGCACTGTGGGGCATATTACCAACTAATAGAGATAATTTTTGTCTCTAACTTGTTTAGAGACAAAAATTATCGACGCAAATCGGCGATTTTTATCGCAGATAAACCTTGCTATTATCAAGGTTTATCGCAAATGCGATAAAAAACGGCCGCAATGCATGAATATCAATCATAAGTCAGCGATATTCATGCATTTTCGAGCTAATGCTCTTAGCCATGTTATCCACCTCCCATTGGATAACATGGCTAAGAACTGCTCAGGGCAGGTGTTAGCTTTTGGAGATATACGCGCTTAGCGCGAATATCTCCAAAAGTTGGTAATAGGAGATAGCGATGTTAGCGACTGTTTCCAGTCGCTAACATCTTGGCACGCCCACTTTGCATGTCATTAGTGATAAATATCACTGACATGCAAAGCGGGGCCCAAGATGGTCGCTATCTCCTATTAGCTGTCGCTAACTGGTGTTAGCGACAGCTTGGTAATAGGGAGATAATTTTATCTCCGCTTTCTTGGCTTTTAAAGCCAAAAAAGCGGAGATAAACTCCCTTGATAATATGCCCCTGTGTCCCCCTGGACCACGAAAATATCACAGCTTTCTATCAGCCTAGAAACGTGTTCTATGGATCTAGAAGACCTGAGATCAAATCCCAGCTTTCCAGTTAAGTACGTTGTGTGATTCTCGGCAGCTGTCTTTTTCCCCCTCTCAGGAATGTCCGAGGTAGGGGTGCGGGAGGTGCTGCAGCACCCCTGGATAACCCGCAAGAAGTTCAGATGGGAAATGAACAACAACGAAGTGTTTACTTTTTTTTCCTACCCAATTTCAATTTGTGTTCAAAGAGAAAATCTCAAATGTCAAACAACTTTTTCTGACCAAATGTTGATAAATCTTTCAGCGTTTTTTGGCCTTTCTTTTCTCTGGCTGCAAAGAAAAATCATGTTTAACAGGACCTGGTGACACTCTAATTTAGGGAGCGAAAAATGTGGCAGATGCATGCATTGGAATAAAAGAAAATGGAGTCCCTCCCCCCCCCCCCCTCCAGGAGACTGTGTTGAAGGGCTATTAAGACTCCAAAATCTCACAGATATTCATTGTTCGGGCTAAATGGGGGCCCCTCAAAGGGCTGCAGGGCCCTACATTACGGTCCTGGACAGATGGCAAAAATATGTCAAAAGTTTTATATCTGACTTTTGTGTAAACTTTTTCTGGATTCGCAATCTAAATTTGACAAGTATGACCACATAAACCGATAGCTTGTGTAGTGCAACTGAAGCACGTTAGTTCATCCTGTAGTGTTATACGATCCTTTTTGTGTCGTGTTACAGCATACAAATGATGGACGGAATGCTGACAGTGCAAACATTCTCACCCAGTCAAAAGATCTGGGTTTAATCCATTGTTCTCAGTGGTCGAAGTGGGGAAAAAAAGTAGGGGAACTGTGGGCGGAGAATCAGAGGGCGGGAATAACCTGAGGATTGGATCAGTGGGCGGAGTTAGAGGTGTGGCCAGGATGCGCAAAACATCCCAATCTTTAGTATTTCCGTGGCATTTCACTGACCAGTTACAGCTTATTATGTTATGTAATTCAACCAATGGATACACATGATTATTTAACGATTAATATGAGCTATTGACATTAGAAACATATTCCACTTTGTGAATTTATTTTAATCACAGAATGTCCCAAAAATGCTTAAAAGTGGAAGCACGAGCCATTTGTTTCCGAGCCATGGAGTTTCTGTTGTCAGCAATATACATAGAGAAAATCAATTTTACGTGTGTAAATGACTATATAGGAAATGTTACATAAGACAAAGGACTACAAGGTGTAGGAGTCACATGATAACCATACTAGTAGGCAGTATAGTTTAATAGTGATTGGCCTGGAGAAACACAAACTCAGAATTTAAAACTTAATACCATAATTGGGGGTTCTCTTTAAAAATCATTATTGATTTGTATCAAAAATAACACTTTTTGCAACATTAGAATAATCAAAGGCTTAGGGAAAAAAACATAACGCTCTAGTTTATACCTTGCAGTTTGTATGCAGCTCTTAGATGAAAGTTAATATCTCACTGTTCTTGGTTAGGATTTTAACTTATAAACTGCAAGTAGCAAAAGGATCTCACTGACAAAAGCAGTAACCCACTGACATATTTACAATATGTGCACTTTGTGATGGGCCTGGTACATTTTCTTTGCAGCAGGCACATTAACCCTTTGCGCTATCTTTCCATGAGTCAAAATTTCCACTAGACAAATCTCCGATCTCGCTCTAGGAAGAAGTTTATTCATCAGAGTTATCATGACATTTTTATTATTGCCGAAAATAGCTGGCAGTCAGGAAGGAGGCAGCAAGTGATTTTAAAACCATAATATACGACGCCCCCACTCAAAGTCAGCGCCCGTTGCGGTCACACCAGTCGCACAGCCCTAGAGCCAGCTCTTCTCAGGGGTCCTGTGACCTCAGTGACAGATAGACTGTTGCTCTAGGGTCTGCTACTTCGTAGGCCTGCCCGCAACACTGGAGGTGAACTTCAGTATGGATTGTGGTGGGCAAGCCTTCAAGGTGAACCCACACTTGCCACTCCTAGGTTCCACCTGCTGGTGCTAACACACCAGGGCTTTTCTGGTGCCTTCTAAGGTCTGGCATGGGAATGTGCTCCCTCAGGAGAGTGGTCTAGGGTACTGTTCATGAAGGCTGAACCTGGTTCCCCAGTTCTAAATGTAGCAGCTCTGCCCCCAGTGCTACATCAGCTCCCTCACTGAATACCATACTGTCCCACTGAGAGAAACTCATACTGCCTTCAGCTACAATCCAATTTGACCAGCTATAAACTACTGGATGCGACTCAATTCAAATTACACACTAGGCAAGAGTAATATGCTGCCTAAAAGAAAAGGTAACAACATCCTGGAAAAAGCAAACACTCATAAGGAATGAAAGATTTAATAAAGCATGTAAAATGTAAGCAGGAACATGGTGAACTTAACGCTTTTACAGTCATTATTCAGAAATCAACAAGTATTTTTGCCTGAAAAATTAAGGACATAACTACAGGGCCAGAAAGGACCCATTTCAATGTCCACTGCTTATATGCTTACAAAACGTAAGCAGTATGGTTTCAAAAGACCACATTTGTGAACACATAGCCGCCGTACACATTTCGTTTTCCAATCCACCCATCAACCAGGTATTGCAGTCCTGTCCTAGGATTTTCGGGGCCCTGGGCAAAAGGGAATGTGGGAGGCCCCTGAAACCTACATAAGTGACACCTTCTGATCTCGGGGAAGCTGCTTTGTGCAGACTCCACTTGGGCCGCAGCTCCTCTTCTCAGCCACCCCAAGCACCTCTTGTACAGCCCATTTCGAACTGAAGGTGTGAGAATTGCTTGGGGGCTGAGTTAAACCTGTGTGGGCTAAAGTGCTGACAATGGGCGCCCTGCCGAGTCTCTGAACTGGCTGCCTGAGAGGTGTACTGTGATAATTAGCTCTGCAGCTTATTTAACACTGCAGCTTTAATAGAATCTTATTATGTCATTAGTAATGTGACTTCATGTACATAGGAATGTTCTAAGACAGTCAGTTGATGTCTGCTGGGTTTGTTGGTGGATGAGATCTTTATTTCCTGGATTAAACTTCATCAAACTCATCATTCTGAATCTTGGATTTATTTAAGGAGAATATTTCACTGGCGTAGTCGGCTTGGAAACCACCCAGGAAGATCTCAACTCAAATCTTTGTGAGGAGAAGGTTCATCCCTGGCAAAAATGGCAATTTTGTCAACCCTCACTTAACTGCCTAGCATTGTTAAGACTACATCAATCAAGATCAAGAAGTCAAGAACTTTTGTCATCGTGCATACTCCACTAGTGAGTAATACCTTTACTTCGGCTTATTCAGCGTATCTCCAATCTAATCTTGCTTATCTGCGCAAAGCTTTAATTAAACTCGGCTAATCCCACGCTTTTAAGACTTATCCGCATTTTAAATAATTGTTCCCAATCTCATAAACAGCGAGCAGTCAAGCGTGAAGGGATTTAATTAGCTTCGCTGTTTTAGCCAAGCGCGAGCAGCCAAGCGTGCAACTTACATTGAAAAGTAAACATCGACACCAGCGCGAGAATATCTCTAGCGCGTACAGTCAGGCGCGCATTCAAGTTTAAAACAGCTGAATCACGAAGAGATTTCTAACGCGTACTGTCAAGTGTAAAATGATTGGTAACCCGTGCAGTCAACTGTAAAGTACCGCTGTCAAGTGGAAAATAAACATTGACGTGCGCGAAGCTATCTGTGCGCGCAAGACTTTAAAGCTTTTTCACAACTCGCCGTGATTAAATACTTTGACGCGAGCAGGCAGTCTCAACCTCTCGATTGAAAATAAACATTCTTATGAGCGAAGAGAGCTCGCGCTATTAAAAAGCTGATGTCTAGCGTGTGCGCCCAAGTGTGAGGCGAATCAATTATAAATAAACAGCTCTCTCCAGCGCGTGGAACTGTCTTCAAAGGCACGTGCGCAACAAAGCATGAGGAGCTGTTCACAAAAGAACGTGTTTTAATTATTAACAAATATTCGCTTTCTCCAGCGCTTAGGAAACGTGAAGCAGCTGCTACTCTTAACTACTGATAAATATTAACTGTTTACCTTGAAGCAACCTTGAAAGCAAGGGTTTCTGCAGCTCAATCAAAACCTTTTCAGTGGAATTTAAAAGAATTAATTTGATTGGATCCTGAACTTCGCATCTGATCCCTGTGTAATTCTCCTTCCCCGGCTCTTATACCGGGCTCCACTTTTGTCTCTGTAGCCAATCCCCTCCACTAGCGCCAAGAAACCGTTCGGTGCACGCTGCGCTTTATAAATGTTTTAAATTAAATTAAATTAGAAATTAGAATTGGTCCATACTTACTCTTTCTTATTATCGGCCACTCCACAGAAACCGCTTTGATCGAGTTATCTGACACCATCAAGTTCTTGCAAGATGAGGGCAGGCAAGCTGTCCTCATCTTGCTCGACCTTATCGCGGCCTTCGACACCATTTCCCATGCGATCCTTATTAGCAGGATGCGTGGGATTGGTGTCTCGGGTTCCGCGCTTGCTTGGATAATTTCATTTTTGTCCAATCGCTCTCAAACGGTTTCCTTAGGCCCCTATCTTTCTGGTGAATGCCCCATCATCTCAGGTGTCCCTCAGGGCTCCATTTTAAGCCCTCTTTTTTTCAATGTATATATGGCCCCCCTCCTTACGCTGATTAGTCACATGGGATTCTAGTGACGTCCTATGCTGACGACACCCAACTCGTCGTCACCATTGACAAAAGAATCCCGGACGCTACCATCAGACTCCAAAATTGCCTCTCAGAAGTCTTTTCCTGGCTCAACTTGAATCACCTGAAGTGCAACAGCGCCAAAACCGAAATAATACCTCTCGGTAAAGGCACACTCTTTTTTCCTAAAGAGTGGTGGCCCCAAAATTCTGAAGCACCACCTAATGCGGTTGTGTCAGCTCGCAACCTGGGAGTTCAATTCGATGCTTCCCTCAGCTTCGATGAACATGTGCGCATCACCGCAGGACGCTGTTTCAGTTTAATCAGGCAATTAAAGAAATTTTTTAATTTCTTGCCCATCTCAGCCAGGAAATCAGTTGCGGTTGCACTTATTCTATCCCGGTTGGATTATTGCAACGGTCTCCTCGCAGGCATCAAGAAGTCCTCACTAAAAAAACTACAGACCGTTCAACATGCAGCCGCTAGACTCGTCCTAAAACTCCCCCGGAGGTCCTCGGCCACTGCAGCCCTCAACGCACTCCATTGGCTGCCTCTCCATAAGAGAATCTTGTTCAAGCTTTTAATTACTGTTTTTAAAGCTAACAAGTGCATGGGCCCAGCTTACCTGATTAAGCGCTTTCAGCATTATACTCCTACGCGCTGCTTGAGGTCATCAGGCGCTAATTTCATCTCTGAACCTCGTATCAAATTAAAAACAAAAGGTGGAAAGACCTTTTCATTCCTTGCTGTTAGGGCATGGAATCGCCTTCCCCCTCATCTTAGGCATGCCCCCTCAGAAAGCCTTTTCAGGAAAACCCTGAAGACGTGGATCTACTCTCAATCGGACTCCTCAGTTCTCGCAGCCATCTGATCCGATTCATGTTACTCAAATAGATCTGCTGTGGGCACAGCGCCAAGATGCTCCTCCCGGAGCGATAGTAGCGCTTTATAAAAAAACCATAAATATCAAATATCAAATATCAAATATCATTCTAATTGGTTGACATGTATTCCTGCATTTTCACACATACATACTTATTCTTATATGAACATTCTCTGAGGTTATTGTATATATATATTTTCTCTCAAATTTATAGTGTTTATCTAACAATGCAAAATGTTACAGCTGCACCGTTTTTTTTATCTTGTCCTGGTGAACCTCCAATCAGATGGAAAAAATGGAAAGTGGTTTTTGAACGTTATGCTAAAGTTTGTGGGACTAATCTCAGTGCTGAGAGAAAATGTTCTTTATTGCTACACTGTTTAGAATCTGAAGGCCAGGACGTCTTTGATGATTTGCCTGACCTTCCTCCTGCAGAAGCAAATGGTTTAAATGAATATGAAATTAGTATAAGGAAATTGGACTTACATTTCTTACCCAAAGTTAGTACTATTCTTGAAAGGTACCAATTTACCAAATGTATGCAAAATGATGAAGAAAGTATTGAATCTTATGTAACTCGCTTAAGAAAACTTGCATCTTCTTGCAAATTTGGGGCTTTAATTGATGAACGCATTCGTGATCAATTTATGTTTGGTTGTGGAATAGAAAAGGTTCGTGATGAATTATGGCTAAAAGATGAGCCTTCACTTGATGAAGTTTTATCTGTTGCCAAGCGCATAGAGCATTCTCTTAAGTGTGTGGCTATAATTAAAAAAAATACTGAAAAAGAAAATAAAATTCAAGTAGTAAGGTCTAAAAGTGATAAATATGTTAAAGATCCTGCAAAGGCAGACACTAAAAAGAGTGGATATGAACTTAAATGTTTTAGATGTGGAAAATCTGGTCATCTCGCCAATGATAAAAAATGCCCCGCTCTGAAACAAACCTGTGGTAAATGCAAATTGAAAGGTCATGTCACTGCTTTATGCAAAACAAAAAGTAGATCTAAAGTGAAAGAAGTAGAAATTTTTGAGAGAACTTCTTCAGAATCTGATTGTGACATTGAGGTGGTTCAAACCATTGGTGATGATGGTGAAAGCCCGCGTAAAAGAGCTGATCCTATTGATGAAATATCTGTTGAAGGGAAAAAGACCAAGGTATTATTTGACTCTGGTGCAAAAAATTACAATTGTTTCTGATGAATTTTTCACTAAAAAATTAAAAGGGAAGGTGTCTCTTTTTAAACCTGACATCATTCCTTTAGGGTATGATAAAAAACCTATAAAGTTGCATGGTTACTTTATAGGCCTTATAGAATATAAATCTAGACTAGTGTCTGGAAAGGTATACGTCTCGAGAAAGGGTGACAGCATTATCAGCTGGATACATCAGGGTGACTTGGGTGTAATTTTAGACCCCAATGCCAATCCTTGCATTCAATTGAAAGATAATATCCTTAGTGTTTTAGATGGGAAAGAAAAATCTGTTGAAGTAAAACTGTTAGAAGACAAATTTTCTTGTGAATTAAAAATGAATTTTCCTAATGTATTTAAAGAAACTCTTGGGTGTCTCAAAGGTTATCAACACAAGATACGAGTTAAGAGTGATTCCATTCCAGTGAGTTGTAAAGTCCGGAGTGTACCTTTAGCAGTAAAAGAAGATATGAAAAAAGAAATTGGGAAACTCATGCAAAATGGTATAATTGAGGAAATAGAAGGTTGTGAATGGATGGCTCCAGTTGTCGCAGCCCGAAAACCTAATGGTGATTTGCGTCTATGTATCGACCTCAGGCAACTCAATAAGTGTGTAATCGTCGATAGATACCCTCTGCCTAATATCGCTGAATTATTAATATTGTTAGGAAAAGCCAGAGTTTTTAGTACAATAGATCTTACTTCTGCATATCACCAGATTGAACTAGAAGAGTCTTGCAGAGATCTTACGTCGTTTATTACACCTTTTGGCACATATAGATTCAAGAGGATGCCATTTGGATTAGTATCTGCTTCCTCTGTATTTCAACGGGTGATGGAAAAAGTTTTAAAAGACATTCCCAGTGTTTGCATATATCAAGATGACGTGTTGATTTTTTCAGAAAATGTATCTGATCATGATGTCACTCTGAATATGGTTTTGGAAAGATTCAGCAAACACAATCTCACAATAAAAGCTAGCAAATGTAAATTCAGATCTGACTCTATAAACTACTTAGGGCATAATATTTCTGGTGAAGGTGTGAAGCCTAAACCTGAATTGGTAGATACTATAAACAAAATGGTGGCACGAGAGAATAAAACTGAACTCATTAAGCTTTTTGGCATGATTGAGTATTATACAAAATTTATAAAAGGCTTTGCTGAGTTAACAGTAAACATGAGGTGTTTGTTGAGGAAAGGTGTGGAATTTCATTGGTCAGATCAGTGTGAGAGTGAATTCATCGAAATTAAGCGAAGGTTAAACAGGGCTCCTGCGCTAAAAAGTTTCAACCCTAAGATTAAGTCTATATTAGTTACCAATGCAAGTGAAAAAGGGTTAGGTGCTGTATTGAAACAAAATAGTCCTGATGGAATGCAAACCATAATGTTTTTATCTAGAAGTTTGAGAGATGCTGAAACGCGTTATTCTGTTGTAGAGAGAGAGGCTTTGGCTGTGTTCTGGGCAGTAAGAAAACTGAAGAAATTTCTTTGGGGTTTGGTTTTTGATGTCCACACTGATCACAAACCCTTAGTGGAAATTTTTAGTAAGAAAGGTTTGGATCTGGTGTCTGGGAGAATATCGAAGTGGATTATTGGCTTACAAGAATATAGCTTTGGTGTTCATTACATTCCTGGTATAGATAACGGAATAGCAGATGTTCTTTCACGTCTTGTTTCTAAGAGTGATGTGGATGGTGATGATCACTTAGAGTTAGATGATGAATTGGTTTGTTCTGTTGATTACGAATTTCTGTCAGAGAAGAAATGGTCTGAGGAATTAGGAAATGATGATACATTATGTGAAGTAATGTCCTTGATAAAAAATGGTTGGACAAATAGCAAGGATGGTTCTTCTTCAACTAAGCCTTTTTGGACAGTACGCAGTGAATTATCTGTTAATAGCAATTTATTGTTTCGTGGAACCAGGTTAATTCCTCCAACTAGTCTAAGAAAAGATTTAATAGATTTGGTTCATGTTGCTCATTCAGGTTTATCCAAAAGCAAAGAGAGGCTTCGCATGTCTTATTGGTGGCCAGGCATGGATAAAATGGTTGAAAGAGTAATTAGGGATTGTATACACTGTAATGTTAGCGACAAGTCTTACAGTACACACACGCAACCCATGTTTCTAAGGAAAAGACCCAATGGTCCTTGGCAGGATATAGCTCTGGATTTGGTGGGTCCTGTTCAACATAAAGATTCTCAAGTATTTATACTGGTGGTCATTGATATGTATTCAAGATGGCCAGAAATTTCCTTTTTGTCAGGAACTGATTCAAGTAAAATTATTCAATGCTTGAGTGAATTATTTTATAAAGAAGGTTTTCCTGCAACCATTTTATCAGATAATGGGGTACAATTTGTCTCCAAAGAAATGGAACAGTATTTGTCTTCTAAAGGCATTAAACATAAAATGTGTTCTCTTTACCACCCTGAGGCCAATGGTATGGTCGAGAGATTCAACAAAATGATCAAAGATACTATTAGTTTAGCAAAGAATTTGTCATCTGATTGGAAAAAATGTGTTAAGGAAAAGATAGAAGAATACAGATACACTCCTCATGCTACAACTGGAAAGACTCCATTTTTGTTGTTTCGTGGGAGAATTCCCAACACACAGGTGGAACCTTTTTGGGTTAATAAGCATGAAATGTTGAAGGGTAAAGAATGTGTGTGCAACAAAGATGACATTATTAAAAACGAGTTGAATAAAGCTGAACGTAGAAAAACTTATTTCGATGTTAAAAATAGTGTTAAAAAAACTATTGTCTGTATTGGTGATATGGTCATGGTCAAACGTCCTGGCATAGTAAGTAGCTCAGAAACAAAGTTTATGAAACCCATTAAAGTGATCAAAATTTTGAACAATGCTGTGCAAACTCAAGACCATCGCATATGGAATTTAAATCGAATTGTTGTTGTCCGAAAGAAATTGCAAGATGATGGATTCTTGGATTCCAAAGAAAAAACTGTGATCAAAAGCAAAACAACGAGTTCTGGAAATGTTAGATCTTCCAAACGTGTGTCTAAGAAGCCTTCTTATCTTTCTGATTTTGTTTAATTTCTGTATAATCTTGCTTTCATTTATTATTCTATATTTAATTTTGTTTTTCGGAGGGAAGGAGATGTGTGATAATTAGCTCTGCAGCTTATTTAACACTGCAGCTTTAATAGAATCTTATTATGTCATTAGTAATGTGACTTCATGTACATAGGAATGTTCTAAGACAGTCAGTTGATTTCTGCTGGGTTTGTTGGTGGATGAGATCTTTATTTCCTGGATTAAACTTCATCAAACTCATCATTCTGAATCTTGGATTTATTTAAGGAGAATATTTCATGTACCCTCCCCTAGGCCTTCCCACACCATCCCTTAGAGGCCCCAGGAGGGGGGGGCCCTCCCATGAGCCCGTTTGTGAAGCATTTCTTTCACTCTTATCGGCAGTTATACATGAGGACTAGTGGGGTGTTAATTGCCATTGTGGGGGGCCCCATCCTGGCAGGCAGAGTGCCAGGCCCTGGGCAGCTGCCCACACTGCCCATGCCTAGCGCTGGCCCTGCCTCCAGGTAGGAGGTACTGGAGGAAAACAATGCTGTTCAAAGAAAGACAAGAAAACAAAAGTAGCGCTTTACTGGCAAACTCTGTAAAGTGGCGCTAATGTGTTGAGGTTTGAAAAAAAATATCTGGCCACTTTAAAAACACTCCATCTTGCTTTATTTAATTATTTTTCAGAGTTTGAACATTTTATTTCCGAGGCTGCACTTTGGAATAGAAAAATGTAAAAACGGCATTTCCAGCAAAAGTGTGGGTTTTTTTTGCATCCATTTCACAAGGGTACAAATGGACGACAGGACGAGACGGTGAGAACCATTTCTTGATTCGTGATTTTCGGAAAAGTGAGAAGGAGTTAGACAGAATGAGAGGGAATAGGAGTAAGAAAGAGGGGGCAGCTGCCAGTGGCAGAGCAGAAGCGGACACCTTCCTTGTCTTGTCTGGGCAGGAAGTAAGAGACAGAGACCTTTCCTTCTCTGCTCCCCGCCCGTCCACGAACAGAATATTTCTGACGTCCAGGGACGCATGTTCATAATAAAAAAGTAGGGGACCAGAATCTACAGAATTAAAGAAGTAGGGGCACGCTGTGCCCTGCCGTTCCCGCCCACTTCGACCACTGATTGTTCTTTTGCCCACTACTCCACCCCAGTTTGGACCCAGCCATATGCAAATCAGTCTTGACCCTGAACCTCATGGGAACAGTCCAGACCGAACTGCCAGGTCCTCTCTGGACCGCAAACAAGCATCCTGGGACCGGTTTCAGGGTATGTCACCCTTCTTCAGCCAGGCTAGCTTGAATCCAGTGGCACAGTAAGCAAGGCACCAAGACACCTTTATTTTATGTTGTTTGCTGCACGCAGTTATTTCCCACTTTAAGTGTGTCGATAAGGCAGCCCCTTTGCAAAAGCCATACATCGTTGCCAGCTGCAAAAGGTGGGTGGCAAATAACTAGGCAAAATTAAGCAAAAGGACACCTTAACTGAACCACTGCATGTCATATTTTACACACAAAAAACACAAAATCAGGAGTCAGAAGCTAAATGGCTTGAGCCCCTGATTTAGACTAAGCATTCCTCATTCTTTTTAATCTTTATGATGTTTAGCATTCCAGATTTCAGAATATAATACTTGATGTCGATTTTAACTTGTGATATCTGTCCTCGACTGCATCAGTCAGGGGTGATCAAACCTTAGTCTGGCTTGCGTTTTTTTGTTGGTTTTTTTTAGTCCTTCTGCAGCCACGTTTAAACTGCTGGGATCTTACGTTCTAAGGAGTGTCACAAGTTCTGGAAAAGTCCTATGCGCTGTAATAAATTAAACAAATTAGTGTTGTCACTCTGCTATTTATTGATGTTAAATTAATTAGAGTTGCCTTTAATCAAGCTGTGTAATATGTCGTGTAGCCCCGCGGCAAGCATGAAGTGACTACATTTATAAATATAGGATGGACCAAAGGTGCATTAGCCAATTAATAAACAATTATTACAAGTCATTTTGGAATGATAAGGGAGAGTGAATGGAAGGTGGCAGACTTGGATTAGCTAACCGTCCCACAAAAGGGACTCTATGATCATCCTCTCACTTGAAGGTACCTCCCCACAAAAGGGATGCGCAGAAGCCTATATGAACATCCTGTCATTTGCAGGTACCTCCCCACCAAAGGGACGCGCAGCAGGCTCTGTGATCATCAGGCAGGTACCTCCTCACCGAAGGGACGCGCAGGAGCCTATATGATCATCAGGCAGGTACCTCCCCACCGAAGGGACGCGCAGCAGCCTATATGATCATCAGTCAGGTACCTTCCCACCAAAGGGACGCGCAGCAGCCTATATGATCATCAGTCAGGTACCTTCCCACCACCACCAAAGGGACGCGCAGCCGCCTATATGATCATCAGGCAGGTACCTCCCCACCGAAGGTACGCGCAGCAGCTTATATGATCATCAGTCAGGTACCTCCTCACCAGAGGGACGCGCAGCAGCCTATATGATCATCAGTCAGGTACCTTCCCACCACCACCAAAGGGACGCGCAGCAGCCTATATGATCATCAGGCAGGTACCTCCCCACCGAAGGTACGCGCAGCAGCTTATATGATCATCAGTCAGGTACCTCCTCACCAGAGGGACGCGCAACAGCCTATATGATCATCAGTCAGGTACCTTCACACCAAAGGGACGCGCAGCAGCCCATATGATCATTAGTCAGGTACCTTCCCACCGAAGGGACGAGCAGCAGCCCATATGATCATCAGTCAGGTACCTTCCCACCAAAGGGACGCGCAGCAGCCCATATGATCACCAGTCAGGTACCTCCTCACCAGAGGGACGCGCAGCAGCCCGTATGACCATCAGTCAGGTACCTCCTCACCGAAGGGACGCGCAGCAGCCTATATGATCATCAGTCAGGTACCTTCCCACCAAAGGTACGGGCAGCAGCCTATATGATCATCAGTCAGGTACCTCCTCACCGAAGGGACGCGCAGCAGCCCGTATGACCATCAGTCAGGTACCTTCTCACCAAAGGGATGCGCAGCAGCCCATATGATCATCAGTCAGGTACCTTCCCACCGAAGGGACGCGCAGCAGCCCATATGATCATCAGTCAGGTACCTTCCCACCGAAGGGACGCGCAGCAGCCCATATGATCATCAGTCAGGTACCTTCCCACCAAAGGGACGCGCAGCAGCCCATATGATCACCAGTCAGGTACCTCCTCACCAGAGGGACGCGCAGCAGCCCGTATGACCATCAGTCAGGTACCTCCTCACCGAAGGGACGCGCAGCAGCCTCTATGATCATCAGTCAGATACCTCCTCACCGAAGGGACGCACAGCAGCCTATATGATCATCAGTCAGGTACCTTCCCACCAAAGGTACGCGCAGCAGCCTATATGATCATCAGTCAGGTACCTCCTCACCGAAGGGACGCGCAGCAGCCCGTATGACCATCAGTCAGGTACCTCCTCACCGAAGGGACGCGCAGCAGCCTCTATGATCATCAGTCAGGTACCTCCTCACCGAAGGGACGCGCAGCAGCCTATATGATCATCAGTCAGGTACCTTCCCACCAAAGGTACGCGCAGCAGCCTATATGATCATCAGTCAGGTACCTCCTCACCGAAGGGACGCGCAGCAGCCCGTATGACCATCAGTCAGGTACCTCCTCACCAAAGGGATGCGCAGAAGCTCATATGATCATCAGTCAGGTAACTTCCCACCGAAGGGACGCGCAGCAGCCCATATGATCATCAGTCAGGTACCTTCCCACCGAAGGGACGCGCAGCAGCCCATATGATCATCAGTCAGGTACCTTCCCACCAAAGGGACGCGCAGCAGCCCATATGATCATCAGTCAGGTACCTTCCCACCAAAGGGACGCGCAGCAGCCCATATAATCACCAGTCAGGTACCTCCTCACCAGAGGGACGCGCAGCAGCCCGTATGACCATCAGTCAGGTACCTCCTCACCGAAGGGACGCGCAGCAGCCTATATGATCATCAGTCAGGTACCTTCCCACCAAAGGTACGCGCAGCAGCCTATATGATCATCAGTCAGGTACCTCCTCACCGGAGGGACGCGCAGCAGCCCGTATGACCATCAGTCAGGTACCTCCTCACCGAAGGGACGCGCAGCAGCCTATATGATCATCAGGCAGGTACCTCCCCACCGAAGGGACGCGCAGCAGCCTATATGATCATCAGTCAGGTACCTTCCCACCAAAGGGACGGGCAGCAGCCTATATGATCATCAGTCAGGTACCTTCCCACCACCACCAAAGGGACGCGCAGCAGCCTATATGATCATCAGTCAGGTACCTTCCCACTAAAGGTACGCGCAGCAGCCTATATGATCATCAGGCAGGTACCTCCCCACCGAAGGGACGCGCAGCAGCTTATATGATCATCAGTCAGGTACCTTCCCACCAAAGGGACGCGCAGCAGCCTATATGATCATCAGTCAGGTACCTTCACACCAAAGGGACGCGCAGCAGCCTATATGATCATCAGGCAGGTACCTTCCTACCAAAGGGACGCGGAGCAGCCTATATGATCATCCTGTCATTTGCAGGTACTTCCCACCACAGGGATGCAGAGCGGCCTATATGATAAGGCAGGTCCTTCGCCACCAAAGGGATGCACAACAGCGTATATTCTCACCTTTGTTTTCCAGGTACAAACCTGGATATGTTGCACCTGGAAAATTAGACGAGGGTGGACCATGGACCTTTGACTATGTTGGCTGTGTCAAGCAGAGGCCGCCAGATCCCTCCATGTTGGTGGAACACAATGTTTTTAATTCCCGGCTGTCAGCAGCTAATCAATGCATAGTGGTTTTCTTCTTTTGCAAGTATAGGAACCTAATCAATGGTGGCTGGTATTTAACGATGGTAGTGGGTAGGATCGCAGGGCCGGGGGACGAGCAAAAAAATAATAAACACCTGTTTGCCGCTGTCACAGCCACCTTCTTTCTCTCTCTCTTTACCGGCTTCCAGGGCAAGATGCAGGCAGCACCCAGCTCCCGGCCTCCTGCTAGCAATCACAATGCTGCAATTCAGCGTTGTGATTGGTCTGGGCGCCATGGATTGGCACTCAGCCAGAGAATGGGAGGCTAGCCATGTTTGCCATGGCGGCTGTAATGCAGTCTGGGTGGAGAACATGCAAAGTGTGAATGACGGTTTGGCCGGCCTGAGATGGCCGACCAAAGCTTCCTGCGCACATGTAGTATGTAAACCACTCCACTCCTGCCCTGCTCTGTGAGCAGAGCAGCCCAGCCCCTACCCAGCTGAACAAGGGGAAAAATAAAATTAAAATAACATTGAGTTATTATAATTGTATGTTTTACTCGTCGACCTGCTCAGTGGGGCAGCGCTCCGCCGCCTGAGCAGAGGAGCCGCCACTGATCGCACAACACCCCTAAGACACTGGTTGGTAAAAGGTAAGCACTCAGAATAGGGGACCCTTCTGACTGGCGTATTCTGGTAACCCTGGTTAGGGAGCACAACATGGCATAGGCTACAAACTTTAGCTGGTTGAAACTGTTCTGTGGTACAATGTTTTTTACGTCGTTCTTGGCACAATATTGTGAGATGCACGTCATTGGTGAATCGTGGAGGGCGTTTATCCTATTGCAGAATAGCTCATTGGCACGAGGGGTCTGGTGCACACAGGGTACTGATGGCAGCAGTGCCTGGAACTGGGGCATCACAAGTATTTTAAATTACGCAGTAGTGAGCTATTCGTGATGACTGTTTCTTCTCCTGAACCAGTGTTGAGCATGGGCATGACTTCCACCATAGTTTAAGGTTTCGGACTGAGTTAATTTCTGAAATCACCCAAACTAGGTGCAAAGGTTTCTACTAGGAATATGTAAACTATTTTGTATCTACTGAGCACTAATGGGCGCAAGTACTGTAAAAACTATACTTATACCTTTATCAACAGAATTATGCAAATATTCTGCCCCCATCCATATAGAGATAGCAAGTTACTCTCCTACTTTTTCCACATTTTCTTTCTTTTGAAAGAAAATGTGGATTTCATTAGAAGAGTGAGAGTGATACAGAGAGAGAGAGGGAGAGGTAGGAGAGAGAAATGGAGGAGAGAGATACATAGACAGATAGAGACAGAGAGTGAGGGAGAAGAGAGGAGAGAGAGAGTAAGTGAGGGAGGAGAATTAGAGATAAGCAGAGAGTGAGAGAGGAGAGATATGAAAGGTATGTTTCATTCACACACACAGGAGGATATTTACAATACCTGCTTGCAACGCATCGCAGCCGCCCACAAGGGTGTGCTGCGTTGGGCGGCAGGGAGGGAGCAGAAGAGCAGCATAGATATGGCTCTCTCCTCCGCTTTCTCTTGCCAAGCTGCTAGATTTTAGCTGCCATGCACTACCTTAGCGCCGTAGCGCTAGGGTATGTGCATGAGTGTAGCATAGGTTTTGTACTAGAGGCCCATTGGAATGATTGGGAAGACATTCTCAATTTGCGATTCTCAATTAGAGAATCGCATATTGAGAATGCAATTTCAAGGGTACAAGGGTGCAAAAGGACACCCTGTTGCACCCCTTAAATTGATCAATGCACATATATTGCGCACACACATGCCCTAAGGGCATGTGTGTGCGCAACATGAAAAGTGCACAAACGTTCATGGTAATTTGCTCCCCCTATTTGCGAAATCGCAGATTTTTTAACTTTAATGCATTGCATTTAAGGAATCGCAAAATGCGATTCCCTAAATACAATCGCAATTTTAGAACTCGCACTTAATTGCGAATTCTCAAATTGCGAGGGCCTTGACCCTTGATGCATCGCAAAAGCTAATTTAGCGATCGCAAACGGACGATTTTTGCTATTTACACCGTTTGTGATCGCAAAAGGCTTTAATGCATGTGCCTGTTAGAATAGTAGAGACAACCAGAGGTCACTTATCTATAAATATAACGTATTTTGACAGATAAACAAATGTGGTGAAGCCTCCACAAAATAACAGAGACCATCTTGATAGATAATGTGTCACATACTGTGAGAAATTGAGTTACTGATTGACTGGGGTGTGAGCTCTGGTTAAGCAGCTACCACAATCCATGTCAGGGTAAGGCACAAACAGACCGCAAATTAACCTGTGCTCAACCCTCAGGTAGCCTGGTACAGAGCAGTCAGGCTCAACTAAGAGGAAATCTGTAAAGTATTTGTGCAACCCATCAAACAGTGAAACAGTGAAAACACCACACAATAAGATCCACCTACCGAGTTAGAAAAATAGGGCAAATTTTAATAAATAAAACAAGACTAAAAAGATCAACATCCAATCAGTAGAACCAGAGTCATTCATTTTTAAAGAATAAAGTGTAAAAAAGCAGCTAAAGGCATAAAGTGCTAACCACAGCTATCTGGTTATGCTGGATCAGCTCAAAGTCAAGAGTTTTGGCCGACCAGTGTGGAGCGCAGGTCGGACACAGTCCCAGATTAGTCCTGCTGAAGTTTTACCTTCTCAAGTGTGAAGAGCAGGCTGGGCATCGCGGACGGGAGGGTGCTACGCTGTGCCGCTCCCCCATGAGCGGTCGCTGTTGCGGTTGAAAGTGTCTGGCTGGCATCAGATCGCACTGATTTGCAGAGCGAGCGGTGTGGTCTTGGGAGAACGGGCCCGCTACACTTTCATAAAAAAGTGTCAGTGCTGAACATCGGCAAACACAGGCACAAATTAAGCCCTTGAGTATGCCTGGAAGATGTGCTACTCTAGCTGGTCGGGGACCGAGCCAAGACAAAAGCATTGTCAGCGATGCTAGTGCACAGGCCCAATTAGGAATAGTGCATAATTTCAAGCTGCATGTTTCTGGGCTAGAGCTTGCCCAGCACCACCCTTCTTCAGCCATCGCCGGCCGCCCTAACCTAGGCCAGTACTTGACAGTGCACCTCTCTTCAGACATGAAAGAAGAGGCTCTCAACATGAACACTTTTGTAGCCAGTGGTTGTACTTAATACTTACTTCAGTGCTGGAATTTCAGATTATTTCCTCTGGTATCCCAAACATTGATGGGAGTAAGGGGTATGAGGACCACAAAGGGAGTAGAGCCCAGGGCAGACTCAGGAGAAACAATCAATGTCAGTTCACCTGTGGCCCATCAGCAAGTCACCACAAGATGCACATTATTTTTAGAAAGTCTGCAACAAGGATAATTATCGATTATAAAGCTTTTTCTGGCTCCCTCAATTGATCATAAAGAGACTGCAGTTTAGGATAGCTCAGTAGGTTAAGGCATCAACTGCATTTCTATGTCTTCATAGCAAGCTTCATTGTATAGTAATTGTAAAATAGCTCATGTGGAAAATTCACTTGCTCTGCAAACCATTGTGTAGCCTCTGGTGACAGGCTGTGACCCTACCCTAGCTTGGAAGAGGCCTGTTGCAGGGCACTGTGTGCAACCATCAGACCACAGACTTGTATTCTATGTGCAACAGCTCTGCGACTAACGGGCATATTTATGAGCCCTTAGTGCCTCTGTAGCATCACACGGCAACCACCAAACCGTAGCTATCAGGCCACATAAACCACTCTGTGTGGCTTTGAATGACCGCATAGTTATGTAGTAAGACAAGACAGTGCAAATTGCTGCGTTGTCTTACTGTGCTCTAGGGAGGCGTGCCAGGGGCGGTGCGGTGGGGGTTCCCACACGACACCCATGGATTTTGACACTTACCCAGATTTACAAACCCATCTAAACCTGGGGATACGCCAAAACCTGACGCCTTCTGAGGTGAGGCGTAATAAGAAAAAATAACAATTTCTCTTTGTTTTTTTCCCTCTTTCTATGTGTTCTGCATCCTGCATCACACATAGTACAAAGAAAATGCCTCGTAGTACTGTTTTTGTGCAGGAAGGTGCTCCTTCCTGCACAAAACGAATCCTGCCTGCAATGGTGGCACCCTTACTCTGTGGTGCAAGAGTGCCTGTGTTGGCGCTAGGCTGCCGAAACGACGCCAACACATGGAGAAAGGAAAAGAATGCACCGTATTGCTTAAATACGGTGCTTATCTGCCCTTTCACTTTAGTGTGGGGCAATACAGCAAGGAGCCTTTCTGCGTTGACCTCCGCAAAAATCCCATAACTAAGCCCCAAAATGTATTACTTTCACAGATTTTATTTAGTGCATTGGTGATAGCGCCACTCCTGTTGAAATAACTCAGAGGGTAGTTGGCACACTGCATTTGGCTGCATGTATTCTTAAAATAATTTGTAATCGCTGATATTTTGTAGCCAGCCTTTCTTTTTTCTAAGGTTCATGAAATGGGTACTGGTAGGAGCTGGGCACTTCTCCTCCTCTCTCTCTCCTCTGCATTCAGTCAGATGAGACCTTCCTCTTTGCCCACTGGCAGGGGCAAAGCTATGAGTGGTGCAGCTGGTGCAGTGACACCGCAGCCCAGAGATGAGAGCAACCAAGCTGGACAGGTTCTGTCAGTTCTGTGAGTGCAGCTGCTGGAAACAGGATAGGTGGCCACACCTCCCAGGCCTGCTGGAGTCTGACTTACTCATACTTCAAAACACCATGCCTTATATCCAGGACGGGATGAATTTCCATCACACACCATGCCTTATATCCAGGACTGGATGAATTTCCATCAAACACCATGCCTTATATCCAGGACAGGATGAATTTCCATCAAACACCATGCCTTATATCCAGGACTTGGTGAATTTCTATCAAACACCATTCCTTATTTCCAGGACGGGATGAATTTCCATCAAATACCATGCCTTATATAAAGGACTGGATGAATTTCCATCAAACACCATGCCTTATATCCAGGACAGGATGAATTTCCATCAAACACCATGCCTTATATCCAGGACGGGATGAATTTCCATCAAACACCAAGCCTTATATCCAGGACGGGATGAATTTCCATCAAACACCATGCCTTATATCCAGGACGGGATAAATTTCCATCAAACACCATGCCTTATATCCAGGACGGGATGAATTTCCATCAAACACCATGACTTATATCCAGGACGGGATGAATTTCCATCAAACACCATGCCTGATATCCAGGATGGGATGAATTTCCATCAAACACCATTCCTTATATCCAGGACTTGGTGAATTTCTATCAAACACCATGCCTTATTTCCAGGACGGGATGAATTTCCATCAAATACCATGCCTTATATAAAGGACTGGATGAATTTCCATCAAACACCATGCCTTATATCCAGGACAGGATGAATTTCCATCAAACACCATGCCTTATATCCAGGACGGGATGAATTTCCATCAAACACCAAGCCTTATATCCAGGACGGGATGAATTTCCATCAAACACCATTCCTTATATCCAGGACGGGATGAATTTCTATCAAACACCATGCCTTATATTCAGGACGGGATGAATTTCCATCAAACACCATGACTTATATCCAGGACGGGATGAATTTCCATCAAACACCATGCCTGATATCCAGGATGGGATGAATTTCCATCAAACACCATTCCTTATATCCAGGACGTGATGAATTTCCATCAAACACCGTGCCTTATATCCAGGACGGGATGAATTTCCATCAAACACCATGCCTGATATCCAGGATGGGATGAATTTCCATCAAACACCATTCCTTATATCCAGGACGTGATGAATTTCCATCAAACACCATGCCTTATATTCAGGACGGGATGAATTTCCATAAAACACCATGCCTTATATCCAGGACGGGATGAATTTCCATCAAACACCATGCCTTATATCCAGGACGGGATGAATTTCCATCAAACACCATGCCTTATATCCAGGACGGGATGAATTTCCATCAAACACCATGCCTTATATCCAGGACGGGATGAATTTCCAAACACCATGCCTTATATCTAGGACTGGATGAATTTCCATCAAACACCATTCCTTATATCCAGGACGGGATGAATTTCTATCAAACACCATGCCTTATATTCAGGACGGGATGAATTTCCATCAAACACCATGACTTATATCCAGGACGGGATGAATTTCCATCAAACACCGTGCCTGATATCCAGGACGTGATGAATTTCTATCAAACACCGTGCCTTATATCCAGGATGGGATGAATTTCCATCAAACACCGTGCCTTATATCCAGGACGGGATGAATTTCCATCAAACACCATGCCCTATATCCAGGACGGGATTAATTTCCATCAAACACCATGCCTTATATCCAGGACGGGATGAATTTCCATCAAACACCATGCCTTATATCCAGGGCTGGATAAATTTCCATCAAACACCATGCCTTATATCCAGGGCTGGATGAATTTCCATCAAACACTATGCCTTATATCCAGGCCGGGATGAATTTCCATCAAACACCATGCCTTATATCCAGGACGGAATGAATTTCCATCAAACACCATGCCTTATATCCAGGACGGGATGAATTTCCATCAAACACCATGCCTTATATCCAGGACGGGATGAATTTCCATCAAACACCATGCCTTATATCCAGGGCTGGATGAATTTCCATCAAACACCATGCCTTATATCCAGGGCTGGATGAATTTCCATCAAACACCATGCCTTATATCCAGGACGGGATGAATTTCCATCAAACACCATGCCTTATATCCAGGACTGGATGAATTTCCATCAAACACCATTCCTTATATCCAGGACGGGATGAATTTCTATCAAACACCATGCCTTATATCCAGGACGGGATGAATTTCCATCAAACACCATTCCTTATATCCAGGACAGGATGAATTTCTATCAAACACCATGCCTTATATCCAGGACTGGATGAATTTCCATCAAACACCATGCCTTATATCCAGGACTGGATGAATTTCCATCAAATACCATGACTTATATCCAGGACGGCAAGAATTTCCATCAAACACCATGCCTTATATTCAGGACGGGATGAATTTCCATCAAACACCATGACTTATATCCAGGACGGGATGAATTTCCATCAAAGTTAAACTTCGATAAAACTGAAGTGGAGGAATCCCTCCTTCTGGCATTCAGCAGTGGGCTATTCCCCCATGCCTAAGAGAGCGGTGAAAAGCCTTGTGATTCTTATTGATGAAGACTTATCTCTCATACAACAGATAGGAGATGTGTCATGCTCTTGCCATGTCCAACTTCGAAGAATAAGGAACAACTGCAGATATTTTACAGAGAACGCCGTAATTCAAATTATCATCGCCCTAGTGATATTGCGGGATGACTATGCAAATGCTCTCTACTTGGGACTTCCTCCTGGATACATTCACAGGTTACAATTGGTTCAAAAGCAGGCGGCCTGGCTCGTCTTCTACCAGCCACGACATTGTCACACTAAGCCACTGATGGAAAAGCTCCACTGGCTCCCTGTGGCCATCCTGTATGATTTATAAGACTATTCATGGTAAAAGCCCTAGTTTTATATCGACCAGACTTCAGCGCCACATGCCCACTTGCAGGCGCACAACACCCATTGGCCTCAAATGGCTTCAGCCCCCCCCCCCATTGTGTGTGGCAGCCCGAGGATGAGACACTTCCCGGACCCGCTCACAGCCGCTTCCGAGCACTTCACAGGTCTTTAAAAGACCTTGTGCATGTTAATGGGGCTTTGTTGTTGTTTCACCCCTTCTAAGAGCCCCTGCAGCTCCACTCTGCCGATTGCCTAAAGATTCAGCCCCCCCTGAAATTTTCTCTTAGCCCCCCCCGAAATTTGACTCTAGTTGCGCCTCTGCCCACTTGCCATCTATGATCAGCCCATTTCAATTTACTTACGGTGTTAAGAAGCAAAAGGAAAATGCTAGGAGGGGATTGCTTTAATGTATCGGCTCCATGGCACACCCTCCTCTTGGATATCAGACCAGTAGCCAACTAGGGGAAAAGTAGGAGGCTCTTATATAATGTGGGAGCAGATTTCCAAGCCCCTTGCGGCACATTTACGCCGCCGTTGCGTCACTTCTGTGACGCAGCGGCGGCGTTAACCATGCCCCAAATTGTGCCTCATTTACAACGTGAACCGTCTAGGGAGATGCGTCCCTTTGTAAAGCCCTGCACCACATTTGGGCGTTCCGTCGCGGGAACTCCTCATAAAAGTGACACAGTGAAATCTGCAAGGCCGCTGCGACAAAACCTTACGCCTGCTTGAAGCAGGCGTAAGAAGTGGCGCACCACGTTAGGTATGGGCGGCACTTGTGCATTGCTGGAGTTGCATCGCGCTTGCGATGCAACTCCAGCTATGGGCCGCCCTGACACCACAAGATCCGACACGCACCTGCCTGTCCTTGCGGCACAGTACGCTGTATTGTAAATGCGAAGCATCCGTGGTGGCACAAGGGGAGACTTGCGTGTCGCAACTGTTCTAGTGCATCCCTGCTGAATTGCAGAGGTGCGCCAGACATTGTAAATATGCCCTGTGGTTGTTCCAACAATCCTAAGCCCGAACTGGGGATCGATGCTTCCCTCTGCTACCAGCGCCAGAAACCACACCCTGCCGGCTGATGCTACAGACAATATAATGTACAAAAGTATTCCTAAATTGGATGTAGGTTTTCTATTACTAACTTTAATGGGGTGACATTTTTGTAAATTATATTTACAATGTGATGTATGTCCGACGATATTCTGACAACTTTATTCGTGAGCCTCACATCTCATGTCACTGACTTTGCCACAGCCCTACCGGCTTCTCAGTGGCAACACACTGCTGGGACCTTTGCAGCCCTCACCATGAGCTGCTTCCCCATAGGTCAGCCTCTGCCTTGGTACCACTTCTGTGACGCAAACAATGCCCGCCTCGATGACGCAGATCTCAGCTGTGACGCCATCAGCTCTTTGAAGGTTCAACCCTGTGGCAGCAAGCGCTACATAATTATCATCACTCTCTTTTATTACTCGTACTTCAAGTTCCCAAAATGCACAATTTTCACTCAGAGCGCGAGAGATAATCACTGGCTGTTGTTATCACCTTGGCAACGCCGCAGAGGGATGGGATTGGATGGGAGGAAGGGGCATCCAGAGGACGCGCTGCTCCTGTCATCGGGTGCTCTAATTGCAGTCGTTAATATAACAAAAGGGATGGTTGTGCGTTGAAGGCCGACGGAGCGCTGCTGCCTAATGCCTGCAAGGCACTCCGTGCTTCTAGGCGCATTGTACACGCGTGCTGACTCACCGAAATGGGATTTTTCTGTTATTTCAAATTTTGGAACAAAGGCACCGGGGGTCAGTGGTGCTGGAACTTTCAGAGTGGGTGGGAGGTTACCGAGGTTGTGGGAAATCTACCTGCTGCTTAGAAAGCAGGTGCACTAAAGAAGCCACATTTTTTTGCAGGAATTTAGGTGTGACTAAAAAAAGTTATAGGGTATTTATATGCGTTCAACCTGCCCTTTGTGGTGTGGTTTAGAAAAGTAATTTGTTTCACGAAGGAAAGGACGCAGTACCACAGGCTGTTATTGGGTGTTCCTGGAACACCTAGAAAAGAAACGTTTCATGAAGGAAAGGACGCAGTACCTGCCATGGCGTTTTGACATAGCCTTAGTCATGTAAGCACTATACAAGGGCACACATGCCTTGTAGTGACAGTTGGGTGCTTAGTGGGGAAACTTTTATGCACCTTCATATGGGATATCAGGTTCGAGTATAGACCCTCTGCCATGAAAACCTTCCAACAATGGGGGAGGGGGCATTTTGGGTCCCAAGTAGGGACATCCCAATGTAATCCTAAAACAATATAGAGAAAATACAGGTGTAAATCGTGTTTATTTCTGTAACGTGTGGCAGCTAATATCTGTGCATTATATTGACATCTGCACTTCCTATTCAAAAGTCGACACGTATAGATTTCTAAAACTTATTAATTAAAGTATAATAATGGGGATATTTTGGCTGCTCGGCATGCTCCATGTTGAACAGTGAGGTGTATGCGGAAGAGCAGAGTGTCGTTAGATTTTAAATACTGCCCTTCAATATCATAATTCTCACTTTCCCAGAATGCCTTGCTTTGGAGCAGCATGGCGGCGTTTGGGCAGATCCGAGGGACTGCATAGAATACTCCTGCCTACCTGTGCTCTAAGCGTTGTGTAAATTGTCTGTAACAAACCCACTCGTACTTATGCGCATGGGTGGTAGCCGTTATTCATTTGTGGTCCGCTACATAGTGCCTACATCGCCAATTTGTCACTTCAGAGAGCTGAGCGGTAGTTGAAATGCTTTTAAGGACAATATTGGTTACGTGATATATATAAAAACAACCTAGAACTGTTTCTAATTTAGGCCGATAGATTTGCAGGCTAGGACTTGGTATTTAAAACCACATCCACTGTATATTCATGAACAGATTTGGACCTTTGTGTTGCACCAAGGAAATACTCGCTCGAAAAGTTGCCGACTTTTCAAGTGAGTATTTCCTTAGTGCAAAACAGAGGCCTTAAAAGCATTTTGGTTTGTCGCGAAAAACAATTATTAATATAACTGTATAGGAGCATGAACATCTACAGTGACTTCCAGCTACGTGTATGACACATATGGTCGATACATTCCAATTCCATTTGTAATGTTAAGCCTCCTTGTACAATTATTGAAGGGTCAAACATTTTTTATTCAAAGTCCTGAAGAAGGTCTAGTGGACGAAAGTCAGAATTAGACCGAAACGTCGACAATTACACCTCTTTCTTCTTTATTAAAATATATAATTTATTTTGGAAAAGGTGGTCACAATAGTCACTAGGAAGAAGATTCATTTGTATACAGTAGTAGCTTCCGGTCTCATTGTGTTATAAAATGATTTTGTACCCCCTTTTATAAAATCTTTGTTGCAACACTATGAAACACTTTTGTAAATATACACTCGTTCGTTCGCAAATCCTTATCTTCCGGTATTGTAAGATTAATACATGTTGAAATAATTGTGAGTGTTATCCTGTGATACAAACGTTTAGAGACAAGCAAATTTAAATAGCCTGTCCAAATTAAATTGACGAATTAAGTGAAATATTTTCTGTAGTAAATCCCTTGTAGGCACCCTTATCGACTAAGGGCCAGCAGACCCAACTATCAATCCAAAGAGGCATTGAAGGGAGGTCAAACTCCAAACAACCCCTCTGAAGCTACACCTCTGGGGGAAGGAGTGGCTGGAATATGGCTCTGCAGACCAGCAGTGGTGGTGAGGGAGGGGAGTGGTTGAAAAGAGGCAGGAAGAAGCTGTTATAGGCTCTGCTACCGGACAGCGATTGTGTGGCCGGGAGAGAAGTAAGGGAAGATCAAAAACAAAAAAAGAAAATTACCTGAAACGTACGGACGGTGCCTGCCCTCTGTCTTCTTCCTCTTCCGGTCCCAATCCCGGCCGGCAGCAGCAGTAAGCATTCAGGCAGCAGGTTCTCCTGAGGCAATCACAACGCTGTAATGCAGTGTTGTGATTGGTCTGAGCGCCGTCGTTCGGCACTCAAACAGGTACAGGGAGGCTTTGCATGTTCCTCACCAGGCTGTGTAAAGCAGCATGATGGAGTATATGCAAAGTGCTCAGAACTGCTTGGCCAGAACAAAAAGGCCGGTCAAGCATTCATGCGCACTTAGGGAGTGCAAACCATTCCTCCCCCTGCGCGGCCCAGCCCCACCCCACGAGCCACTGACTTCCGTAGGAAAAATACAATGATAGTTATTATCGCTGTATTTTTCCTTTGGAGCAGTGAGGCGAAGCTCCACCGCCTCAGTGGAGGAGCCGCCTCTCTGTGCTCTGCCTCACTCTGCACCAGGATGTGCAGCCTTTCTGTATCACACCCCAGTGGGCTGGTAAAGATGGTTGGCAGAGCTGCTGGCCCTCACAATGGGCGGCATTCTCCCACCCCAGGGCTGGATTGGCCGTAGCGGGCACCGGGCAATTCCCCGGTGTGCCGCATGGGTGGGCGGCCAGTTTGGGGCCCCTTAGGGCCATTTTTGTTACAGGGCCGTTTTTGGATTTGGCTGCAAAATCGGCCCTGTAACAAAATCGGCCGAAAACCAGCCCTGGCAAAGAGCTCGGCGGTACCCACAACTCCCCGTGGCGGAGGGGGGCGGCTGAGCACTTTGCCAGGGGCGGTTTTGGTTCCCAGTCCGGCCCCCCAGAATATCCCATTGCATGTAACAGTCCAACCCCCGGCTGTCACATATGACATGCCGCCACTCTTCTAGTCTATACTAAAAAGTGTGAATGCTTGTTTCACATGGCACCAGAAGCGCGCGATGTGCGCGTATCACGTCTGACATTTTTAGAGAGTTAAAGGGCTTCTATTACCCCACTGACCGGGCGTCAGTCACCCGCTCTGGCGCAGATTTGTGGTTTGTGAGGGGGAGCTCAGAGGTTCCACGGGTGTGCTGTCTAGGGGTGAGAAAGGCCCCCCACACATAACTCCTGAGAGATGGCTCTTGGCTACTTGTGTGACACATAGTACACGTCAAGTGTTCGGGCCTGAGAGATTACACACAGTGCGCGCTTGGAACAGCTCACACTTTGAACCGGATCACCCGCACTCGAGCAGGTCTCAGAGTGGGCCAACCTGGCGAGAAAGGTGGGCAAAGGTGGAGATGAGGGTGGTGGCCCAGTCACTTGATAATGTAAAATAATCATGTGTACAGCTGATAGCACACATGGTATTGTTTCTACTAGAAACAATACACTATATGCTTTCCGCTGATAAAATGAACTACATTTCGAAGTTAAATCTTCATTTTCCAGGCTTCGATGAAAATATTTTAATTTTTTTATTTTATTTATTAAAGTTTTGTATAGTGCTAGCTGGACCCGGGGGTATCAGAGTGCTTCACAGCAAATAGAGAAATGCAACCAAGGCAATAAGCATAGAATACAAGAATCGGAAACGATAGGAGGGAAATATAGCCTGTACACCAACAAAACAACAACAATAATAACGCAATAAGAGACGGAGTTCGGGGGCGAATCAGTTAGTTCTGAGTTCCGCAAAGGATATCAGCTTTCTGCTGTTGGGAGATGAGCTTCTCGCTCATATATAAATTGGTCATTTAGTTGACTCGATCAGGCTTGGATTCTGGGAAGTTTTCAGATCAGCACATTAGATAGCAGAATTATGACGCCTTGTAGAGGGGACTAGTATAGGGTGACCAGAATTTTAAAGCCAAAAACCGGGACATTTGTCATAGACACTTCAGGGCAACAGGACCCCCCCACCCCACACTTAGCATGCATCCCGCAAATAACACACTAGACACCAGTGTTAGATTGGGAAGAAAATTGCTGCAGGTTTATTTTATTACATACAATGTTATGTAATCATAGTGGGTTATCTTACGGGCAATCCAAGGGCAGGCCGCGTTCTCGCCACCTGCCCGCCTGATGAGCCAGGCAGCACCGTGGCGAACCACCATGTGCTGCCCCTTATGGTAAACATAATACTCACGCCCCTTGCGGGGCGTACTAGGCAAACCCCCGGTTGCACAGGCCCACAACCGCCCGAAGGACAAATTGGGGCGCCGACACGTGTTCCCGGAACCTCCCATGAGGCCCCAGGTCTTAGGCTCTGGCACCCCTATGTGCCCGCTGAGGTCCAGTGCTGAACTTCTCTGCTTCCGGATTGCCCTGTAACTCCGCCTGCAACGAAAATTAGAACATTAAGACGTACAAACTGTCCTCCACAAGCTGACACACAGGGTGAGAGGTCGGGAGGGAAAATGTGTGTCTCCCAACGAGGACACTGCGACGCGTCCGGTGCGGCAAAGAGGCAGCGAAAATGGCGAGGGGGTCTTAAGTACCCCTCGCCTTGCCTGCCGCACCGGACGTGCCCACTCAGATCCTCCTAGCTCCCCTCGGGACTCCGCCTGCCCGGGGGAGGAGAGAGGCTAGAGAGGGGCGGAGGGAAGCCCTCAGTGTCTAAGGGGCCACCCTCCTGATGGCCACTGCGTGGCCTCGGGCAGCCGCATAGACACTTCAGGGCAACAGGACCCCCCCACCCCACACTTAGCATGCATCCAGCAAATAACACACTAGACACCAGTGTTAGATTGGGAAGAAAATTGCTGCAGGTTTATTTTATTACATACAACGTTATGTAATCATAGTGGGTTATCTTACGGGCAATCCAAGGGCAGGCCGCGTTCTCGCCACCTGCTCGCCTGATGAGCCAGGCAGCACCGTGGCGAACCACCATGTGCTACCCCTTATGGTAAACATAATACTCACGCGCCTTGCGGGGCGTGCTAGGCAAACCCCCGGTTGCACAGGCCCACAACCGCCCGAAGGACAAATGGGGTGCCGACACGTGTTCCCGGAACCTCACATGAGGCCCCAGGTCTTAGGCTCTGGCACCCCTATGTGCCCGCTGAGGTCCAGTGCTGAACTTCTCTGCTTCCGGATTTCCCTGTAACTCCGCCACAGCCCGGCCGGCAGCAACCGTCGCCGGACGGGCCCCCCACTACTTAGCCTCTTTCTTACCTGCAACCTTTGTACGTATGTCTTTCAAATAACCTTTCTCAGCTAGCAGTGCATCCTTATAACCGGACTGCTTCGAGCCTCGTACACATACAACTGCCCACAACGCTTGCTTGATTCCTGTAAACAGACATTATCGCAGGCCAAGGCCCAGACGCCACTGCTTCAGGGTGAGGCTGGCGTACACTATGCTTTAGTTTAAACGCTTGTGCTTCTATACTCAAAAAATACAGGCAATTATTGTAGGGAAAATACGAAAGTATTATGATAATTAACTAGTGAGGTGTACCTCCATTAGATATAACAGGATCTAAAGGAAAAAAGAGCAGGCTCCACATGCTCTCGTGATTATCACCTGGAGACTGCTTAGTCCATGCTACCTCTAAGATAGCTTGTCTGAAGTTGACTTAAAACCACCCACTTAAGGGATTGCTTAGACTGGTACAAGGTGCCTCCAGGAATTGGAGACAACAAACATCAGGCCAACAGCTCACATTGGGAGGGGCTCCATGAGAATCTAAGGATACTCCATTATACACAAGAGGCTGTTCCGACACAGGCCAGGGGAGCCCAGCCCCACGAGAAAGTGTTTGTGGCGCCGAGCATCCCATTCCTAAAAGAAACACACTGAGCCAAGCCACCCCCCTCTGAGTGAAACAAGCAAAGGGGGTGAAAAAGTACCAGACCGAACAATCAGATCCCCCGCAAAAGCTGGGAAAGGTGTGAGGGCCACTACCCAATGAGCGCCACCGGCAAAACGTCCTGACGGCAAGTATGGAAAATGTATAGTTCAAGGTGGCCAGGAAATTATCGCACAGCAGTAAGGGCTGTAAAAAGCTGATAAGAGCAATACCAATAGCTAAAAACACAGGAGTAACCAGCATTAAATGAACCTCAGTGTAAACCTAGGAGAAGCCCGCGTGGTGTCCCAGGCTGGCCTCCCGTCTGCTCGGGCAAGGACGCCTCACACTCCGCTCCTCATAGTGAGGCTGCCTGAGTCAGCATGCTTGGCCCCAGACAGCGCTGCTTACCGACAACAGATGCAATAATGCCCAGTCAAGCAGCACAAGACCCGACACCTAGAATGTGCTATAAGAGCACACATAGGAATATAGTACAGGAGCTACCTCTGAGCTCCGGGCCCTGAACTACACAGTAATACTCCAAGGGGTGTAACCTGTTTGCCCCACCCCATGGACCTAATGACACCTGGGGGGAACCAACGACAGACCCAAACCCTGGCGGGCTGCCCCCAGTGAGCTAACCTTGCACCGGAAGTTGGTTCCGTTGGCCCCCCCAGGGTAGGGCAGATCTCCGACTTTGGTCCTGTATTGTAGAGAAAAAACATCCATTAGGAGCCCCGCCCCCCCTCAAATACCAATCAGGCAAAAGCCAAAGCGCTGCTTAAAGGCTGGGGAAGTGAGGAGAGAAGGTGGCCGAACGCCGCGGATGCACAAGTGGGGCCTGCCAGGACATGTGCTTGGGAAAAATAGCAACTTGATGCAAAAGACTACTCTTAGAAAAATAAGAGGGGGGGCATGCCCCCTCACCAGGGCGCTAAGCTATCCCACCATTACTGCGATACTCCCTGGTGCAGCCTGGCCCAGGAAGCTAGGTAGCTATTCTGTATGACTCAGATCCATAGAGTAACAGCTTGACTGTGCTGTCATGGCGAAGGATTGACTGTATGGAAGGCTGTGCTAAAATTAGTATAATTAAGAAAATTCCAGGTCTTACCCTTTGCTAATAAGATCCATAATAACCCCATGCGTATGTCAATCTCCTGGGGCCTTAACCAGGGGTGCAGTTAAAAACTTGCTATATGAACAAGCCCGGGACCTGCACCGTGTTAACTTAACCTATGAGAAGAAAAGGTCACATGACAATAGTCAATTCGCTCTTTTAGAATACTGCTGTTGTCTGTCTGTTTATCCAAGGCTCTGGAATCTGAAAGGCAGCCCAACTGCAGTGCCATCAGTTTGGGAGCACCTGCTGCCACTCAGTGGAATGTAGAGTCTACAGCCTGCAGTGTTAAACTTAGTTCACTTACAAGTGGAGGATTTTGAAACCACAGCCTGAGCCTGTACAACCAATAAAATACCTAAAGAAGTGGTCCCTAGCAGACTCCCAATATAAAATTGCTCGAGGAGTGATCAACAGCTGGGAAGAGAACTCAGAAATAATTCTCTTGGAGGGGCTGGGCGTCAGCCACATTTACTGATGGTCACCATAAGCATTTTTACATAAAGGAGCACTGGGCCTATCATACCTATCAGCGACCTCAAACACACTTTGAAAAGAGGAATTATTGGTGTGCAGTAAAAAGATGAGAATACCAACCAGGATTCTATTACCCCTTTCTAAATAGACACTATGCTACAAATGCGAAAAGCTTGCCGAAAGAAGTGATGCCATCGACAAACCTATATGTGGTACACCATTGGAAGGCTATAGCAATGGTATGTGAGTGAACCGTGCTAGTGCACTCCTTTACTCGAGGGCTCGTAATAAAAGGAACAAACTAATACTCTGTAAAGCTGGAGGGTAAGAAAATTATTCAGGGTACAGGATAGGTCATTGAGACTTAAAGTGTTAGATATTAGAAGTAGAAGCGGGGATTGAAGAAAGGATCGCTATCAATATAAGTCTATAATGAACCACTCGCACCCTCCATCGCAGACAGTGTAACTGTTCAGCTAAAACTCCTGATGAAGCAGGAAGAATATTCAATATTTATCTTGGATATTATGATCGTGAGCAAGTCATTCGCTCTTGACTCTCCCCCTTACCATACTCCCCGGAAACCTCCTCACCCGGGCTAAAATGTGTGTCCCCCAACGAGGACACTGCGATGCGTCCGGTGCGGCAAAGAGGCAGAGAAAATGGCGAGGAGGGCTTAAGTACCCCTCGCCCTGCCTGCCGCACCGGACGTGCCCACTCAGCTCCTCCTAGCTCCCCTCGAGACTCCGCCTGCCCGGGGGAGGAGAGAGGCTAGAGAGGGGCGGAGGGAAGCCCTCAGTGTCTAAGGGGCCGCCCTCTTTTAAGCCCAGTAGCTTGCCTGTTAATTAAATTGCTTTCTTGAAACAATTGCTAACTATCCCTGCTTTATAAAACATAAAAAACACCTCCCACCTTTTTCAGTCGACCCTCTCTAAAAACGGGGACATGAGCTAAATTTCTAGAAATTTGCTGGGACAGCTGGTTAAAAACACGGACCGTCCTGGCAAAACGGGGATGCCTGGTCACCCTTGACTAGTATATGGGAATGAGAGATTGTTCCTAAAAGGAGGCCTACCGGAAGCAGCACGACAGGAGCACAGCCAATCACATGCCTGCATCCGAGACGGCCATGATAGGCTCTGCCAGGCGCCCCTCGCAGGTGGGTCTAAGAGAGTAAGGTTCATGTTTGAGGAGTTTAGTGTCTGTTACATCACAGGGGCGAGTTGGGCTGGGATGGAGGCAGTTAGACATCAGATAATGCTATGGCAGGGTAGAGCATGCCACATTTCAGGTGCAGGGCGGGATGGGGCAGAGTCATTTACATGTCATGTTTACTTGTGTGGAGAAGCGTGGCTCAGTGGTTAGAGGCGGCAGACCCGGAAGCTGAGATCGGCCGTGGACCAGGGTTCGATTCCCCGCCTCGGCGGGTCTCGGGCTCAAAAATTCCACGGACTTGACAATTCTCGCTCCGGTGCCTACTCGACTCACGGGTTCACACTCTGCGACTCTGGGCAATAGCTTGCTTAATCTCCACTACGGCCCCTCGCGGCGGGATGCTTGGCTTTCACCTTGTGGATACCCTGCCGGGGTATCTCACAGGGGAATACCAGGACGGGTTCCCTAAGCAAGCGCCTTGATACCTTCGGGTGATACGTGCGCTATATAAGTCGCAATACATTTACATTTACAATACAAGCGCCAGCATGGATCGCATAGAGTCTGTTTTTATATACCAGGCGAGGGCTGTGAGTTAGCATCAGGTTCTCATATGACTGACCCTGGCCCAGCCCTAGCAGGCCTTTCAGTAGCATAGGCCAGTCTGGAAATAGGGTTACTAACTGGCAGGGTGCAAATTCAGGACGGTCAGTATAAAAATTCAGGACAAAAGGTCAAAATTCAGGACAAAAATTCAGGACAGAAGTTCAAAATTCAGGACACAAATTTGGGACAAAACAAACGTTTTACAGACATATCCGAGGAGGTGGCACAATAATATATAAGTAAGTAAATAGACAACCAAAATAAATACAGGTCAAAATAAGTCAAGCCAATTGTGCACTTCACAGTTTTTCAGTATGCGCACAACTTTGCAAAGCGACATCTGGCTCTTTCTGCAATTAAGATTTGTGCTAGTAATAACAAACATTAATAAATAGTATTTTTTTATTTGTATGTTGAAATCTGTCTTTTAAAGGTTCAGTGAAAACGGTGCTAGTTATTTTACTTTTTATTTTCTCCAGCATGGCGCCAAGGCAAAAGCAGAATGCTTTGCCCTAGACAGTCCCATGCAGGAGAAGGCACCTCACATGCTGTCACCACAATTGGGCCCATTGTCATTCTAAAGTGCTAATCAGCTGGTGTCTCAGAATGACAATGGGCCACTCCTTGGTCTGTGCAAGGTCCAGGAGGGAGGGCTGCAGGCAGCCTCTACAGATTAAAAGATAACTGGGAGGGGCCCCGAGTGAAAGCTTTTAAACTCACGGGGCCTCTCCCATGGGAAACAGCATTCCTTACTGAAATTGCCTATTTCGATTTTAGTACGATGTCTGTAAGGCGTCCGTAATTTCTCAAATTACGGACGCCTTACAGGCATCATACTAAAATGACGGACGGTCCGTGAAATTCACCCTATCTGGAAACCGCCTGCCTATACTTGTGGTCAGTCCTGCCATGTCTCCTCAAAGACACACCAGGGGGCCATTTACAAGCTACACATGACGATTGACAAAGTGTCCGATGACCAGCAGAGTGGCGTAAATGAATGACTGCTTCGAATCTGACTAAACAAGGGAACTATGGGGCGTATTATCAACAAATAGCTATATTTATGGCTAAGTAGGGTTAGCGGAATTTTTTTTATCGCCGCGCATCACTGGATTTTATCACTGAGATAACGTGCTATTAGCAACGTTTATCTTAATAGCGCTAAAATTCCCAGCGATAGCGACAAAATCTGTGAATATCGCTGAGAATACAGCGATATTCACGCATTATCGCTAACAGGGTCTTAACCATTGTATCCACTTCCCATGGATATAATGGCTAAGAACTGGTCTGAGCAGGTGTTAGTTTTTGGAGATATTCGCGCTTAGCGCGAATATTTCCATCGCTACGCCTGTGTTGGTAATAGGCGATAGCGATGTTAGCGACTGCTTTCAGTCGCTAACAGGTTGGGTACGCCCACTTTGCATGTCGTTAGCGATAAATATCGTTGACATACAAAGCGGGCCCCAAACCGCTCGCTATCGCCTACAAGCTGTCGCTAACTGCTCTTAGCGACAGCTTGCTAATAGGGGGATAGAAGTATCGCCGCTTAGCGGGCGAAAACGGCCGCTAAAGCGGCGATGATTTCCTATCGCCACCCTTGATAATATGCCCCCTGATTTCTTCCAGTGTAATCCTGACATGTTCTTCAAGTTTGCAAAACTGAAAAGAAAAGTACATTTGGCTCTATTTTAAGATTGTCCATCTTCCTGCAGACCTCAGAAGGTGCACGAGCGCCGCGCCCGCCTCAGCTCTTGGAAGCAACGCGGGATGGAGTGTGAAAGCACACACAGCAGGGCCCTTATAAACTCAGAGAGTGGCAGGGTCCATGCTCAGGCATCAGACACATAGAGCGATAGCTTAAGTATGAAATTACATCACACAAACCACGAATAACAACCACAGCAGCAAGAGCTCTTTGGCCATATATTTGGGAAATGTATCATTTTGTCCTCAATCAATAGCCTCTCAGGATAAGTTTGCTATAAAATATAAACTTTTCATTTTGTAAAAATAAACTGAATTAACTACAAAAAAAGTTTTATTTTTATGAATAACACAATTTTTCCCGAAACGTTCGCTTTCCATGTTCGTGAGTGCACACACAAGCACGTCAGTTACATCAAGTGCTCACAGGTAGCGCTGAGGCACATTCGCAGATTCGGCCTCGTCTGTCAGAGCATGTCCATCACATGCCAGGGACACCTATCGTATGTCCACCAACACCTACCTTATGACGTAGAGGGGCATCAGCTGGCCAAGGATCTCCTCCATGTGCCAAGGCTCGCCAAGCATTGAGTCGGGCACTTTCATTCCAATAAGGTCCACAAAGGGGCAAGGATGCCCACCATGATGGTGGAGACAGGATTATTTTTTCAGGGATGAACTCCATAATTCAGATGAAACTCAGATAATGTTCATTCCTGGCACATTGGGGGCATCCTCTACACGAAGGTGCCCACACCTGAGATACTGTTGACAATCCGTGCCAATGCACGGATTGTCAACAGTAGCTCAGGTGTGGGCACCTTCGTGTAGAGGATGCCCACAATGTGCCAGGAATGAACATTAGGTCTGGGGGCGGGTATAGCATACCAAGGATGCTCAAGATATGCCATGGATTACAAACATTATGCCAGGCCTATGCTTTGTCATGGGTGGACCCCGTCATGTCCAGGTTTCCCAAAGTACACCACATTCACCATCATTATGTGAGTGCCAGCAGTATACCATGGGGAGGTACCAACATCCCAAGGATGCCCTCTATATGCCAAGGATAGTATTCATAATGACAGAGGGGTGCCACCACCAAGAGTCACCGGTGGGTGCCAGGGACAGACAGAGAATGGCAGAGGTTCACCATGTACATCTACACACCATGTTCCTCTCAGTCTCTCACCCACACAAACACACACACAAACTCAAACATGCACACACACAGACACATACATGGGGATAAATGCTCCTGCACAGACATAGAGAAACACACACACGCTAACGCAGACACACATGTAGCACACAAATCTCAGGCTCTGTAGCTATCAACACATTTTATTGCTTACCTTCCTCCACTGTTGGTAAAGCTGTTTCTCCCTCCTTAAAAGAAGTGGATCAACGTTGGCAGCATAATCTTGGAAAAGCATAATTCTGAAACAACCTCTAGTAAAAGCGAAGGGCTGATCATTAAAACAATTTGTCAGACAGTGCACTGATCTCCAAGCTGTCAGCAGAAAGTGACTGAAGTTTCACAAATCTAAGAATGAATGTGTTTTTTTTTTAGTTTTATATAGTGCGTACTAAACCCGAAGATATCAGGTATCAGAGCGCTTTATATTAGCACCAGTTTCATTACAGATGGACACATTCATTTTTTTTAGGCATGGGGAGATTAAGTGATTTGCCCAGAATCACAGGATGTTGAGTGTCGTTGCTGAGAATCGTACCCGGTTCCCCAGCTTCGAGGTTGACCACTCTAGCGATAAGCCACTACTTATAGCACCAATGAAAAAAGTTAAGATAACAGGCTCCAGGGGCCAGAATACATATGTTTGCAGGGTGCTCTTATGTGGAAGTTAAAAGCCAAACTCACTCCAAAACCAGAAGGACGAAGCCTTCGGAAGAAATAACAAGAAGATCTGGAGAACATTGAGGACTTGTAGGATCAAAGGCACCTTAAAGAAAGTACCTTGCCTTGGATCTCTGGAAAGAAAAGCTTGCTGCTTATTGTTCCTAATTAGACCTTCCTTAGTCTGGGGCATAGGTAATTTAAGGACTTGAAAAATCCTGCAAGGGAGCGCCTCTACATCAAAGGACACACACTAGTGGGAAACCATCTACCATCTCAATGAAGGAGGCCAGCCATGAGCCAAGGCGATGTTCTAAGCCTTCTAGTCAGAAAGCTTTACCTGCTGGCATTCAATGGAGCACTCTTCCATACTGCTAGGAGATGCCATCCCTCTCTTTGGAAACCAGCGCTTCAGCAGGTTGAAGTCACATCTTCACCTCGTTCTTATCTGGACAGACGAGAGATATCACTGTACAGCTAGTTCTTTGCTTTTCCGTACTGCTTGGAGACGATGCTCGTCTCCATGGAAGCCAGGGTTCCTGCAGGAGTAAGTCCTAGGTTCTCCTTGCTTTATCTGGACAGACGAGAGTTATCACGGTCCCACTAGTTCTTAGCTCTTCTGTATTGATCAGAGACGACGTCCCCTATCCAGGAAAGCCGTAGCTCCAGTAGGTGTAGGACCTAGGTAGTTCTCCTTGCCTTATCGGGACAGATGAGTGTCATCGTCACCCAACCGGTTCTGAGTGACTTGGTCACCTGGAGAAGAACAGCAACTGGTAGCAACACGCAGTACTGGAAAAATCCCAGGAAATTAGGTATGTGTCACCCTGAGAATCCTTGAGAGGAGCATGGAACAGGTAGGAAAGGGGAGGATAAACAGGCAGAGGCTTTCTGATGGGTGTGAGAGAGTGAGAGGTCACAATAATCCCAGATCTTGTGTGTCCACTCCAAGCTTTCACAACTTTGGTAGGGTACACTTCTGCCAGAGAATGGCATGTCAATAAGGCATTCCTGGATATCACCATAAAAACATGTGGATCGCGTCCGGGCTTGAAAACGGAGTGCCATGTTCAATGAAGAGCAAACATCCTCTGAGGACTTGTGGGACATGTTTTAGAATGGGAACTGCAAATTATTTGACAAGTACTGGTGGGTAAGTTTAGGGTTGGCAACAAACGGTTTTAAGCTGAGCGCTAAGGACATCACCGCAGCATATTTCCCCAGGGAAAATCCAGGGGCGCGGGTGGATGATAAAAGGCCATACGAGAGAATCAGAGCGGTAAATATAGAATACAAGTTATGTTTCATCTGCCTGAAAGAGTCAAACCAGGAGGTATTCACAGCACCTAGTAAATAAAGCGTGGTATCACCATTTACTGGGTGTGGCAATCACCCACCCTATGACTGCTCCTCTACCCCAAAGCTGCATGAGTAAATGATTAGAAACAACCATTACAACGCAGTCATTACAACGCATTATAACTATGGTAAGTAATGGGGAATAGTAATTTTTAACCTTACACTATCAAACACTTTCCCTACTGTTGCACTCACTGGAGTGGGAATAGTAATTTTTACCCCTACACGGTCCAACACTTACCCTACTGTTGCCCTGAAAGTATAATGTGCTGGAATGGTATGCATTGTTGGAATGTGTTGTAAATGTACTTTATAAAAATGCGCTGTGATGGCATGCGTTGTAAAATCATGCATTGCATGTAAAAACAGCATTGTAAAGGCATGCGTTCTAAATGTTTGCATTATAACGTGTCCTATTCGTAATTGACTAAGGGCCATATGTAGGTAATCCAAATTTACCGATTCTAAAATACAGAATTTTACCGATTCGGTATTTCAGAATCGGTAAATGGTATGTAGGTATTGATTCGGTAAATTTTACTGAATCGGTAAAATTCGGTAAATACCGATTCGGTATTTACCGATTCGGTAATTCCCATTCATTCCTAAGGGCTTGGAGGCCCATAGGAATGAATGGGATGCCATTCACTATTACCGATTCGGTAAATACCGAATCGGTAATAGGGGGTGCATATTCAAGGGTGGCAGGGTGTCACATTGACACCCTGTTGCACCTATGAATCCTAGGGGCATGTATGTCGCCACATGGCACTTTTGGAAAAGCACAGAATTGCTTTTTCAATGGTTTTCAATATTTATCACCAACTGTTAGTTGGTGGTAAATACCGAATCCTTAACCCAGAAATGCACTCACTTGAGTGCTCCCTACATTACGGATTCAGTAATTTACCGAATCGGTATTTTAAGGATTCGGTAATTTACAGATTCCTTAAATTACAGATTCGGTAAATTACAGAATCCTTAAATTTGGCCCCTACATCTCAAATTCCTAATACCGGTCGGTAACGGCCGAAATTCGGCCGTTACCGACCAGTATTGGGCTACCTACATCTAGCCCTAATTTTTCCTGATAATCTATGACTCTCAAAGACTCCTAGCATAAAGCCATGGGATGTTTGTCAATTTCGAAAACATAGCAATTTACATCAAGCATAGGACCAAACCTTAAAAAAATTATTTTTGACTCTTTTTATTTGTAGGGGTTTGAATCTGTATTCAGCCAGATCTATGATGGCTGCGGGTTTTCTTCACTGAGAGGTGTTGTTTCCTTCTTATCACCATTTGAGCACAGTTTGGCAGTGAATGAATAGATTGATTTTATTCACATTTATTTGTTCACACCTGCAGCATGCAGAGTCTTTTTTGTGACAACTTCCTCCGCTATCACTTCTGGTGCCATAAGATCCATTATTTCCAAGATAAACATCCTACTGCTACTTTATCTACTGCCAAAGACACTATATACACCATGATAACTATTGCAAAGTCGCCCTGGGCACCCCCATTTTTTGCTGACTGGTACTGGTGGTAACTGACACTGACTGACCCTGGGCTCTGCCTAACCAGGCCCAGGGCCAGTGCTATGCAGAAGGCACGTAGAATACAGTAAAAACACCCACATACACTAGGGTACACTATGGGTACCCTAGTACCCCTGTGATTGGCATGACCTCCCCTATAAGGCCCTTGTTCATAACAAGGCAGGGGAAATGAAACTACAATAAAGTCCCTCCTATAGATTATGGCAGGATAGTTTAGAGGCCAGCAGCCTTTTCTGCACTTGCATGTGTGAGCTGCTGGAGCCTGAGGTACCCCAGGCTCTCCCCTAGGTGTCCCAGGGGTGGAGGGTCAATATTTTTAAGGAGGGCCCTTATAAAATGAGTTTCATATGTCCTAGATTAAGTGAGATTTCATATTTCACTCCCCGTATTGTGATAAAGTGCTACACAAAATCGAATTTTATTCTAAGAGCACTGTGGAGGTAGGAGCTGCAATAATTTTACATATTAAGAACCTCATAGAACAGAAGTGCTCTCCTGCGTGTCCCCAGAGAGCACTGAATAAGTATCTGAGAGTGGCAGTGCCTCTCAGGTCTGCTGCTTGAAACCTAAGAGAGCAAGAAGGGCCCACGCTGAGAAGCTTGATGTGCATTCACCAGGCCCTGCACTCTGAAAATTGCGCCACTTGCACGATCCAGACCTACAGCCCTGTGGACTACCTTGCTTTAAAAAGACTAAAGAGTGGACTCCCTGCAAGCTACAGGTTAACAGAGCTCACTTGGACCATCACCAGAAATAATTCTCAGCCTGGAGTACTGCCAGTGGGTTTGTAAGGGTTTTGTTCAAGTGGATTTTGGGAACTGAAGTCCCAAACTTTTAAGGTCCATCATGGAAATTCCAGACCCTTGGATTGGGTTTTGGACACTGTGGACCCACAAGAGGAACTTCAGGAAGGAGTTTATAATTGGATTCAGCCTGTGTTAGAAAGGCGACCCCGGGGGAGGCAGAAGATGTCTGACTGACCACCCCTAGGTCCACCTCTCCGTCAAGAAGTAGCCGAGCGTTACTGAGAGGCCTCCTGGGTGAGGGCCCTCTCCTAGGATCGCACAGCAGAGTAACCACACACTACAAATGGACACCACACCAGAGGTCGAGTTCGTAAGCTTTATCAGGAAATAAAGGTTGCTGGTTCTCAGCGATATGTATAAGCAGACCGAGGGGTCTGTAAAGTCTCCCAAGAGGGGATCAGGGTAGCGGGACAGTCTCGGTTGGGGTGTAGGAAGGGATACCTTGCGCACAGCTCTCAATCCTCGAGCCGGGGGTTCCGAGAGGTTGAGCCGCGGCAGCGCCAGCAGGCTCTCAAGATGGTTCGGCAAAGGTGGGCCGCGGCAGCGCCAGCAGGCTCTCAAGATGGTTCGGCAAAGGTGGGCCGCGGCAGCGCCAGCAGGCTCTCAAGATGGTTCGGCAAAGGTGGGCCGCGGCAGCGCCAGCAGGCTCTCAGGTTCTCTTCAGGTTACAGGAAATGAGTTCTTCTGGGGTCGGTCGTGACAGCGTCAGCAGGACTCTCCAGTCCAGGATACAACTGACGTTCTAATCCAGGGCTGGCCCAGATATAGGACTGGAGTCCTTTGATGTCCGGACCCTCGCGCCTGGGGGTCAGAGGGGCCGGGATGATGGTGTCCAGACACCCAGCAGGGGGGTGGAGCCAGCGCCCAGGGAGGCTGGAGGGTGATCGAAACCAGGCGTCCGGGGACGGCTGGAGGGCCATCGAAACACCCTTTAATCCATGATCTGTCGAGTGGCCACTCGACCACCTGGGTGGGTCTTGGTGCCTCGATGTCTGGGCTGCGCTGGGGCCTGGGTCGGGGCCGAGGCCACGTGGTCGTGACGTGGTGGGCCCAAGATGGAGTCGGGCGAGGCCTCGTGCTTAGGTCGTGAGGGGTCCAGGCTGGAGCCAGGTCGGTAGTGGGGGTCCGGGATGGTGGCTGGACCAGCAATGTTGGGGCGTGCAGTGTCGGGCAAAAGGGCTGCCCGATGCTGGGTGGAGGGCCGATGTCGTCCTGGGCCCGCCATGCGGGAGGGGTAGGACCACGCCATGAGGCCGGGTCCAACACGCGTCCCCCCCAGCTGAAGGCAGGGGAGAGTCACCCATCTTCTTGGGGATTCTCCTCGCCGAGGCGTAAGAATCTGGAGAGACCGTCAGCATTGGCGTGGTCGTTGCCGGGGTGATGCTCCACAGTGAAGTCCATCCCTTACAGGGAGATGGACCATCGCAACAGTTTCGGGTTCTCGCCCTGCATCTGCATCAACCACCGCAGGGGCCGGTGGTCGGTCTGGACCCGGAAGTGGGTGCCGAAGAGGTAGGGCCGGAGCTTCTTTAGGGCCCACACGACGGCGAAGGCTTCCCTCTCGATGGTGCTCCAGCGCTGTTCTCTGGCTAGCAGCCGCCGGCTGATGAAGGCAACGGGAAGGTCGATTCCCTCAGAGTTCACTTGGGAGAGGACCGCCCCAATGCCGTGCTCCGAGGCATCGGTTTGGACCACAAACTCTCGGCTGTAGTCGGGGGCCTGGAGCACAGGGGCGGTGCACATGGCAGTCTTTAGAGTCTCGAAGGCTGCTTGGCACTCTGGGGTCCAGCACACCTTCTGGGGTAGCTTTTTGGAGGTCAGTTCTGTGAGGGTCCCCACAATGCTTCCATAGTCCTTGATGAAGCGCCGATAGTAGCCTGTGAGCCCCAGGAAGGCTCGGATGGCTGTTTGGGTGATTAGGGGCTCCCAGGCCCGGATGGCGTCAATCTTTGGCTGGAGGGGAGCCACCCGGCCGCTTCCCACCTGGTGTCCCAGATACGTCACGGACCCTTGGCCGATCTGGCACTTGCTGGCCTTTATTGTTAGTCCGGCCCGTCGGAGGGCCGACAGGCCCTCCCGGAGGTGGGTCAGGTGTGCATCCCAGCGGAGGCTGTACACTGCAATGTCGTTTAGGTAGGCGGCGCTGAACTCTTCTAGCCCGGCCAGCACTCTATTCACGAGTCTCTGGAAGGTGGCCGGGGCGTTTTTCATGCCGAAGGGCATCACCTTGAAATGGTAGTGGCCATCCGGGGTCGAGAAGGCTGATCGCTCTTGCGCTCCAGGGGTAAGGCCGATCTGCCAATACCCGGCCGTGAGATCGAAGGTGCTGAGATACCTCGCAGCCCCCAGGCGATCGATCAGTTCATCCGCCCGGGGGATGGGATGGGCGTCGGTCCTGGTGACGGCATTCAGCCCCAGGTAGTCAACACAGAACCGGAGCTCCGGCGGCGTGCCGGGGGTGGCGGCTTTAGGGACCAGGACAACTGGGCTGGCCCACGGACTGTCGGAGGGTTCGACTACCCCCAGCGCTAGCATCTTGGCCACCTCGGACTGGATGCAGGCCCGAACTCGGTCGGGCACTCGGAAAGCTCGGTGTCTTACAGGCGGGCTGTCTCCGATGTCTACATCGTGGACACACCACCGGGTGACTCCAGGGGTGAGGGAAAACAGATCTGCAAACTGCCCCAGCAACTGCCGGCAGTTATGGTGCTGCTCCGGGGTCAGGGTGGAGGAGAGCATGACCCCTTCGATGGAGCCGTCCTTCTCAGTGGTGCTCATGAGATCTGGCAGCGGTTCGGAGTCGTCTTCCGCTCCTTCATCGGTCGCTAACAGCAGACTTAGTTCAGTGTGGGCAAAGTGCGGCTTGAGCCGGTTAGCGTGTAGAACCCGGAGGGGGTTCCTGGGGGACTCCATGTCCACCAGATAGGTGACGAGGCTCTTGCGCTCCACCACCCTGAAGGGCCCCGTCCACTTGTCTTGGAGGGCACAAGGTTCAACCGGGGACATGACCCAGACCTGCTGGCCCGGTTCGAATTCGATGGACGAGGCGTTCTGGTCATACCAGCGTTTCATCTCCTCCTGACTGGCTTCAAGGTTGGCTTCGGCAAGTTCCCGGAACTTCCGAGTCTGGTTGCGGAGGGTCAGGAGGTACTGGTAGACATCGGGTGGAGCACCTCGGGCAGCCGTCTCCCAGCCTTCTTTGACCAGGCTGAGGGGGCCCCGGACCGGGTGCCCATACAATAGTTCGAAGGGGCTGAACCCCAGGGACTTCTGGGGTACTTCGCGGTACGCAAACAGGAGGCAAGGCAGCAGAACATCCCATTTGCGTCGTAATGGCTCCTCGAGGCCCTTGATCATTCCCTTCAGTGTTCGGTGAAACCGCTCCACAAGTCCATTTCCTTGGGGGTGATACGGGGTGGTGAACTTATATGTGACCCCGCACTGTTGCCACAGGGATCGCATATACTTGGAAATAAAGTTTGTGCCCTGATCACTCACGACTTCTCGGGGGAAGCCGACTCTGGAGAAGATCCCCATTAGGGCTCGGCCTACTACTGGGGCCGTGATGGTTCGGAGGGGGATGGCTTCCGGATATCGGGTGGCATGGTCCACCAGCACGAGGATGAAGCGGTGCCCTTGAGGGGTGCGGGGGTCCAGGGGCCCCACGATGTCTATCCCCACTCGCTCGAAGGGGGTGGTGACCACGGGAAACGGCTGGAGCGGGGCTTTGACTTTCCCCCCGCTCTTCCCGCTGGCTTGACAGGTCGGGCAGGATCTGCAGTGATTGTGCACATCGTTGCGCATTTTCGGCCAGTAGAAATGAGTCACCAGGCAGCTGTAAGTTTTGTCCTGCCCCAGGTGCCCGGCGAGGGGCACATCATGTGCTAAGTTCAAGAGGAAGTCTCGAAATCGGAGGGGAACGACCAGCACCCGGCTGGCCCCTAGTTCGGCAATCTTCTGTTCACTGTAGAGAAGGTCGTTGTCCCAATAGACCCAGTGGGACCCCACCGGGTCTCCAGTGGCTTGAGTGGCGGCTTGCCGTCGAATCCCCTCGAGGGAGGGACAGGTGCTCTGTTCTTCGCGGAATTGTTCGCGGTGGGGCCACCTTCTTGGCGCCACTGAGCTAGTTCCGGCAGGTGGCCGAGCTCGGTGATTTCCTCATGGCTGGGCCCCGGGGGGCCGGGTTCAGGGTCGGTGTCCTCAGGGATGGCGGGCGGTGGAGGTGCGGGCCACTCCGGCTCCTCGATCGGGGCTTCCTCTGTTGGGGGGGAGGCCCGGGCGGACATGGAGCGGGTGGTCGCACAAACCCACTCGGGAAGGCCTAGCATCCCCAGATGCTCTCTCCGCTCTACGCCGGCCCAGAGGGAACTTTCCAGGTCGTTCCCGAGGAGGCAGTCCACGGGGGCATCGTCTCGGACAGTCACTTTCAGCATGCCCGACACCCCTCCCCACTCGAAGGGAATGCGGGCCATCTGGCACAAACTTTCAGAGTTGTCAGCCGACCGCACTGGGCACAAGACGTTGGGGAGAATTTGTTCGGGGGTCACCAAGTGGCAGCGGACCGCCGTCACGCTGGCTCCAGTATCCCGGAGGGCTTCGGCCCGGCGTCCATTGATGGTGACCCATTGGCGGTATTTCTGGGTGTTACCTGGGATCGGGTCTCGGGGGATCATGTCTCGATCACCCAGGCATGCTAAGATCATGGCTGCGGGCTCCCACTCGGCCTGCTCGGTGTCGTCGCCCTCTTCTTCGCCTCCCTCTGCACTCAGGGCGGCGGCCGCGATCTGGCGGCTCGGGGGACCGGTGGTGCCGGGTCGCTGGTTCATCGGGCAGAGAGGGTCGTTCGCATAATGGCCCTGTCGCTGGCATCTGTGGCACGTAACATTCGGGCGGGGCCCGGGCCTGGCTGGGCGGCCTCCCCTCCAACCCAGGGATGGCGACGGGGAGGTAGGGGTTGACCCCGCGGGGGTGTCTCGGCCCCGGCTCTGGCCTCCTCCGCCGCCTCGGGGTCGGTGGTTCCCCGGGGATCCCCGGCCGTAGTCTCCCATCGGACTCCGGGGAACTCGCTTGCTCACCCATCTATCCGCCTCGACAGCGAGTTTTCGTGGCTCTGTCAATTTGCAGTCGAGGAGGTGCTGCCGGAGTTCGACGAAGCAATTATTGGAAAGATGCTCCCATAGGATGAGGTCGACCAACTGCTGGTAGGTGGTGACCTGGCAGCCTCTGATCCACCCTTCGAAGGCTCTGCTGTAAAAGTTCACGTACTCCACCCAAGTGGTACCGGGGATTTTTTTACAGTCTCGGAATCGCTGCCGGTACATTTCGGGGGTGAGTCCGTAGCGAGTGAGGAGGGCAGTCTTCATGTGTTCGTATGAGGTCATCTCGGCGTCGGGGAGCTCTAGCAGGGCGTCTCTCCCCTCGTTGATGAATTTCCCCCATAAGCCGGCGCCCCAGTCTTTGAGGGGTACTCGATGGGCGGTCATGGCGACCTCGTAGGCTTTGAACCACTGTTGGATGTCGTCGTTCTTATAGTATTCTTTGACGACCTCCTTGGGTATGTGCACCTTCGTGTCCCCCGGCGGGGGTGAGGACTTACCCCCGGCGGTACCGGTTTCTGTTGTTTTGGCCTTGATTTCCAGTTCTTTGAGGCCGCGCTCATGCTCGAGCACGAGTTTCTTTTCCTCAAGGTCTCGTTGTCTTCGCCTTTCCTCTAGGTCTCCTTCCAGCCGTAGTTGCTCGAGGGCTAATTTCCTTTCTGCCAGCTGTATCTCTCCTTCTTGTCGGAGTCTGGCGAGCTCCAACTCGTGGAGCCGGTTCCTCTCTCGTTCTCGGGCGTCTTCGTGGGAGAGGCCCGTGTCTAGGTCTGCGGGTCTTTCCCCCGCTGGGTTCGTGACGGTCTCCGGGCGTCCATGCGTGCCCGGGTTATCTTCATTCTGGGGCGGCGCGTTATCGGCGTCCGCCCAGGCTTCCAGGGCTGATTTAAAGTCCTCTTTGGTGTTGAGGCCTGTGGTAGCGATGCCTAGGTCCTTGCAGAATTGTTTTAATTCCTTGTGGCTGTAATCTTCCATCTTTTCTTTCTGGAATTCCGCTGTCGGTCTGGTTTCCTGAGTAGTCATGGTCGCAGTGTGTTTTTCTCGGTAGTGAGTGAATTACTCTCTTGTACGATCTGCGTCGGCTCGGATCCCGTCGCCTGCCACCAATGTTAGAAAGGCGACCCCGGGGGAGGCAGTAGATGTCTGACTGACCACCCCTAGGTCCACCTCACCGTCAAGAAGTAGCCGAGCCTTACTGAGAGGCCTCCTGGGTGAGGGCCCTCTCCTAGGATCGCACAGCAGAGTAACCACACACTACAAATGGACACCACACCAGAGGTCGAGTTCGTAAGCTTTATCAGGAAATAAAGGTTGCTGGTTCTCAGCGATATGTACAAGCAGACCGAGGAGTCTGTAAAGTCTCGCAAGAGGGGATCATGGTAGCGGGACAGTCTCGGTTGGGGTGTAGGAAGGGATACCTTGCGGACAGCCCTCACTCCTCGAGCTGGGGGTTCCGAGAGGTTGAGCCGCGGCAGCGCCAGCAGGCTCTCAAGATGGTTCGGCAAAGGTGGGCTGCGGCAGCGCCAGCAGGCTCTCAAGATGGTTCGGCAAAGGTGGGCCGCGGCAGCGCCAGCAGGCTCTCAAGATGGTTCGGCAAAGGTGGGCCGCGGCAGCGCCAGCAGGCTCTCAAGATGGTACGGCAAAGGTGGGCCGCGGCAGCGCCAGCAGGCTCCCAAGATGGTTCGGCAGAGGGGGGCCGCGGCAGCGCCAGCAGGCTCTCAAGATGGTTCGGCAAAGGTGGGCCGCGGCAGCGGCAGCAGGCTCTCAAGATGGTTCGGCAAGGGTGGGCCGCGGCAGCGCCAGCAGGCTCTCAAGATGGTTCGGCAAGGGTGGGCCGCGGCAGCGCCAGCAGGCTCTCAAGATGGTTCGGCAAAGGTGGGCCGCGGCAGTGCCAGCAGGCTCTCAAGATGGTTCGGCAAAGGTGGGCCGCGGCAGCACCAGCAGGCTCTCAGGTTCTCTTCAGGTTACAGGAAATGAGTTCTTCTGGGGTCGGCCGTGACAGCGTCAGCAGGGCTCTCCAGTCCAGGATACAACTGACGTTCGAATTCAGGGCTGGCCCAGATATAGGACTGGAGTCCTTTGATGTCCGGACCCTCGCGCCTGGGGGTCAGAGGGGCCGGGATGATGGTGTCCAGACACCCAGCAGGGGGGTGGAGCCAGCGCCCAGGGAGGCTGGAGGGCGATCGAAACCAGGCGTCCGGGGACGGCTGGAGGGCCATCGAAACACCCTTTTCTCCGGGAACTGTCGAGTGGCCACTCGACCACCTGGGTGGATCTTGGTGCCTCGATGTCTGGGCTGCACTGGTGCCTGGGCCGGGGCCGAGGCCACGTGGTCGTGACGTGGTGGGCCCAAGATGGAGTCGGGCGCGGCCTCGTGCTTAGGTCGTGAGGGGTCCAGGCTGGAGCCAGGTCGGTAGTGGGGGTCCGGGATGGTGGCTGGACCAGCAATGTTGGGGCGTGCAGTGTCGGGCAAAAGGGCTGCCCGATGCTGGGTGGAGGGCCGATGTCGTCCTGGGCCCGCCATGCGGGAGGGGTAGGACCACGCCATGAGGCCGGGTCCAATAGCCTGCTGGAGGAAACTGCACGACGTCTGGTGAGAAATCCTCTAGAAAAGTTGCTACACGTGAATTTATCCCAGTCAGAGGCAACCAATTGTCCAAAAGGGGCCCTGTTGATTTCTAAGCACTAGAAAGTGTCTAATCTTTAAAAATGTATATATATTTGGTTCCCTACAGTGGATTTCTTTCATTTTAGTGTCATTTTCAAGATAAAAGTATTTTCTATTTTTGTAAATTGGTGTTGGATTTTTATTGTGTGTTGTGTCTTAATTATTTACTGAATTGGTGTTTTGAAATGCTTTCCATACCTGTCTTTAAAGTTAAGCCTGTTGCTTGCAGCCAAGCTACCAAGGGTTGAAAATGGGAATACTTTCTAAGACCTATACTGAGCCCTATATTGTGTAGGTGGTTTTATTGCCAGTGATAAATGCATATCTGCCACTCCTAATAATCCACTTTCCAATAATAACAATGCATTCAAGAGACACCACTTACAAGACAGGAAGTCCCTCATCACTTACTAATGTTGATTTCTATGAAAAGAGTGACATTATTGGAAGAGGCAATTTGAATACCAAAAGAAAGTTACTATTATCAGAAAGATAGTACAAAGAAGTGACAGTGAGAGAAACTATAATATAGATGTTGAAGTTTTGCAAAGGAGACAAACGTTATAGCTTCATTATTTTTCAACGTTTGTTAGTGTTAGTGATTTGGTTCCTAGTTGACTGGGGTGGGAGCCCTCCTGGTGCGAGTCCTGGTCAAGCAGCAACCACAATACTCGTCAGGGTAAGGCGCAAGCAAATACCAAGTACACCTGTGCTCAACCCCCTGGTAGCTTGACACAGACCAGTCAGGCTCAAATTAGGGGCAATATGTACAATATATGTGCTAAGCCTCAACCAGTAAAACAATGGAAACACCACACAAAAAGATCCCACATCAGGGTAAACAATAGAGTTGAATTTAACAAGTAAAACAAGAGCAAAACTACAAAAATCCAACTAGTGGAACCAGAGTAATGAATTTTTAAAGAATAAACTGTAAAATTGTGTAAAACCATAAAGCACCAACCATGGTTATCTGGTTGCACTGTACCAGGTTAAAGTCAGAAGTTCCTGCCGACCGCAATAAGCACAGGTTAGTTACAATCCTAAATTAGTCATTCTGAGGTTTTACCTAGTCAAGCTTTGTGCCAAGAGTCTTGTTAGTTTTAGAGAGGGTCGCAGGGAGCAAGTAGAGCGTACTGGATGGTAGTTGGTGTGGCTTGAAGAGTTGGCCGGGCATCGCGAATGGTAAGAGTGGAGCTTCATGTTGGCGATCTTCTGAAGAGAGGGACTGACAGCGGTTGCATTAAATTTCAGTGCGATTAGTGCAGGTCTGGTGTCAAGAGCTTGTGAGAGACACCAAGCGTACCAGTACCTGAGAGGCACCACTGGAGGGTCAGGAACGTACTGCAGATGAGTTCAGGAGCTGGTTGGGTAGCCTTTTTTTTGCCCCTGAGGCTCAGATCAGAAGGCCAGCAAACTAGCCGTTTGAGTCATTCTGGGGTCCTGAGTTCAAGATGAAGTTGCAGGCCCAGTTCTTCTTCCCCAGGCAAGAGGGCAGCAGGTAGCAGGTGACCACAGGAAAGTGGCAGATCCTTTAGAGCAGCAGAGTGGTACTACTTGTAGCAGCCCAGCAGTCCTTCTTACTGGCATCTACAGGTCAAGAAATGTACTAAAGATGTGGTGTCTGAGGTCTAGTATTTATACACAGTTGTGCCTTTGAAGTGGGGAGAGGCTTCTAGAGGCATACCTTTGAAGTGCACAGATGACTTGCTTTCCTGACCCTGGCTCCAGATTAACTACAGGGGGTATGCTACCCTTTGTGTGGAGGCCATACACAACCTATGCAAGTGTAAGTAGGACTGTGCCCTGCTCCTCCCTCACATCCTGTCAGTGATTGCCCATCCAGTCACACCTAAGCTCCCTATTGTGTGTGACTGTTTAGGAGGAATATACAAAGCCCAACGGCCAACTACACTCAGTCATGTAACCAGATATCCTGCTGAAGGCACCAAATGGCTAATGCAAGAAAATGCCAACGGCTGAGATTCACACAAGCTAACTGCGAGCAAAGAACGGCTGAGATTCACACAAGCAAACTGCGAGCAAAGAACAACCGGCGTTTAAAGCTACTAAGAAACCGGACCGATCAAAAGATTTGAGAGATTTCCACGTCAATTGGATTTATCCAGTAAACCATTCATTTTGATACCAAGCAAAAAGAAAAAACAGAGAGTCCTCATCGAGGCGCTTTGCGCCAAGAAGACCACAAAAGACTACGTGTCAGCATCCCGATGAGATTATGCCGAATGACTGAGAAGAGTTATCTGGTCCTGAGGAAAGCTCCTTGTGATAGGAACTCGAAACGCATCGACCAAGTTTTCTGTTAGGCCAATCTAGCGAAATTGTCATTTTAAGAATTTTTGTATTTTTGTAGCTCGAGATGGCCTATTGTTAAAAAACTCTGTAAATGTAAAAAGAATATAGTTCACAGAATTGAAGAAAGTCATTGATATTGTGATAACACCTGGTTTTTGATTCCCCAGGGTGGGATTCCATTGATTGTATTTATGGTGTTCGTTGGAATGTGTGAATGAGTTGCAACACTAGTATGAATGCGATGCCACGTGTGTGTTTGAGGAAGAGAATGATGTTGTAAATGTAAGAAGTTTGGGATATAAATGAGGTGCTGTCCATGAGTATTGGTTTTTTGTGGGGACTTTTGTAATGTCCGTTGGCCTGGCTTTTGTAAATAATTTCTGATCTGAAATGATCTTGAACGAGTTTGTTTTATTTATTCTAACTGAAAAAGTGGTTTAGAAGGGCCAGTTTGATTCTGTCTCTTTCTACTTCAATCTTGTTGATCAGGTGGCAGTGTTGGCAACTTGTAGTTGTTTATTATTTCTCTCAACTTTCAAAAGGGGCATTTTCAGAATTGCAATTTGCATTCTGACTTCACCATAAGTTAGGATTTTAAATTGTGATTCCAGAGGCACCAAAGATGGACTGGTTATCTCTTCCCATTTTGAAATTATACTTATAAAATGTAATGAGGCAATTCCAGTGTTCTCCTATTAAAGAGATAGGCCTTCCAGTAGTGAAAGATTATTATAAGAGTTTTCACTACCAGGATATGTAAAGCTTAAAAGTACATGTACAACTTTTAAATAAACTGAACCCTGTCCTTGGGGCTGTCCAGGGTCTACCTTAGGGGTGACTTACATGTATCAAAAGGAAGGTTTAAGCCTGGCAAAAGGTTTATTTAACAAGATTGTCAATGGCAGACCTTAGATCTGTTTAAAGTGCTACTTGAGTGGGTGGCATAACCAGTGCTACAGGCATACGACTAGCATTTAATTTACAAGGCCTGGGCACATGTAGTAGCACTTTACTAGGAACTTATAAGTACATTAAAATGACAGTTGGACATAGTCCAATCTTACCATGTTTTAAGTAGAAAGCACAGGCACTGTAGCACTGTTTAGCAGTGGTAAAGTGTGCAGTCCTAAGGCCAACAAACATGAATTGAGTGAAGGCAAAAAGTTTGGGGAAGACTCAGGCAGAAAGGGCCAAGTCCAACATTAAGCTTTTCAAAACTTCACATGTGATTGAAAATAACTGTAAAAATAAGTTATACAGTATCATGGTTCTGCCAAATAAAAACTAATGTTTTGCTAGGAAAGTTTTCTCTCTGAAGACTTTTGCAAGACTGGATTTCTGGAAAATTGACTTTTGCTGGATTTATTTCACATATCTTTTAAATTCTCCAACCATTGTGAAGTTCACGTAGGTTGCAAAGTCAACAGAAACAAAATCTTTGCAACTTCAGAATCCCATGACTGGTGCTCCCACACTGCAGCTAGCTTGTACCAGAAGGCAGATCTAGTCTGCACAACTGACCTTACACAATGATGTATCCTCATTACAACAACTAAAACCAAATCAGAACATTTTCCTATCTCTCTTTATGCAAATGGGCCTAAAGGGTCTCCAGCTTTACTCTACTACTCAGCACCATGAGAAGAGCTGGAAACATGCAGGTTTTGTATGTTCTTAAACGAGCAAAGCCTTACGAAGATCCCACTTATTGCCCCACCTACTTTTTCAACAGTCTACAATGTGTATGCATTTTTCCTATGAGTTAACTTTAAAAAAAATTCCTTTAGAGTTTGAAACTGGATCGATGACAGTGATTTACTTTGATCTACTTCTCTCGCAACAACTTAAACGGGATCAAAAGTCCCTAGTTTAACTTTAACATCCACTTGTGAAAAACTCTGTGACTTATGGGCGGGAAGTGACCTATTCTTTAAATTTACAGGAAAAATGCACAACTTTTCACATTCCAGGGGGCGTGGGCAACACCCAACCAAGATGGCTGCCTGAGCCTTAACTCTTATAAAGTACTAAAAAATCCACTATGAGGAATAATCGAACTGTGAAGCGCACTAGCATCCGAGACACCCACGGGTAGTTGTGCGCTCTATAAATTGTTTAAATAAATAACTCCTAGGGAAGAGGTGTGGTGCAGCGGCCAGGGCGGCTGACTCCCGGACACAGGGCTTACTGTTCAGTCCCTGGAGGCAGATCAGCCCAGCATCATGTGACTCTGGGCAATAGCTTGCTTAAGCTTCCAGACATCCCCCAGCGCCTTGACGCCTTTGGGTAATTGTTTGCGCTTTACAAATAATGGATTTACCCTACAACTGCACCGGTAAACACCAGCACTACAGGATCTGAGAGGATGTACATTGATCATGGTCCTGTATGTACAGTGACTTACCGTGCTGATACGGTGGCCTAGAGTGCAGAATCCAGCTCTGTGAGCCTTGGACCCCTTCCTACTGGCTGGGTTGCAGGGCTGCATTTTTGTCCATGTGAGGGGGTGTTCCAGGTTTATTTGGCCCATATAGAAGTGGCCATATTTTGTAAGATTCGCGCGGGGTTAGTGGGACGCCCCAGCTCCTGCCATTCAGTAATCCTTGAGCCGGGGACCTAATCTTAATAAGGCAGTGATTGGACGTTGATGAGCCCAGCAACACTTCTGATACTGGGGAGGATAAACCTCAATCATGGCTGTATATTAATTATGGGTATAACTTTAATTACCCTGCAGCAATCAGATTAATTTGGTTATACCGCGTTACTCTTTGATGCAGAATTACTGATAATAACGCGATTCGCCTTCCCGTAATTAGGAGTAATTTGAGGGAAAACAATCCTACTTCAAGAGCACTATTATCGACCGCCAGAACATGCTGGTGCTCACTATTTATATTCTGCTGCATTTTGCGTTAATTATGCAAGATGCCAGAAGCAAACTATGGGAAAATTCTACCCCACAGCACATTTAGTGCTATTTCTTAGCTTTCTTGTGCCCATTTTAGACAGGAGGGGGTATTTTGTAATACGAAAATAGTGCCAAATGCCGCAGGTAAGTTGGGAGACAATCCTACATCTAGAGCACATTTAGCAAGCGCAGCTGCTCGCATTTGCTATTCATGTTCTTTTGCATTTAGCACTGTTTCTTAGCCCAAAATGAATTATCAGACCCATTTTGGATACAAGCGGGCATTAGTGTTAAGAAATAGCACTAAATGCAGAGATACTCTTCTTGCATAATTATGAGTAGTCTTACAAAATTGTTAGGTAATTCCGCCATACAGAATTACAAGAATTACGCCCATCCCTAATATTATTGTGTTGGTGCTCCCTACACTGACCCCCTAAGAAGCTGAAGATACATGGTCGTGTGTGAAGTTACTGCTTAAAACTGACACTGCTGCTGACTCTAGTATTGCAGCTATTGAGCTGTATGTTGTCATAAATGGATGGTGGCCAACATATTAGGCCAAATACACAAGCCAGGCAGCAGACCAGAGGCCTTGTGCCACATCAGGAACACGATTATTAATTTAGATAACAAAATATTAGCTAGAATCATATCCACCAGGCTCGCACATATATGGATAAGTTAGTGCTCCCTCAGCATGTGAGCGTCATGCCTGAAAGAGCCACATCACATAAGTTACTGACTCTTTTTACGCTTCTGCGGACGATCCATCCAGATGATGCAGCAGTCTTGGTGTTTCTAGATGCTGAGAAGGCCTTCGACTTGTTAGAATGGTCATTTCTGCTCACGATATTGGAGCACATGGGTCTATGAAGAAACATTATGGGCCCGATTCACTAACTTAAGACAAAATCCTACTCTTACTACCATTTTGGTATTCACAGAAGGCACTTACTCATTTCGGTATTCACAGAAGTTAGGACTCCTTACTTTAGGACTCCTAAATGCTTTCTGTGAATACCAAAAGTCTTAAAGTTCGAATTTTTCTCAGTTTAGGAGTAATAAAGTTAGGACTCCTAACTTTAGGACTCCTAAAATGAGAACATTTAGTTAGTTCTGTGAATCAGGCACTACCTCTCTAATTAAACTACTATATTGAGACTCCCATGGCAGAGTACCCAGCAAAAACGCTATCCTCACTCAACAGGTGTGCTCACTCTCAACCTTTTGTCGTCTTAGCAATAGCACCACTGGTATGCAGACTATGACGATACAATGCAAGTAGGGCAATACCCTTGCCCTCCAGACCTTTCTTGCTCTTTCTTTATGCAGGCAACATCCTGCTTTTTGTCAAGCTCCCTACTGAGAATCTAGCCCTACTGATACACAAGATTATTACATTTGGAAGGCATTCTGGACTTACATTAAACTCGGGCAAAACAAAACTGTTTCCTTTAACAGTGCTTAATTCAAGCTAGAGGTTGACGGTGGAGACCAACGGCACACATTTTAGATGACCAACACTTATTTTTCTGCATCAGACATTTATCAAGAGCAAGGGTGAAAAAAAAGACGAGTAGAAAGATAGAAAAACCATCACAAAGGAGAAAGCAAGAACCTGTTAGATAAAGGGAGTGGGAGTGTCTGGCAGTTAATTAAAGAGTCATGATATGGATTTAAGCGTATGCATCCTTGGTATTCATTACACCAAAATTAAGTTTAATAGCACTGGCTGTGGGCTACTGAGCAGATGCGGATACCAGATCTCATTCTTTTACAAATTAAGCACTGCCCTAAACCCACTGTTCCAGTAGGCCCACACTGGATTATCCTCTGAGGTGGTGTATCTGTCAAATATTTGGGGACAACAATCGGCTTCACAAAAGAAATGCTAATTTGTAGTAATTATGATCCAGTATTAGACAGTTTGGAATCCCAGAGTGAGGCATGGACTAAAGTGCCGTTATCGATGGCTAGACGGATTGCAATCGTGAAAATTGTAGTTTTGCCTAAACTCCTTCACCTCTTCATCAACATCCTAATTCCCATCAACAAGTCATTTTTGGAAATTTCAGATCACTTCTCACAAGGATTATTTGGGCGGGGAACCATCCTAGAATCAAATAGGATATCCTAATTAGACAACTTGAAAAGGCGGAAGGGAGTACTGGACTTCCAAATGTAACAACGAGTTGCAGAGGCCACTTTGGTGTACACTGGATAATAGCAGACTCTCACACTTGGTAGTAGAGAGAGATCAAGGAGAATTTGGCTCTTTAACTCTTTCGACGCTATTGACGGAACCGTTCCGTCACGCCCCTCGGGTGCGCTGTGCTCATGACGGAACAGTTCCGTCACGGCCCGCTCACCGCGCCTGCGCGGCGCTGATTTTGCACCTGCGCGGCGCGTTTCATTAAGCGGGCGGGGCCGTGAAGGAACCGTTCCGTCACAAGCACAGCTCACCCGCGAGCCGTGACGGAACGGTTCTGTCACCCGTGCAGGTGAGCTGCGCGCCCCCCGCGACCGTTAGCGCTGCGCCAGAATAGCCGCCGCAGCAAAGGTGTTAAAGACAATCCTGTAGATTATCTAACCTGGACACTCTGTGATGTAATACTATACTAAGGAGCACGCACAGGGCATGGTGGACCCTGGCCAGCATGGCAGGGACTGATATACTATTCTGCCTTAAGATGCCCATCGCAGGTAACCATCTGCTTCAACCTACCCTATACCCCTCAAGGATGACTACACTTTTGAAAAGATAATTCAACATAGACATCTATTACCTAACAGTGACTTATGTCATTGTCCAAATACAAATCATGTGCCCTATCCTACCTGCTTGGATATTTTAAATACTTTAGACTCTGACACGCAGCTAGGTTGGCATTGCCCACAATTCCTCTAGGGCCTATGGAATATAGACTCGTTTCTTCTATTGCCTATGGAATATAGACTCCTTTCCTCTATCGCCTATGGAATATAGTGCCATTTCCTCTAGTGCATGTGCAATATAGACTCCTCTCCTCTTTCACCTATGGAATATAGGGCCAGATGTAGGTAGCCCTTTACCGGTCGGAATCGGCCGAAAATACCGATTTTCGGCCGTTTCCGACCGGTAAAGGGCTATGGAGATGTAGGGGCACACAAAACTGACATTTTCGGTAATTGTACCGAATTGGTAATTTTACCGAATCGGTAAAATTACAGAATCGGTAAATTTACCGATTCTGTAAATTTTACTGATTCGGTAAATTTACCATTCGGTAAAAATACCGAAAATGTATTTTGTGATGTAGGTAGCACTTCTAACAGTGCTACAGGGCCTTTAGAATTCGGTATTTACCATGCAATACAATTGCATGGTAAATTACGAATTCTTGTGTACATGCACGTCTGTGCATGTACACCTGTGCCATGTGGCACACAGACATGCCCTAAGGGCATGTGTATGTGCCACATGGCGCAAACGCCAGTTACAGGGGTGCAACAGGGTGTCAAAGTGACACCCTGTCCCCCTTAGCAATTCGGTATTTTTACCGATTTGGTAAATACCGAATCGGTATATGCTATTGAATCCTATGGGCTTCAAGGCCCATAGGATTCAATAGCAAATACCAATTCGGTATTTACCGAATCGGTAAATACCGAATCTTACCGATTCGGTAAAAAATACCGAATTTTTACCTACATCTCATTTACCGATTCAGAAATACCGAATCGGTAAAATTCGGTATTTATGAATCGGTAAATGAGATTTACCTACATCTGGCCCATAGACCCATTTCCTCTAGCACCTGTGGAATATAGATACCTTTTCTCTAACACCTAGGGTATATAGAACCCTGTCCTCTAGCACATATGGAATATAGACCCCGTCTTCTATCGCCTATGGAATATAAACCCCTTTCCTATAGCGCCGGTGGAATATAGACCCCTTTTCTCTAGCGCCTATGGAATATAGACCCCTTTCCTCTCGCGTGTATGGAATATAGACCCCCTAACGCAGATGTTGCCATCAGGTAGCAATAGTAGATGGGTTTCAAAACTCTACAAGCTGTTCTCTGACACTGTAGAAAATGTAGACCACTCAGCAAGACGAATGTGTGAAAGTGTTGTTAATGAGTTTATTGTTGATGAGATATGGACCTCCTGCTGTGCACTAGTTGGGTCAATATCCATTTATCAAAGTCATAAAGGCCCTTAATGGCCAGCAGACTGGACTATGGAAATGCCCTCTACCCCGGGATCAACAAGTCTCTGCTCCGCAAACTTCAGACCATACAGAATACTGCAGCCAGACTCGTCCTCAACATTCCGCGACATGAACACATCACCCAACACCTACGAAACCTCCACTGGCTCCCCGCCGAGAATAGAGTAACTTTCAAACTACTCACCCACGACTGCACACGCCTCCACAACACCGGACCCCAGTATCTCAACGAAAGAATTTCCTTCAACATACCCAAGAGAAAGTACCGATCCGCCGACTTCGCCAAAACGCCAAACATCTGCAGAGCAAGAGCGGGTGGAAAAGCCTTCTCTTACATCGTGTGTAAGACCAGGAACGGGCTCCTGATCGACATCAGAAGCGCCCCCACTCTGCACACTTCGACTGACAGAATCTGCTAACCCCTTACCCCCCCTCCCGGGTGAGTAGAGCGCTTCGGAATTCCCTGATTGATTGATTAATTAATTGATTGACAATTTGTTTCAATTGATAAGCAGACTGCACTACACTATGGCATCATGGAATAGGATAGACGCATAGTTGAAGGGGAATGGAGCATCTGTAATAGGGTGGACTACGCACACCTAGCCATGGAAAGCATCATCTTACAAGCCTTTTGAAGCAAGGTGAAATACATTATTAAATACCTCCTCTATACCCCATTAGGTCTGTCTCCGCCAGTTGCACTTGTGGGATTAGTAGTTGACATGCCACTATCCGTCAGAAGGCTTGCGGCCTCTGATAGGCTGGTATCTGAAATATAGGGTGGTGATGCAACAGTTTAAAGACCCTCCACCAAAAACAACCTTATAATACAACCCATCCAGAACAAACCAAAAGGCATATGAGGCCCACTTCGAAGACATTTAGAGCGACAGCCTTAGCTATGTATGATATATTGATGGACTGTACACTGAAATGCTGTAATTACAATCAGATAAATGCAATCACCTGTGCTGAATACTAACCTCCGGTGGAGATGTGCACACTGTTCCTGTCGAAGATACAAAGTCATGATATAAACTACACAATTGATTATCCTGTGTGGCAATCATAAGTTTATCACATGCTGGGAACAGGATATCCAGTTACTAAGTTACTGTTGTTTAATATTCTCAATGTACAATGTTATCTCTCTTCCTGCTTTCAGGAAACTCCTGAAAACATGGTTATTCCCCTCTTAATCTGCTGTTGCGCTTCTCTTCCTTACTGTGTCTACCTAGCACCTTGACACCTTCAGGTATAGTGCACTTAACAAAAACTATCTTATTTTATCTTATCTTGGTTGAAAATTATGAATTGATAACTGTATGATGGCTGTATGAATGTCAAGTTCAAAACTTTACATAAAGTTTTGAAAAACTTTGCACAATCCTAATTGTGCAAAGGGGAGGTAGACTGGTATGGTCAGGTACTTGGTTAGTCTCTTGACAGAGAAGCGATGCAGGACATGGCAGACAGCTGTGGATGGGAGGTCTTTGGGGGCTGGCCTTGCACTTGTAGGGTGGATAGTGCAACTAGGAACAGGTCTTGCAGGACTGAATGACGACACCGATCTGTGCTCTTCTGCTGACGCCTGACATTCCTAGAGGGCTAGTCTGCTATTTATCGGTTGACCGGTCACCAGTGACCCACCGACGTGGGGGTGGAAGGTATGTGGTCATGCAGTGTACGCACAGAGGTGTAAACTCCGGTGAGCGAAAGACACCATACATAACCCGTCCCAAAAATAGCACTCCAGTTGTTTGGTAACCAAAGAGGAGGCGTTAGAAGTGATAGGGCTGGGATATCGTCCCTCACACGTCAGAGTCTAGTGTGGCTGGGGAACTATATATCACTTGGAAGACACTTAAATGGCGTGTGCTGATTCCATTAAAGACTGCATTACAAAAAATCATAAACTAGCAGGAAAATGTCTGTTCTTATGTGAAACACATAGGGGAAAAGCAATATTGTTTTAGAAAAAATAAAAGATGCATTTTCAATATCAAATCTTTAACACTGTAACAAAATGTGCATTAACAGTATCAATACTTAAAAAATAAAAGTTAAAAAACTAACTAATCTGACATTTAAACGACAGAGAAATCCTGAGAAATCATTAAAGGAATTCATTGTCTACAATTTCTCACTTTCAACTGAAATTGATACAATATACAGTGTAGAAGAGCAGTGCTTCATTACTATGAAGTAATGCATTCAGGGTTGAGGGGGTGAAAGGCAGGAATTTCTAGGGAAGTCCCACCTTTATACAGTCTTGGGCTATTTCATCTTTAGTTGTGAAATCTCTAGTCTCCTCCAGTTAGAGCACAACACAACTACACAACTGTAATACCTAATTACAATTGAGTGGCGACCTCATAATGCTTGCTTTGGCGGTGCTTAATCTGTAAGAAAAGAAGTGGCACAAAGACGTGTTCAGAAGCTCCCAGCCGGCGGTATTGAATGTGTGTGTGTGGATTTTCAAGCCTGTGTGGTCTGGATTCCACCTCATGGCGCTTTACAATTACAATCCACCACCAGATCCCCCCTTCCTCCCCCGCCCCTTTAGCTCAGCTCACTCGCACAGGCACTGCTTTCTCCCATCCTCGCCTGTATTTCCGACTATCTCCTGCTCCTTCTTTCAGCCTTGTCTGTTTGTCCCTGTGGTGCTTTGGGTCAAAGTCTGATGAGGTAATAGAAGTGCTGTCCCCCAGGAAGGAGTGAGTGCCGGTGGCTCATATCTGCAACCACCGGCACAAATTAAGCACTACCTGGTAGAGAGGAGGTCGTGCAGCATCCTTACAGCTGCAGTTTCAACATTGTTCCTTCTTATGAGTCTAAAATGAACAGTGATCAGCACAAAGGAGAGATTTATGTGTGTTTTTGCATGCAATAGTTCATTATGGGCAAGAAAAGAATATATCTGCATTCTGCCCATTACTAACGTTGATCTGTAGCCTGATTTATATTCTACTGAGGCTTTGTTGATGAGGTGTGAAGAGAACATGCATAATTCTACACTAAAATTAGTGCAGTAATGAGTTCAGACTGAAACAGAGATATTCAGTTGTAAAAACTGAGCAGAATGAAGGGTTGGGGCGGTTTCCAAAGGCTTGCCATCCTCTTTGGAAAGGTTTGGGTTGAGCGCGTGGGCAGCAGGCCCTGCGCCCTCCCGGTTCGGTGCTGCCCTCGTGGGTGGGCAGTCACCGCACCTCGTGCCAGGTCAGCATGAAGTCACTCGGGACTGACTGACGTGGAGGTCAGTCAGGCGGTGGGCTGACGCCCTCCGCTCACGGCTGGCATTCTTGCAAAGTGAGCGCACGTGTCTGTCCCTCCTGACTGCCAGAGAGTCACGGGCGCCCGCTGGCACGCGCGGTATGTGCCCTGGGCCTGCTCGGTGGCACAGAGGTGGAGCCCCCTCCCTCGGCGGTGCTGGATGCTTAGAATGAGGCACTGCGCATGGGCACCCCCAAACCCCAGCTTCGAAATACAGCCCTGCAGTCGTTCTTCTGTCGTTATCGGGCTTCTGAGGTGCAGTGTAGAGAGTTTACAACCAGGGCTGGGGAAACATTTTCTTTGAACCAACGAAGGGGGATATTCACAAGGAAGTGGCGGAGAGAATAGTTAGCCTCCTTGGCTTAACGCCTCTCTCCGCCACTTCGGAAAAGCAAGACTGCACCATATTTACAAGAATGTGGTGCCTCCTTGCTTTTCCCCCTGCGATGGCGCTGTTTCACAACTTAGCGCCAACGCAACGCAAGCACCCTAGCACCAGACTGCAAGGGTGTCTGCAAGCAGAGAGGTTTGTTTATGTTCAGGAAGGAGTCCCTTCCTCCATATAAACAACAAGCATTTACAATGCAATGGTTTCGCCTTTGGAAAAGTTAGAGCTATTGGCATTGTAAATGACACAATTTGTATTTATGTGTTGGTTTTGAAAACAGATAAATAAATGGCATTGTCATTTACATTGCCATTAGCCTCTGCAGTCACTCTGCAGTCCCTAGCACTCCATAGCACTCCCTAGTCACTCTGCACTCCCTGGCACTCCCTAGTCACTCTGCACTCCCTAGCACTCCCTAGCCCTCCCTAGTCACTCTGCACTCCCAGGCACTCTGCACTCCCTAGCACTCTGCACTCTGCACTCCCTAGTCACTCTGCACTCCCTAGCACTCCCTAGTCACTCTGCACTCCCTAGTCACTCTGCACTCCCTAGTCACTCTGCACTCCCTCGTACTCCCTTGCACTCCCTAGCACTCTGCACTCCCACTCCCTTGCACTCTGCACTCCCTTGCACTCTGCACTCCCTAGCAGTCCCTAGTCACTCTGCACTCCCTAGCACTCCCTAGTCACTCTGCACTCCCTAGCACTCCCTAGCCCTCCCTAGTCACTCTGCACTCTGCACTCCCTAGTCACTCTGCACTCCCTAGCACTCTCTAGTCACTCTGCACTCCCTAGTCACTCTGCACTCTCTTGTCACTCTGCACTCCCTAGTCACTCTGCACTCCCCCGTACTCCTTCGCACTCCTTAGCACTCTGCACTCCCTTGCACTCTGCACTCCCTTGCACTCTGCACTCCCTTGCACTCTGCACTCCCTAGCAGTCCCTAGTCACTCTGCACTCCCTAGTCACTCTGCACTCCCTAGCACTCCCTAGCATTCTGCAGTCACTCTGCACTCCCTAGCACTCCCTAGCACTCTGCAGTCACTCTGCACTCCCTAGCACTCCCTAGCAGTTGGGTACAGGTGCTTTCAGTCGGCTATGGTGAGGTGTCTGTCAGATTTCGCTAGGGATTTTTGCATGCATACACAGACAAAAACACAAATTCTCATCTCAGTTTTGAAAGCCCTAAATTGATTTGGTTATTTTACAAAATATTATTTCCCCTTACTTAGTCCCCCTACCGACCCGCATTCATCTCTATTTCCACTGCCCCTAATGCCCCTCTTTGAGTCCTGCCATCATGTAATATATTTTAACATTATATGCCAGCGTGATTATGGGGAAATCTGAAGCTCACCCACTCCCCCTAATCTTACTAATCAAGCAACGCCTCTGTCAATGAAGGCTAACACGTGGTTCACACAAAAATAACCAAGCGAGAATTACTACTCTGAGGCAGAGCTAAAGTGTGTTCTATATACATTTTAGTGAATTTGTAACAAAAGGTCTGTAAAACAAAGAGATGTGTCTTTGACCAGACCAAAAACATGATACTCATGGCACCTTGTTGTTTTGTCCACTAGAAGATAGAAAGATTTTAAAAAGGCCAATAAGGAGGGGGATTGCTTCTGTGGTAATGGAGCATAGATTGAGATGCAAAGTCGTACTAGCGGCCACTCTTTCCTCTAGCAGAGGCAGCAAGCTGTTCAGGTGGTGCATACTACGATATGGTGCGTTGCTTTAGGTTGTGCAGCAGGTGAAGAGGCTGAGGCACGGGTCCCAGAGGTTCTCACCTAACTCTACCCTTTTGCGTATTTCACCGGTCAGACATTTCCTTCCTTGCATAAAGGCCTCTTACTAGGTTACCGCACGAGGCCTGCGGAATACAAGATGTAGAGCAGGGATTTAAGTGTGATGAAAAACTGGGGAGTATCTCAAAGGGGCGTGGCCTATGGAATTAAAGGCGCGGCTTAAACACCCCTAAACTAAAAATCTGTGCTTAGCATAGTGTGCCGCTGGACTGATATTTTGCTGTTTCGGTCATTGCATGCAGATATCAAGATACAACAAGTAACATTACACATAGTGATCACATAAAGAGTACACAGCGCCAAAGCCACGGTCTCGGTTATCCTCCACACATCTCACATAGGCAGAGGAAGTCTGCGTAAAAGCACTTTAGCTTACTGCTTTAAGTTGCACTGATCACGAATCCAGAAGTAATCGGTCTCCAGAATGGATAAATATATGTTTCTGTCCGTCAGGCTTGGCAGCGTTTATTTCCGTTCATCTCTCCTTAAAAGAAAACAAAAAGCCGACTATGGTGAGAGAGCGAATTGATTTTCTCCTGCTTGAACAAGGCAGGCAGAGCCCAAAACCGAGTAGATAGCGAAGTTCCATTATCAGCAGAAATGGGGAGGCAGCTGGGAAGTCATTAACGTGAAAATGAAGATGGCGAGCACGCGCCGCTGTTCATTCTGCCCCTCGCTGGTGAGCGTCGCGCCGGCTCATTGGCCCCCACAAACCTAAATTTGAAAACCATCTTTTTTCAGCTCTGTTATCGGCAAAGAAGACCTGCAGGAATGTTTGATGGAAGCCGATGGAGCGTTTTATTTTGGTATCTGCCGATTCCTCATCGGGTCAGTAGCCGTCCCTGGCGGCTTCCTTCGCTGGCAGTGTTTTGGGTATCGGTGACAGGACAAAAGAGACGTGGGTTTCTATAGTTTAACGTAAGTGCTCACAAAAAAATACAGAAACGGCAAGGGAAATTGATGGACATGGACAGCGGGAGGGGGGTGGGAACGGGCACACGGACAGCGGGAGGTGGAAACGGGCACACATGGACAGCGGGAGGGGGGTCGGTAACGGGCACACGGACAGAGGGAGGGGGGCGGGGGAAGACAGGACAGCAAGCACTCACCAAGGACGACTTCTTCCGGCGGCGGTCGGCGGAATGACAAAAAAAAAACCTCCCCAAAAAAATAAAAAACACGCCCACAGCCGCATGACGTAGCGAAAAGCCTAAAAATCGCCGGAACGCCCACGAATCTGCTCGCAGAATGACGAGCAGATCTCTCTTCCAATGGCTAGCCTCCATTTATGGAGCTAGCCAATGGAAAGAGAGGGCGGAACAAAGCCACACAGTTTAAGTCATTAGATTTCGCCTGCGTGAAAGGCTGCTTGCGCAGCTTTCGACAGGCGAAACCTAAAAATGCTGGGGGTGGGGGGTGCAGCTCGGGTTTATCTGAAGAGCCAGATCTCTCTTCCAATGGCTAGCCTCCATTTATGGAGCTAGCCAATGGAAAGAGAGGGCGGAACAAAGCCACACAGTTTAAGTCATTAGATTTCGCCTGCGCGAAAGGCTGCTTGCGCAGCTTTCGACAGGCGAAACCTAAAAATGCCAGTTTGTAACTTACATGTGTGCTGCTTCATGCAGCACACATGTAAGATACAAAACAGCATTTTTTTAAAAAGATTTGCGTATGTACAGGAAGGGATACCTTCCTGTACATAAACAAGCCATAGCATTTTGCATTTTCAGTGTGCGCAGCACACATGGAAAAAGCAAAAATGAGGAGAAATAAAGCATTTCTTCTTGTATCGCCAACATAAGACCAGGGTTTTCCTGGTCTTTAGTTTGGCGTTAGCTCCTGTTTACGCTGCCCTTGTGAATGGGGGGCAGCGTACATATCAATGGGTGTTGCGGTGGAACATCCCCCACACACCCACTGCACGCCCCTTTCACGCTAAACACAGCGTGAAAGGGGGCCTATTCACAAGGCAGCGTTAAGCCACACTGTGACGTTCTGGTGGCGATAGGGGCTTGTGAATATGCCCGAAGTTTCCCAAAGTGTTGTTTATATTCAGGGGTGTGTAGTTGTCCTGCACGTTACGTCATGATTTTCACTCTAGCCGACCGCTGCCAGGGTGGAAAATGTATATAGACGTTCTCTCTGCAAATTTGCCTTTTGCAAATCTGTTAAGCTCAGTGTCTGTGTTATCAGTGTTTTCTAAAGAGTAAATCTAACAGAGAACCTTTTATTGTGTAACAGAATGGCACATTCTTCATAAATTGTCACAAAGCCATGGGTATGAAGGGACGGTGGTAAAGTATTAAACGGCGCAACCTTGTAAATCTGGTACGTTTTCTGCAGAATTGCGCAAAAGTTGCAAAAAAACTGCAAACTTGCACATCACTGTTTGCAAAAAGTATCCTCCGTCTAGTCTCCTACTACTGAAGAACGTACTCCTAGGATCACTCCTAGAGGTGGGCAAGGGGGAGGGGCAAAGGAGGAGAAGGTTTGGCAAATTAGGGTGACAGAAGAACCGAACTGCATCATGTTAAAACATGTATTTGCAAATGACCACTGAGCATGCACTTAAATAAACTTAATGGTTGCCTTCAGTTTTACCTTTATCCGTATTACACTGCATGAATGGTGAACTGTTTATAAATAAGGCTCCAAATTTTCTGTTTTTACTCGTTTTGACAGATAAATACAGACAGAAAACAATGTGTTTTCTTTCTGTATTTATTTTTAAAAGCAGAAAAATACTGATAATTGGGCTTCTGTTAAAATCTCCATGCTGTCATTCATGAATTCCAAGCCAACGTCTGAGCAGATTGACAGTGGGGAGTTTGTTGTATAATACTGGTGTTTTCATGCAGGTGTTTTGTTTTATTATGTTTGGTTTTCTAATGCGTTGAAACCTGACATGCATCAACATCTGAGGGCATATTTATTAGTTAAATACATGAGGAAATATACAAAGTCTCACTTAATTTATTCAGAAAACAAAAATTAAATGTTCATCAATACCAATTAGGGGCCAGATGTAGGTCGGCAAATACCGGTCGGTAACGGCCGATTTCGGCCGTTACCGACCGGTATTTGCAAATGGAGATGTAGGTAGGCTTAATTTACAGAATCAGTATATTTACCGATTCGGTAAATTTACAGAATCGGTAAAATACCGAATCTGTAAATCAATATGTAGGTGGCACTGTAATCAGTGCCACAGGCCCTTACCGAATCGTTATTTACCATGGAATACTATTGCATGGTAAATAACGAATTCCAGTGTACATGCACATCTGTGCATGTACACCTGTGCCATGTGGCACACAGACATGTCCTAAGGGCATGTCTGTGTGTCACATGGCACACAAGCCCGAATCAGGGGTGCAACAGGGTGTCAAAGTGACACCCTGTCCCCCTTGTAAATTCGGTAATTTTACCGATTCGGTAATTACCGAATCGTTATTTGCTATTGAATCCTATGGGCTTCAAGGCCCATAGGAATCAGTGGCAAATACAGATTCGGTAATTACCGAATCGGTAATTACCAAATCTTACAGATTCGGTATTTTTACCGAATTATTTACCTACATAGCAATTACCGAATTGTAAATACCGAATCGGTAAAATTCGGTATTTACCATTCGGTAAATTGCTATTACCTACATCTGGGCCTAGGTGTTCATAAATAAATATGGATAAATACAGACGGAAATGTTTAAAATACCACAAAACCTTGCACTCTACCTGTGCCATGGGAGATTTCCCTGTCCTGGATGTTACAAAAACCCTGAATGTTACCCTGTGCCCTGTGTTCCAATTCCCTCAGTAATAACCATGCACTGAATGTTCTCCATACCTTTCAATCAAGGGGATTAAAGTGCGCTACTCACCCAAGAGGGTCTCAAGGCGCTGGGTGTGGGGGGTGCAGCTCGGGTTCAGCTGAAGAGCCAGGTCTTGAGGCTCTTCCTGAAGGTGTGCAGAGTAGAGGAACGTCTGATGTTGACTTGGAGCTCATTCCAGGATTTAGCAACGATGTAGGAGAAGCTTTTTCCACCCGCTCTGGTTCTGCCTATGCGCAGGCTTTCTGCTAGGGTGAGGTCGGTGGAGTGGAGGTACCTTTTGGGTACGTCGAATAAGACTCTTTCGTTCAGGTATTCTGGCCTGCTGTTGTGGAGAGATTTGTAGGCATGGATGAGTAGCTTGAAGGTTACTTTCTTCTCGACGGGAAGCCAGTGGAGGTCTCGCAGGTGTTGGGTGATGTGCTCATGCCGTGGGATGCCAAGGACGAGTCTGGACGCGGTGTTCTGGATGGTTTGGAGTTAACGTAGCAGGCATTTGTTGATTCCAGCATAGAGGGCATTTCCGTAATCCACTCTGCTTGTTATGAGTGCGTGGATGACGGTCTTTCTGGCCTCGGGGGTATCCACTTGAAGGTCTTGCGAAGGATGCCGAAAGTGCAGAATAAGGTGGAGGCGACAGCGCTAATCTGTCCGGTCATAGTGAGGGAGGAGTTGAGTATGATGCTGAGGTTTCGGGTATGGTCCGTGGTGGTGGTGGGGGGGTGCCGAAGGGAGTTGTCCCATATGGAGGGGGAGGGTCTGAAGACTAGGACTTCTGTCTTATCCGAGTTGAGTTTCAGAGAGAAGCTGCTCATCCACCCCGCGCCGTCTTTCATTGCTGTATGGAAGCTGAGTCTGCTGGTTTCAGGGTCCTGCGTGAGGGAGAAGATGAGCTGGGTATTGTCGGCATAGGATACAATGCTAGTCCACGCTGTCTGACGATGGCGGCGAGGGGGGTAGTGTAGATGTTGAAGAGCAGGGACTGAGAGTAGATGCATGTGGAACTCCGCAGTTGATATCTGTGGGTTCGGAAAGAAAAGGCAGGAGTCCGAACCTTTAGGTTTTGATGGCGAGGAAGAAGCGGAGCCAATCGAGACGGTTCCCTGTATTCTGGCAACGTGGAGTCTGGCAGCGAGGGTGTGGTGGGAGACGGTGTTGAAGGCTCTGGAGAGATTGAGTAGGATGAGGGCTGCGGTGTGGCCTTGGTCGAGGAACGTGCGGATGTTGTCGGTGGCGGCAAGGAGGGTAGTCTCGGTGCTGTGCTTACTGCAGAATCAGGATTGGAAGGGGTTGAGGATGGAGTTCTCTTTGATGAAGTTAGTCAGCTGGGCATTGTTGATCTTCTCTGTGATTTTGGCTGCAAAGGGAAGGAGAGAGATGGGTCAGTAGTTCTTCAGGTCTGTCGGGTCTCCTGAGGGTTTCTTGAGGAGGGGCTATGCTTCTGCACATTTCCAGTCATCTTGGAAAGTGCTGGATTCGAAAGTGGCATTGATGGTATTCCATATCTGGGGTGCAATGCCGTCTCTGTGGAAGATGTGCGGCTGGCAGGGGTCCGTGGGGTGCTCTTCATGGTAGTGGTGGTATCTTCTGTGGTGACCGGGGTCCAAACGGTGACGGTGGGCCGGCTGTCATTGCGGGAGGGAGGGGTGGTTTCTGGAGTCTGTTCGCTGAAGTTGTGGTAGAGGGCTTTGATTTTGAGGTGGAAGATGGAGCCCAGCTTGTTGCAGAGGTCTAGAGAGGGAGTGACGTCTCTGGCTTCACTGTGGGGCTTGGTGAATTGCTGGATGATGTTGAAGAGTTCCTTTGAGTTGCGGGAATTGGTGAGGATTTTGTTCTGAATGATGGTCTTCTTTGTGGATCTTATGTGTTCTTGTAGGTGGTCAGGTCTTCCGTGGTTTCGCTGTCTCTCCATTGTTTTTTGAGACGTCTTCAGGAGCGTCTGGGTTCTTTGAGATCGTTGGTGAACTAGGTGGCCTTTAGGGGGCATTGTCTGTAAGTGGTGCGGAGGGGTGTGAGCTTGTCTGCGCAGTTGGTGATCCAGTGGTGTAGTTCCTTGGCTGCTGAGTTGGCGTTGGTCGAGACGGGGGGTCGCAGCTGAGAGTGGAGTTGAGGTGCTCCTCAGTGACCTTGCTCCAGTTCCTTCGCAGAGGGTGAGGAGTGGGTTTGAGAGCGGTGGTGGTGTTGAAAGAGAAGTGTACACAGTGGTGGTCCATCCATAGGGGCTGCGAGGTGTGGCGGAAACGGATGTTGTTCCCACCAAAGAAGATGGGGTCGAGGGCGTGTTCTGCCTTGTGGGTCAGGGTCATCATGAGATGTTTCAGTCCAATATTAGCGTGGTTGTCCAGGAGGGTTGGGGAGGTGGGGTCACTGAGTTCACCTCGACAACCTCAGTGACCCCACCTCCCCAACCCTCCTCGAGGTGAAATTTCAGGTATCCAATGAGTATGTAGTTCGTCGAGGCGATGGCGTTGGATGAGGTCAGCAATAGTATTGGCGAATGAAGCACACGGTCCGGGGTGTCTGCAGGCAAGGGTGCTGCAAAGAGTGGTTCTAGGGTTGGTATGGTCCTGGAAGTGAAGGGGTTCGGTGGTGGCAGAGGGTTTGCTCGTGGTGGAGGTCGTGAGTCAGAGGGAGTTCTGATGTGCGATGGCGAGTCCTCCTCCTGGCTGGTTGAGGCGGTTCTTCCTCTGGATCTTGTAGCCGTCTGGAATGGCAGTGGTGATGTCGGGAACGGAGGAGGCGTTGGTCCACGTTTCCGTGAAGAAAACGACATTTGTCGAGAGGGTGTCCAGGAGGTCCTAGATCTCTACAGCATGCCTGTGCAGGGAGCGCACCTCTAGTGTTACACATGTCCTGGCTGTTCCATATGCCCGTAATATTACTCATACCTTGCATGTTACCTGTGTCGTGGGAGATGCCCCTGCCCTGGATGTTACCCATGCCCAGGATGTTACCATTGCCCTCCATGTAACCCATGTTCCAAGTGATACACCTCTTCTGGATGCTCCATATGATGTGAATGTTACCCATGTCCTGATGGTTATCCATGTCTTCCATATTACTCATGCTCACATACTACCCATGCCTTGAATGTCATGGCCAATGCCCCTGTTCTGAACGTTACCAGTGCCCTGAGCGTTACCCAGGACCTCAATAATATGCACGCGCTGGATGATACCCATATGCCGAGTGCTACCAATGCCCTGGATGTAACCCATGCACTTCATGTTACCTGTGTTCTGGGTGATGCTTCTTTCCTGAATGTTACCCATGTACTGGATGTTACCCATGTCCTGGGTGATGCTTCTTTCCTGGGTGTTACCCATTCCCTGCATGTTACCCATGCTCTTCATGAAACCTGTGTCCCTTGTGATGCTTCTTTTCTGGATGTTACCCATTCCCTGAATGTAACCCATGCTCTTCATGTTACCTGTGTTCTGGGTGATGCTTCCTTCCTGGGTGTTACCCCTGCCCAGGTTGTTACCCATGTTCTTTATGTTACCTGTGTCCGGGGTGATGCTACTTTTCTGGATGTTACCCATGCCCTGTATGTTACCCATGCTCTTCGTGTTACCACGTGTCCTGGGTGATGCTTCTTTCCTGGGCGTTACCCATGCTCAGGTTGTTACCCATGCTCTTTATATTACCTGTGTCCTGAGTGATGCTTCTGTGTTGAATTTTACCCATGCTCTTCATGTTTCTTGTCTCCTGGATCATGCTTCTATCTTGGATGTTACTGATGCCCAGGATGTTACCGATGTCCTGGATGTTACCCATGCTCTTCATGTTACCGGTGTCCTGGGAGATCCTTCTTTCCTGGATGTTACTCTTGCCCTGCCCTGGATGTTACCCATGCCCTGCATATTACGCATACGCTATACGTTACCTGTGTTCTGGGTGATGCTTCTTTCCTGGATATTACCCATGCCCTGGATGTTACTCATGCTATTCATGTTGCCAAATTTTTGGGTGATGCTTCTATCCTGGATGTTACCCATTCCCCCATGTTACCCATGTTCTTTATGTTACCTGTGTCCTGTGTGATGGCTCTTTCCTGGAAGTTACCTATTCCCTGCATGTTACCCATGCTCTTCGTGTTACCACGTGTCCTGGGTGATGCTTCTTTCCTGGGTGTTACCCACGCCTGTATGTTACCCATGCTCTTCATGGTACTTGTGTCCTGAGTGATGCTGCTTCTCTTGATATACCCATGCTCAGGATGTTACCCATGCTCTTCATGTTACCCGTGTCCTCTGTGTTGCTACTTTCATGTGTGTAACCCATACCCTGGATGTTACCTATGCACTTCATGTTATCCGTGTTCTGGGTGATGCTTCTTTCCTGGATATTACCCATGCTCAGGATGTTACCCATGCTCTTTATATTACCTGTGTCCTGAGTGATGCTTCTGTGTTGAATTTTACCCATGCTCTTCATGTTTCCTGTCTCCTGTATCATGCATCTATCTTGAATATTTCTGATGCCCAGGATGTTACAGATGTCCTGGATGTTACCCATGCTCTTCATGTTACCTGTGTTCTTGGTGATGCTTCTTTCCTGGAAGAAACCCATGCCCAGGATACTACCCATGCTCTTCATGTTTTTCGTCTCCTGGATAATGCTTCAATTCTGGATGTTAAGGGTGCCCTGGATGTTATCCTTGCTCTACTTGTTACTAGTGTCCTGGGTGATGCTTCTTTCCTGGATGTTACCCATGCCCTAGGTGTGACGCATGCTCTTCATGTTACTTGTGTCCTGGGTAATGCTTCTTTCCTGGATGTTACTTCCACCCTGAATGTTACCCATGTCCTCTGTGATGGTTTATTCTGGATGTTACCCAGTCCATGCATGTTACCCATGTTCAGGGCCGGCTTTAACACTGGTGGCGCCCTGTGCGACAATGTTTGTTGGCGCTCCCCCAATGACCTCCACTGCCACAGATTCCCTCACTAAAACCCTGTAACAGTGCCCCTCAAGTCTACACAAGCACTTTCTCTAACAACATTCATTCATTTTTATCGCACCACTCATAACAGTTTAAGATGTCAGGACACTTTACATCATACACACATTGCACAGAGCCAATCATGTGTGTGTAAATCAGTGTATGGGAAATGTTACATCATATAGGACTACGAGGTGTAGTGTGGGAGGGACACATATTTGATTCTGGTAGGCAACATAGTTTAAGTCCTTACTCTGGAAAAGCGCAAATTCAGAATTTAAAACATAACATAATTGTTGGGGCTGCTCTTTAATAATAAATATTGTTTTCTACCCAAATGAACCCTTTTGGCAAGATAAGGATAATGAAAGACTGGGCAAAAAAACATATAGCACTAACATATACCTTGCAGTTTGCATTCAGCTCGTTGATGACAGTTAATAGCTCAATGTTCTATGTTAGGATTTTTACTTATAAACGACAAGTAACAAAAGGAGCTCTCTTACAGAATCAGTAACCCACTGACCTACTTACATTATATGCACTTTGTTTATCTGCATAGTACACGTTCTTAGCAGGAGGCCTTTTAACCCTCTGCACTACCTACGGACAAGTCAAAACTTCCACTAGACTAACGTCCAGTCTCTTACCAGGAAGACGATTAATCACAGAAATTATCTTGACATTTGAATTGATGCCTGATAATTTCTTGAGGCCAGGAACACGGCACCAGGTGCTTATAAAATGATAATATACTTGCAAAAACGACACCCTCCCCTCCCCCCCAAGTCAGCACCCGGTGCGGTGGCACCGATCACACCGCCCTGGAGCCAGCCCTGCCCATGTTATTCATGTTACCTGTGTCCTGGGTGATGCTTCTTCCCTAGATGTTACCCATGGCCTGGATGTAACCCATGTCCGGTGTGATGCTTTATCGTAGATGTTACTCTTGCCCTGAGTGTTACCCAGGTTCTTCATGTTACCCGTGTCCTTGGTAATTGTAGGAGGCTGGCTCTTCATATAGTGCAAGGAGTCCAATGAGATCCATTTTGATATACAGAGGCAAAAGATTTGTGGTCATGTGAGTGAGCATTAAGACTTATCAGAGGGTAGTGCTAAGCATTTGTTGTATTCATAGAGGCAATAAATGATACACACTCTTAAATCTCTAAATCTGAGACCAATTTCTAAAAACAAAACTGATTTTAATATACTTTTTCAGAACAAAAACTTAATTCTACAGTAAGCACTTTTCAAGATATGAATTTTTCAAGTACGCAAACTAAATCACTTTTGTGCTCAATTACGCACCACTGAAATCAGTTGATGAAACAGAAATTTACATATAAAATCATACTGCTGGATTTCGAGCTTCCCTTTCAGGATTTAGGTAAGTAGCAAGGCAAGGCCCATAGTTCCAACAGCGGATTCTTTGGAGCGTTCCAGATTCGGCCAGGAGGAGGGTGGGGAGGTTGTTAGAAGCGGATGTATGACGTTACAACGCATGCTTTTACCACGCATGCTGTTACAACGCAGTTTTTACTACACATACCATTACAACGCATTACACTTTGGGGTGCTGGATAGTGAATAGTTTAATTTACTATTCCAACTCCAGTCCCCGTGGACACTAGGGAAGGTGTTGGATAGTAAATTAAACGTATTCCTTATCCTAGAGCGCCCCCCAGTGTAATGCATTGTAATGGTATGCGTAGTAAAATCTGCGTTGTAACAGCACTGCGTGGTAAAAGTTGCACTGTAAAGGATGTTTCCCTTAGAAGCTGGTGTTGTATGAAGAAGGGGGCCACCTGGAACTACACTGCACAAGGGGACTTAAATGTAAGTCTGAGGGGTCCCACTTGAGGGAGCAGGTCGCAAGGGTCTCAGAACGATGGTAGCACAGCTGGTTCCTCAGTAAACAGGTCAGGCGGGCTGGATGCAGAGCAGAGATGTCACCCAGGTAAGACGCGTCAAGATGTCCTCATGGTCAAGGGCAGCCACTTGGAGAGGTAATTTCAGGACAGCTGGGTCACTCATGGCCAAGACGTGTAGTCTGCAATTGCAGTTTGCATAGTCTTGGTCAAGATTCTCGGGGTGGCATAATTTGTACCCATCTGGTGCATGCTTGCCACGATAGTGAGGCCTCACTTTACAGAGCCTTTAGGACTTCCCCAATGTGGATCAGGTTATCCTGCCAGGTGGAGCTAAAGACAGCAATGCCATCAAAATATGCTGCACTAAAGAACTCTAATCCAGCAAGGACTTTGTCCACCAGCCACCATGGGCATTCTTTAGTCCAAAACGAAACACAGTATACTTATAGTGCCCATCTGGGGTTGAGAATGACCCACAGGGCATCGGCTGATTTTTCTTTGGCACCATGGGTCAGACCTGTCTGCAAGTACCATGAAGTGACATCAAAAGTACTGATATATTTGTCTGTCCCTAATCTATCTATTAATTAATCAGCCTTAGGAATTGGAAGTGCATCACTTTTTGTCACATCATTGAGGACCCTGTGTTCCACAGAAAACCAAATTTTTATCTTTGCCCCCTGGTAGTGAGGTTTGGGGACTAAAACATCTGGGCTAGCCCAGGGACTCTCTTAGGCCTCAATTACACCAGCAACTTGCTTACTTCAGCCTGGATGCTCTCTTTGACAAGATAAGACTACCTGTAGATTTTATTTTTGACAGGAAGACTGTCACCAGCGCCCACATCATGTGTACACCAGTTAGTCGAGGAGAAGAGCTCTGCAAACTGATTTCAGACTTGCCTGCAATCAGTCTGCTGTTGGGCACGGAGGGTGTCTAGCAAGATCACTCCTTCAACTGACCCATCCTTAGGGTTATTTCAGAGGAGGTCATGGAGAGGTTCTTTCTGATCCTCATCTTTGACCACACGCATGGTTATTTAAGCGATGTCATGATAGAGTTTAAGGTGGTATGAGCTAAGGTCCACTGTGTGGATGACCTCCCCTTTTCTCTCAAGGATAGCATAGGGCCTAGCCCATTCGTCCTGGAGAGCCCTGGGAGCCACAGGCTCCAAACTCCATACCTTCTGCCCTGTTTGGAACACCACCATGGCAGCCTTCTGGTCATACCAAAGCTTCAGGAGCTCCTGGCTTGCCACAAGGTTTTAGCTTGCTTTTTTTCATATACTCAGACATCCTGAAACGAATGCCAAATATATAACCCACAATATTTTGCTACGTTCTTTTAAGAGGTCTCTCCCATCTTTCATCACAAGATACAATGGTCCTCTTACAGTATGACCAAACAAAAGTGGGAAAACCCTACTCTATTTTGAGGCACCTCTCTGTAAGCAAAAAGCAGGTTTGGTTTCAATACGTCCAACTCCTGCTGAGCTTTTCAGTGAGTCCACTAATCACACCTTTTAGGGTCTTGTGAAATCTTTCAACAATCCCATTTGTCTGCCGATGTTATGGGGTAGTTAACATATAAGTCACTCCACAGTCAGTCCACATGTTTTTTGAGTATGCAGACATGAAGTTTGTACCTCTGTCTGATTCTGGCTCCTTTGATACCCCAACCCTGGTTAAAAAAAAAAAAGAATAGAAGGGCCTTTGCCACTGCAAGAGCAGTGGTAGTCCTATGGTCCTATGGGGAATTTCCTCAGGAGACCCAGTGGCATGCCCCACTACCACCAGTACAAATAGGTTTCCTGATGCTGTAGGAGGGTCGAGGGAGCCAATAAATGTAAATCCCAGCCCACTCAAAAAGTACCTCAACCACTGGAAGTAACATTAAGGAGGCATTTAGGTGGCGGTTTGACAGGTGGCACAGGAGTTACAAAACTCCTTCTGGGACATTCCTGGCCAGTAGAAGTGGTGTACGAACCTACTCCAAGTTTTGGTCTGGGCAAGATGCCCAGCTAGGTAAATGAAATGGGCCACTGTCAGGAGAAACACTCTCCTGGTGGCAACAGGTTTGGCGTCTATGGCCTCAGTGTAAAGAAGTCCCTCCTCCCAGTAGGTCCTGTGGAAACCACTGACACTTCCCTTTACCAGATCTGCAGCTTGTTGCATCAGGCTTTATTTTCCCAAATTTGCCACTTTTTATTCTATGGAAATAAATTCGGACTATGGCTATTGCTGCAACTTCCTTGTTTTGGCATAGTTCTAGGGCGCGTCTTGCATTTGCTGATTGCCAGCAGGGCTCCAATGACGACGGACTGGATTGTGTCTAACCTCTAATTCTGACAATTTATTGACTGTATAATTAATTAAAATCGTTACAGTAAAATCAGCAATGAAACAATTTCTTGTATATATAAAAAATAGATAGTTAAAAAACTGAGTTTAAAAGCTAGTGCTAAAATCAGAACTGTAATTAGTTACATCATTTACTAGCATTAAGTATTTTATTCGAATGACTGAGACCCACATGATTGTCCGTTCCCCAACTTATGTGCCTCGGAGTAAGTCTGTTGCAGGTGAGCGTATAAGCTACTGTCGATGGTGCATTGAGTTTCTTGCTAGGTGCGTTGTTTTCTTGGAAGGGGACGTGCAAATGGGACACTGACAATGGAGCTGCGTGAATGGATCCCGTCCGCTGTGGCCCACAGCTTTTAGGGCCAGCCTGATTTGGTGGATGAATTTCGCCAGTCTTGCCAGGATCATTGTGCTGGTATTACACAGACATAGTGCTGATGCTTCGCTACAAGACTTAATATTCGTGCTGAGGCAAATTGGGCGCAGCAGTCGCCGGCGGTCGTTGTTGAGGTTTGGGCAGCAACAGAGAAGGTGCAGCCAGGATTCCTTCTTGTAGGTACACAATCTGCACGTTATTGATTCCCCATTTCGGGCCCAAACGGGATTGAAATCAGCTATCCCCAGCATGGTCAGCCTCATGTATAAAATGTTGCTTCGGGTCTGAATTGTGAGGGACTCACTTAGGTAGGGTTGTGCTGTTCCTGCCCTATATGAGTCATTTAGTGGGGCCAAATGCGGGCTTCGGCGAAGTGATTTGTGGTCAAGGTCGAAGGAAGTTTCGCGCACTTGTCTATTAATGGCTTTCTTCCATGCGCTCAGGGGGATGTTCTGCCTCTGCATGCTTTCTTCCTCGATCTTCAAGACTCGTATTGCCTTTCCCAGCCTTGTGTGCCATTCCGAACCTGGCCGCTCGAAGATAGTGTCGTGTATTTCTATAGGTTCTGAATCGATCCCCCTATTCCTGACCCTATTCTGGTTAAGCTACCTAGCTAGTTAACTAACAGTCAGCCCATGAGGCAAGAAAACCCCCATGATGCAGATACCGTTATCTGACGCAGTCACACTACGGCACAGGAACGTGTTTTCTGATTAGGTCATAACGCTTGAGATCTAATTAGACAAGCGACATTCCTCCAGCCCCTGATAAGGCATACGACGTTCTCATAACAAATCAAACCTATGACAACCTGGATAATCCGTGCGGCCATTGTTTTGATTTCACAGAGAACTTTAGTAAAGAATGTGCTAACGAGCAAGTCGTATGACATCTTTATTGACGTACCTATGTCCATCCTTACGTCAATCCCGGCACCTTTAAGGTATAAATATTGCCGACCTTGCCCTATGCAAACACACGCGTGGTGACAAGACGGAGCAGCCATACTTGCCGAAGCCGAGAGCAGAAGCAGACCCCGCAGGCAGCAGCCCCGCCTTCCTGATGCGCTGAGAGACGCGCTGCTATCTCAAGCCGAGAGACCCAGCACCGGCGCTTCTGGGCAGCCCTCGCAGGCAGCCTGGAATATCGAGAGCAGACAAAGAGATACCATTCCTCATTCATCCTAAATTCCAGGTACAGAACTGAATAACCCCTCCTAGAGAATTCTTTAGTTATTCACTTGGCAAAAACAAACTTAAACTAAACTGTAACTTTCTATTCCCGCCCACGCATTAGACTTAGGTCAGGTACACGGGGTAGGCGTATTTAGAAACACCAGTTGAGTACGTTTAGTCAAATGTATATGTGTATGTAAATATATTTTAATCATTTTAAACATCATATGGCTCAGAAACCATATCAATGTTTTTACAGTATTATTTTATACTATTGCTTCTAATGTATGCACTTTACTTAACTATAAGTATTGCAATAATATCGATCCATTTCTCTTGTACGAGAAAAGAGACTGATCAATAAATAACATCTTTTATTGAACACGCCCGTCTCTTCCTTTTCTCTACTTTCTGATGAGACTAAGAATGCACGTACTGACTGAGTAAAATAATTGCCTTGTGCTCACACGACTCTCGAGATTGACTCTTGATTAGGGGAGAGCAAAGTTGTCATGTTCTATGGTTGTCAGAAACTAAATCCCTTCTTGTCTAATCAGGGGAGTTAATCCTTCCTTGAACATTCGAGAAAGTTTCTAGCGAACTCTGAGCTTAGCTGGCAAACCCAAAAATTAAGTCTAGTATCGACAGTAGTAGACCTAGTTAACGTCTGGCCTAGGCCTTTACTGCTGTAGGCACTATTCCAATGCGCAGAGCCTATTGGGAAAATAGGAGCTACACTACATGGCGCCCAACGTGTTTGGAAAGGGCGATAAAACTAACGTAAGACATTTAGAGTAACTCAGTCGTGCTTTCTCACTCAGACCCCTTTTCCCAAATACTCCAAAGACGTCTGGAGTGGGTGAAAGGTTATTATATCCTCCAAAACCTCGCAGGAGGGAACTCCTATGTATGGTTCTTGGTCTAGTCAACGTTGAAGGATAAAACAGTTCCAAAATATTGTGCATCTAATCTCTGTTTCCATAAAGAAACCTGATCTGCAAACAAAAATAATACCATCCTGTCAGTAAAATGGGAGACAGCGATGGAGAAAGAGAGGCAATTAGATTAGCTACTGAAATAGCAGATGCTGATGCTACCATGCAAGCAGCAGACGCGGATATAATACTTATTCCGGTCATTAAAAGGAGATCTATAACCTTAAAACTTATAGAAAATGGACTGACACCTAGAGGTGGCACAGTCATATTCGTAATTGAGGCACACGAATATCGGCAGACAGAGGTATACTATACATGGATACATTTTCCAGCAGCAAATGCTGTAACAGAGTACTTCCACTATTACAAAGTAGAGGAACCTCCTGAAACGTACACTCCTTTCGAGGAGGTGGAAGTACCACTCAAATTCCAAGAGCATTTGCTCTTATTTGATGGCGCCCTAATACATAACAATCACATTACAAGGCTCGGTCCTTTAGGAAGACCAGGAGCAACGTGGCCGGTCCTAGCCGGATACACACCACATCCAGACATCGAAAGAATGCCTGCAGCAGAGCTATTAATACAGCTAAAACAACTACTAAAAATTCATAGACAATTAGTTCAGTATGTAATGCGGACTTCAACAATTCAGCCAGCGATTAAAATTCCACAGCTGACCCCTCACCAGGGGAACACAAATAAAATCACACCACAGAACATCCAATCCTGCCTAGGTAAAGTTCCAGCTAAACGGGAACAAATACCATTCTGGTTGGCACAGAAAATTACCCAAATAGAGGCGGTGTTTCCTGACACCACCCCATTAGAAAAACACAGGATTCTGACTATATGTCTCCCAATGGGAATCGCACCACACATTGAGGACTGTGACACTTGGGGTACAGTCTTTGCTTCCATCTACACAAAAACGCACGGTGTCCCATCCATTTCGGTGATACCAGATGTGCTAAAACAAATTCAAGATGAATACGGTCCAGAACCTGCTTTAACTCTTGGTATGAAATTACTGAAAGACTTCAAGCAGGTCTCGGCTATATTACTAGCCAACATAAAGGGTGAAGCAGCAAACGTGGCGATCCGCCAGAGGTTAAAAGAGACAGATATAGCAGACCAACCAGCTGAAATTGCCAGAATCATAGAAAAATCCTATGAAGAACTAGGCAGAGATAGTCTAGGTGGAATACCAGTAAAACCGCAACTGACTACAAGTCCAGAAAAAATATTTTTTAATAATAATTCACCAAAAAAGAACTGGGATGGAAATAAACAATCCAATCCTAAAGAAAAGAAACTCCAGTCCAGAGGAAGGTCTCCTAGGCGAAGAGAGAAATCTCCGAACCCGAGACAAAGGTCACCTCAGAGTGAACCCTCTGGGAATAGATATAACCTTAGAAATAGGGATAATATTAAAAAACCTGATAGATATCAAGACATTGATACACGTCCGTCTCAATCTTTTCAGAATTCCTCGCAGAAATCGGAAAGAAGAGGACGATCAGAAGAGCACGCCAAGTCCAAAGACAAGGAACCTGCTCAACTGAAAAAGAAATCACAATTTCCAAAAAAGAAGGTAGCCAGTATCAAGGTAGTTAACAATGCCGAGAATACTGAGGACACAACTGAAAAACGGAGAATGGGCTCAGACAATGCTAGACAGCGCAGCAGAGGTGAGCATAGCTCGCAAAGTCCTTATGAATCATCTGGAGACAGTGGACACGAATGAATACCTTCAAGTGGAAACTGCAGATACCAGAGTTAGCAAGCCCCACAAAATATACGAGATAACATTACGTATAGAGGGAGATAAGACTAGGAAAATAAGGGGACTATTTTGGGATAACCTATCCAAGGGCTATGACATCCTTCTAGCTGAAAAAGACTGGCCACCGGAGTTTGTCAGGGAGTGCCCTCATGGCGAAGAAGTAATTATGCCTGCCTTCTCGAATCAAATACCGATTCATAAAAAATATACACTTGCTAGAAAGTGGGCAGTGGCCTTAGCACCTGCTTTATATAAAAATCATGTAGGATGGGATGAGGATTCTCCTCCTCACAAAGTCCAGTTAAAATCACAACCTACTGCACAAAGGCAGTACCCAATTAAGCAAGAAGCTAAAAAACAAGTAAATGAAATACTAGATCAGCTAGAATACCAAGGGGTGATTGAAACTTGCACCTCACAAATGAACAATCCTTTGTTTCCGGTCTCCAAACCAGACAATTCGTACCGTCTAGTTTTGGATTACCGACACCTTAACACATGTTGCAAAACTTTTGCAGTGCAAAACTCACACAGTGCTGCACTAATGAATAACATAGTGCGCAAAAAATACAAAACAACCTTGGACATCTCCAACGGATTCTTTTGTCAAAACATAGCACCAGAGAGCAGATATTTAACAGCTTTCTCAGTAAATGGCACTCAAAAACAATTCTGTCGGTTAGCCCAGGGGTACAAGAATAGCCCGGGGGTATTCTCAGCGAGAGTAACAGAATTACTACAACAATATGATGATGAAGCATTATCTTATGTCGATGACATTTACTTAACAGATGATGACTTGGAGACTCACTTGAAAAGAGTGAACACCATAATACTTGGTTTCGCTGCAGAGGGTTACAAATTCAACTTCAAAAAGTCCAGAATTGCCCATCTGACGGTCCTATTCTTAGGATATGAGTTATCAAGTGAAGGCAAAAGCCTGGCAGACAATTTCCTAGAGAAATGTGCCGTAATCCAAGCTCCTAAAACACTAAAAAACCTACAGTCAATTCTAGGCTTCCTAAATTTCGGAAGAACTTACATTGCAAATTACGCAGAAAGGGTCAAACCCCTTTACGATCTAATTAAACCAGATTTTAAAAGATCCAGTTGGACTCAAGCACACACAGAAATTTTGAGATCCTTACAAACAGACATGCTAATTAAAACAAAATTAGAAACCCGTGATAATACACGCAACCTTGTGATCCGAGTCATCCCAGGGAGATACGGATTCACATACCTAACCTCTAATGAGGGAGATAAGGTACCAATTGCATTCAAATCACATTTGTACACAAAAGCTGAACAGAGATTCAACAACAAAGGAAAAATTGTTCAAGCAGTTCAAACCGCAATAGCTAGAGAAAAAGACATAGCTGACGGTAGACATATCACAGTCAGAACAGCAGAATCAGCTTTTGAGGCATTAACAACACCGTGTAATTTACCAACAACAACATTGGATCCAGAATGGTTACAATGGGTAAATTCAATCACAACGGACAAAGTATATTACTTCTTTGATCCAGAACTAGAAGAATTAAAAAATCTAAAATATGAAAAAACGTATCCTCTGCCAATCGACATTCTGCCTCTACGACATTACGCCTGTGTAATCTATACAGACGGACATGCTCAACCCTCCGTTTGGGGAGAACATGCATACAATCCCACATGTGAGATTACAAAAGAAGTGTGGCACGGAGGTAAACTAAGACCTCTATTAACAAAATCACACTCAGTAGAAACTAATTCAGAACTACAAACTGAAATATTAGCTTTGAAAATGGCGCTAGATAATGCGGATCGCGAATTCCCGACACTTATAGTGTCAGATTCATATTTCTGCGTCAAAGCATATAACAAGGATTTGCAGACATGGATTCAGAACGGTTACAAAGATGACACAGGTGCACCAATAAAGCAGAGACTTCTCTGGGAACAAGTAGCTCTTTTGAAAAAAGAACTACCAAAGACTCACGTGACACACTCACTGAGTCACCAGCGTGATGGCGTTCACGTTGTAGGGAATTCATTGGCTGAAACAGCCGCAGCGGCAGCCAGTAAACCGGCTCCCGTAGATCGAAAAAAGCGTACATTAAAATACATTGACAGCGAAACATTGCTGGCAGTAAAAACGTCATCAAAAGGCGACTGCTCGGCGTTACCGATCAACTATCCACTCAATTACACATACATCATAGATGCAAACTCCATTCCTTTTGCTCGAATCCCTGAAGTGGGGGATAGAGTGATTCCAAACATGGACAGGAGAAACTTGTTAATCGCAGACGCACACATGGGCGAGGGTCTCAGACACCTTAAATTAAAGGATTCTCTGGAAGAATTACAATCACGGTACTGGTGGCCAGGCATGAGCCTGCACTACACCATGTTTGTAAAAAACTGCCCAAACTGCAACAGAGATCGCAGTGGGGAGAGAAGCAGTTTAATACCTCGTCGTATCAAGGCAGATAACATCACCACTAAAAAGAATGGCTTGCGATTAACATATACAGGCTAGTTCCCACTTATAATGTAGACCCACAACACTCGGCTGACGTCCGGACTGTTATACAAGATTTGCGAGTCTAAATGGCATATACGCTAAGAGCATGCTACGTTCGACCATTTTTTTTTACTTTTCTCAGGCAATCCAGCCTGGGGGGGGAAAGAATGGCCAAATGAGCACAGCCCAGCGGGAATCTTCTCACTTCCTTCCTGAGGGTATGGGATGGTGTAAAGAAAAAACCAAGACAGAAAGCAATCTATAATAGAAAGGATATTAGGTTCGGGAGCTGGGTGGGTCAAACATCTAATAAGTGTCCAACGTAGTCTTAATAACTTGCCAAGAAATTCTCTGAAGGGATTCAGTCCGTACGAATTAATATTCGGAACTAGGATGTTGATCTCTGACCTTGATAGTCAGACTTCAGTGGTAACAGAAAAAAGCTTTGATGTCAAAGACCGTTTGGCTATTTTGCAGGACTTAAACAAAACAAGAAAAGACCTGAGCAACATACAGTTGAAAGAACAGCCAACGACCACTGAAGAATCACCACCTGTCCCAGCAAGACCTGTCTGGATTCCAAAAGTGGGGGATCTAGTCAGGGAAAAGATCGCGGTAAAGAAGGAATTTGGGCCTTCTTACAGAAAAGCAGTTCCTGTCTTGTCTGTCAACGGGACAAGATCAGTTGTACTACCGCCACTTGCTGGAAAAAAGGAGAACCGAGTTGTATCCATCGACCTGGTAAAACCACAACATGTGGCCGATAACCAACAGTAGGCCAAGTGGACTCCCAATAAGTAGCAGAACACCAAGGTTTGCTACCAGTACAGAGGTCCTATCAAAGAGGCTCATCACATTCGAAACGCCTACAGAAGAACAACAAGGACTATGCAACAATGCAATAGAACTTAGACCTCTGAAAACCCAAATAAAGACATTTAGCAGAGACACACCAATCTATACAGAAGTACCAAGTGAAAATGCGAGAAACAAAAATCCTGAACCAATTGGAACAATTGACAGAACTGCATCCGGTTACTTCATCAACTTCGATGATTCCTCTGACGGCTTCAGCGAACAAAAGACACAGCCATCATCAAAATCCTTTAAAGACAAAGCTAAGGAACTTTTGAAACAACTGAAAGAAACATATCTAGTTTCTCCATGGATTGAATTTTGGGTGGGTTTTGGTGCATTTATCCTCATACTTTGGCTCATCATGGTATTTACCTTGGGACGCTTCATTGAGGGAAAATATGCTAAAATGGACACAGCAAGTCAGAACATCAACTTGGTCCTCAAACCACACACATCTTCACACGTCGAGAAAAGAGAACTTTCTTCAGAACTTTCTTCAGCCAACTTCACAGCAATTCCAATATCTGGTGGGGTAGCCTGGGACAACACTGACTATGAAATTTATGGTCCGGTCGAGATCCTGAAATATCCACACCAAATCAAGATCTCTTTGAGTGACTTTGCAAAACCAAACTCATTTGCTGATGATTGGGACTTTGAAAGTATAAACAATATGATGTCTGACTTAGTAATGTCTGCTAAATTTACAAAACATGATTATTTGCAGGGTTCTACAAATTATGACAGCATGTACTGCTATAACCATTATGGTAACCATTTCTTGCATAAATCTGCACAACCTAGAAATGTTTTAAATTTTAATCAATGGGAACAGTGTGCTACACCTCCAAGAGGGAGCTCTAGAACCGTGTATGGCAAATATTCATATTTTTCAGGTTTTAACATAACTAATGCTGAAACATTTTATTACAAATTGTCAAACAAGACAGGGATGAAAACCATGATAACCAACACAAAATTGATATATTCAGATTCTTTCTTTGAAAAAATGAATACCTTTGGATTTGATTATTGGGACAAACATGTTGATTTGAAAAGTGTTTGGGGTACAAAAGAATGGCAAGTACAGGGTATAGAAGCCTTGTTTAGAGCCTGCATGATCCCAGAACAAATGATATTTTTAAATGACACCGTTCAACAAACCACCTGTCTTGGCTTAGCCAAAATCAAAGATTTAAATAACCTGTCTATTCCAAAGCCAACAATGTTTAGCAATAACTCTGAAACAGATGAAGAAATAGACATAAACCATATACTTAACCAAAACAGAACACATCCTGATTGGAAACAATGGTTGATCTGGCCCACAGATACAAATAACTGTCAAGATAGATTCCTGAATAAAACACAGGGTTTCAAAATGAACAGGCCAGACCCTAGATATCCCCAAAGACATCACCCAGGGATAATAACAACCTACAGTGTGGGCAAATTATGCCTTCAATGGCTACAAACTTCCACACTGCCTGAAATTAAGCAACACCTAACTTTACTTACTGATGGTGCTGACTTGCGTGATTTCATACTGGGACCACGCAAACAGCGTCATAAGCGTTTCATAGCAGCCTCTGTATATGCAGCATACAATGAGGCCTGGAAGGTTACTCAAATTGAGACAGCAGAGAGAATACGGGAAATTGACCGTATTAATTTGGAAAAATCACTTTCTGTAGTGGACAATGGGTTAATGACTCTGTCCTCCAGAATTTTTTCATTGGACAGCATTGTGTCTTCAGCAATCGATATATTATCGCAAGACTTACTGTTATTACAACATGGTCAGTCACAATTGCGTTCTATTGTACAGCTTGGCTGGACGTTACAAAATCTGCGTTCAGGCTATGTGCCTTGGCGTTTAATCAACACAACGTCACTATTCCAAATCTTTAACCTTACTGATAGACAAATCGGTATGGCTCAGAAGGGTGCTGATTATACAATCTTGAGCATTGAAAAACTAGAAAGATTACCGTTGACAATGTCAGAACGACCTGTCAGTGAATGGATAATCCACGGAATCATAAATATTCCAATCTCAACCTTCAGGTTTCAATACTGCCAAAAATATATACAGGCTGGCATGTACGAGAAATTGGGAAAGGGGTACCTTAAAACAACATGGAACCTGCCCTATTCACATGCATGTGTCAGTAACAAAGGACAGAAAGTGTTTCTTAGTGGCAACAATTGTGCTATGTCACTAAGCGGCACGCTTCTGTGTAACGGTATTAGTTTGCACGGAGCCTGTGAAGGGAATTCATACAACCTTTCATGTCACCAGCAAGGCGCACCTGCAACTGAAATAGAACCATTCTTTCAAAGACTCTATAATGGGAGTTACATTCTTATTGTAGACCGCAGATGCTGTAGTCTTATGCCCGGGACTCCTTATCTCGTCACTACGACGGCGAAGGTCAAGTGCTGTGGACGTTCTTTGTTTCCCAGCTCCTTTCCAGACAGGGAGGCAAGGGCATGGCCCAGTTTGAAAATTACTTCTATTCGAATAGACACTTTAAGCAGAATGAAAACAGTGCTTCTTCAGACGCCTACAAGGCTCACGTCATCTAAAGAAACGTATGATCTACAAGTCGCAAGGACGACTGCAGAGATACATACATTATTATCAACTAATTCCCCCGTACATTTCGCGGAAATCCTGAGCGAAATCTTAAATATTTCTGATACCACAGGGGTCTCAAAGGTATTTAAGATAGTATTTTCGATGGCATTAACACCATTCAAAGCCATACTGGGTATTTTTCCAGACTTCGTTCATTCGATTTTTGGCGGACTTCCCCTGATCCTAGGACTAATTGCAGGAATCCTATTCCTAGTCCTTATTTTTCGTTATGGCAACCCATGTCACAGATCAAACTCTCGCGACAATGGAAGATACGATCCTAGCCATTGGATACCGGGACCGGATATCAAAAATCCTGGGACTATCCCGGCTTAGAGACCTAAACATGACTTGGTTTCTATCATTTCGACCAATGTGGCAAAGGTGTGTTTTACCTGTACTAAGGTGTCTGCTATGCGGAGAAGAATGCGTGTTAGACACCTGTCTGACGCTACAATCGGATGCGCCGGTGGATGCAGATACACTGTTGGTTCCTACCAAGGTTTACGCACTGTGCTGCCCTCAAAGGCTGCCAATTCTGATGACGGCATTCCTGGAATCTTCACCACTGCGATTGAAGAGTAGTGAAGTTCAAGATGAAAGCAGCATCGAACAGGTACGACCTTCTGTCAGCAATGCAAATCAGAATGTCAATGGAGACAATCATGCGCATGAATGCATGGTTACCCCTATTTCCGACTTAGAGGAACTTTCCCATGAAGCTGTTGACAGTTTTTTCGAAAGCCTGAATGATATGATGTTCTCTCCGGAACAGAAATAGAGACTTTTGAGTAAACTCGCACACGGCGTTCCCTGAATTCGGCCTTCAACTTTAAAAATAAAGTCACATGAACAATTACAATCCAGTTCACGGACAGCAACTTTTTTCAGCAAGCCCCTAAAATATTTTTCTATATATTTTTTCCCGGGACACTGATTTTCTGCTTAAAGTAAGAGACTATTCCTAGAGAACTAAGATTTCTATTTTAGATACTTTATAGACTTTATAGACTTTAGCTGCCCGCTGGTATGTTCGCAATAGATTTTATGTGATGAAATGGTTTCGACTTTTTTTCTGTATAGCCATATTAAGAGCCATTTCATGTGTATTTCTCATATACCAACAATCAATAATGCATAACAATGCGTGTTCACTTTTGCATCTAATTCATAGCTTAAGTGCATACAATATATATGACTGCAATTTTTCAGTATATTTGAAAATTTCAAAATGCATTTATGTATTTTGGGGTGGTAAGGTATACACTATACTCTATAGTATGTTGTACTATGTTATACTATGCATAGATTAGTAGATATGACCATAGTTAGCGTGGAGTGGGTGTCGTGTATTTCTATAGGTTCTGAATCGATCCCCCTATTCCTGACCCTATTCTGGTTAAGCTACCTAGCTAGTTAACTAACAGTCAGCCCATGAGGCAAGAAAACCCCCATGATGCAGATACCGTTATCTGACGCAGTCACACTACGGCACAGGAACGTGTTATCTGATTAGGTCATAACGCTTGAGATCTAATTAGACAAGCGACATTCCTCCAGCCCCTGATAAGGCATACGACGTTCTCATAACAAATCAAACCTATGACAACCTGGATAATCCGTGCGGCCATTGTTTTGATTTCACAGAGAACTTTAGTAAAGAATGTGCTAACGAGCAAGTCGTATGACATCTTTATTGACGTACCTATGTCCATCCTTACGTCAATCCCGGCACCTTTAAGGTATAAATATTGCCGACCTTGCCCTATGCAAACACACGCGTGGTGACAAGACGGAGCAGCCATACTTGCCGAAGCCGAGAGCAGAAGCAGACCCCGCAGGCAGCAGCCCCGCCTTCCTGACGCGCTGAGAGACGCGCTGCTATCTCAAGCCGAGAGACCCAGCACCGGCGCTTCTGGGCAGCCCTCGCAGGCAGCCTGGAATATCGAGAGCAGAGAAAGAGATACCATTCCTCATTCATCCTAAATTCCAGGTACAGAACTGAATAACCCCTCCTAGAGAATTCTTTAGTTATTCACTTGGCAAAAACAAACTTAAACTAAACTGTAACTTTCTATTCCCGCCCACGCATTAGACTTAGGTCAGGTACACGGGGTAGGCGTATTTAGAAACACCAGTTGAGTACGTTTAGTCAAATGTATATGTGTATGTAAATATATTTTAATCATTTTAAACATCATATGGCTCAGAAACCATATCAATGTTTTTACAGTATTATTTTATACTATTGCTTCTAATGTATGCACTTTACTTAACTATAAGTATTGCAATAATATCGATCCATTTCTCTTGTACGAGAAAAGAGACTGATCAATAAATAACATCTTTTATTGAACACGCCCGTCTCTTCCTTTTCTCTACTTTCTGATGAGACTAAGAATGCACGTACTGACTGAGTAAAATAATTGCCTTGTGCTCACACGACTCTCGAGATTGACTCTTGATTAGGGGAGAGCAAAGTTGTCATGTTCTATGGTTGTCAGAAACTAAATCCCTTCTTGTCTAATCAGGGGAGTTAATCCTTCCTTGAACATTCGAGAAAGTTTCTAGCGAACTCTGAGCTTAGCTGGCAAACCCAAAAATTAAGTCTAGTATCGACAGTAGTAGACCTAGTTAACGTCTGGCCTAGGCCTTTACTGCTGTAGGCACTATTCCAATGCGCAGAGCCTATTGGGAAAATAGGAGCTACACTACAATAGATCTCAGATGATATTTTAAAGAGTTGGCCGGAGTCCTTAATATTCGTAAATATTGCTTTATAGTCTCACCCTGACATATCAGGTCTGGTCTTGCAAGGCCGAGCTCCAGTCTTAGCCTGGTTTTTCTTGCCAGCTTTGGAATTTGTAGCACTGATTTATATGCCTTGGCCTGAGCAAGATTGAGAAGAGTATCCAGTTTCCCGGGGAAGGCTAGGTGGCCATAGCTGATTGCTGGAAGAAGTTTTGCTCTAAGGGCTATCAGAATAGGGCTGGCGGAAGGGCTAGTCAGGTTCTGGCTGAGTTGTCTTAATGCGTGGATGACCTTATTGGCTGTAGAGCTCTGCTGGTTTATATGAATGTTCGCCTTGGCCCGCTCCGTGAGCCAGACCCCTAAGTAGTTATATGAGGCCACCGAACTAATTAGATCGTTCCCCAATTGCCACTGTGCTTTCTTTTTCCGTTGGTAGGGCCCAAAGATAATGACCTTGGTTTTCCCTTGGTTAACTGTCAAGTTGTTTGCTATGTTGAAGCTGTTTAAAGCGTTTAATGCTCTTTGTAGTCCCACCTTTGTATGGTCCAGTATGACTATCATCGGCGTACTGGAGAACAGGAAGCCTCAAGGTTCCTAATCTTGGGGCTATTAGGCTGCGCCTTTTAGTGCCTCTCCCAGGTCCGCCGTATATAAGTTGAAGAGGGTGGGGGCCAGCACGCACCCTAGCTTCAGCCCGTTCTCTATGCTTATTTTGGGGGAGACTGTACGGGCACTTGTTTTTACCCTCACCCAGGTGTCCTCATGTAATGACCTTATTGCCTTCAAAAGATTTGGAGGGATGCCCCACTTTTCTAGTTTCCACCATAGTCGTTTTCTGACTACTTTGCCGAAGGCGGTGCTGTAGTCCACGAAGCAGCAAAAGAGTGGGAGGTGGTTCTTCAATGTTGCCTGGGCTGAAATGTGTGCGAGCGCCATGACATTGTCCATTGTTGATGCCTGGGGCCTATAGCCTGTCTGGTCTGGCTGGGGCCTAAAGCCTGTCTGTCTAACCTCTACTTAGGTCACTTAGCATCACACCTTTTGATTATCCATGACTGTTTTAACAGGGGTGGTTGGACCCGGCCTATCATCTGGAACTCAGCCTGATGGCGTTCCCCTGCATTCTGTGTATGCTGTATGGTTCCCCTATTCCCAACTCTATGACCTCTGTACCCAAGCCGACCCTAAAGGCATGGAGGGCTTCTCTAGAGCTTCCCACTGGCATGCCAAACTCACACAGAAAACATCTATTTGGCATAGTGCCTGGTTGGGAGAGGTGGAATCTCTGCAGGGTTTCGGCATATGGGACCTCATTGGGATCTCACAACTGGGTGACATATGGTTGGGGACCCACATACGTTCATATCAAGAACTTCAAACAATACATACCCTGTCCCACATGCACTTTTATAAATGTTTCCACCTATGGCATGCACTTCAGTGACATCTCTTCCATGATACATCAATCCTGAAATTTGGTCCACTGGAGGCTAAGCTGTTGATATGTATCTTGAGCAAAGGAGGAGTCTCTATACTATACTGCACCCTGGTCATTAACACTCAAGGTACCTTAGACCAGTCCGACTGGAGGCATGGTTGGGACCCCTGGGGATGCCGATAAGCGCACCACACTGATGGCACCCAGAATAATCACAACTTCTTCCAGATCATGAAGGATCCAGGTATAATACCTATATGATGCTTATCTCTCTCCGGCCCAGCTCCACCAAGCGGGATTGGTCACTGACCATGGTTGCCCTTGGGTGGCGATGCTCCTGCTGGTTTTTATCATGTGGTTTGGCTGTGGCTTATCATTCAAAGGTTATACAGTGGTGGGTGAACTGTGTGGGGTGCTGGGATGGGAGGTACCCTCTCCTCCCTCATGCTTTTGTTGGGTCTCCTCAAAGGCTTAGATGGTACAAGAGCTGACATTCCTGGGGACGGCCCTTATGGTTGCGAAAAGGGATATCGCTGCCCATTGGAGGTCCTCTGCAACTCTCACTCTCTCACAATGGTGCCGGGGGGGTAGATTGGTGTGCGTTGCAGCAAAAGCCTCTCTACAAGGCCAGGTGTTGCCCCATTAAACCCAGCCAGGTGAGGGAAATGGCTAGACCTATAACTTCAAGGTATCGTTTTGAGATGAGGGTGTCAATGTCGCAGCTGCACTGTGATAATGTGTTGTGTCGATTGTCTGTCATTGCCTTGCAATCGCAAAATATGTTTTTTCGGTGAGCCAACTGTGTGTCACATTGTATTATACACTTGATACAAAAAACAATAAAAACTCTTTATAAAAAAAAGAAAATGATTAATACCTGCTGCTAAAGCCATTCTTATAGTTTTGGGGGCCTGGAATAGTCAGAATTGTCACAACTGTAGGAGTGTGAAGGTTAGTAGCTATGTTGTTACTGTAGTTGGCAGAGCTGATAGTGGCAATGGGCAGCGCAGGAAGAAGTGACCACCCGGTGAGGGCCCTGGCACTTACATTTTTACAAATTAACCCCTCCCATGCTGATGACGAGCTCAGTTCGTCATGAGCCACGGTGCTCGTGTGCTCATGACGAGCTGAGCTCGTCACGGCCGTTAGAACGCTCACACGCGGGGATAATTCCCCTGCTGTGCTGAGCGTTCTAAGGAAACGGGTGTGGCCGTGACGAGCTCAGCTCGTCATGAGCACAGGAGTACTGTGCCTCATGACGAACTGAGCTTGTCACTAGCATGGGGGCGCTATGCACGCCCCGTAACCCTCCCGCCCCCCAGCACAGCGGGGGAATTGCCCCCTGCAGTTAAAGGGTTAAGTACTGGTCCTGGTGCCTATATTATCTGCTGTATTCATGGCCTACAGTCCCAATGCTTCCAGTTCTTCAGGTTAATAGAATTCCTTGCATTTTGGGCTTTAATTGTTAGAAGCATCTTCACCGGTACTAGTAGTCTGCATCTGTTGTCCCATTTGTGTAGCCCAATTACTTTACTTTGATTTCATGAGAGACGGAGCCAAAATGGAGTCTAAATGTATATATTTGTTAATCTTGATTTATACCCAACTACAGCCTATTTTGCAAAAAAAAATATACAAGTGCAGAGGCCCAAAATTACCCTTAGGTGCCCACTGGCAATTTTGCCATATTTCATGGAGGCAGCATACAAAGGCGGACAGTCTTGATTCCACCTCAAGCTTCTTTACGCCTCCCCCCACTTCCTGCCTCTTTATCCAGTGAATACCAGTGCTGCCCTGTCTCGATTCCACCTCATACCTCTTTCATATACCTCCCTCCTCTTCCTGCCTCTTTATCTTACCAGTACTAGACTTCCTGGTCTTGATTCCACCTCATGCCTCTCTCTTCCACCACCCTACACTTCCTGCCTCTTTACCTATCTCTGCTTGCTCACTTTGTCAGCGTTTCCCAGTTTTCACTTCTTCCTACTTTTCCACTTCCAGCCTTTTTTTTCTTGACCAAAGTCTAATGATGAAAAGTTGTCCTGGTCCTCAAAAGGAGTGCCTGTACCATCACCTGCAAACAACTTAGGGGAGAGAATGTGGCCTAACGGCTAGAGCGGTGCTCTCCGAGCCGAGAAACGGGTTCCAGTCTCGGCAGGGATGCCCAACCTCCTGTGATTGTGGGCAAATCACTTAATCTCCCGGTGCCTAACAAAATTTATGTGCCCGCCTTTTCAGGCAACTGGTTCTCATGTAAAGCGCTCTGATACCTTTGGGCCGAGTTTGCGCTATATAAATTCCCCTCCCCCCAAAAAAAATAAAACCTACTCAGAAGAGCGAGGTCTGGCCGTCGCACATACTTGTAGAAACGACTTCTTTTACATAGTCTTAACTCTCTTTTATTATGTACAGGAGAGATTTTAACAAACGCTAAAATGAAACTATACTGAGTTAAATTGCAAGTGGGTAGGTTTGAGTAAGACATTTCCTTTCATGCCAGTTTCACTAAGCAGCGCAGAGTGCCCCGCCCCCACTGGCCTTGCAGCCTGCAGTGACCCGGATGATGGAATCTGGGACAACCGGACACACTAGGCATGGGTTGTTATCAGGCGCCTCTGTAATGTGCCGGTGATTGTTGTAAATGGATATGTAATGCTGGCCATCGGGAGTCTGCGCCTGACACTCACCCGGCCTCCCACGGTCCTATTACAGAACACTCTGAGCCGCCCCCCCTGTAGTGGGACACCCCCCCCCACCCGGGGTGACTCATCCGAGCTGTACACTACACCCCAGGAGCGTCTGTCCATGGCCGCCACGTCACGCATCGACTCCGCGTGGGAGCCTCGTCGTCAGCTGTCATCTCTCTGCTCGTTACTGCCTGTTCTTTCCTTTATTTATTACGGTCATTGGGTGCTGTTGCTCGCATAACCCTTCCCAGTAATAAAGTAAGATGAAAAGAGGCAGGAGACTGCAAACCTACCCGATTACCTCCCATTACTGAAAATTCTATTCTCCTTGACTATGGCAGTGCCTTCCCAGTGTGTTCTTGGGGTTGGAGTGTTTGCCATTTATTGCAGTATTATCCTTGTACCAGTGTTAGGTACTGTTGTGTAACATGCACACGCCACTTCTCTCTTGTAACACACAGTGTGCTAGTGCTACCTCTCACAGTTTTGTTGGCTTTTTGATACTTGCACAAGTGCCACCATTGCCTACGTAACGGTTGTTCTTGTGCTTGAGTGTCTACCATATATTGCAGTACTATATCTCTAATTGTACTTTGTTTTCTCTTGTAACCTGCACACATGTCACTTTTTCCTCCTGTAATGCACCGTTTGCTACCTCATGTATTTTGTTTGCTCACAATTGTCACTTTTCCTTCATGTAACTTTATGTTTGCTTTTGTAATTTGTTCACTTGTAATTTTCTCCTCAGGTATCATTAATGGTCCTATTGTGAAGCGTTCTGGCCTTCGGGTAAAGTCTGCACTATATAAAAACGCATAAATAAATACATTTTAAAAAAAGCCTCACCTACCAAAAGCAGAAGAATTACACATGGGTGGAGGGGTGCATGAAAAGAGGCCGAAGATCACAAAACAACACGACCAGAGGCAAGCCTTACCAAATCAGAGGGATTATACATGGGTGGAGGGGTACATGAAAACAGGAAGAAAACCACACAACTACACACGTTCAGACAAGCAGGGCACAAGTCGTAAAAAAAGAAGTGGAGGGACGCTGTCACCGGAAGTGCCGTCACAACAGGAAGTGACGTCACAAAAGGTGCCGAGCTCATCGTCCCAGAGAGGCCAAAGAGTGAAGGACAGCTGTTTGGCAGGGGGAGGTCGAATCCCCCGGTAAAATAAGTGGGGGGACGCTGTCCACCCACGTAGTACCCCGACTAGAGCCCTGCAGACAAGCCTCACCTAACCAAACTCGAGGGATTATACATGGGTGGAGGGGTACATGAAAAGAGGCAGAGACTACAAAACGACCCAATCAGACAAGCCTCACCTAACCAAAGCCAAATAATTATACATGGGTGGAGGGGTACATGAAAAGAGACGGAAAACCACTAAACTACACATGATCAGAGACAAGCCTCAGCTAACCAATGCCACGGAATTACACAAGGGTGGAGGGGTACATGAAAATAGGCAGAAGACTACAAACCTACCCGATCAGACAAGCCTCACCTAACCATAGCTGAGGAATTATACATGGGTGGAGGGGTACACGAAAAGAGGCAGAAGACCACAAAACTACACACGATCAGAGACAAGCTCACCTAACCAACGCCACAGAATCATACATGGGTGGAGGGGTACATGAAAAGAGGCAGAAGACCACAAAACTACCCGATATGAGACAAGTCTCACCTAACCAACGCCACAGAATTATACATGGGTGGAGGGGTACATGAAAAGAGGCAGAATACCACAAAACTACACACAATCAGAGACAAGCCTCACCTAACCAACGCCACGGAATCATACATGGGTGGAGGGGTACATGAAAAGAGGTAGAATACCACAAAACTACCCGATATGAGACAAGCCTCACCTAACCAACGGCACGGAATTATACATGGGTGAAGGGGTACATGAAAAGAGGCCGAAGACCACAAAACTACACACAATCAGAGACAAACCTCACCTAACAAAAGCAGAGGAATTCCACATGGGCGGAGGGGTACATGAAAAGAGGTAGAAGACCATAAAACGACCTGGTCAGAGACAAGCCTCACCTAATCATAGCTGAGGAACTATACATGGGTGGATGGGTATATGAAAAGAGGCAGAAGACCACAAAACAACCCGATCAGAGCCTCACCTAACCAAAGCTGAGGAATTATACATGGGTGGAGGGGTACATGAAAAGAGGCAGAAGACCACAAAACTACACAGGTTCAAAGACAAGCCTCATCTAACCAAAGCCGAGGAATTACTCATGGGTGGAGGGGTACATGAAAAGAGGCAGAAGACCACAAAACTACACACGATCAGAGACAAGCCTCACCTAACCAAAGCTGAGGAATTATACATGGGTGGGTGGGTATATGAAAAGAGGCAGAAGACCACAAAACGACCCGATCACAGACAAGCCTCACCTAATCAAAGCTGAGGAATTATACATGGGTGGAGGGTTACATGAAAAGAGGCAGAAGATAACAAAACTAAACACATTCAGAGACAAGCCTCATCTAACCAAAGCCGAGGAATTACACATGGGTGGAGGAGTACATGAAAAGAGGCCGAATACCACAAAACGACCCGATCAGAGGCAAGCCTCACCTAGGGAAAACTGAGGAATTATACATGGGTGGAGGGGTACATGAAAAGAGGCCGAAGACCACAAAACAATCCGGTCAGAGACAAGCCCCACCTAACCAAAGCCGAGGAGTTACACATGGTTGGAGGGGTACATGAAAAGAGACAGAGACCACAAAACGATCCGATCAGACAAGCCTCACCTAACCAAAGCGGAGGAATTACACATGGGTGGAAGGGTACATGAAAAGAGGCAGAAAACAACAAAACAACCCGATCAGAGGCAAGCGTCACCTAACCAAAGCTGAGGAATTATATATGGGTGGAGGGGTACATGAAAAGAGGCAGTAGGCTACAAACCTCCCCGACTAGACAAGCCTCACCTAACCAACACCACGGAATTATACATGGGTGGAGTGGTACATGAAAAGAGGCCGAAGACCACAAAACTACACACAATCAGAGACAAACCTCACCTAACAAAAGCAGAGGAATGACACATGGTGGAGGGGTACATGAAAAGAGGTAGAAGACCACAAAACGACCTGATCAGAGACAAGCCTCACCTAATCATAGCTGAGGTACTATACATGGGTGGATGGGTATATGAAAAGAGGCAGAAGACCACAAAACGACCCGATCAGAGCCTTACCTAACCAAAGCTGAGGAATTATACATGGGTGGAGGGGTACATGAAAAGAGGCCGAAGATCACACAACAACACGACCAGAGGCAAGCCTTACCAAATCCGAGGGATTATACATGGGTGGAGGGGTACATGAAAACAGGAAGAAAACCACACAACTACACACGTTCAGACAAGCAGGGCACAAGTCATAAAAAAAGAAGTGGGGGGACGCTGTCACCGGAAGTGCCGTCACAACAGGAAGTGACGTCACAAAAGGTGCAGAGCTCATTGTCCCAGAGAGGCCAAAGAGTGAAGGACAGCTGTTTGGCAGGGGGAGGGCGACTCCCCCGGTAAAATAAGTGGGGGGGCGCTGTCCACCCACGTAGTACCCCGACTAGAGCCCTGCAGACAAGCCTCACCTAACCAAACTCGAGGGATTATACATGGGTGGAGGGGTACATGAAAAGAGGCAGAGACCACAAAACGACCCGATCAGACAAGCCTCACCTAACCAAAGCCAAATAATTATACATGGGTGGAGGGGTACATGAAAAGAGACGGAAAACCACTAAACTACACATGATCAGAGACAAGCCTCAGCTAACCAACGCCACGGAATTACACAAGGGTGGAGGGGTACATGAAAATAGGCAGAAGACTACAAACCTACCCGATCAGACAAGCCTCACCTAACCATAGCTGAGGAATTATACATGGGTGGAGGGGTACATGAAAAGAGGCAGAAGACCACAAAACTACACAGGTTCAAAGACAAGCCTCATCTAACCAAAGCCGAGGAATTACTCATGGGTGGAGGGGTACTTGAAAAGAGGCAGAAGACCACAAAACTACACACGATCAGAGACAAGCCTCACCTAACCAAAGCTGAGGAATTATACATGGGTGGGTGGGTATATGAAAAGAGGCAGAAGATCACAAAACGACCCGTTCACAGACAAGCCTCACCTAATCAAAGCTGAGGAATTATACATGGGTGGAGGGTTACATGAAAAGAGGCAGAAGATAACAAAACTAAACACATTCAGAGACAAGCCTCATCTAACCAAAGCCGAGGAATTACACATGGGTGGAGGAGTACATGAAAAGAGGCCGAATACCACAAAACGACCCGATCAGAGGCAAGCCTCACCTAAGGAAAACTGAGGAATTATACATGGGTGGAGGGGTACATGAAAAGAGGCCGAAGACCACAAAACAATCCGGTCAGAGACAAGCCCCACCTAACCAAAGCCGAGGAGTTACACATGGTTGGAGGGGTACATGAAAAGAGACAGAGACCACAAAACGATCCGATCAGACAAGCCTCACCTAACCAAAGCGGAGGAATTACACATGGGTGGAAGGGTACATGAAAAGAGGCAGAAAACAACAAAACAACCCGATCAGAGGCAAGCGTCACCTAACCAAAGCTGAGGAATTATATATGGGTGGAGGGGTACATGAAAAGAGGCAGTAGGCTACAAACCTCCCCGACTAGACAAGCCTCACCTAACCAACGCCACGGCATTATACATGGGTGGAGGGGTACATGAAAAGAGGCCGAAGACCACAAAACTACACACAATCAGAGACAAACCTCACCTAACAAAAGCAGAGGAATGACACATGGTGGAGGGGTACATGAAAAGAGGTAGAAGACCACAAAACGACCTGATCAGAGACAAGCCTCACCTAATCATAGCTGAGGTACTATACATGGGTGGATGGGTATATGAAAAGAGGCAGAAGACCACAAAACGACCCGATCAGAGCCTTACCTAACCAAAGCTGAGGAATTATACATGGGTGGAGGGGTACATGAAAAGAGGCCGAAGATCACACAACAACACGACCAGAGGCAAGCCTTACCAAATCCGAGGGATTATACATGGGTGGAGGGGTACATGAAAACAGGAAGAAAACCACACAACTACACACGTTCAGACAAGCAGGGCACAAGTCATAAAAAAAGAAGTGGGGGGACGCTGTCACCGGAAGTGCCGTCACAACAGGAAGTGACGTCACAAAAGGTGCAGAGCTCATTGTCCCAGAGAGGCCAAAGAGTGAAGGACAGCTGTTTGGCAGGGGGAGGGCGACTCCCCCGGTAAAATAAGTGGGGGGGCGCTGTCCACCCACGTAGTACCCCGACTAGAGCCCTGCAGACAAGCCTCACCTAACCAAACTCGAGGGATTATACATGGGTGGAGGGGTACATGAAAAGAGGCAGAGACCACAAAACGACCCGATCAGACAAGCCTCACCTAACCAAAGCCAAATAATTATACATGGGTGGAGGGGTACATGAAAAGAGACGGAAAACCACTAAACTACACATGATCAGAGACAAGCCTCAGCTAACCAACGCCACGGAATTACACAAGGGTGGAGGGGTACATGAAAATAGGCAGAAGACTACAAACCTACCCGATCAGACAAGCCTCACCTAACCATAGCTGAGGAATTATACATGGGTGGAGGGGTACATGAAAAGAGGCAGAAGACCACAAAACTACACAGGTTCAAAGACAAGCCTCATCTAACCAAAGCCGAGGAATTACTCATGGGTGGAGGGGTACATGAAAAGAGGCAGAAGACCACAAAACTACACACGATCAGAGACAAGCCTCACCTAACCAAAGCTGAGGAATTATACATGGGTGGGTGGGTATATGAAAAGAGGCAGAAGATCACAAAACGACCCGTTCACAGACAAGCCTCACCTAATCAAAGCTGAGGAATTATACATGGGTGGAGGGTTACATGAAAAGAGGCAGAAGATAACAAAACTAAACACATTCAGAGACAAGCCTCATCTAACCAAAGCCGAGGAATTACACATGGGTGGAGGAGTACATGAAAAGAGGCCGAATACCACAAAACGACCCGATCAGAGGCAAGCCTCACCTAAGGAAAACTGAGGAATTATACATGGGTGGAGGGGTACATGAAAAGAGGCCGAAGACCACAAAACAATCCGGTCAGAGACAAGCCCCACCTAACCAAAGCCGAGGAGTTACACATGGTTGGAGGGGTACATGAAAAGAGACAGAGACCACAAAACGATCCGATCAGACAAGCCTCACCTAACCAAAGCGGAGGAATTACACATGGGTGGAAGGGTACATGAAAAGAGGCAGAAAACAACAAAACAACCCGATCAGAGGCAAGCGTCACCTAACCAAAGCTGAGGAATTATATATGGGTGGAGGGGTACATGAAAAGAGGCAGTAGGCTACAAACCTCCCCGACTAGACAAGCCTCACCTAACCAACGCCACGGCATTATACATGGGTGGAGGGGTACATGAAAAGAGGCCGAAGACCACAAAACTACACACAATCAGAGACAAACCTCACCTAACAAAAGCAGAGGAATGACACATGGTGGAGGGGTACATGAAAAGAGGTAGAAGACCACAAAACGACCTGATCAGAGACAAGCCTCACCTAATCATAGCTGAGGTACTATACATGGGTGGATGGGTATATGAAAAGAGGCAGAAGACCACAAAACGACCCGATCAGAGCCTTACCTAACCAAAGCTGAGGAATTATACATGGGTGGAGGGGTACATGAAAAGAGGCCGAAGATCACAAAACAACACGACCAGAGGCAAGCCTTACCAAATCCGAGGGATTATACATGGGTGGAGGGGTACATGAAAACAGGAAGAAAACCACACAACTACACACGTTCAGACAAGCAGGGCACAAGTCGTAAAAAAAGAAGTGGGGGGACGCTGTCACCGGAAGTGCCGTCACAACAGGAAGTGACGTAACAAAAGGTGCCGAGCTCATTGTCCCAGAGAGGCCAAAGAGTGAAGGACAGCTGTTTGGCAGGGGGAGGGCGACTCCCCCGGTAAAATAAGTGGGGGGGCGCTGTCCACCCACGTAGTACCCCGACTAGAGCCCTGCAGACAAGCCTCACCTAACCAAACTCGAGGGATTATACATGGGTGGAGGGGTACATGAAAAGAGGCAGAGACCACAAAACGACCCGATCAGACAAGCCTCACCTAACCAAAGCCAAATAATTATACATGGGTGGAGGGGTACATGAAAAGAGACGGAAAACCACTAAACTACACATGATCAGAGACAAGCCTCAGCTAACCAACGCCACGGAATTACACAAGGGTGGAGGGGTACATGAAAATAGGCAGAAGACTACAAACCTACCCGATCAGACAAGCCTCACCTAACCATAGCTGAGGAATTATACATGGGTGGAGGGGTACACGAAAAGAGGCAGAAGACCACAAAACTACACACGATCAGAGACAAGCTCACCTAACCAACGCCACAGAATCATACATGGGTGGAGGGGTACATGAAAAGAGGCAGAAGACCACAAAACTACCCGATATGAGACAAGTCTCACCTAACCAACACCACAGAATTATACATGGGTGGAGGGGTACATGAAAAGAGGCAGAATACCACAAAACGACACACAATCAGAGACAAGCCTCACCTAACCAACGCCACGGAATCATACATGGGTGGAGGGGTACATGAAAAGAGGTAGAATACCACAAAACTACCCGATATGAGACAAGCCTCACCTAACCAACGCCACGGAATTATACATGGGTGAAGGGGTACATGAAAAGAGGCCGAAGACCACAAAACTACACACAATCAGAGACAAACCTCACCTAACAAAAGCAGAGGAATTCCACATGGGCGGAGGGGTACATGAAAAGAGGTAGAAGACCACAAAACGACCTGGTCAGAGACAAGCCTCACCTAATCATAGCTGAGGAACTATACATGGGTGGATGGGTATATGAAAAGACGCAGAAGACCACAAAACAACCCGATCAGAGCCTCACCTAACCAAAGCTGAGGAATTATACATGGGTGGAGGGGTACATGAAAAGAGGCAGAAGACCACAAAACTACACAGGTTCAAAGACAAGCCTCATCTAACCAAAGCCGAGGAATACTCATGGGTGGAGGGGTACATGAAAAGAGGCAGAAGACCACAAAACTACACACGATCAGAGACAAGCCTCACCTAACCAAAGCTGAGGAATTATACATGGGTGGGTGGGTATATGAAAAGAGGCAGAAGACCACAAAACGACCCGATCACAGACAAGCCTCACCTAATCAAAGCTGAGGAATTATACATGGGTGGAGGGTTACATGAAAAGAGGCAAAAGATAACAAAACTAAACACATTCAGAGACAAGCCTCATCTAACCAAAGCCGAGGAATTACACATGGGTGGAGGAGTACATGAAAAGAGGCCGAATACCACAAAACGACCCGATCAGAGGCAAGCCTCACCTAAGGAAAACTGAGGAATTATACATGGGTGGAGGGGTACATGAAAAGAGGCAGAAGACCACAAAACGATCCGGTCAGAGACAAGCCTCACCTAACCAAAGCCGAGGAGTTACACATGGTTGGAGGGGTACATGAAAAGAGACAGAGACCACAAAACGATCCGATCAGACAAGCCTCACCTAACCAAAGCGGAGGAATTACACATGGGTGGAAGGGTACATGAAAAGAGGCAGAAGACAACAAAACAACCCGATCAGAGGCAAGCGTCACCTAACTAAAGCTGAGGAATTATACATGGGTGGAGGGGTACATGAAAAGAGGCAGTAGGCTACAAACCTCCCCGACTAGACAAGCCTCACCTAACCAACGCCTCGGCATTATACATGGGTGGAGGGGTACATGAAAAGAGGCCGAAGACCACAAAACTACACACAATCAGAGACAAACCTCACCTAACAAAAGCAGAGGAATGACACATGGTGGAGGGGTACATGAAAAGAGGTAGAAGACCACAAAACGACCTGATCAGAGACAAGCCTCACCTAATCATAGCTGAGGTACTATACATGGGTGGATGGGTATATGAAAAGAGGCAGAAGACCACAAAACGACCCGATCAGAGCCTTACCTAACCAAAGCTGAGGAATTATACATGGGTGGAGGGGTACATGAAAAGAGGCAGAAGACCACAAAACTACACAGGATCAAAGACAAACCTCATCTAACCAAAGCCGAGGAATTACTCATGGGCGGAGGGGTACATGAAAAGAGGCAGAAGACCACAAAACTACACACGATCAGAGACAAGCCTCCCCTAACCAAAGCTGAGGAATTATACATGGGTGGGTGGGTATATGAAAAGAGGCAGGAGATCACAAAATGACCCGATCACAGACAAGCCTCACCTAATCAAAGCTGAGGAATTATACATGGGTGGAGGGGTACATGAAAAGAGGCAGAAGATAACACAACTACACACAATCAGAGAGAAGCCTCATCTAACCAAAGCCGAGGAATTACACATGGGTGGAGGAGTACATGAAAAGAGGCCGAATACCACAAAACGACCCGATCAGGGGCATGCCTCACCTAAGGAAAACTGAGGAATTATACATGGGTGGAGGGGTACATGAAAAGAGGCAGAAGACCACAAAACGATCCGGTCAGAGACAAGCCTCACCTAACCAAAGCCGAGGAATTACACATGGTTGGAGGGGTACATGAAAAGAGGCAGAGACCGCAAAACGGTCCGATCAGACAAGCCTCACCTAACCAAAGCAGAGGAATTACACATGGGTGGAAGGGAACATGAAAAGAGGCAGAAGACAACAAAACGACCCGATCAGAGGCAAGCGTCACCTAACCAAAGCTGAGGAATTATACATGGTGTAAGGGGTACATGAAAAGAGGCAGAAGACTACAAACCTCCCCGACTAGACAAGCCTCACCTAACCAACACCACGGAATTATACATGGGTGGAGTGGTACATGAAAAGAGGCCGAAGACCACAAAACTACACACAATCTGAGACAAACCTCACCTAACAAAACCAGATGAATTACACATGGGTGGAGGGGTACATGAAAAGAGGTAGAAGACCACAAAACGACCTGGTCAGAGACAAGCCTCACCTAATCATAGCTGAGGAACTATACATGGGTGGATGGGTATATGAATAGAGGCAGAAGACCACAAAACGACTCGATCAGAGCCTCACCTAACCAAAGTGAGGAATTATACATGGGTGGAGGGGTACATGAAAAGAGGCAGAAGACCACAAAACTACACACGATCAGAGACAAGCCTCACCTAACCAAAGCTGAGGAATTATACATGGGTGGGTGGGTATATGAAAAGAGGCAGAAGACCACAAAACGACCCGATCACAGACGAGCCTCACCTAATCAAAGCTGAGGAATTATACATGGGTGGAGGGGTACATGAAAAGAGGCAGAAGATAACAAAACTACACACAATCAGAGACATGCCTCATCGAACCAAAGCCGAGGAATTACACATGGGTGGAGGGGTACATAAAAAGAGGCCGCAGACCACAAAATGATCCGGTCAGAGACAAGCCTCACCTAACCAAAGCCGAGGAATTACACATGGTTGAAGGGGTAGATGAAAAGAGGCAGAAGACCACAAAACGATCCGATCAGACAAGCCTCACCTAACCAAAGCAGAGGAATTACACATGGGTGGTAGGGTACATGAAAAGAGGCAGAAGACAACAAAACGACCCGATCAGAGGCAAGCGTCACCTAACCAAAGCTGAGGAATTATGCATAGGTGGAGGGATAAATGAAAAGAGGCAGAAGACTACAAAACTACACACGATTAGAGACAAGACTCATCTAACTAAAGCCGAGGAATTACACATGAGTGGAGGGGTACATGAAAAGAGTCAGAACACCACAAAACGACTCGATCAGAGGCAAGCGTCACCTAACCAAACCTGAGGAATTACACATGGATGGAGGGGTACATGAAAAGAGGCAGAGAACACAAAACGACCCGATCAGACAAGCCTCACCTAACCAAAGCCAAAGAATTATACATGGGTGGAAGGGTACATGAAAAGAGGCAGAAGACAACAAAACGACCCGATCAGAGGCAAGCGTCACCTAACCAAAGCTGAGGAATTATGCATGGGTGGAGGGATAAATGAAAAGAGGCAGAAGACTACAAAACTACACACGATTAGAGACAAGACTCATCTAACTAAAGCCGAGGAATTACACATGAGTGGAGGGGTACATGAAAAGAGTCAGAACACCACAAAACGACTCGATCAGAGGCAAGCGTCACCTAACCAAACCTGAGGAATTACACATGGATGGAGGGGTACATGAAAAGAGGCAGAGACCACAAAACGACCCGATCAGACAAGCCTCACCTAACCAAAGCCAAAGAATTATACATGGGTGGAGGGGTACATGAAAAGAGGCAGAGACCACAAAACGACCCGATCAGAGGCAAGCGTCACCTAACCAAAGCTGAGGAATTATGCATGGGTGGAGGGATAAATGAAAAGAGGCAGAAGACTACAAAACTACACACGATTAGAGACAAGACTCATCTAACTAAAGCAGAGGAATTACACATGAGTGGAGGGGTACATGAAAAGAGTCAGAACACCACAAAACGACTCGATCAGAGGCAAGCGTCACCTAACCAAACCTGAGGAATTACACATGGATGGAGGGGTACATGAAAAGAGGCAGAGACCACAAAACAACCCGATCAGACAAGCCTCACCTAACCAAAGCCAAAGAATTATACATGGGTGGAGGGGTACATGAAAAGAGGCAGAGACCACAAAACGACCTATCAGAGACAGGCCTCACCTAACCATAGCCGTGGAATTATACATGGGCGGACGGGCAGGAAGTCATCACTTCCTCTTGTTCATGGTAAGCCATTCTCCATCCTCACCTGCACCCCCTGCTCCCCAGATCCCATACCCCCAATCCTTCTTTACTTTCTTTGTTGGCTTTCACCAGCAAATTCCAGGGCCTGCTCTCTGGACTATATGCATAATTAACCAAGGGGTGTATCTAGTACTTAACAAGAGTTTGAGCTGTTGTCATTGTGAATGAGAATGCCTTTCATTTATGTGTTTTGAAAACCTGTAAGCAGTCCGTAAACAAGTACTTTGTACTAATAGCTGGCATAAAAGAGGCGCAGTTACTGGCAGCCTTGCCTCTCGTAAGCAGCGACTATAAGAACAAAGTGTGTGTTTACGCACTGCTTGTAGGTTTTCAAACCACATAAATAAAAGGCATTGTCATGTACAATGCCAATACCTCAAACTCTCGCAAAGGCGAGACCTATTGCATTGCAAATGCTTGTTCTCCCTTGTCGTCGCCCGCCTTTCTCTCTCTTGCTCTGGGTACCAGCAGTGCTTAATTTGTGAAGGAGAGTGCCGGTGTCCGGAGCTTGCGCAAATAAAGCAACGTCAGCGGCACGGTTAATTGAAGGCAGACTCGTCATGTGTTGAGGAGCTGAAACTGCAGGGAAATAAACGCTGACGTCTGAAGAGATCTTGTCAACATGAACTGTATTTATCCCATGAACTTGGACATGACTCAAGCTACCCTGATAATGCTCGCTGTTATCCAGCATGAACGTAATGACGTCTTTAGGAGAGGATGTGCGTCACTCCAAGCACCCTCCCCCCTCTCTGTGTACAATTACCGGGGCCCAGGGCTGGCTGCAGTAGCTTCTGAAGGTTAATAACAAGGGACGGAGAAGCCTGAAAGGCACATTTAAAATCATTTTAATCAGTTGTTCTCTGATGAGCTGAAAAGACAGCAAACCACTGGGTTTACAAGATACATCCGTGACTCTGAATACAAAGTGTTCAGCAGAAGCGGTTTTCAAGTTTACTTTTGAGATTGCAAATGTGTGAGGCTGGACTGTGTACAGTATGTATTATAATCTGTGATATTACAAAGCCTTCTTTCCGAAATTTGGAACGGCTTCCGAGATCTTGACGACTGAGGGGTATTCTGCTGGTGTGGTACTAATCTGCATTTAGTGTTTTCAGTGTGTGCTTTTGTGATGGTTTGTCTATCTGTCTTGTGAGTTTTTCCTCCCCTCCTCAGTACTTCTTGTGAAACTACTGCTGCTGTGGAATCAAAGAGGTTTTTACCACCCTAGGTGCTTCTGCCAAGAGCTCCATGTCTGTAGTAATGTGAAATTTGAGTTAATTTAACACCTTCGCTGCGGCGGCACTTCCGCCACAGCGCTAGGGGGGAGGGGGGCCGCGCGGCACTCCCATGCTCGTGACGATACCACTCCGTCCCAAGCCTCGGGCGCGCTGTGCTTGTGACGGAGCGGTTCCGTCACGGCCCCGCCCGCTCAATAGAACGCGCAGGCGCGCCGAGCGGGCCGTGAAGGAACCGCTCCGTCACCAGCACAGCGCGACCGAGGCTGGTGACGGAGCAGTTCCATCACCAGCATGGTAGGGGTTAAGCGGTGGACATGTGAGTCTGTTAGTTGGATTGAAAATGATAAAGGAGGGATAAAAAAGGGAAGAGTCGAGAGTATGTTTATTGGGAGAACATAGTAGTAAAAAGAGGGTTGGGATTAGTATTATACGGAGAGATGGATTAGGGAGATTAATGTAGTAAAATTGGATTTTGGATGAATCTAGGGAGGGATACATGAGGGAAGGATTTAGAAAGGGTTGTTTGGGAGATCATAGTATTAAAATGAGGTTTTGGGTGACACAAGGAGGGATAGAGGAGGGAAGAGCCTAGAAAGGGTTATTTTGGAGATCAGAGAAGTAGAATGAGGCTGGGATAAGTCAGAAAGTGGAGGTAGCGGATATATATTGAGAGGTATAGGGTGCGGATATATATTGAGAGAGGTATAGTGTGCATATATATATTGAGAGTAGTATAGGGTACAATATAGGGTAGTGCATTAAAGAGAGTCAAAGTTTCCATTTTTTAGAGTGGGAGTAAAGTAATAAATATATAGATACAAAGGTACATGTTATTATACATATTTATAAAAAGAAATACACATACCTAGATCTATAAATATATTCAAATGTAATGTTTTTATATGCAGGGATATGCTGTACATGTGTGTTTGAGTATTGTGGTTATGTAAATATTTCCCATCAGCAGGGTCTGGTGGGCGTCGACTCTGCGCAGCGGTAGGGTTCCCCCAGAAGCAATGCCTCAATCAGAGGTAGGCACATGTAGGCAGTGGTTCATAAGGCAACAGATGGACTGAGTGGAGGGAGAGAAACAAGCGCAGTTATGACTGAAGAGTCTACATAAACTGTTGACTGGACAAAGAGACATCTTACTACAACACAGCATAAATGATTGATATCAGCAAAGACACCTTTGACCATTAGATATATGTTCCAATTAGATATTTACTTTTTGAAGCAGCTCCCCCGCAGAATTTGCCCTCAATAGCTATCAGGGTGCGAAAGATATTTTTAGTTTGATGTCTTTGGTAGGGCCTGCCATTGTTCTGGGAAATACTCCAGTTAGTAAGTAAATCCACGAAGGTGGAAGGAGTCAAATGTGGTTTGGGTGCCTTGTGGTTTGGGTACAGTCAGAAGGTGCCGATTGGATGATGGTAATGCTGTATCAGGTTAGACTGTCAGTAAAGTAGCCTGGGACCGACCTATGGATGGCTCTGAAGAGTGGCGTTAGGAGTCCGTAGAGGACCCTAATAATAGAAGAAAGCCAACCTACTTGATGTTGAGGATGAACTTCGGGTGCATAGTAGTTGCGTGGCTAAGTGTAAGGCTTTGTCAAGAGCAGCGTAGGCATGTGGCGGTCGGTACATTGAAAGACTATTGCAGTCGTGTAGTTTGTTTATAACCACTGAGCTAATGAGTGCTTTGGCTTTGGGAAGGGGCTTTGAGACCGGACTGACCATGTGTAGGATTTTATACCTTACTCTAGCGGTGATGAGTTTCTAGTTACGGTGTAAACCTAGATTTCTAGGCGACATGGCAAACGTGACTGCATTCACTGTGTAGTGGATATACCTAGGAGTGGAAGTAATTCTATAGGAAACTCTTAAGTATACTGTTTTCATTTTAGTAGATTTCATCATGAGGATGCCTAACCCCGCCACTATTACATTTGTGGTGGTAAGGTATAACACAATGGGGTAGCCCAGGGTCCCTCAGAGCCTGGGTGAATATATAACAATCTACAGTGGCTCTGTCGGGGAGTAACAATTACTTTGCTTAACTTGAACTAAATCCTGAAGCATAGAAATGTAACAGTATACGTAACAAATAAAAATGATACTGTAGATAGATCAAATCAACACCTACAGCGAAGTGAGTGTGGGAACACCTGGATACAAATAAGAAACCAGAAAATCATTCTTTTGCAGAAATTCTTTGTTATTAGATTGGCTATTCAAATATCACAAATCAACATTTTAGGGCTGTCCAAATATTAAAAAGTGATAAGTGTTCAAGGTGACATAGGTGCTCAGTGTTGGTGACAAAGTGCATATATACAGTGGTGAAGCTATGTACAGGATATATACAATTCCAGAAGTGGACAGAGCTGAAATTCACAAAGTCACTTTGGTAATGCTACGGTTGCTCTGTATTGAAAACCAGAGGTATGTAAGGGCTGAACCAACATTAAGCGTCGACGTTTCGACCCTAATAACGCATAAGTAATATGTTGTGACAGGTCTTCTTCAGGACAGAGGACAGCCCCAGAATTGGAGAGAAGTCCCGTGAGGAATGGTAGCAGAATCTGTAATTATCAAAGAAGACTCTGATTGGCTCAGTGGCAGGTGTAAAATAGAAGAAGCATCTCTCTCTCTCTCACTACAAAGTCTTTGCATGTTCTAAGCACATGTTAGGGTGAGCTTAATGGAACTACTTTGAGACTCATGGAAGGACACAGCAGTTCATTCCATCCATCCAGGAGCGGAAACACTACTCAGGATATAGTACAGTCAACATCACAACTTGGAGTGTAAAATGGCAGCTATTTGAGTTCCAGAAAAGGAGTGGGATTTATGCAACTATTCTCTGCCACTATATAGTGCAGAGGAAGACTTTTGTTTTACACCACCCAGGAACAGAGAGTGTCATTCTACACTCAGCAACCCAGGACAGGGGCATGGAAGGCCTCCTCCCACCCTCCCACTAGGACTGTACAGTGAGGGCCATTCCACTCTTGCAGAATCACGAATGTGCAGTAGAGGTCATTCTTCTCTACCGTGTTAACAAAACACTGTAGTGAAAGCCATCCTATTTTCCCTTACTAAGAAAAATCTATTGAATGGCCTCCTATTCTCCGTTATCCAGGAGAGTGTAGTTCAAGCCGCCCTAATCTCCCTTATCCAGGACAGTGCAGAGACAGTCAACCTATTCTACCCAGGGGAGTACAGTGAAAGCAGTCTGTAAAACAATGGGTTATAAGTTGGTGAGGTTGTGTGGCCTACCCAAGTAGTTCCTCTCAGAATCATGTAATGTCAATCTCACCGTTTCAGAAATGTCTACCTCAACTCCTAGTACATTTGTCACAGAAAGGATAGACTTTATTTAGGAAATTGTGCAAAGCATTTTGGAACATTACAACAGTCAAAAAGGAGTTATAACACAACTCAGTACAAATCCCACAACCAATTTCTAAAAATTGAGAAAAATGAAATTAGAAAAGTGACATCAAAACTACTAAAATCTAACAAGATTATGGTATGAACGTTTAAATCTTTAGTGCAAATTGTACCAAGTAAAAATAACCAACCAGAAATCACTGTTCGTGGTTGCCTGAGACCTACGTGTAATATCACGCCGACCATGATGGAGCAGAAGTCAGATACGTCAAGCACGCCCTCTTATTCAAAGTTTTTAACTTCTGACTTGCAGGGAAGTGAGCGGGGCAAAATTGAAGGACGTATCCAACTTAGACCTCTCCAATCCGGATAGCCACTGGATGATGTCCAACTAAAGGTATTGGTTGTGGCATGAATAGCTTGGAGCAGTAAAATTATATTTCGCTGCTGCCATGGTCCCTTTGCAAGACAGATATGTTCACATATTTGCAGTCAGGATTGCTACCTTTAGACAAAGACTCTTTTTTGGAGCTCAAAGATTTTCAGAGGGGCAAGGCTGAAGCAGTATCCGACGAAGACCTTCTAAAATAAGACACCTTTGCCGCGAGGTCCCGCTGAAGCTCTAGAGGTCTTGGAAGTTCAAAACCTTTGCAAGTCCCCACTTTTCAGGCTTTTCTTAGCCACTACTAAATCTTACAATGGCACAGGGACAGTACTACAGTGCCAAAATACACTACAGCACAGGTGACCAGCAAGGGCTTGTCCAATTCCAGTTGTAACTAGTGTACTGGTGGGTGGCGGCGACTCCTGGACACTCACTGACCAATGGGCAAAATATGTCAAAGAACAAATAGTCCCACTTTTGCAGCATATCTGTTTGACTCACTCAAAACTATCCCACAGTGCCTCATTCTCAGTAAACTCCAACATGGCCCAATCTTTGTGCTTGTGGGTTAAACGGTCTACTGAGGAGTGACTAACTTAATATTTAAAAGTATTTTCACTTGTGCCAGAAGGTTTATTTTGCCAGGTCTGCTTGCAGGATTAACATCTGCAGGAGCCAGGCTACGCATATAGGCCTGTTTTCCTTGTCAGACTACTGATTGGCACTATAGGTGCATCAATCCACACATGAAAAAACAGAGAAAGGGAGGGAGAGTATCACAGATGTATACGTGCTCCCTATACAAGTTACATAAACAAAGAGAATCCACCTAGTAATGTATGGAAGTGTTCCTCACAGTGGTGTGGAGCACTTAGTGTTTCTTAAAATACCCCTCACACACCAAAAGGACCCTTGGTGTCATGCTACATCATTGGGGTCTTCGCACCCCTCTATGGGATGTGGCGTGCTGCGACCTACGACTACGCGGGAGCACTAATAATGGACTATGTATGGTGCATGTGAGGGTATTATATGTGAGTGAGTGGTGGGATGAGTGAGAAGTTAAAAAGTACCTGGCTCGTAGGACTCTGGGAAAACATTTTTTATCAGGTCCCCGGGCTGGTGCTGTTAAAAGAAGTGATTCAGAAAAGGGGGTGGTGATGAACAGAGTGCCTGAATTAAGCAGACCACTCTTACCCAGTCCAAAGATCAGGGCTTGGTCCATCACCGTTTTTTAGCTCACTGCACCATCCCAGCTCAGAACTTGGCTATATGCAAATTAGTCTGTTCCTGTCCCAGTGCATGATGGGAACAGGGCAAACCAAACTACCAAACCAATTCTTGTACTGGGAAGGAAACAAGCTTCCGGGGACCGGTTTCTGCCATTTCAGGCGTCGTCGGCCCGGCTTGCTTGAATCCTGATGGTGCAATGAGCAAGGGACTCACATCTGAGTATACCCTTCCACGCTTATGGTGGACAAAATGATTCAGAAAAGGGGGTGGTGATGAACAGAGTGCCTGAATTAAGCAGACCACTCTTACCCAGTCCAAAGATCAGGGCTTGATCCATCACCGTTTTTTAGCTCACTGCACCATCCCAGCTCAGAACTTGGCTATATGCAAATTAGTCTGTTCCTGTCCCAGTGCATGATGGGAACAGGGCAAACCAAACTACCAAGCCAATTCTTGTACTGGGAAGGAAACAAGCTTCCGGGGACCGGTTTCTGCCATTTCAGGCGTCGTCGGCCCGGCTTGCTTGAATCCTGATGGTGCACTGAGCAAGGGACTCACATCTGAGTATACCCTTCCACGCTTATGGTGGACAAAATGATTCAGAAAAGGGGGTGGTGATGAACAGAGTGCCTGAATTAAGCAGACCACTCTTACCCAGTCCAAAGATCAGGGCTTGATCCATCACCGTTTTTTAGCTCACTGCACCATCCCAGCTCAGAACTTGGCTATATGCAAATTAGTCTGTTCCTGTCCCAGTGCATGATGGGAACAGGGCAAACCAAACTACCAAGCCAATTCTTGTACTGGGAAGGAAACAAGCTTCTGGGGACCGGTTTCTGCCATTTCAGGCGTCGTCGGCCCGGCTTGCTTGAATCCTGATGGTGCAATGAGCAAGGGACTCACATCTGAGTATACCCTTCCACGCTTATGGTGGACAAAATGATTCAGAAAAGGGGGTGGTGATGAACAGAGTGCCTGAATTAAGCAGACCACTCTTACTCAGTCCAAAGATCAGGGCTTGATCCATCACCGTTTTTTAGCTCACTGCACCATCCCAGCTCAGAACTTGGCTATATGCAAATTAGTCTGTTCCTGTCCCAGTGCATGATGGGAACAGGGCAAACCAAACTACCAAGCCAATTCTTGTACTGGGAAGGAAACAAGCTTCCGGGGACCGGTTTCTGCCATTTCAGGCGTCGTCGGCCCGGCTTGCTTGAATCCTGATGGTGCAATGAGCAAGGGACTCACATCTGAGTATACCCTTCCACGCTTATGGTGGACAAAATGATTCAGAAAAGGGGGTGGTGATGAACAGAGTGCCTGAATTCAGACACTCTGTTCATCACCACCCCCTTTTCTGAATCGTTTTTGGCCACTATAGGTGTGGCAGGGTATACTCAGACATGAGTCCCTTGCTCACTGCTCCATCAGGATTCAAGCAAGCCGGGCCGACGAGGCTGAAATGCCAGAAACCGGTCCCCGGAAGCTTGTATCCTTTCTGGTGAAGAATTGGCTTGGTAGTTTGGTCTGCCCTGTTCCCATGATGCACTGGGCCAGGGACAGACTAATTTGCATATAGCCAGGTTCTGAGCTGGGATGGTGCAGTGAGCTAAAAAACGGTGATGGATCAAGCCCTGATCTTTGGACTGGGTAAGAGTGGTCTGCTTAATTCAGACACTCTGTTCATCACCACCCCCTTTTCTGAATCGTTAAAAGAAGTGAAGCGCGAGGTGTTAATGTAGTGATTATGTACATTACCTCATGTGTGCGTCGAAATGTTTCGGAGACAGAGCTCCTTCTTCAGGACGGGGAGCACAACTGCCCCACATTACTCCAGTTTCTCGACACAAAAAAACAATGTGTATTTACAAAAAAAGAAACAAATATATATGTGTATAATCTATAGGTTACAATGTACCTAAAGCGGTAATGCTCAAGAAAATGCGAATTGCAGTATCTGAGGAAAGATATGAGGAAAAAAACATTTGGTAAACCTCAAGAAGACATTATTTTTATCAGGTGCAGTCACCTAGAACATTTTTTTGTGGGGGGTCAAACTGTCTGTGAAGGTTTTACCCTGTAAAAAAGAGACAGATACATGACATACAAACATTAAACAGAAAACACACACTCTATTTCAGCGGTGGCGAAATATGCAGAGGAGAAAGGAATAGGTATTATAGGCATACTTGTTTTTATAATGTTGTAAGCATCATGAGCCTCGTGAACGTCTGGGGTGATAATTGCCAATCTGCAATCTAAAAATAATTGCAGTAGTGAACATCGCGGTTTACTTACTTCCAGTTTGTAGTTTGTTAAATCACTCAGTGTCATACTCACGAACTCAATGGGAGTTCTGATCCATGTTTCCCCATACTCTGGAATGGAGATGGAGGCCTTCGCGTCCTCTATTTATACTCGCTCTTCATGGTTAAGTGGTTGTTTAATTGGCAATAATGAGTGCCTGACTGGATGCAATCGAATGCCCTTATAAGTATTTTCCGGAGTCTTGGGGGAAGCCCACGGTCCCGTTGGCAGTATGAGTGGAGGGAGCATGCGTGTAGCTTCATATTGCTCCGCGCTTGTGCCAAAGTAAAACGCTTTCCCGGCTAGTTAAGCGCATGCGTAAGAACTTAGCGCTAAGGTCGTTTAAGATAAAACTTTGAGACGTTTCTTATTTATTGTACAGTGAAACCTAGAGAACAATGGCCCGGCGGATCCTGTGCCTTTATCTTCTCATACCTAAGTGAATATCTCAAGTATTAAGTCAAGGGTTTGGAAAATTTGCGAGATGTCTGTTATCATGGCGCGGTGGGTAGTATAAACCCATATTCATGTACCTTCTGATATAGAGAGTAATGCGCTATGTTAACATGGCAACCTCAAAGAAAACATACGGTTGATACTGGTTTGGATGTACCATGTATGCATATATATATTCGGTAAAAAGGACCAAGTGTTGTGACCCCCATGTCGATGAAGAAGATTATATATGCAGATAGCGAGGTGACTTTATCCATATTTGTACAGATAATGCAATCTATTATACTTATAGTTTATTATGGGCAGGCAACTGGCTGAGAAACAGTACTGAGAGATGCATATTTTTTCTGATACTCACTCTTGGTTACCATTTATAAACCATGTTAGTTTAAGTGGTTAGTTGGCCCCACGGTATATCATAATTGGGGCCATTTACATGTGTCCCCAAACGGAACACGTCCCCTTGTACAGGCCACAGACACCTACTTGAAGGACACAAAAGCAGTCCTCCAACTACTAAGAGATCTACCCTTCGACCCAACTACGCAACTATTGCTCAGTTTAGATGTAGAGAGTTTGTACACGAGTTTTCCACATGATGAGACACTCTCCATCATTGAAGAGATACTATTTACCACCCCATGGCATTACCAAACACCCAGAGGCTTGGTATTGGAATGTATCTCCTTTGCTCTTCAGAAAAACTTCTTCCAGTATAAATCTACCATATACCTACAGAGCCATGGGACCAGCATGGGCAGTACTTTTGCCCCAAGTCTAGCTGGTCTCTACGTACACCATCTGGAGACCAACAAGATTCTGAATGTACACAATCCCTTCAGACAAAATATAAGTATCTGGAAAAGGTACATAGACGATCGTCTGGCTAGGAGACCTACAATCAGTGACTGACTTTGTGAATTGGCTGAACGCTCAAAATACCTTTTTGAAATTTACCAGATCAGTATCGAACAAGTCACTAGTGTTTTTAGATCTAAACATATACCCGGAGGACGGAGTGCTGAAAACCACAACTCACTACAAACCGACAGCAAGGAACTGTCTGCTGAGGTTTGACAGCTTCCAACCCCGCCACCTAAGGGAGAACCTACCTTATGGACAATTTTTGCGTCTTCGACGCAACTGCACGGAAGTGGCTGAGTACAAAACACAAGCCATGGATCTAAAAAATAAACTAAAATCAAGACAATACCCAGAAAGGATAATCAACTCAGCCATGAAAAGGGCTAAAAACAACAACAGAGAAGCCTTACTGGAAGATAAGATACCACAAGACCCTGGAAAAAGACGTCCTATATGTGTTACAATGTACAACACCATTTCCAACGATGTCTCTAAAATAGTGAACAGACACTGGGGAATTCTGACAAGTGGCAACCTGGATTTGGAAAAACCCATGTTTGCACACAGGCGAAGCAGGAATTTGAGGGACATATTGGTCCACACACGCCCCCGCAAAACACAAGAATACACTGTGTCCATTACTGGGGTCCATGGCCATTTCCCTTGTGGAAATTGCAGTAGTTGCCACCTGACACATAAGAGTAAAAAATTGACATTCAGTAACGGGACCTGTTGGCATTAGAGAAAAATGACCAACTGCAACAGTAAAAATTTTGTCTACCTCATCACTTGTCCGTGTGGTCTAGAGTACGTGGGCATGACCACTAGGGCAATAAAAACCCGTATGACGAGCACAAGAGCAACGTGCGCTGCAAAAAGACAACAACCAAGATGGCCACTCACTACATAAATGCCCAACATTGTGTTAATGACCTTCAATGGACTGCAATTGAACAATTACAGTCAGAGGAAGACCTTTTTCAAAAAGAACAGCGCTGGGTGTTCCGTTTGGGGATGTATGTAAATGGCCTCAATGATGATATACCGTGGGGCCAACTAACCACTTAAACTAACATGGTTTATAAATGGTAACCAAGAGTGAGTATCAGAAAAAATATGCATCCCTCAATACTGTTTCTCAGCCAGATGCCTGCCCATTATAAACTATAAGGATAATAGATTGCATTATCTGTACAAATATGGATAAAGTCACCTCGCTATCTGCATATATAATCTTCTTCATCGACATGGGGGTCACAACACTTGGTCCTTTTTACCGAATATATATACATACATGGTACATCCAAACCAGTATCAACCGTATGTTTTCTTTGAGGTTGCCATGTTAACATAGCGCATTACTCTCTATATCAGTAGGTACATTAATATGGGTTTATACTACCCACCGCGCCATGATTACAGACATCTCGTAAATTTTCCAAACCCTTGACTTAATACTTGAGATATTCACTTCGGTATGAGAAGATAAAGGCCCAGGATCCGCCGGGCCATTGTACTCTGGGTTTCACTGTACATTAAATAAGAAACGTCTCAAAGTTTTATCTTAAATGACCTTAGCGCTAAGTTCTTACGCATGCGCTTAACTAGCCGGGAAAGCGTTTTACTTTGGCACAAGCGCGGAGCAATATGAAGCTACATGCATGCTCCCTCCACTCATACTGCCAACGGGACCGTGAGCTTCCCCTAAGACTCCGGAAAATACTAATAAGGGCATTCGATTGCATCCAGTCAGGCACTCATTATTGCCAATTAAACAACCACTTAACAATGAAGAGCGAGTATAAATAGAGGGCGCGAAGGCCTCCATCTCCATTCCAGCGGAGCCGCGTATGGGGAAACATGGATCAGAACTCCCATTGAGTTCGTGAGTATGACACTAAGTGATTTAACAAACTACAAACTGGAAGTAAGTAAACCGCGCAGTTTACTACTGTAATTATTTTTAGATTGCAGATTGGCAATTATCACCCCAGACGTTCACGAGGCTCATGATGCTTACAACATTATAAAGACAAGTATGCCTATAATACCTATTCCTTTCTCCTCTGCATATTTCGCCACCGCTGAAATAGAGTGTGTGTTTTCTGTTTAATGTTTGTATGTCATGTATCTATCTCTTTTTTACAGGGTTAAACCTTCACAGACAGTTTGACCCCCCACAACATTTTTTTCTAGGTGACTGCACCTGATAAAAATAATGTCTTCTTGAGGTTTACCAAATGTTTTTTTCCTCATATCTTTCCTCAGATACTGCAATTCGCATTTTCTTGAGCATTACCGCTTTAGGTACATTGTAACCTATAGATTATACACATATATATATTTTTTCACTTTTTTGTAAACACATTGTTCTTTTGTGTAGTGAAACATCAGTAAGGCGGGGAAGTTGTGCACCCTGTCCTGAAGAAGGAGCTCTGTCTCCGAAACATGTTGACGCACACATGAGGTAATGTACATAATCACTACATTAACACCTCGCACTTCACTTCTTTTAACAGCACCAGCCCGGGGACCTAATAACATTTTTTTTCCAGAGTCCTACGAGCCAGGTACATTTTAACTTCTCACTCATCCCACCACTCACTCACATATAATACCCTCACATGCACCATACATAGTCCATTATTAGTGCTCCCGCGTAGTCGTAGGTCGCAGCTCGCCGCATCCCGTAGAGGGGTGCGAAGACCCCTATGATGAAGCATGACACCAAGGGTCCTATTGGTGTGTGAGGGGTATTTTAAGAAACACTAAGTGCTCCACACCACTGTGAGGAACACTTCCATACATTACTAGGTGGATTCTCAATCCACACATTACATTTAACTTTCTATGCCACTGTGCATTTTCTTACACCATATACTGTGTCCGTACTAGAAGGTAGGATACGCCATTTTGGGATTAGAAAATTCTCTAAGTTTTAGGGGTCAGAGCACATCCATGGAGACTGGACAGCAGTTTCCCAGTACAGAGAGTTATAAAACAAGCAGCATCAGTCCACCGGGTGACCACACAAAAAGGGGAATTTCTTCACATTTCCCAGTCTCCCTCACCCAGGATAGTTCAGTCAAAGTCATCTTATTCTGCCTTACCTCAGACAGTGCATTGACAGGTGTCCTATTCTCTGTAACCCAGAAGAGTGCAGTGAAAGCAGTTCTATTCTTCCTTACCAAAGAGAGTGCAGTGAACACCGTCTATTCTGTGATTTTATTTTTTAAATGTATTTATTTATTTATTTTACCGAGTTTTATATAGTGCGAAGTTGACCTGGTATAGGGGGAAACATCCTTTACAACGCAACTTTTACCACACAGTGCCTTTACAACGGAACTTTTACAACGCAAACCATTACAACGCATTGCGCTGGGGGGCGCTCTAGGATAGGGAATAGATTTAATTTACTATCCAACACCTTCCCTACTATCCACGGGGACTGGAGTTGGAATAGTAAATTAAACTATTCACTATCCAGCGCCCCAAAGCACTATGCGTTGTAAAGGTATTCGTCGTAAATACCGCGTTGTAAAGGCATGCGTGTTAAAAGCATGTGTTGTAATGTCATACATCCGGTATAGGGCACCAGAGCGCTTTACATAGCACCAGTTGCGTTACATGAGCACACATTCATTTTTGTTAGGCACGGTGAGTTTATTTAAAACCATCCTATAGGTCCTTGCCCTAGAGAGTGTATTACCGTTAATCCTACTGCCCCTTATCCAGATAAGTAGTGTGGATGTTCTCCAACTCTTCTACTCCCAGAAGAGATTAGAGGCAGCCAGTCCACTGTACCCAGCCCAGTGCAATCTATCCTACTCTCCTATGACCTGAAGGGCACTGTGGAAGGCATATGGTAATTTCGTCCTGGCCAGTTATCCCTAAATATCCAGCATCAATAAATGTTGAGCAAGCACTTCCAGACCACTCAAATGCCACTGGTCATATTCAGACAGAAGAGTCCTAATGCTGGATGAGCAAGTGCCTGTACACAGGAGAAAAGGTAAATCGTTCAACTTGTACACACCCCATGAAGACTGACCCTCCTCCCAACAGGCTTAACAGTTCCAGATTGTTAAGGCAAGTCTATATATACTGAGGAAACCTACTTAGAGCTGCTATTTCAGATGTATGTTATATAACTCAACAGAAATGGCACAGAATGCAAGTATCTTATAGCCAAAGTGGGGGTGGAGAGGGAAGGCTTATGACTCACAGGGTGCCTTAGAGTACAAGTCCTGATCTCAGTGTGTCACCATGCCTGGTCTGAGGTCAGTAAGGGAGAACCTACTAGTCACAGACTTCACTTTGGCAAACAATGGCCCAAGGCTGATTGGCCGTACAGCACACAAGGTGAGTTTGTGAATTAACAATAAAGGAACTCTCAGACACGTTGCCATAGAAACTGTTGAGCTATTTAAGTATTCTGATGCTCAAATACTGGGATGGGTTTGGTTTCCAAGGAAACTGTGTCTAAACCTGAAGAAAAGATGTGAGACTGGGAATTACTTCTTATGGCACTAAAGGCTGCCATTGGTCCAGAAGTCTGTAGAAGATAGAGCTCTACAGTGTTATTCAATGCCATAATAAAAGACGAGTCCTGTGATCGATGACTAAGACTATTTGGGGCAGTCTGCAGCCATCGAGTTCAGGAGTTGCTTAAAAAATAAGTAATGAATGGGGAGACTCTAGTGGAATGAAAAGTGAGCTTAATTTGAAGAACTGCAATTTTCGTACTCAGGGAATACTTACTAATATAACAAAGAACTTGGCACAGAAGCTGTAATATGAAAAAGACATCTTTATTATACTTAACATAGTGAGGCCACGTCACACAGAAGCCGTAGCAACTGAATGAGGTAGTCTGAGGAATACAGAGGACAGAGGCCTTTAATATGTTTTTAGCGTTACATGACTCAGTACAAAAGTAAGGGGCAGTCTTAGCTTTTGCAAGCATGCAAAACCCAACATTCCTTCTTACACAAGCTGCACAAACCCATAATAAAAACGGGCACATCCCCATCGTAAATTTTAACAAGAGGGGGGAGAGAGAGAGAGTCAGTGGATTCAGTCTCCCGAGTCATGCGAATAAACAAAGTGGAATCCACTCAGGGTGATAGTGATCTCTAGAGTGATGGGGAACACACAATGTTGTTTAAATGCCCCTCACACACCAACAGGCCCCTTGGTGTCATGCTTCATCATCGGGGCCTTCGCACCCCTCTACGGAATGCGGCGTGCTACGACTCGCGAATACGCAGGAGCACTTGACGTGAACTAAGTGTGGGGGTGTGTGTTTTACAAAAGAGTGAGTGAGGTGAGGTGAAAAAAGGTGAGTAGTTAAAAAATACCTGGCACGTGGGAGAAAAAAACTTTATTAAATCCCCGGCTGGTATTATTAAAATGAAAGTGCAGGGCGTGGTTATGAAAGATACGTGTAAGGGTATCAAACCACTGTATTAAAAGTCAACATGTTTCGGAGGTCAAAGCCCCCTTCTTCAGGACAAGGGTTAATGCACTAACCCCCCTTACTCACATGTAAGATGTAAAAGTGAAAATAAAAAATATTACCACAATGTGTAATGTTCCTCACAATGTTAAATGTTAGTGAGTGTCGTTGCGCCCAATTGGCGTCAGAACCTGTGGAGACAAAATCATAGATAAACATACAAGTCTAACTATCACAGGATTTAAGGAGAAGAAAAATCCTTCTCTGAAAAAACATCAGATAAGACCCCAAAAAAATAATTGGTACCTGGAAAAAAAAAGAAAAAGAAAAAGGACACTACAAACATATATACACGCAACACCAACATTACTCTGTGCTCAGGTGTCAAGAGAGCACAACAGAAAGGAATGCAAATCTTACTTAGAGTTCCCAAATACTGGACTTCATGAGCCTTTAGCGTATAGGGGAATCCTTCCTTTCTTAATCAGAAAACCTACAAAATCAATGTTAGGGGTTCAGTAGGAGAACTATGTTTTCAGAACGACACAAGTACTGTGTAAAACAACTTCTGTCTGTGGTCTATAACTCACGGTTACTGCAACAGCTAATCGCCTGCCTTCCCTCAACGCGGCTCGGATGAAGTGAGCTGCAAAGGGATCGAGGCCCTTATATATGTTGTGCATGTTGGTAATTCGCGGAGGTAAATTGAATAATGCAACCCGGTGAATGCCCAAATACGGAGAGGGAATCTCCGGGCATCCGGTGTTGCGCTAGCTCCCTCCGCTACTTTGTCGCGCATGCGCACTACCGCTATGGAAAGACGCCTGTGCGGCAGGCATGGCTGGTGCGCATGCGTCAGCGGAGACACTACGCATAGACGCGGAGCACTCGGTAATGCGTTAAAACGCCTGCAGATAAATGGCGCTATGGATAAAGTGCTCTGGTGACAATAAGGCGAGGCATTAGGGCAACTTGCTGGCCGAACAGGTCAAGCCAAGGTGAATCTAGTATCTTACAGAGATGTATTTGAATATGTAGTTAAATGGACTGCTATTACGTATGGATTTAACACACGCCGGTTCAATGAGGAAAAATGGTTGTGAATAGGGGAATCCCCTGGAACTTAATCCCTAAGGGGTACCTCCACAATTACAACTCGGTGATATCTATCCACACTCACACCACAATCCATATGAACCCAACAAAAAGACATTTGTTGTATGTAACCACATATGAACACCAACCACATTATGATGGGTAGTCAGATCAAGTGTTTATCTGAGAAGGTTCCATGGAATGGAATCGTTCAGCCCAGTGGTATCCGTTCCCAACCGGAACACCCACCGTTGTTCTTTTTCCAGGAGACCTGTCTCAGAGGGCAATTGTTCAATTATTGTCCAGTGTAGCTCATTCACACAGTGTTGTTGTTCAATAAAATGAGTTGACATCTTAGTCGTTAATCTCTTACACCTGATGTTGCTTTTATGTTCATTTAACCTGACCCTAACAGGTCTGGTGGTCATACCCACATATTCCTTTCCACATGGGCAGGTGATTAGATAGACTACATTTTTACTGTTACAATTCGTGAATGCACGTTGTTCCCATGTTGTTCCATTGGTGAAAATTAGATTCTTACTCTTTTTTGTGAGGTGGCAGTTATTACAGTTGCCACACGGGTAGTGCCCATGTACGCCTTGTAACCTCGTCTGGTCGTTGATAGGAGGGGGTGGTCTAGTGTGAACTAGTATATCTCTTAAGTTTCTACCCCTTCTGTGAGCAAAAAGAGGTTTCTCCAAAGTTAAGCCACCACTCGTTAGGGTGCGCCAATGTTTGTGGACCAGTTTTGTCACTTGGTTGCTGACCGGACTGTATGTGGTGACACAAACAGTCCTATTTTCGGCATTCTCCTTACGTGGATTGTCCTCCAAAAGGGCATCCCGATTGTTATTTCGTGCTCTGGTGAAGGCTTTTTTGATCACAGTCTCCGGATATTTCCTCTGTCTTAGTTTGGCACTGAGATCCTCAGGCCAAGGATCATTGGAGGACAATCCACGTAAGGAGAATGCCGAAAATAGGACTGTTTGTGTCACCACATACAGTCCGGTCAGCAACCAAGTGACAAAACTGGTCCACAAACATTGGCGCACCCTAACGAGTGGTGGCTTAACTTTGGAGAAACCTCTTTTTGCTCACAGAAGGGGTAGAAACTTAAGAGATATACTAGTTCACACTAGACCACCCCCTCCTATCAACGACCAGACGAGGTTACAAGGCGTACATGGGCACTACCCGTGTGGCAACTGTAATAACTGCCACCTCACAAAAAAGAGTAAGAATCTAATTTTCACCAATGGAACAACATGGGAACAACGTGCATTCACGAATTGTAACAGTAAAAATGTAGTCTATCTAATCACCTGCCCATGTGGAAAGGAATATGTGGGTATGACCACCAGACCTGTTAGGGTCAGGTTAAATGAACATAAAAGCAACATCAGGTGTAAGAGATTAACGACTAAGATGTCAACTCATTTTATTGAACAACAACACTGTGTGAATGAGCTACACTGGACAATAATTGAACAATTGCCCTCTGAGACAGGTCTCCTGGAAAAAGAACAACGGTGGGTGTTCCGGTTGGGAACGGATACCACTGGGCTGAACGATTCCATTCCATGGAACCTTCTCAGATAAACACTTGATCTGACTACCCATCATAATGTGGTTGGTGTTCATATGTGGTTACATACAACAAATGTCTTTTTGTTGGGTTCATATGGATTGTGGTGTGAGTGTGGATAGATATCACCGAGTTGTAATTGTGGAGGTACCCCTTAGGGATTAAGTTCCAGGGGATTCCCCTATTCACAACCATTTTTCCTCATTGAACCGGCGTGTGTTAAATCCATACGTAATAGCAGTCCATTTAACTACATATTCAAATACATCTCTGTAAGATACTAGATTCACCTTGGCTTGACCTGTTCGGCCAGCAAGTTGCCCTAATGCCTCGCCTTATTGTCACCAGAGCACTTTATCCATAGCGCCATTTATCTGCAGGCGTTTTAACGCATTACCGAGTGCTCCGCGTCTATGCGTAGTGTCTCCGCTGACGCATGCGCACCAGCCATGCCTGCCGCACAGGCGTCTTTCCATAGCGGTAGTGCGCATGCGCGACAAAGTAGCGGAGGGAGCTAGCGCAACACCGGATGCCCGGAGATTCCCTCTCCGTATTTGGGCATTCACCGGGTTGCATTATTCAATTTACCTCCGCGAATTACCAACATGCACAACATATATAAGGGCCTCGATCCCTTTGCAGCTCACTTCATCCGAGCCGCGTTGAGGGAAGGCAGGCGATTAGCTGTTGCAGTAACCGTGAGTTATAGACCACAGACAGAAGTTGTTTTACACAGTACTTGTGTCGTTCTGAAAACATAGTTCTCCTACTGAACCCCTAACATTGATTTTGTAGGTTTTCTGATTAAGAAAGGAAGGATTCCCCTATACGCTAAAGGCTCATGAAGTCCAGTATTTGGGAACTCTAAGTAAGATTTGCATTCCTTTCTGTTGTGCTCTCTTGACACCTGAGCACAGAGTAATGTTGGTGTTGCGTGTATATATGTTTGTAGTGTCCTTTTTCTTTTTCTTTTTTTTTCCAGGTACCAATTATTTTTTTGGGGTCTTATCTGATGTTTTTTCAGAGAAGGATTTTTCTTCTCCTTAAATCCTGTGATAGTTAGACTTGTATGTTTATCTATGATTTTGTCTCCACAGGTTCTGACGCCAATTGGGCGCAACGACACTCACTAACATTTAACATTGTGAGGAACATTACACATTGTGGTAATATTTTTTATTTTCACTTTTACATCTTACATGTGAGTAAGGGGGGTTAGTGCATTAACCCTTGTCCTGAAGAAGGGGGCTTTGACCTCCGAAACATGTTGACTTTTAATACAGTGGTTTGATACCCTTACACGTATCTTTCATAACCACGCCCTGCACTTTCATTTTAATAATACCAGCCGGGGATTTAATAAAGTTTTTTTCTCCCACGTGCCAGGTATTTTTTAACTACTCACCTTTTTTCACCTCACCTCACTCACTCTTTTGTAAAACACACACCCCCACACTTAGTTCACGTCAAGTGCTCCTGCGTATTCGCGAGTCGTAGCACGCCGCATTCCGTAGAGGGGTGCGAAGGCCCCGATGATGAAGCATGACACCAAGGGGCCTGTTGGTGTGTGAGGGGCATTTAAACAACATTGTGTGTTCCCCATCACTCTAGAGATCACTATCACCCTGAGTGGATTCCACTTTGTTTATTCACATCCCCATCGTAAACAGGCCATAAAGAAAGGAGCAGAGACAGGTGTGAGTAAGATAAGACATAGTTGTGTGCAATAAAGGTTTATGATCTCCTGTGCCTTGATGCTTACTCTTGATCAGCTACTGGGAAAGGAACTGGTCGAACAGGTTTGGCTTCGGGCAGTGGAGTCAGCTTGCCCAGGTCACACAGAAGTCAGCTGAAGGTGTACGTATCCTTAAGACTCGCTTGGCCTTAGTCATCGGCCTATGTGAGGGCAACCACAAAATGGCTGCTGTGCACAAAATGGAACCCGAGGGTTCAGGACGGAATCCCTGATTTAATGGTGATCTCGCCATTCAAACGTAACGAAAATACATGCACACCTTGCTTTCGTCATTTTCGGTCTGATATTACCAAAATCGTCATGATTCGACGACTTTTATAACACGGGTTCAGAATTTTCAGTACCACAAATTAATACCACTACCTTTAAATACCAAGTTCACCTCTGGGTAAAAACTGCTCCCAGCAGGATAAACAATTATATAGGTTTTGGGTTCTCATGTTTCCATTTAAAAAACAGCAATTAAATGGGATGGAACTTGGGTATGGAATAAACCACTTCAGAAAGGCACAGAGATGCCCATGGGTGAGTCGTGCGCTATACTAAATGTAATGAACATATCATAACATAACAGAAAAGGAGGCCTCCTTACCCACAGCCCCAGAACTTTTAGGTACAGGCACTACTTTGACACAGCTCAGACGCCTCTCATCGTCATGACACTCAGATGGGCACCCCAGCCAAGCAAGGATGTGTCTGTGACTATGGTGGCCTGTGCCTCCGTAGGCCTGAAGGAATGACCCACCACAAGGTTAGAGGGGGTTAACCATTAGAGTAGATAAACTAATTGGAAGATCTGCGCCTTAGCCGCAACGCTTCCCTGATGCTGCAAGCACCAGTAATGTTATGTATGAAGATCATAGCTACCCCAGCGACAGGGTTTCCCAGCACTAGTCCAGAAGTAAAAAAAAACAATAGGAGCAAAGGCCTGAGAAGAGGATACCCTAAAGAAAAGATCTTAAGAGGTGAAAAGCCAGGTCTTCAGAGTCTTCCTCAATGATAAGTGGTTCTGGATGTGTAGCGTAGGGCCATCCTCTGCAAACTGCCGCGCGCCATCACTAGGACCCATGAAGACATGGGGCCAGGTAGACGAAAGACATGCAGAACTAGGATTTGGATCTCAGTCAGATACCTCAGAATAATCTTCTGAATATCGGCAATCCTCTAAGAAGGAGGGAAGCCTTCGTGTGGTTTGTGTCCAACACCACTCCTGTGAAGGTGAACCTCTGTACTGGATTGAGGCAGGACTTCTGGTCATTGGTTGCAAAGCCCAAGTCATGGAGGAGAGCCATTGTGCGCTGAAGGTGTTCATCAAGCACCTTGGATCTGGCTTTCACTATCAAGTCATTCAATACATTAAAGTACACAAACTCCTGATCATCACTGTGAGGCCGCCACAACTGGCAGGTCCTTTGTGAATACCCACGACCTGGGGCAGCGCACCTTTAAATAGGTGAACATGCGCACACAGGGAAAGTGTGTCATATTACAGTGAATTGACTGCCCTCAGAGGAGCAGCGTAGTTGTGCTGCCCTTGGGGCAGCGCTTTCAAGTAAAATAAAGAGAGGCTGCTTTAGAGCCGCTCCATGTTTCACTGTGCAGGGGGTAACCCACCTGCACTTTTAAGAGGGGCGAGATATCCCCTTGCAGGCTGGTGCATTGAATAACCGCACCCGGCTGCATGGGGGATGCCTGGAGAACCGTGGGAAACCCTTTCTCCCTTCCAGAGGGCTCCTTTAGGAGGCGCACTGAACGTGCGTTACCATTTTATGCAACACTTTCCGTGCACCTCCTTAAGGCATGTTTGCCTCTTTGCCCATGTCCATAATTCAGCGCAGGCGCAGAGACACAGATGACCTTGTTTGCATGGGCCACGCCCACATGCAAACGAGGGAACGTCCTCTTGAGATAGTGCTGGCGCTACATGTGCACCAGCACTGTCTGTATTACAGAAGGGGCTGTACAAGCATCTGCTGCCCCTTCTGTAATACCAAAGTGCCCCGGGCGCACATGCCGGTTGCACACCCTCGCGGTACACAAGGGGGTGGTGATGGACGGAGCATCTGAATCAATCAAACACTCACACCCAGTCAACAGATCTGGGTTTAATCCATCACCGTTCTTTAGCCCACTCTGCCAACCCAGTTCAGACATGGCCATATGCAAATCAGTCTGACCCTGTGCCTCATGGAAACAGTCCAGCCCGAACTGCCAAGCCATGTCTTCCCTGGACCGGAAACAAGCTTCCTAGGACCGGTTTCTGGCATTTCAGCCGACTTCAGCCCGGCTTGCTTGAATCCAGTGGCAAAGTGAGCAAGGGACTCACGTCTGAGCATACCCTGCCAACTTATGGCGAACAAAGCGGTACAAAAGGGGGAATGGCTTGGCAGTTCGGGCTGGACTGTTCCCATGAGGCACGCATTTGCATATGGCCATGTCTGAACTGGGGTGGCAGAGTGGGCTAAAGAACGGTGATGGATTAAACCCAGATAAACCACCGACAACATGGCCACCCTCAAGGCAGCCACCGCAAACACCACCAACTGATACGATCCGCCAAGAAATCAGCATTCAAGGATCGTCACGACAACAACACCCACAACAGCAAGGAACTCTTCAACATCGTCAAAGAATTCACCAACCCCACCGCAGCATCTAACGACATCACTCCCTCCCAAGACCTCTGCGATGCGTAATCCTCCTTTTTCTACAACAAAATTGCCGACATCCACAACAGCTTCGAGAATACTCCCGGCGTTCAACCCTCCCCACCCCCCTCAGATCCTACTCCGCCAACTAACAACCTTACCACCTGGAACCCAATCACCACTGAAGACACCATCCGCCTAATGAACTCCATCCACTCTGGCTTGCCAACTGACCCCTGCCCCCACCACATCTTCAACAAAGCGGACTCCATCATCGCACCCCATCTCCGTGATGTCATCAACTGCTCGTTCAACTCTGCCACCTTTTCAGAAAGCTGGAAACACGCCGAACTCAGCGCCCTTCTGAAGAAACCCACAGCAGACCCCTCTGAACTTAAAAACTACCGACCCATATACCTCCTCCCATTCCCGGCCAAAGTCATCGAGAAAGCCATCAACAACCAGCTCGCCGCCTTCCTTGAATCCAACAACTCCCTCGATCCATCTCAATCCGGGTTCTGAGCCAAACACAGCACCGAAACCGCCCTCATTGCAGCGACTGACGACATCCGAACACTACTAGACAACGGTGAAACAGTGGCCCTCATTCTACTCGACCTCTCCGCCGCTTTCGACACAGTCTGCCACAGCACCCTTATACAACGCCTCAGCAACATCGGAATACAAGGAAAAGCCTTGGACTGGATCACCTCATTCCTCGCTGGGAGAACTCAAAGAGTCCGACTTCCCCCATTCAACTCTGAGGCCACTGAAGTCATCTGTGGCGTACCACAAGGATCGTCACTCAGTCCCACCCTCTTCAACGTTTACATGAGTCCACTCGCCTCCATCGCGCGTCAACACAACCTTAACATCATCTCTTACGCCGACGACACCCAGCTAATCCTTTCCCTCACCAAAGACCCTAACACCGCCAAAACCAATCTTCACGAAGGCATGAAAGAAGTAGCCGAATGGATGAAACATAGCCGCCTAAAACTCAACTCAGACAAAACGGAGGTGCTCATCCTAGGATCTTCCCCCTCTGCCTGGGACGACTCTTGGTGGCCTTCCGCTCTGGGCACAGCACCCACACCCACAGACCATGCACGTAACCTTGGCTTCATCCTAGACTCCTCTCTCTCGATGTCCAGACAAGTCAACGCAGTCTCATCCTCCTGCTTCAACGTACTTCGCATTCTCAAAAAGATCTTCCGTTGGATCCCCCTCGAGACAAGAAAGACTGTCACCCACGCACTGGTCACGAGTCGACTGGATTATGGTAACACACTATACGCCGGAATCACAGCAAAATTACAGAAAAAACTCCAACGCATCCAAAACGCATCAGCGAGACTCATATTAGACATCCCTCGCCAAGATCACATCACCGGACACCTAAAAGACCTCCACTGGCTACCCGTCAACAAAAGAATTACATTCCGCCTTCTCACCCACGCACACAAGGCCCTCTACAATCTAGGACCCGAATGCCTCAACACTCGACTGTCCTTCTACAATCCCACCCGCCAACTAAGATCCTAAGCCCTCGCCACTGTCCCGCGCATCCGAAAATCCACCATGGGTGGCAGATCCTTCTCCTTCCTTGCTGCCAAGACCTGGAACTCACTCCCTACTCACCTCCGCCTTACTCAAAACCACATCTCCTTCAGAAAAGAACTTAAAACCTGGCTATTCGACAAACAATGAACCCCTTACCCAAGCGCCTTGAGACCCTCTGGGTGAGCAGTGCGCTATACAAATACCCGAACTTGAACTTGAACTAGATCTGTTGACTGGGTGTGTTTGATTGGTTCGGATGCTCCGTCCATTGCCACCCACTTTTGTACCGGTTGCACACCCTCAGCACTTTCTATCATACATCTCTTGTTCGGCAAGTAAGTAGTAAGGCAGCAAACTGATAATGCTGGGGTTTCAAGGAGAACCTCAGATTAGGTTTGTGAGCTAGGATAATATGAATATGAAAGTAGGCATACTGGAGAGCCAAGCACGCCAAACAATCCCCCTACTGAGAACTAGCAAGACTTGGCTCAGGGGACAGCATCTTGAAATTGCCCTGCTAAATAAACGAGTTCAGAAGGCAGAGATCCAGGATGGGGCCCAGACCTCTGTCAATCTTTAGGACCCAGAAGTAAAGGAAGTAGGTTCCTGTGCCTTTCTCTTCCTCTGTCACCACCTCTATAAACCTTTTGCTCAGCAGGGCAAAGACCTAGTCATGTGCCAGAGACCCCGTCATGCTTAAAAACGGTATTCCACAGGGAGGGGCGGGAAGGGTGTCATACTGTCTTTGCAGGTTATCCGAATAACCAAGCGTACAGTCCTGATCATCAGTGGAAAAATGGGACACCCTTAACACCCACGGAAAGATGTCATCAAAGTGGAGTGGAAAAGGTTTGTGCCAGCAGATGCTGCTGCTGCCTTGTTTCTTTAGATCTACACTTGCCCCAAAAAGGAATCAGGACATTAGTTGGGGGGTCTGGAATTGACTGTGCTGCCGGTGGAAATGTCTTGCCAGCCAGGATAGGCTCAGTGAGAGAACCTTAGCGGTGCCATTATAAAAACTTTTCAGGGAGACGGCCTTCTCTCCGAACAGCCGCTCGCCACAGGAGGTCATGTCTAGGAGGGTTGCTTGGACATGTCAAAAATCCAGGGCCGGTGGCTCAGTCGACTAATGAATCCACTCCAGGGGTCGTGTTCGACCTCATGGTCACAGGTTCTAATCCCGGCAGGTCCACTCAGCCTTTCATCCATATGAGCTTAATAAAATGAGTACCATTGAGTTGGGTAACAATAAACATCTGATATTTATTTATTATTTATTTATTTAGTGTATTTATAGAGCGCAGTCCTGTCACCCAGAGGGCATCCTGGCGCTTGAACTAGAGTAGTGGCACTATTCACTTACACAGCAGTTTTAGGGAACAAATGCGTTTTTAGCGCTTTCCTGAACGGAAGATAGTCACTGTGGCTTCTCAAGGAGAGTGGCAGGGAATTCCAAAATTTCGCCGCTGCCACACTAAATGAGCGGCCACCCATCCTGACTCTCTGAAACCGCGGGACTACCAGCAAATGCGCCGAAGAGGAACGGAGAAGTCGCGGGGCAGAGTACCAGGTGAACATATTCTGCAGAGGTATCGGGCCCAGATGATGTACTGCTTTAAACACCAAGCAAGCGGCTTTGTACATCACTCTCAGATGTACCGGGAGCCAGTGTAGCTCTCTCAAAGCCAGGGTAGAAGAGCTAGACCTAGGACGTGAGAGAGCCAACTTAGCGGCCATGTTCTGCACTCGTTGTAACTTCCCCACCAGATGTTTTGGGGCCTCCAGAAGCAGCGCATTACAAGCGCCAAGATAGCTACGGGTGAACATGTGCTTTACAAATACACGTTATGTTATGGCCTGAGAAGCAATTCAAAAGCATTCACACATAGACACCTGTCTGCAGAATCCAGGCCGGACTTCAGAATTAATTCTGAAAAATTCAAGCCATCACTGACCAAGCCGTAAAGGGGCTTGTTTATAGGTTCTGGGAGGCTGATTATTGCCAATTTGCCAAATCACAGAGAATGCGGACATAGTAGCAGAGAAGACATATGGCATTTGACAATGGAAGACTATCTGAACAGCACCATGGACTGAGTTTTCTTTTTAGGTAGTGTTGCTAGACCCTCGGTAAAAGAGTCGGGACCCGTCAGAGCCGCTAAACTTGCAGGATCACTACTCTCTGGGTCGTGGAGCTGTCGTGGACAAATCCACTGTGGTCAGATGGAAGGCCTCGACCTGTTTCCAGTCCAGGGAGGACCTGTCTTGACAGTTCGGGCTGGACTGTTCCCATGAGGAACAGGGTCAAGACTGATTTGCCTATGGCTGTGTTCAAACTAGAATGGCATGGTGAGCAAAAAAACGATGGATTTAGGCCCAGATCTCTGTTCTGGGGAGAATGTATGACATTGTTCTGCATTCTGTGCATCAACTGGTGTTTTTGCATTCGACCTGTGCCTAGTCAGCAGATGCTGACATTCCTGATGAATCTTTTTCAGCGTTAGAATCAGCTCGGATGATGAGGAAAAGCCCAGTGTCAGGGAAGAGCACCATGACTCCTAAAAGTCAGAAGAGCTGGACCATTTCCCTGAGAAAGAACAGAATTTCTCCTACCTACGGTGTTTTTGTGACCTCTTTTACTAGATTGTTCTTTATCAGGAGACTTACCCGGAGGACAAGAACTCAGACTCCCGCTCCTAGACGGCCTTCGGGCGCATCATAGAACATGATCACAGGAGTCGTGGTTAGAGCGAAGCCACAACATGCAGATATTACATGGGCGAAATGAAGACATCTTGTTACAATACCTACCACAGGGTTTGATCCCTGACATTTGACCCAGACACTGTTACCATCTGAGCAGTTTTTGGCGAAGCACCAACACCAATCCGCACTGGTCGTTGTGTGCTAAAAAACAGGAACTAGTGCCCCCTGTTGGCACCTACGATACGCTGATGGTTTCATGTTCGGTGGGCAGAGTCACTGCTGGCAGAAGAGAGCTATTGCTAAATAGCTTACCGAGCCAGTCTGATGCTTGGAGGGACATTTTCAGTGAGGAATCTGTAGGTAGATGTATCCATCAGAACAGAGACAACAAGCAAAAAAACAGATCAAGACGAAGAACCACATGTTCTGCCAGAGTGTGTCGCTATTGTGTACGGAAAGGCTCTAGTAGACCCGGGTTCTCCATTTACTATAACAGCAGCTACCATGTTTTATAGGTGAAGATGGTTCCATGTAGAGTATCTACTCACGATTGGGTCTTTTGTGACAACCATTCAGTGTAAAAGTGTCTTCACTTACTAGCACTGCAAACAGTGATGTGCAATTCTGGTCACATCAAATGTAGGATTTCTTACAGAAAAGTGAACCGAGCATTCGCCAACAAACACATCTGAAGGAAAATATTAACAAGATCATTTGTGAAGTTTTACAGATAAAAGTATCAAAACATACGGTAGTTGAAAAGAATATGACATTTTGTTCACATCATCGAACGCTTCACGGGACAAATAGGTTTTTCATATTTTTAGGTGCTTAAAAATAGAATTCCCCACACATTCTATGCTGGCATGGCTAGGACAGAAGGAAGGTGGTATGTATGATGCTGCAAGTAAAAAAGTAATTGTCAAACAAAGGATGCTATGGCAACATAGGGAGTAAGACATATTTATTTGTTCAGACACACAACACACAGGCCACACTAAATCCATGGCACTCCATTTAAACAATTATTCAGGGTCACATTATCAACAGAGCTGCCCAACATCTCTGTTGGTCAAATTTTGTAACAATGCTCAGGAAAGTTTGTATTGAGCCACTGTGAGAAATCCTCTGTTACAAAAGCATCCAAAGTTAATACTTTAGAACCTTGAACCAGAGCTTTTCATGAAAGCATTGCAAATGTATCCTGGACCACTGTGACATATTTTTTTGAGCCAGGATCTTCGCCATCCCTGCAGAAAGGCAGGTCTTTGGGTAGTTGTGCACGGGACGCGTGGTTTGAAAGATCATCAAGGATGGGGCATTGACAGACTGAGCCAGAAGTTTGACCAGTAATCACTGGTAGAATGAACTCCAGAGAAGCTTTTATCTTTTCTGATAAAAACCCCAGAGCATTATTCTTGCAGCACAACACTGGGGCCAGGAGATCTTTCAGGCTCAAATCCTACTTCTGGCCATGAGTACATAAGAGAATCTAGCTTGAAGAAGATTTACTCTGCAAGCGTAATTAGTAAAAAAAGAAAATGCAAAGTGTGGGAAAACATTATTAGGCAGTGACAGCCTATCATAGCATCAAACCAATCTCTCAGAAGTGATCTCGCGGCAAGCTAGCAATTATGTATAAAGGCTTCAGTTCCAGTGGGTTGGGGAGAAGTTGCACCGAGTTTATCTACACCTCAGATAGTAAGAGCTTGGACAGAGCTCTCCTGTGGACAGTGCTCTCCTGTCTTCAGTCCCGGGATGGCTATGCCTGGATCTGCACAAAGGCCTCCAGGCAGTTTCCTGGTCACCTCCACTCCATTCATCACCTCTGCTGGGCAGGCATAGGGTACACGGTGCGAAACGTCAGGTTGACTCTCGCAGCCCGGTCGTGATACTCCTTGGGCACCCGGTGCTTGCCATGGAAACAAAGAAAAGAGATATGAATAAATGCATGCAGATATGAGCACCAATGCAGCGCTGTGAGCTGCACCCAACCTCTGCGCTTTACTAAACTCAGGCTTGGGTTATGAACAGCTGGAACATCTGTGATACATCAAAAAAAGAATACAGTGAGAACATAAAACATTGGATACAATTATAGAGGGCAAACCATGTGGAGCCCAAACTCTCCACCGACTGCTTTTTATGACAAGGATACAGTTTCAATAGGATATCTCACACAGGCGCACTAAGGTCTGAAACTCAATGTATAGTAACAACACCGCATTTAAGACAAGTCAAGTTGGGAAGATCTAAACATTCTAGTAGTACCTTACAAACCGTGTTGCATTTTAAATAGTCTGCAGTCATTAATGTGGATTTAAAGTGCCTGTTTTATTTAGATTCATACTCCCATTGGAAAATAAAGCACTATAATAAAAAAAAAATGATACAATATAAAGAAAGTGAGTTGCTCATTTTGAGAGAAGTGTTTCTAGGAAAGCACTGTCGAGTTTCTGAAGGATCCCAAAGTATAATTGCCCAAGTAATAAATATGTTAGCATGGGGTCAGAGAGGGGCTGTATATAGGGCATTCCTCAGAGCTTGAGAGATGCTCGTCCTTCTCCCTTTACCTTGTGGCAGTGATTCAGTTCAACAGGGATTTTACTCTGGTGCCTCAGAAGAACAGACTGGTGGTAAAGACAATGGCTGATCACTTCTGATATGTTTCAGAGGAGGGAAAGAACGCTCTTTGATCAGCACAAGAAAGAACTTTTTTGAACAGAAAATAAAGTGAAGGGTTACCTTCTAGCTAGAGAATCTCTCAACAAAGAGGCGGATATCACAGACTACACAGTGTTTTGAGATATATGTAAAATTGTGCTTGTACATCTCCCCTTTTCACTCGTCACTCACTGTGTCAGATGGAGGGTTCTCCTACTACTTTTCAGACAAAACAGAAAAACACTCTTTTAAATCTGTAGCAATGCAGTGGACAATCATGAGTCACAAACACCACCAAAAAAGTAAGGAAATATTTTTGGGGACCTCCTGGGAAAAATTGGGAAGCAGGAGATGGAAAATAATGTGTTTGGTGGATTCCCAAGTTGAAGATATTCTGGGAGGAAGATGCCAGGGATATTTAATAATATTAGGATAACTAATTATAGCCATAAAAGAAGTATATGTGCTGAGAATGAGGGACTGAAGAGGATAGGAAGTTGCCTGAATACCTTCTCACTAACGCTTACCAACTGGTAGAAGGAATATTTGCCACTTTTATCCTCTGTCGCGTTTTGGAACCCATTTGCCATATATACCAACATGCCCTCTGTAGTAGGAACTGTCCCCTTGAAGATTCAGAGGTTGGTGTTAAGTTCAGAGTGTCTAACCACAAAGCCTCAGGCACAGCCTGAGTAGTCTGTTTCTGAGGATGCACAAGTCCAGCCTCCCGGTTTCACAGAGAGTCTGCTCGTGGTTCCTGGCTGACTGGGAGCAGGGGGAGGTGACAGAGTTATGATTCAATATTGGATGCCTTCCACTTTTCCACGTGACTCTGGCTATTGTAACCATCTGATGAACCTGTCTACAGGTGGAACAATGCAGAGACCTTGTCATGTTCAAGAATATTAATAAACGCATACTGATAAAAAAGCTCTTCCTAAAATACAAGTAATTCAGACATTTTGACAGAGAACTTTGGAGAGAAAACATTTTTGAGGTTCTTTGCAATCAATGTTTCAGTGCAGAGTGGGAACATGAACAAACGTCTACACACGTGACAACATCCCTCTACAAAGAAGTTCAAAAGAGTGTGAGGATGGGGCAAGGCTGCTGTGTGAGATAGAGGACCGGAGAAAGGAAGGAAGGAAGGAAGGAAGGAAGGAAGGAAAGAAAGGAACAGAAAGGAAGAGAAAACTGGAAGAACAGCCTGAGATATAGTCAGCGGAGGGTGGGTTTAATAGGGGACTGAGGGACACCTGGGCTCACACACTGGACCACTGACACTCTACACTCCCCTTGGAGAGAAAGCCTGATTGCGTTCTGTGGGCCGCACCTGCCAATCTTTCTGAGTAGCGCCTTCCATCAGCAGAAGACTCCCATGATCCAGGGGGACACGGACTTGTTCCACATATGTGTAATCTCCATGTTCTTCCTGCAAACAAAACAAAAGTCAGGTTCAAGGAGGGACAACGCTTCTACTGAGAAAGCATGAACAAGGTGTACTGAACTGGGAGGTTAGGAGCACTGAGAAGCCTTCACAGCCTGAAGAAGATAGAATTAGGGTCCCTTGTAGAGTCTGGGCTCCTGGAGCATTCAGAAGGGGTAGCTAGTTTCCCAGGCGACAGACAAGCTATATAAATCAGACATCAACACCCTCTGCACTATGAGAGCCTGTTCAATAGTTCAGTGGAGATGCTTAGAGTAACCAGGCTGAACGAAGAATGCCTAAATGTTGTCTACCTTTTCTGAAACTTCAACTCCTTTCCAAAAGTCCCTTCTCAGTAAACACATGTGCAGAAACTGATCGTTTTTAAGGCATGGACACATTCTGATCCCCCTCCAGTGTGTCGATCACTAAAGCAGTGGTGGCATTGCCAAGCAGCGCCAAGATCCCATAACAGTGGCAGAAGGAGACCATACAAAGACCATGTGACATTACAGGGTAGACTTATCTTTTCAAGTAACCGACAATAAGCATTTCCAGCGGAGATGTTGTCGATATGGGAACATGAACCAATGTTGACAGGTGGTGGTGAGGCAATTAGAAGTAACCAAACCATATTATCCCTGGTTAGTCACATACACAAGACTGTTGCGGTCACTGGGCCTCGGTGGTGGTCCTGAAAGTAGACCTTCAGCATTTCTCAAATCCGAAGAGGCTTTAGAACCAGTGCCGGAAGGTTTAAAGTGAAGATAAGGCTTAACCAATTCGGATTTAATTAGTGGATGTATTTTAAATCACAGTGACTCCCATATCAATGCAAATAAAATACTTTCGCTAGTGAGGAAAAGGGTCTGATTCACATAACCGGTCATGGATCTCTAGATGTATGAGGTGGGATTGAAATACAGTAAATGGGTGTTTTCTTAGATACAATACTGCGGACATATCAAGACGAACGACGAGTTTACTGGCCGCAAAACCGAAAAGCTTGTGTAGTCGGGCCAAACAAAAAAGTGAAGAAAGACAAAAATAAGAGCAGGGCAACTGAGACTTAGATAAACAACATCCAATCTTGAACAAAGATTGTCTCTGTGGAGTATTGTATAAATAAAGTATAAGACAGGCAGCTGGGTCTGTCTGTAGCTAGGTCACAAAAATGTCTGAATATTATCACTTAAAAAAGAAAATCTAACAAATATGCTTCTTGTAATAGTCCACCTAAATAGTACCTTGAAAAATTCATAATCTAACAACCAATTTTTTGAATGTCACCTCAAACTTTAAATTTGATTTACAATAGTAATATTATCCAATGGGAATAGAGGGGGTACTCCCAGGTAGTTATTGTCCACCGTGGGTTTGACTCCCTCAGTCAATACCTACTTGCGAGTGCCCTCCCCATATTTAATATTATAATCAATGACAGCTCCAGCACCGTGAAAATCAGCTTCACATGGGTGTTCTCATAGGTAGAGCAGGAGGTGTCTGCAGTGGACACCCACTTCATTTGCACAGACACGTTTACTAGTTGACGAAAGTAAGGAGATAAGATAGAAATGTTCTTCTAACATCTTTATGTTTTTGAGGGGCATGGAGGGAAAAAGCTCTCAAAATGAAAAACATTTTCCATGTGGGGATGAAAGCAAAAAAGTTAAAACATGGAAAATCACCCTTCCTTCCCATTTACTCCTGTGAATTGCCTATTATCCAAGTATCCACAAGACAACTGAGAGAAGTATACTACACATGAAGGTATACAGTTTGCACAAACCTCTGGGAATCTTCATAAACATGTGTATACTGCTACCATAAGGTCAGATAGAAGACATTTTACTATATCTTTCCCTGGCCTAACTCCAGAGGTACTGGCAGACCTAGATCAAACATGTTGCGGGGAGGCGAGGGTCACTAAAACAATCACAGATCCTTGTAGAGTCTTTACAGTGTGCTTATGTAGTTAGACAAAGCCACTGGAAGCCCATTGAGATTTGTTGGGACATCTTCTGGTCTTTGGACCAGTTTTAAAAATTCAGGAATTCAGGCTGGAGCACCCTGGTAAACCAAGAAAGAATCTACTATAATGTACATCATACATGCTAACTCCCTTACTCAACCACCATGAAAAAATACATTCCAAACTCCAGGTGAATGTTACCAACAGCTATACATTCAGATCCTATGGAGGTCATTAAATATAGGCAAACATTCAACAATATCAGGAGACTGCACATACAATGGACAGAAAATGAAGTTCCTGTTGGTCTTATCCTCACCTCATTGGGCACCAAGAAAAACTGCAATAAGAATAAGTAGGGCTACATCAAAATGGTGTTAGATAGGTGGGCCTCCACCTCAACATTAAACAACTCATACTACCAAATTTCAAGAACACTTCAAACAAAATGAGCAGTAATCCAACGTGTCCAACAATACAGAGTGACAAATGCTCAACATAGTCCTTGGGTTTTCATTAGTGGTAGAGCTCCCCTCTTGGGCAAAAAGAAAAAACAAGCACTCTTGTCAGGCCACATCATCTGCTATGAATGTCGGACTGTAAATGAAGTACTCAGAATCTACAATATTACATGGTCAGCAGAAAAGCCAAGCACTAGGCCTACACTTTAGAATCACTATGAGACCCTATCATAGTATGAAAGCATATCTCCTACCAATCTCTTTATCCGCACAATAATCCTGTGTACTATCATGCCCCTCTCAGGCTTAAGGAACCTTGAGGATCTGCTTATGAAGAATCATCGGTAACAGACTCCTGCTTTAGACTAAAAGGTGGCCTTACAACAATAGTCTGCCATGAGCATATTAAATAGCCCACGCTCTGGAAGGGTCTACCAGAAAAGAGCAAAGGTACTAGATTACTATGGGTGATCAAGAACCATATATTCCTCAAGCAAACTAATATATCTCCCAGTTCAAAGAAGAAAAGCCATCTATTCTGTTTGCGAACTGGAGCCCTCACATTGTATAAATGTGGCAAGGCCCTAGGATGTACCAGAATTCATCATATTCTTCTAGTCACTTTTTTGCTAGGCAGTGTTTGCATTAGCCTTTGAATAGCAAGTCTGATCCAAGGATAAGAGGTGAACTTAATTATCCGAGCAACTCTGGAAAGAGGGAAAACCTTTGTAATTCACCAAAGTAACCCCAAATTCAGGAAAAAAGACAATGCAAGAGTTCAATGCATTTAATGGGATGGCTCAGCTCAAGATACAGATGAGGGAATTTTGATCAATTATCCTGCTTTGAAAAGCTTGGGAGGCAGAAGTAACAAGACATGCATTTTGTAGCAACTATATAGTGCTTAGGATGAGAGACCTGTCACAAAATATTGGTATAGGAACAATTAGGAGAAGAAGGAAACAAGGAAGGACATTCTAGGTAATCTATGGGGGCTACTCTGGGAAAGTGTAGCCAAATTCTGCAGGTGCACGCACATATAACAAGTACACAGCATTTTTCAGAAGATTCTTGGACTCACCAAAGGTGAAAGAACTAGATTTGACAAGTGAACAAAAAACTCCTATTGTTGCCGCTAATTCCTTTTACTTTAGTTCCACTGTGTGGCAGGAAAATTGGTTTGATTGGCTACAGATCACCTTTTGCTCTAAGCTAAAATATTGCCTTCCCTAAACAATCTGTTCCTTGAGGGGAGAGATTAGCAAGATAGTTTGTTGGCCCCATGAGTTTTTTCGTTTAGAGCATGGGTTGGATTTTACATGTGTGCTAAACTATTTCCGTGCCTGACATCCGCTCTACAAGACGGGTATGTATGGACAAGCTAAATCAAGTGGGAGTTACTATTCCCTGCAAGGTTTCGTCTAACACGGGAAAAAGTCCAGGCTGAAGTGCCCAGCTTGAGGAAACGTCTCTACATTGCAGCCATAGTTTCCATGGAGTAGGAACCGCCATGAAAACCGTGGCAGAGAGAAAACTCATAATATGCTTGGTGGGACAGCGGCGGACCCGTCAAACATATTGCAGCTTTAAAACCACTGCGGCGGTGCAATGGAGGTCGGACCACCTTAGTAGTAATAGAGCACTCGGACTGCCGATGCGGCAGTGGCCGGACTGCCACCATTGCGCCACCGTGAGTCTGGTGGTCTGTGGACCGTAAGACTCATAATCAGGCCCTAAGGGTTTTTCTGGAGCAGGATTATTTCTACCAATTCAGTGAGCCTCTACCCGTACCCCAGCATCTACTCGCTGCCAGCACCCATTTGTGTCGACTATTAGCCTCAAGTACTCTGGACCTCTGCAGAGGCTGGCCCACACCCTACTAGTTACTGTTACTTTTAATCCTCCTGGCTGTTAGGCGCGGTTGTCTGGCGGATGGTATCCTGTTTCAGTAATGCAGGAAGAGGTCCATCACATTGGGTGTCACGAGTGAGTCTCCCAGACTGGCTCTCATTTTTTGGCCTGGAATGCCAAAACCTGCCTCCATGTTTCAGTGCTATTATTCAGCAAGACCTAGTTTGTAGTTTTAACAGGCATGATTTCCACATTTCTCATACTTTATGTATTTTATGGAAGTGTACTTGTGACTTAGAGCTAGAACAGCATACTTGTTTTCTCGAGTTGTTTTTATATAGTGCTTCATTCCGCACTACTGCCATTTCTTAGTACTTTTTAAATAACAAATATTACTATTACCTACTCATGGTACTCACTTTACAGACCTTTAGGATGATAGAGGCTGAATTGTTCTTGCGGGGATTCGAACGTGTGACCTATCGGTCACCAGTTTGTTCCAGCCAAAAAGTACAGCTCATTGAGCTGTCCCTACAGCTGGAAGGACTATGCATCTATCTGCCTTCAGCAAGCATCTGAGAAAGCACTCTTGTCTAACTGTACCATTTAGTAGAGGGCAATGGTGTCCTGAGGAAGGCCATCAAGCGTTGTGACTTGGCTGACACAACAAATCTACAAAGCTTGGAGGTGCCTCTAACAATGGTCAATCAATCAATCAATCAATCATGGACATTTATATAGCGCACTACTTACCCGGAGGGTCTCAAGGCGCTTGGGGGGGGGGGGGGGGGGGTGCTGCTACTGCTCGAACAGCCAGGTCTTGAGCTTCTTCCTGAAGGAGAGGTGGTCTTGGGTCAGGCGCAGGTCGGGAGGGAGGGAGTTCCAGGTCTTGGCGGCCAGGTGGGAGAAGGACCTTCCTCCTGTTGTCGATCTTCGGATGCGGGGGACGGCGGCGAGGGCGTGACTGGCTGATCGGAGGTGGCGTTTGGGAGCGTAGAAGTTGATGCGGTTGTTGAGGTAGCTCGGGCCTTGGTCGTGTAGGGCTTTGTGTGCGTGGGTGAGGAGACGGAAGGTGATTCTCTTGTTGACGGGGAGCCAGTGCAGGTCTCTCAGATGTCCGGAGATGTGGCTGCGTCGGGGGATGTCGAGGATGAGTCTGGCTGAGGCGTTCTGGATCCGCTGGAGTCTCTTCTGGAGCTTGGCGGTGGTTCCGGCGTAGAGGGCGTTGCCGTAGTCCAGTCGGCTGGTGACGAGGGCCTGGGTGACCGTCTTCCTGGTCTCGGTGGGGATCCACCGGAAGATCTTTCGTAGCATGCGCAGGATGTTGAAGCATGACGAGGAGACGGCGTTGACTTGTCTGGTCATGGAGAGGGAGGAGTCCAGGATGAAGCCCAGGTTGCGTGCGTGGTCTGTCGGTGTGGGTGCGGTGCCCAGGGCGGGGGGCCACCAGGAGTCGTCCCAGGCGGAGGGCGAGGAGCCCAGGATGAGGACTTCCGTCTTGTCTGAGTTCAGTTTCAGGCGGCTGGTCGTCATCCATTCGGCTACATCTTTCATCCCTTCGTGAAGGTTGGCTCTGGAAGCGGCGGGGTCGTTGGTCAGTGAGAGGATCAGCTGGGTGTCATCGGCGTAGGAGATGATGTTCAGGTTGTGTTGGCGTGCGATGGGCGCGAGGGGGCTCATGTAGACGTTGAAGAGGGTGGGGCTCAGCGAGGATCCTTGAGGGACGCCGCAGATGACTTCGGTGGCCTCTGACTTGTACGGTGGTAGGCGGACTCTCTGTGTTCTTCCGTCGAGGAAGGAGACGATCCATTCCAGTGCCTTTTCCTGAATTCCGACGTTGCTGAGGCGCTGCACTAGGGTGCGGTGGCAGACAGTGTCGAATGCCGCGGAGAGGTCTAGGAGGATGAGGGCCGCTGTTTCTCCGTTGTCCATCAGGGCTCGGATGTCATCGGTGGCAGCGATCAGAGCGGTCTCGGTGCTGTGGTTGGCTCGGAAGCCAGACTGTGAGGGGTCGAGGGATCCATTCGTCTCGAGGAAGGCGGCCAGCTGTTTGTTGACGGTCTTCTCGATGACTTTGGCTGGAAACGGGAGGAGCGAGATGGGGCGGTAGTTCTTGAGTTCGGTGGGGTCCGCTGTTGGTTTCTTAAGTAGAGCGCTGAGTTCGGCGTGCTTCCAGCTCTCCGGGAAGGTGGCGGTGTCGAAGGAGGTGTTGATGATGTCCCGCAGGTGGGGTGCGATGACAGCGTCGGCCTTGTTGAAGACGTGGTGAGGGCACGGGTCGGTCGGAGATCCGGAGTGGATGGAGTTCATCATGCGGACGGTGTCATCGGTGCTGATCGGAGTCCAGGCGCGGAGGGTGGTGGTGGGTGGCGTTGCTGCGGTCTTTGTGTGCGATGGTTGACTACTGAAGCTGTTGTGTATGTCTGCGATCTTGTTGTGGAAGTAGGAGGCGAGGGAGTTGCAGAGGTCTTGCGATGGGGTGATGTCGTTGTTACCGGCGTTGGGGTTGGAGAGCTCTTTCACGATGTTGAAGAGTTCCTTGCAGTTGTGTGCGTTGGTGTCCAGTCGGTCCTTGAATGCAGTTTTCTTGGTGGCGCGGATCAGTTGGTGGTGCTTCCGGGTGGCAAGCTTGAGGGTGGTCATGTTGCCCGCGGTAGGTTCCCTTCTCCCGACTTTCTCGAGGGCTCGGCAGTTCTTCTTGGAGCTCTTGAGTTCGTCGGTGAACCATGGGGCTTTCTTGCTGCCGGGTCTGCTGGGCGGGGTCCTCAGAGGGGCGAGTTCGTCCGCGCAGTTGCTGATCCACTTTGTGAGGTTGTCGGCGGCCTGGCTGGGGTTCGCTGAGCTGGCGGGAGGGTGCTGACTCAGGGAGGCGGTGAGCTGGTCGGCTGTGATCTTGTTCCAGCTTCTTCGGGCAGCCTGTTGCTGGTGGTGGTGGGTCGTCGTTCTTCTGAAGGTGAAGTGGACGCAGCTGTGGTCCGTCCAGTGGAGTCCTGTGGCGTGGCTGAAGGCGATGTCTTTGCTGGATGAGAAGACGGCGTCGAGTGTGTGTCCGGCGAGGTGGGTGGGGGTGGTCACCAGTTGCTTGAGTCCCAGGTTTGCGAGGTTTTCCAGCACGGTGGTCGTGTTGCGGTCGTCGTTGTTCTCCAGGTGGAAGTTGAGGTCCCCGAGGAGGATGTAGTCGGCTGAGGGGAGGGCGAGCGGGCTGATGAAGTCGGCGATGTCCTCGCTGAATTGTGTGCGTGGTCCCGGGGGTCTGTAGATGAGGGTGCCTCTGAGAGTGGTCTTCGGGTTGACGTGGATCTGGAAGTGCAGGTGTTCGGCGGGTGCGATGGTGTCGTCGGTGTTGGTCGTGATGCGGATGGTGTTCCTATGAATGATGGCGATGCCACCTCCTGTCTGGTTGACGCGGTCTCATGATTCTGGAAGGAGGGACTCTTTTTCACAGGAGTTTGAGGAATATGTATGCTGTTACTAAGCTTCTGAAGGCACCAACTAACAATTCACCTATTTATTTATTTTGGAATTTTGCAACACAACAAACAAGATGATTTGCCGACACTGGAGAACACGGTCAGAAAGAGTGATGATATAAGAAAATGGTGGCAAGATTAATGGATGAGACCAACCGAAGGGAAGGTCCGGTACCTCTGTTTGGCTTTCGCCTATCACAGCTGTATTCGATAGAAGTGATAAGATGAATGAGGGAACAATTAGGTCTTAAGACGTTGGGTTAGCTGTATGTGTTGGGGCTCTGCTCTGATACTGGAGTTTAAAGCGTTCAGCAGTTTAGGACCATGGAGATTTGACTCCATCTGTTTGTTGATTGAAGGTACATTGTTGGGTTAAGTGTATGTTTGTCAAACAAAGGTTTCTAACTGAAATGTGATGAGGACAGCTTTTGAAGGTAGTCAAGACCATTATACTATTTACACTGTTGTCTCAGGGCCATGGGGTGAATGCAGCGGGGCGCATGAACTGCATCCGTCCTTGCCCTGCAGGTACTGTCTATGACATTCCCATTACGGTGCCCATTTCATAGGCTCTGTTGCAGGACCAACAAAGAACTGCCCACAGTGACAAAAAAGTCAACATTTGGCGGGCACGCGGTTTTGGCGGGCGGGTGCATGGCGGTAGTGTCCCAGTCCCGCGCCGCCTAACTTGTAATAAGGCTCTAAGTGTCCTGTGGACTGTGGTTCTCAGTTGGAGGGATTCTGCAGACTACAAATCCTGCAAACCTTCACCACAAAAGTGGGGGTCCCACACTTAAGGCTTCCCTAGGAATACATTATATCTCAGATCCCTAAGAGGGCCCACTGGGAGTCAGTAATTGAGCAGTAGGCGGTTTAAAATGGCGGAGGCTTGGCAATGTAATTAGAGCGGGCTCGCGCGCACTCCGCCCACACTGGCCATTAGCATCCATCACTTGCTCCTGCTGCTAAACGCCAGCAGGTTTACCTCACGCAGACACGCTGCCTTTTAGAGACTGCTTAGAAGCCGCAGGAGCGTTCATCCGAGAGCCCCTCCACCTGGGCTTTGGGGGAGCCGTTGCCTTGGTTACCCATCAGGCAGCAGCAGCAAGCATGCTGGCATTTGTCCTTTACAAGCCAGCGTGTGCTGAGGTGCCGAGAACAGGAGCTACCCTGGAAAAGAGCAGTCACAGAAATAACTGGCACATCAGTCTGGGGTGTTCTGCAGCGTGGCCTGGGGCCAGACACATCCAACCACCGTGTCAGAGTCTCCTGAAACCACCAGCCTTCAAGAAAAACAAACCCTTGCTTCATCTTTCACCCACAAACATGGAACTGCTAGCCCCAGGGGTCCCACAAAACTTAAATACCACTTGAAACACCTCCTGTGCCAATGTTATCGCATGAAGGCAGAATCTCCTGTTGGACACACAACAGGGCTATGACATACATATATGATTTATTTTTGTATATTAGTCGAAACTGACTATTGAGTATGGGCAGACGTGATCTGCTTTCGATATTCCTACCATGTGTAAATGCACTTTATTTGAACTGTAATAACAACACATTCAATTGCATTTTGCAAACCTGTTGTTTTATTATGTGCGATTACCGAGATACCAGCTGTTTTGGTTACTTTGTTAAGAGCTCGGACACTTCCCGAGTCTCGTAGGTGCTACAAAATGATGAAATAATAAGTGGAGGTATGACCCCTAAAAGGTCCACTCCAGGAACTAAAAGTGAACCCAACCCAGCCATGGTTCCAGGGCGCCTCCAGGCAGTGCATGAGGTGGCGGAGAGATGCTAAGATACTCTGCAGGGAAGCTGGAGAGGCCATCTTCATTAAGGTGAGGCATGATGCTGGAGAGGACATCTTCATTAAGGTGAGGCATGATGCTGGAGAGGACATCTTCACATAAGGTAAGGCATGGTGCTGGAGAGGCCATCTTCATTAAGGTGAGGCATGATGCTGGAGAGGCCTTCTTTAAGGTGAGGCATGATGCTGGAGAGGACATCTTCATTAAGGTGAGGCATGATGCTGGAGAGGACATCTTCATTAAGGTGAGGCATGATGCTGGAGAGGACATCTTCACATAAGGTGAGGCATGATGCTGGAGAGTGTGGAAAAGTAAATTTTGCCATGTTCTGTGTCCCTACGCGTCCTCCATCATATGTTATGTGTGCATGATTAATATGCATATGTATTCCCCATGTTCGATTAAAGACGCAATTATATTTGTGCCCATCTCTAGTATGCCAGTTTCCAGTTTTCGTGAATACTACGAATATTAGGCCTATTTAAAGTTACGTTGCCACGTTTCTCAGTGTGCACGTTATTCCATTGTAAAGTCCCCGTTTCTAGGCCTCAAAAGGGCCCGGACACCAGATTCAGCTCCTGTCTCCTGAAGCCCTCGCTGAGGAGCGATACAGCCCCCACCTGTATCCCTGACCCTTCACTTACTTCCTGCCTCACAGTGCCCGGTTCAGCCTGGCTCTGCCTCTGAGTCTGCCAAGAGTATGTTATGATCCTAGTTATCAGTCCAGCCCTCCTTCTCTGCATTCTTAAAGCTACTGAATCGCATCAATAGTTACCGTCATAGTCTAGCCTTTACGTCTCCATGTTAGAGAAATACTGTATTAATGATCATTTAATATTCTTCATCACGCACTACATATAGAATAAGGCATGCTCCAGTCTTAGAGTCTGTTCGCCTTTACCCCGATAACTTTTGGATTCTATCAACATGTTCTCTAAACATCAGATACTAGATACTGCTTAGGTACATGTCGCCCTGACTCTCCAGACTTCAGTCTCTGCTCCTAGCACAAGAGTTCGTAGCCCCCAGCTTCTCCTAGTAACACATCATTGCCAGCTTGCGCGCACCATCAGGTTAGAGGTCCCGGCTCCTTAGGTAGCCCCCTCCATGTTTCCGCCCCATTCATGACATATTCTGCTACGTTTGCATCACCTGTCTATGTATACGCCCTGTTACACCCACTTTCACCCTTATCTTTCGCGACTGCTACGCGTCACACCCTTTGCTCCACCCACTGCTCCGCCTATCATATGTACTGTAATGCAACTGTTTTACTATATATGCTTGTGTATTGTTATTAAATGCTAGCGCGCTCATCCCAGATCCAGCCCCGGCAGCTGCCGGGCCCTGCCATCCTATTCCTGTGCAGGTTGTCCTGTTCCGGTCCTTATGCTGTATTAAACCTGCAAAACTCCTACTACCTCGAATCTTGACTCTTATTTATTGAGCTATCTGTTATTGCTATGCCTAGTCAAACCTAGATCCGGTATTATTTATTTATATACCACATAATGGCGCCCGAACAGGGACTTGCCCTTTCCCCACGCGCCGGTGAAGCCACGCGTGCCCCCTGACCCTCTGCAGCCGTGACGGAACCATACCGTGCACGTGCAGATATTTCTGCTTCAAGTATCCCTCAGGCCCACGGAGGAGACGGAGGTGGCGGTCCAGCATCCAGACGAGGCGGTGGAGGAACGCGGCGAGTCCCGACCAGAGCCCAAGCCGAGAGTCCAAGGTCCGAGGTATCCGGAGGCCCACCTGTAACAGAAGTCTGAAGTTCGTCCGTCCGGCGTCGAAGCAGTCCAGTCCAGTCCGAGGCCTTCCGTTCTTGCTGCCCGGTGAGTACCGTTGCTGGGGTAGTATCTAGACAGGGTCAATCTAATTGACTCTGGTCCGTGGGGTTTTGGTGGTACACATATCCCAAACGAAGTGTCCACTTCGGTGGATGCGGGTCCTGACGTGTCTCTTTATGAGACCGGTAAGTTTAGTACTGTTTTAGCAGTGCATCTAGTTCCTGTTCTAGTCAGTTCTGTTCTCGAGAAAATTCATGTATTCTGTTTTCCGTATTCCAGGTAGTATTCTGTTCGAACTGTTATTCTGAATGTTATTCATGTATTTTAATGTCGTGGTATGAGTGTGAAGTAATTATCGTGTATCGTATTGTGTTGTGTCCAGATTATAGTTCAGTCATGCCGCTCTTTTCAAAACTGCGTCAGTTAAAAACCAGAAAAGGTCTGCTAGAAGCAGCAGTTCCTGTTCCGCCTAGGGACAGTCCAGGTCATTTCATGTATCAGAAGCATGGCATAAGCGCCATATTGTATCTAGATTTATGGGTAGAGTATACCAAAGGTTTGGAAGAAAAGTATAGATGGCCCGTATCAGGTACGTGGGATGCCGAGTGCATCATGAGAGTAGAAGAGGCATTATGGAAAAAGAAAGCCAGACAGTCACAGAAAGATGCCATTGAGTTATGGCGCAAAGAATCTCATAAAAGAACCGAAAAAGAAATCAGAAAGTCTGAATTAAGTAGAGAATCCTTAGAGCGAGCACAAGAAAAAGAATTAATCGAGATAGGTGAACGAATTAAAACAGAACAGTCAGACAGACAGAGGCATGCCCTCATCAAGGGTATGTATCCTCTTCTTGCCGAGGGCTTGCCAAAAGCGACCCCGGAGGCATCCAGTAATTTCCCGCCACCATTAGTTCCGCTCAAGCTACGTCACAAACCGACCGCAGCTGATATTTTCATTTCGTCCTATTTGGACGACACAGTCCCAGAATATGCAAATCCCGCTCCGCCAGTCCCTGTAAATCAGGCACTTCCCGCTCCTCCAGACACCGGAGTACCTGTTACGGTACCCCCGGTCCAGCCCGCCATACAAGTCCAGCCTGCATTTCCATTTCCCACTCTGCCAGGACGAAGAGCATCAGTAGACGACTCTAGTTTAGGGGCCGCAGGGGGAGGTCCTCCAGGAACCCCGCCGCCACACAAGCGTTTAACGTTAGCCGAATTACATGCACAAGCGTCACAGCGTACGCCCAGATATCAGTCTGTTGCAGAAATAAGAAAAGCCCTTACCGAATGTGGCTATGATCCAGTCCCAGGCGAGGATAATATGGTTTTATATTCATTACGCGTGAGAAAGGTGACCGAGTATCTAGTCACCCTACCAGATATGAAAGAAGATCTAGACAGAATATATCGTTTCATCCGTACAGGGAATGATCCAGAAAGTATTAGTGACGTCATGTGCCAAAGAAAAGTTGAAGTCCAGCTCATGCTATTAAAGTTTCTGATTAATTGTTTAATACGAGAACAAGATTATCCGACCAAAGATCGAGCCGAAATGAAAGTCCTGACAAGGTGGAGTGATAATATAGCCGAGGGTAAGCATAAGACCATCAGTAGTATAGAGAATATGTACAAGAAGATTCGTAAAGAAATAATAAGGATACATGAACAACGCAAAGAAACACGAGTAAGCGAGAAAGAAAGTAACTCTGATACTGAAGAGGTAGAGGACGAGAATCCCGACAGAATAGCGTATGTAGGAAAATCTAGATTTCCAGATCGCCATTTACGTCTAGAATACAAGCCAGTTTTTCACCATCCAGCATCAGAACAAGGTTCTCTAGAACAAGTATTTCAAGCTACCGATCACATTCTGAAATCACGAATCGGTTATAGCGAGTTAAGTACCATGCATGAACAAGAACTAGTCCGATCAGCAGTCCGATGGATTACTGATTCTACCACTTTTCCAGACGGAATAGTGGCACAAATGTTTCTGAAAATGCCCCCAGCCGAGCAACGACTGGCGGGTATGTATATGATCCAGCACCTCATTACATTGTATGAGGATCAACATTCTGATCCAGGTCCGTTACACGATGTCCTGAACGAGTTACTCCAGTACAAATGGAAAGGTTTAGGTACCGATTTGATTAGTGTCATTCTAGAACAGCGCCACAAATACAGAACGTTTCTGAACCCACATTTTGTTCATGTCTCACCCCCAGAAAGTAAACCCTTTTACATAGACAGACAGAATCCGTTACGAGAAGTACATCCAATTAAGACAGACGGTGGTGAAATGCAACGAGTGTTTGTTTACACTCCGATCACAAAGATGGAACTCTTAGAGATGAAAAAGTTAATTCCCTGTCATGATAAAGATCCAGCAGGGTTCCACCGAGAATTAAAAAGACATGCTCCGTATGGGAGAATACACGTATCCAGATATCATTAAAATGTTAAAAGTCTTGTTGCCCGCAGGGGTATATGAGAAACTCAAAGAAAAAGAATGGGAGGTGGGAGAGAAAAAGATCGATTGGGCAGTTCTAGAAGCCGAAGATAAGGCACGAGTACCAGGTACCGGTCTTGGAGATAAATGTAAAGAATTACCAGAATTATTAATACAAGTTTTGCCTAGATTATTGACAACTAGAAAAGAAGACTGGGATGCAATCTCAGCCTGTAAACAGAAACAAGATGAAGATATTAGTGATTATTATTCCAGATTTGAGAAATGTTTTAGCATCAACAGTGGCCTCAAGATAAGTAGTGAATCATACCCTCATCTTTTTGTTACTAAATTAGTCGAGAATTCAAGTCCACAAATTAAAAACCGAGTTTTGAAAGTCGAAAGTACCTGGCAAGCTAATACCCCGTCCCAAATGTTACAGATGCTTCAATACCACCAGAATAGAATCAGAGAAGAGCAAGATCACGAGAGAAAACGTATGAAAGACACGAAAATGAAAGTACTAGTTGCACAATCTGTTCCTCAAGACAGTCAGAAGAGGGGACCAAATCAAGCCAGTCATCCTGCAGCTCCCGTTAAAGGGAACTGCAATTATTGTAAACAGCCAGGTCATTTTATAAACGAGTGTGCAGTTCTGAAACACAACATAGCTACCGGTAAGACTAAAGAAAGACCACGTCCGCCTAGACAAGAACAAGTTACACAGACTCCTCAGTCACAGAATGCACCACAGACAGTTACAGCACCGCAGCCTATCGCTGCAACACAGCATGTTACACAGCAGATGTACCAGTATGCACAGTCCGAGTATCCAGAGTATCAACCGTATTCATGAAACAGCCTAGAGAGGGAGGTAGGCTTGCCTCTCATCGAGATACCTGTAGATCAAGAAGGTCCCTATGTTCATAGTCAAGTATTAGGGAAAGACAGAAAGTTTTTGATTGATACAGGGGCAAGTAGGACCACCATCAGTCACGCCGAAGTTCCAGGGGCTCCGCTCTCAGGCTCTAGAAATGTTTCCCTTGGATTTTCAGGAAAGCCTATTGTAAATGAGATATCTCAGCCAGTTACTCTAGAAGTAGGTCCATTGTCCCGCACTACTGATCTGTTACTTACGAAGTCATGTCCAGAAAATCTGTTAGGCATTAAGACACTGAAAGAATTAGGTGCAGTCATATGCTGTTCCCCAGAGGGAATACGATTGTTCCTACGTGACTTCAAGGGTCACTATGTATTACGAGATTTTGATCCGAGATTGTCTAATGTTCCGCAGCATCTATGGGCACAAGGTCCAACTGATGTTGGCTTTATGCAAATCACACCCCATCGTGTGACTCTCAAGCCAGGTGTAGTGTTACCACGAATCAGACAGTACAGATTGCCACCTGAGGCTGTAGCAGCCTTATCCAAAATTATTGACGAGCTCATGGCTCAGGGAGTAGTTGTAGAAACCGACTCCAATGTATGTAATTCTCCGATCATTCCTGTCATGAAACGTACTGATCCAAATGCACCTCCAGTATATCGTTTAGTGATTGACCTTCGAGAACTTAATAAATGTATTATTCCCCAGTACCCAGTTGTCCCAGATATCTCTTCCCTATTGACAGCCATTGATTCTGAAGCCTCATTTTTTTTCAGTCATAGACCTCAAGAACGCGTTTTTTAGTGTCCCCATTCATCCAGACAGCCAGTTCCTTTTCGGATTTTGTTTAAATGGAAGGAGCTATATGTTCACACGAGCTCCTCAAGGTTTCACAGAAAGTCCAAGTATTTACAGTCAAGCACTTAAGAGACAACTAGACAATATTCACATGCCAACTGACACTGCCCTGCTCCAGTATGTCGATGATCTACTGATCACAGCCCGTTCTGAACGTGCTTGCGAGCGAGCCTCACTTACAGTCTTGTATTTCCTAGCCGAGATGGGACACAAGGTGTCCCCTTCGAAGCTTCAATTCTGTGTCCAGCAAGTGATCTACTTAGGACACTTACTGTCCAAGAGGGGTAGGCAGTTGACACCAGACCGTATCCAGTTAATAGCGAGTCTTCCTCAGCCCAAGACCCAGAAGGAGGTACGTGCTTTTATCGGCCTTACTTCCTATTGCAGACAATGGATTTCTCAGTATGCATTTCTAGCTAAACCACTGATACAGTTAACGACACAGGAGGCAGCCGTATCGACTGTCCTCCCTTGGACATCTGAACATGCACTTAGTTTCAATGAGTTAAAGAAAGCCCTATGTCAAGCTCCAGTTCTAGCAACACCGAACTACAGTAAGCCTTTTACACTTTTCGTCACAGAACGCGAAGGTACAGCATTATCTGTCCTCACACAAGATCAAGCAGGACAATACAAGCCTTGTGCTTATTTTTCGAGCACATTAGATCCTGTAGCCCAGGCTCTGCCTGCGTGCCTCAAGTCAGTTGCAGCCACAGCACTAGCTATCAGACAAAGTGATTCCATAGTCTTAGGACACTCCCTGACAGTACAAGTTCCACACTCCGTGGAAGTTCTTTTAAACCGAACACAAACTCAGCACTTGACAATTGCACGTTTAACAGGTTATGAATTGACACTGTTTCAGCCACACATAGAAATCAGACGCTGCAACGTCCTAAATCCTGCTACACTGTTACCATCAGCTAATCCAAATCCTGCCACACACGACTGTGTGGAAGTAGTTAACATCATGACAAAGCCAAGACAAGATCTGACAGATATTCCATTACCAGATCCCGACCTGACACTTTATGTGGATGGTTCATGCATGAGAACAAGTACAGGAGAACTAGTAGCCGCGTATGCAGTGACTACCGACACCGAAGTTATAGAGACACACCGCATTGACACCCTGTCTGCTCAAGCAGCAGAGCTAGTTGCTCTGACTCAAGCCTGCATACACGCCAAGAACCTGAAAGTTAATGTTTACACAGATTCACGTTACGCATTTGCAGTTGTACACGACTTCGGAGTGCTCTGGCAGGAGAGAGGTTTCATGACTTCTCATGGAACCAAGATTCAGCATGGTCTCCTTATTCAAGCTCTGTTAGATGCCATACACTTACCGACATCCATTGCTATCATGAAATGCAAAGCACATACGAAAGTTACTGACACTATTTCCCAAGGTAATGATCTAGCAGATCGCACAGCCAAGCTTACAGCACAGGCTCCAGACATTTCAGTTAAGCCAACACAGACACTTACTCCAGATCCGACTACATGTATGACAGTTAAAGACCCTACACAAGATGTCATAGATATCCAGTTACATGCTACTCCCGAAGAAATCAAGAAATGGTCCGAACAAGGAGGGGTCCAGACAGATCAGGGATGGGTGACGAAGGGAAAAACCACATGGTTTCTCCCCGACTCTATGGTTCAAGTCATTATTAATACCGCACATAGTCCAGCACATTTAGGAGAAAAAGCAATATTAGACAGTATCCAGAATATTTGGTTCAACAAGCATTTACGAGCTGCAGCCAAGCAGAAAGTCCGTACCTGTATGATATGTTGTCAGTTTAATCCAGGTAAAAGTGTCCTGGTGGAACAAGGTGGATTCCAGCCCCCTGACCACCCTTTTGAAGTCCTCCAGATGGATTACATTCAGATGGAGCGATGTCGAGGTTTCAAGTATGTCCTTGTAGTTGTATGCGCTTTGTCCAGGTGGACGGAGGCATATCCAGTTCCAGATTACACAGCCGCGACCACTGCCAAGCAGTTGGTTCGTGAGTTCTTCCCCCGTTACGGACTCCCTAGGGTCGTATATTCTGACAACGGCCAGCCATTCTCATCTGAACTCATGAAGCACGTTTCCCTTTTGTTAGGGTACCAGTGGAAGTTCCATTGTGTACGCCATCCTGAAGCAGCCGGTCTCGTAGAGAGACATAATCAGACCCTGAAAATCCGAATTGCAAAAGTTTGTCAAGAGAAAGGTGTGGACTGGCTAATAGCTCTGCCAGTTGCCCTGTTCTATATGCGCATGGTCGCACATTCCAGATCAGGTCTGTCCCCGTATGAGGTCGTTTTCGGCCGCCCCCCTAACATGTGGGGTACTCCTAGACCTCGAAGTATTACCGATGTTTCAAGTAAAATGCTGACAGATTACCTAGCTTCCTTGATGTCTGCCCTCAACTCTTGTCGTTCACAGGTTGCCGCCGCATTTCCAGACAATACCGAGGTGGCACCGCATGAAATCGTTCCCGGATCCATGGTCTTAGTGAGAAATTTTGATCGCTCAAGTCCGCTGGAGCCTCGCTGGAAGGAGCCCCGACAGGTCCTCCTGGCCACCCGTACAGCCGTGAAGTTGGAGGGACGCAAAGGCTGGGTGCATCTTTCACACATCAAAAGATTTTATGGATTGAAGCCAGTCTCAAAGAACATTTCCCAGGATTTAAAGGACTGCCAAAGTACTATTCTTAAGGACTGTCCCGCAAAAGACACTGATACTGCACCCTCCCTGTTAGAGACAACTCCGCAACAGGAGTATAAGAAAAAGTTAAGGTCTAGTAAAATAAGTCAGCCAGTTTGATTGTCTAAGTCCTCCCCTAGGTGAAACGGTTAGACCGGTTTCTGACATGTATAAAATAGACCCCCATAGTGAGAGAGTTAGTCAAAACTCAATCCGATGTATCGTTTTTCTATGTTTCATATTATTTCTCAGTATTATGATTTCCTGCACCAGTTATGCGTTTTATCTGTATTTTCCAGTTTCTCATGTAAATAAGTCTTCTAATGTTACAGTAGAGCACACGTTTAGTGATCTGCCTCCTCATGAACTCTCTTACCGCCTCGCTATGCGTAACAATTCTTTTATCCGCATGTTACATTATTCACACCAGACCAGCAATGCCACTAATTGTTGGGTGTGTGGTCGACTCCCCCCTTTCCAGACACCGAAGGGAGTTCTGCCACTCTTTCCTTATCCATTTTCTCATAATGGTTCGTGTGGAGCATGGTCCACGTTAACGTCATCCTCAACAGATATGTCTTTTCTTAACAGTACATGTTTTCCAGACAAGCAAGGTCTTCCCCACAGAACAGGGTTAGATCTAGAAAATGAAGTTTACAATTTAGGTAATTATTCTTCGAATTTTATGGTCCTGAATGTTCAGTCTGATACTACTCCAGACTTACCTGCTATTTCGGTACTACCAGTCAAAGGCGAATTATGTGTCCGAAATAATGGTTCCGTACATGTAGGACACAGCGATTGTACTACTATTGTCAAGTATAGTGACAGTGGGAAATCTATTTTCAAAGCTTCACGTCATTCTTATTTTATTTGTGGTCAAACCGCATATGTTCGTCTGCCCCTCGATTGGGAGGGAACCTGTTACATTGCCTTCCTACTGCCACCAGTTTTCCTAGCCCCATCTGATTATCATAGAAACACACATCTAGTACACCTTAGACATAGAAGGGAGATTGAGTCCCCAATTGTCGATTATACTGAAACTGCTCTAGAACAGTATACAGATTTCAATAGAGGTTTCTTCTTCTTTATAGGCCCTATCCAGAACAGTAAGCTAATCCGTAGGTTAACCAGAACCCCTGAAGCTGTAGTAAATGAGACTGCCTCTGCCCTAGGTAACTTGACTGAAGAGCAATCTGCTATGAGATTTGTCGTTTTACAGAATCGTCTCGTCCTTGACGTCATATTGGCCGATAGGGGCGGGGCCTGTAGAGTCATCGGATCTAGTTGCTGCATTTTCATTCCAAATAACGCACCGTCTGTTTATTCAGCTATAACCAGACTCCATAAAATTGCCCATCTGTTACACCAAGATCCAGGCACATGGACATGGTCCGGTTGGTTCTGGAATATAATTTCCGCTTGGGGATGGAAAGTCTTGTCCTTTCTAGGTATTGCAGTAGCGATCATATTCAGCTGCTGCCTCTGTATACAATGTGGCCCTGCGATTTGCGGCATTTGTGCTACCTCTTGTATTCCTAGTCCCAAGTCCCGTTCTAAAACCCGTTCCCAGAAAATTCGAGACGAGCAAATGATACTGTATGAAATGATAGATGGTATCATGAATATTGATGTTTCCTGATGGAAACGTAGTGACAAGGAGGGAATGTGGAAAAGTAAATTTTGCCATGTTCTGTGTCCCTACGCGTCCTCCATCATATGTTATGTGTGCATGATTAATATGCATATGTATTCCCCATGTTCGATTAAAGACGCAATTATATTTGTGCCCATCTCTAGTATGCCAGTTTCCAGTTTTCGTGAATACTACGAATATTAGGCCTATTTAAAGTTACGTTGCCACGTTTCTCAGTGTGCACGTTATTCCATTGTAAAGTCCCCGTTTCTAGGCCTCAAAAGGGCCCGGACACCAAATTCAGCTCCTGTCTCCTGAAGCCCTCGCTGAGGAGCGATACAGCCCCCACCTGTATCCCTGACCCTTCACTTACTTCCTGCCTCACAGTGCCCGGTTCAGCCTGGCTCTGCCTCTGAGTCTGCCAAGAGTATGTTATGATCCTAGTTATCAGTCCAGCCCTCCTTCTCTGCATTCTTAAAGCTACTGAATCGCATCAATAGTTCCCGTCATAGTCTAGCCTTTACGTCTCCATGTTAGAGAAATACTGTATTAATGATCATTTAATATTCTTCATCACGCACTACATATAGAATAAGGCATGCTCCAGTCTTAGAGTCTGTTCGCCTTTACCCCGATAACTTTTGGATTCTATCAACATGTTCTCTAAACATCAGATACTAGATACTGCTTAGGTACATGTCGCCCTGACTCTCCAGACTTCAGTCTCTGCTCCTAGCACAAGAGTTCGTAGCCCCCAGCTTCTCCTAGTAACACATCATTGCCAGCTTGCGCGCACCATCAGGTTAGAGGTCCCGGCTCCTTAGGTAGCCCCCTCCATGTTTCCGCCCCATTCATGACATATTCTGCTACGTTTGCATCACCTGTCTATGTATACGCCCTGTTACACCCACTTTCACCCTTATCTTTCGCGACTGCTACGCGTCACACCCTTTGCTCCACCCACTGCTCCGCCTATCATATGTACTGTAATGCAACTGTTTTACTATATATGCTTGTGTATTGTTATTAAATGCTAGCGCGCTCATCCCAGATCCAGCCCCGGCAGCTGCCGGGCCCTGCCATCCTATTCCTGTGCAGGTTGTCCTGTTCCGGTCCTTATGCTGTATTAAACCTGCAAAACTCCTACTACCTCGAATCTTGACTCTTATTTATTGAGCTATCTGTTATTGCTATGCCTAGTCAAACCTAGATCCGGTATTATTTATTTATATACCACAAGAGGACATCTTCATTAAGGTGAGGCATGATGCTAGAGAGGACATCTTCATATGGTGAGGCATGATGCTGGAGAGGACATCTTCATTAAGGTGAGACATGATGCTGGAGAGGACATCTTCACATAAGGTGAGGCATGATGCTGGAGAGGACATCTTCACATAAGGTGAGGCATGATGCTGGAGAGGACATCTTCATTAAGGCGAGGCATGATGCTGGAGAGGACATCTTCACATAAGGTAAGGCATGATGCTGGAGAGGACATCTTCACATAAGGTGAGGCATGATGCTGGAGAGGACATCTTCACATAAGGTGAGGCATGATGCTGGAGAGGACATCTTCACATAAGGTGAGGCATGATGCTGGAGAGGACATCTTCATTAAGGTGAGGCATGATGCTGGAGAGGACTTCTTTATTTAGGGTGAGGCATGATGCTGGAGATGACTTCTTTATTTAGGGTGAGGCATGATGCTAGAGAGGACATCTTCATTAAGGTGAGGCATGATGCTAGAGAGGACATCTTCATTAAGGTGAGGCATGATGCTGGAGAGGACATCTTCATTAAGGTGAGACATGATGCTGGAGAGGACATCTTCATTAACTTGAGGCATGATGCTGGAGAGGACATCTTCATTAAGGTGAGGCATGATGCTGGAGAGGCCATCTTTATTTAGGGTGAGGCATGATGCTGGAGATGACTTCTTTATTTAGGGTGAGGCATGATGCTGGAGAGCACATCTTCATTAAGGTGAGGCATGATGCTGGAGAGGACATCTTCATTAAGGTGAGGCATGATGCTGGAGAGGACATCTTCACATAAGGTGAGGCATGATGCTGGAGAGGACATCTTCATTAAGGTGAGGCATGATGCTGGAGAGGACTTCTTTATTTAGGGTGAGGCATGATGCTGGAGATGACTTCTTCAATAAGGTGAGGCATGATGCTGGAGATGACTTCTTTATTTAGGGTGAGGCATGATGCTGGAGAGGACATCTTCATTAACTTGAGGCATGATGCTGTAGAGGACATCTTCATTAAGGTGAAGCATGATGCTAGAGAGGACATCTTCATTAAGGTGAGGCATGATGCTGGAGAGGACATCTTCATTAAGGTGAGACATGATGCTGGAGAGGACATCTTCATTAACTTGAGGCATGATGCTGTAGAGGACATCTTCATTAAGGTGAAGCATGATGCTAGAGAGGACATCTTCATTAAGGTGAGGCATGATGCTGGAAAAGACATCTTCATTAAGGTGAGGCATGATGCTGGAGAGGCCTTCTTTAAGGTGAGGCATGATGCTGGAGAGGACATCTTCATTAAGGTGAGACATGATGCTGGAGAGGACATCTTCATTAAGGTGAGGCATGATGCTGGAGAGGACATCTTCATTAAGGTGAGGCATGATGCTGGAGAGTACATCTTCATTAAGGTGAGGCATGATGCTGGAGAGGACATCTTCATTATGGTGAGACATGATGCTGGAGAGGACATCTTCACATAAGGTGAGGCATGATGCTGGAGAGGACATCTTCATTAAGGTGAGGCATGATGCTGGAGAGGACATCTTCATTAAGGTGAGGCATGATGCTGGAAAAGACATCTTCATTATGGTGAGACATGATGCTGGAGAGGACATCTTCACATAAGGTGAGGCATGATGCTGGAGAGGACATCTTCATTAAGGTGAGGCATGATGCTGGAGAGGACATCTTCATTAAGGTGAGGCATGATGCTGGAGAGGACATCTTCATTAAGGTGAGACATGATGCTGGAGAGGACATCTTCATTAAGGTGAGGCATGATGCTGGAGAGTACATCTTCATTAAGGTGAGGCATGATGCTGGAGAGTACATCTTCATTAAGGTGAGGCATGATGCTGGAAAAGACATCTTCATTATGGTGAGACATGATGCTGGAGAGCACATCTTCATTAAGGTGAGGCATGATGCTGGAGAGCACATCTTCATTAAGGTGAGACATGATGCTGGAGAGGACATCTTCATTAAGGTGAGGCATGATGCTGGAGAGCACATCTTCATTAAGGTGAGACATGATGCTGGAGAGGACATCTTCATTAAGGTGAGGCATGATGCTGGAGAGCACATCTTCATTAAGGTGAGACATGATGCTGGAGAGGACATCTTCATTAAGGTGAGACATGATGCTGGAGAGGATATCTTCATTAAGGTGAGGCATGATGCTGGAGAGGACATCTTCATTAAGGTGAGGCATGATGCTGGAGAGCACATCTTCATTAAGGTGAGACATGATGCTGGAGAGGACATCTTCATTAAGGTGAGGCATGATGCTGGAGAGGCCTTCTTTAAGGTGAGGCATGATGCTGGAGAGCACATGTTCATTAAGGTGAGGCATGATGCTGGAGATGCCAAGATGGCATCTTCACATAAGGTGAGGCATGATGCTGGAGAGGACATCTTGATTAAGGTGAGGCATGATGCTAGAGAGGACATCTTGATTAAGGTGAGGCATGATGCTGGAGAGGACATCTTTAAGGTGAGGCATGTTGCTGAAGAGGACATCTTTAAGGCGAGGCATGATGCTGGAGAGGTGAACGCTCAGCCCTCCACAGGGCTTGGTCGCCCCACTCACTGCTGCCGCTCCTGCCTGCCTTTGCCGCCTCAGCCTGCAGATTCCTTCGCTCGCTGCCCGCTGCTCCTGGGAATTTCCCGCTGCTCCTGGGAATTTCCCGCTGCTCCTGGAAATTTCCCGCTGCTTCTTGGAATTTCCAGCCGCTGCCTCCCTGCGGCCCCACCCCCCTGTGATTCCATTCGCCGCCCGCTCCCGCCACCCAGCTGCTCCTCCCTTCCGGCTCCTTACTTATGACGCCCCCAGAGCGACCGCGCAGCGGACGAGCGCAGCGGGAGCGCCGATTGAGCGCCGAAGGTGCACCAAAGGTAAGCCCGTCTGCGCCCGTCCGCGTCTGGCCCGCGCCCAGCGCCAAGACCCCTGGCCCTCCCCGCCGAGGCAAGACGACCCGACTGACCTACGACGCCGCCACTCTCAATGCACTCAATGCCGGCCGGACCCACGCCTGCTGCCGAGCCACCCCGAGACGCAACCACGGACCCTTCACCTGCTGCACCTGCAAGTTCACCTGCCTCCGAACCTGCCCCGCACCCGCCAAGACAAACACCAGCAGCAACCACCTCAAGTGCATCCTGATCAACACCCGCTCCGTCCACAGACACGCCGTGGAACTCTGGAACCTCCTCAACGCTACATCACCGGACGTCGCCTTCCTCACAGAAACCTGGATGAACGCCTCCTCTGCACCCGACATCGCCATCGCCATCCCGGACGGGTACAAGATCATCAGGAGGGACCGCATCAACCAGACCGGAGGTGGCATCGCCATCGTCCACAGGAACACCATCCGCATCACGACCGACGCCAACGACTCCTTCGCCGCAGCCGAACATCTCCACTTCCAGATTCACACCGACCCTCAGAGGCACCCTCGTCTACAGACCCCCGGGACCACGCACACAATTCAGCGAAGACATCACAGACTTCATCAGCCCGCACGCCCTCCCCTTCACCGACTACATCCTCCTCGGGGACCTCAACTTCCACCTGGAGAACAACAAGGACCGCAACACCACCGCCCTGCTGGAAAACCTCGCCAACCTCGGACTCAAGCAACTGGTCAACACCCCCACCCACTACGCCGGCCACACGCTTGATCCCGTCTTCTCTTCCAGCAAGTACATCACCTTCAGCCACGCCACCGGACTCCACTGGACCGACCACAGCTGCGTCCACTTCAGCTTCAAAAGATCCACGACCCACCACCACCCGCAACAGGTACCCCACAGGAATTGGAGCAAGATCACCGCAGACCAGCTCACCACCTCCCTCAGCCAGAGCCCACCCGCCAACACAACGGACCCCAATGAAGCAGCCTGCAACTTCACACAGTGGCTGACCGCCTGCGCCGACGACCTCGCGCCACTAAAGAACCCTCCCAGCAGACCCAGAAGCAAGAAGGCATCCTGGTTCACCGACGACCTCAAGGACTCCAAGAAGATCTGCCGCACCCTCGAGAAAGCCTGGCTCCTCGACCGGACCACCGACAACATGACCGCCCTCAAACACGCTACCCGCAAGCACCACCAGCTCATCTGCACCACCAAGAAAGAAATCCCTGAAGGAACGACTGGACAACAACGCCCACGACAGCAAAGAGCTCTTCACTATCGTCAAGGAGTTCTCCAACCCCAGCACCGGCACCAACAACATCACTCCGTCACAAGACCTCTGCGACTCCCTCGCCTCGTTCTTCCACCGCAAGATCGCAGACATCCACAACAGCTTCGGCGCCCCACCCACGCACCCAACCGTCGAACCAACGCCCCCCACCGCCACCCTTCACACCTGGACCACGGTGACCACCGAAGACACAGCCCGCACGATGAACACCATCCACTCCGGATCACCGACCGACCCCTGCCCACACCACGTCTTCAACAAGGCCGACTCCACCATCGCACCCCAACTCCGGAACATCATCAACGCCTCCTTCAACACCGCCACCTTCCCGGAGAGCTGGAAGCATGCCGAGATCAGCGCCCTCCTGAAGAAACCTACAGCGGACCCCACCGATCTCAAAAACTTCCGCCCCATCTCGCTCCTCCCTTTTCCTGCTAAAGTCATCGAGAAGATCGTCAACAGACAGCTGACCGCCTTCCTCGAGACGAACGGATCCCTCGACCCCTCGCAGTCCGGCTTCAGAGCCAACCACAGCACCGAGACCGCCCTCATCGCAGCCACCGACGACATCCGGACCCTGCTCGACAAGGGGGAAACAGTGGCCCTCATCCTCCTGGACCTCTCCGCTGCGTTCGACACGGTCTGCCACCGCACCCTAGTCCAGCGCCTCAGCAACATCGGTATCCAAGAGAAGGCACTGGAGTGGATCATCTCGTTCCTCGCCGGAAGAACACAAAGAGTACGCCTCCCCCCGTTTCGCTCCGAGGCCACCGAAGTCATCTGCGGCGTCCCGCAAGGATCTTCACTCAGCCCCACCCTCTTCAACATCTACATGAAACCTCTCGCAGCCATCGCACGCCAGCACAACCTCAACATTATCTCTTACGCCGACGACACCCAGCTGATCCTCTCCCTCACCAGAGACCCCGACACCGCCAGAAGGGATGAAAGACGTCGCCGAGTGGATGAAGGACAGCCGCCTGAAACTGAACTCGGACAAGACGAAAGTCCTCATCCTGGGATCTTCGCCCTCCGCCTGGGACGACTCCTGGTGGCCCCCAGCCCTGGGCACCGCACCCAAGCTAACCGACCACGCACGCAACCTGGGCTTCATCCTGGACCCCTCCCTCTCGATGACCAGACAAGTCAACGCCGTCTCCTCATCGTGCTTCAACACCCTGCGTATGCTTCGCAAGATCTTCCGCTGGATCCCGACCGAGACCAGGAAGACTGTCACCCAGGCACTCGTCACCAGCCGACTGGACTACGGAAACGCCCTCTACGCCGGAACCACAGCCAAGCTACAGAAAAGACTCCAGCGCATCCAGAACGCCTCCGCCCGACTCATCCTGGATGTCCCCCGACGCAGCCACATCTCCAGCCACCTGAGGAACCTGCACTGGCTCCCCGTCGACAAGAGGATCACATTCCGGCTCCTCACCCACGCACACAAGTCTCTCCACGACCTGGGCCCCAAGTACCTCAACGACCGCCTGACCTTCTACACGCCCACCCGCCAGCTACGGTCCACCAGCCTCGCCCTCGCAGCCGTACCACGCATCCGAAGAGCCACCGCCGGAGGAAGATCCTTCTCTTACCTGGCTGCCAAGACTTGGAACTCCCTCCCCATCCACCTTCGGCTGACCCAGGACCATCTCGCCTTCAGGAAACAACTCAAGACCTGGCTGTTTGAGCAGTAGCATACCCCTCCCCCAAGCGCCTTGAGACCCTCCCGGGTGAGTAGTGCGCTATACAGATGGCATGATTGATTGATTGATTGATCTTTAAGGTGAGGCATGTTGCTGGAGAGGACATCTCTAAGGTGAGGCATGTTGCTGGAGAGGATATCTTCATTGAGGTGAGGCTTGCTGCTGGAAAGGACATCTTCATTAAGGTGAGGCATGATGCTGGAGAGGGCTTCTTTAAGGTGAGGCATGATGCTGGAGAGCACATCTTCATTAAGGTGAGGCATGATGCTGGAGAGGACATATTTGTATAAGGTGAGGCATTGGATGCTGCACGACCGCACTTAAGACTCTGCCAGGGGCGTAACACAGACCCCCGCAGCCCCGGCGGTGCGAAGGGGCCCCATAAATGCACCATAACGAAAGCTGAAGTGCCGGTCCTGCAGGCATGTCTGTGAGCGCGTGATTTCTACATTCTGATGGATGCGACCCTGTAGTGTGTACCTGTGGTGCTGTAACTGGAGAGTGAGGTGCAAAAGCAAGAGAAGTCTGTTGACCAATGAGGGTTGTACCTTGAAGATGCTAGACTTCAAGTCAAGTCAAATGATCTTTATTCGGATTATCAATACATCCATAAAAGTACATACAAGATAAAAATGCATTTAAAACAATTTAAAAACATGTATATAGATAAAACTAGTTTATAAAATTGGGTTTAAGCAGCATATATCATAAAGTGCGAAGTGCGTAGTATACAGTACAAAATACATAGTAAAGGGAGAAACATTGGTCTATTGGCATGTTTAGACACAAAATTCAAAAATTTTTATATACTCCCGTAATAATCATTTATATCAGAATAAGAATAAATATACAACTAAATCAGTAGTCAATTTACAGCAGAACAATTAAGTGCAAAAAGTGCAACAGATACCATAATACTGATATCAATTATCCAAACTCCATGGATGCCCTCGATTTCACACATCCTTTTATAAAGCAGCTCACAGTATATATTACTTCGTCAGTATGCAGCATTTGAAAAAAATTTAATGCGAGATTAAAGTCTCTAAGGTTATATTTACAAAGGATCGGCCTTAAATATTTACAGGTATACAATTTATAATAGCCACAGAAGAAGAAGTAGTGCAGTAAACTTTGTTTTCCGCCCTGAGAACAGGGACAGTCCAATTCTTCTAGTTTTTTATTATATCCAAGGGGGAAGCTAAGCAAATTAACTATGCTTCCATCCCGAAACCTGAACAAAAGGCTCCGATTCCACTTTCCTATTGGTATTGATAAGTATCTATAAAAATTATTCAGATTATCACAACTTGCATCAATAATGAGCTGATATCTAATAACAACAGGTTTAATAGACTCAGTTCTCAGTCGATCCTCTTTATATAAGTCGAGTAAAGCCCGTTTGATACTATTCTTATGAGCGGGTACAATGGAATTCGGGGAACTAAACAAAGAACCCTGACCCACGCTCTGTAGGCTATTCTTGACTGCATTTAACCAAGGTATGCGATGAAAACTATCACTTAACAAACAGTCAGATATTATACTGCGCGTTAAGGACGCTGCTGGATTTAACCATACTTTGATCCAAAAAAGAGCAGGCCTAGACCTAATAAAATCAACAATGTAAGACAATCTTAGTTCATTGTGACAAATGAGTGTAGAGGCGCACAGGACTCCCCCAGCACCCTCCTGCAAAATCTGTTTTCCTCCGACTGAAGACCCGTACTTTTACAGTAGCCCCACACTTCTGCTCCATATGTCCCAGTTGGCCGACATTGCGTGCGGTATATGTTAAGTAGGGGTGTAACAACATCGGCCCGTTTCGGTTGTCGGAGGGATAAAATTGAGTTGATTGACTTGCCAATTTTATTTCTCGCATATGCAGCATGTGGCTGCCATGAGCCTGAGTTTGAAAATAACAGCCCTAAATAGGGGAAAGTGCTAGTGCATTTTAAAATATTGTTACCGGATTTAATTGATGTGATATTGTACTTTTTTGGTCCGCAATTCATGATAAAAGATTTTTTAAAATTGGTATTTAGACCAAGATCGGACATAAACGCAACAAACCCTGAAATTAAGATGCGCAAAGCATTCGGGGTACGCCCCATTAGTACTACGTCATCCGCATAAAGTAAAGTAGTAATGGGGGAGCCATTTATAATTGGGACGTCCTTAGTAATTTTACTCAAAGTGCTACTCAACCCATTGATATATAAAATAAAAAGCAGGGGGGCGAGTACGCAGCCCTGTCTAACTCCTCTGCTAATAAGAACATCATTGGACAGATCGCCATCATTATTGATCCGTACTCTCGCTTTTAAGTCCCTATGTAACTCAGAAAGAAAATACACCAATGAGTCATCCAAACCATAATCAAGCAAAAGTGACCACAACCTAGAACGATTAACAAAATCAAATGCGGAACTCAGATCCATGAAACCTAAATAAACAGGGGATTTTTTAACGATGATGTATTTAGCCATAATCAGGTTTAAATTTAGACACTGTTCAACTGTGCCTACTTGGCTTCTAAATCCCAGTTGACTACAATGAAGAACATTGTTATCCTCAGCCCAATTCCTTATCCGTTTAAAGATTACCCTACCAAGGACCTTTAACGTGTTATCGATCAGTGAGATCGGACGGTAGCAGGCGGGGTCCGACCTGTCACCCTTTTGAAATATTGGTACGATTACACTGTTCGACCAGGATTCGGGAATAGAGCTTTCACACAGGTTATTAAATAAGTTGCAAAGGAGAGGGGCCCAAAAATTAATTTCTGATTTAATCTGGTCAATAGAAAGACCGTCGGGACCAGGTGCTTTATTACTTGCGCTCTCAATTATAGCATCCTCGACTTCCATTAAAGAAAAAGTCAAAGTTTCAGCGCTATTAGGTAGGGGGGCGATAACTAGAGAGGTGGCTGATATAGCGTAAATTTGAGAGAAATGTTCAACCCACGCCTCACCAGTAATGTTGCAGTTAATTGGGTTGATGCAAGAACCAAAAGATCTTAAGGACTTCACTTCTCTCCAAAAGCCTGCTATATCCTTTAGTGTGGCAGTACGTGTAAGAGATTCCCAGTGGTTAATCACCAGAGCCTCAGATCTAGTGAATAGGGCAATTTTATATTTTGATCTTAAATCTCTCGACCATTGCACATCCCTAGGGTTGGTTTTTAAAGCAACCCTCAGGTCCCTATTGGCCTTGGAGCAGGAAGAATCCAACCAGCGTGGACCATGAACTACATTCTGCTTAGCTGGTTTAGAAGATTCTAGTTTAATGACCCCACATAAATTGCCAAAGGCGGCAACCACAACACTACTGGGACCTGTGTGTGACAGACAAGTCTCTACTACCTCAGGGTATTTTCTAATTACTCTAGCTAGAATATCTTTGTTATCTACCCCTTTCCACACTAGTCTTAATCTATCAGTGGATAGTACCAGATTTTTTGGCCCATTCTCCAGCTTTACTGCAACCTTCATGGTCTGCGGATTATGTAAACAAATTCTAAGCGGATAGTGGTCACTATAAATGGAACAGATGACTTCAGCTTTTAAAATAATTTCGCTTAATGAAGGGCATATGAATATGTAATCTATCGTGGATGCACAACCATGACCCACAAAAGTAGGTGTTATTATGTTATTTGCACTTGAACCCACGATTTCCATTATATTTAATAGGTCACGAGAGGCTAAATGATTTTTCAACTCTTCACCGTTTTTACATGGTGGGCTGCTACGATATATATGGGCATTAAAATCCCCTCCAATACAAATGCCATCAAAGGGCCCATACTTATGCCCTTCCATAATGTCGTCGATAAAAGTAAACAAAGAAATAAAATTATCATTAGGATGAGTTACAAAATCATTATTGTAAAAGTTAATAATGCACAGTTTCATTCTATTAAAATACTTAATGGCCATAAAACAGTTACCTAAAGTGGGGATCAATTTCGTATGCACCCCAGATTTTATTTTGGACCAGATGGATAGACCCCCACTAGGCCTACCCATGTGAGAGGGGGAGGCTTTTAAATCATAACAGCAAAAACCCTCCATTGATGGTGACGTGGTGCACCATGTTTCTTGTAACATCAATATATCACAGTTACTGTCAACCCAATTTAGCCATTCTTTAATTTTCAATTTTGGTTTTAGTCCTGCTATATTCCAGCTGACAAGAGATAGTTCGGAATCCAGGGCCGTTTGTTTGTAAATCGAAATTTTTTGACTCATAACAGGTTGAGGCAAATGATGGAGAACAGTCTGAGATTCGAAAATTGGTGACAAAGATGGTACATCAGAGTTAGGCAAGGATGGTCAGTCTTGTAAATCTAAATCCGACAAAGGTGCAAATCTATTGAACATCTTAAGAGGAAATGGGGCCGGTTGAAATTGCATAGGCGGTGGCTGAAAATACATCGATGGTGGGTGAAAATGCATTGGTTGTGGTTGAAATTGCATAGGAGGAGGCCGGGGATGTCTTGCCATTTGTCTATAGAAATAACTCAAAGGTAGCATGCATGCAACAGTAGAAATGGCAGAACAATTACTGTTTCTATTAAGGAGGTTTCTCACAGTCCCTGGGTTTTGAAAGTTAAGAACTATGCAGTCGCCTTCTTTATCTTTGGTTAAAGGCCCGACCCACGACACCCTGCGGACTGATAGAATCTCTCTTGAGATATCATAACCAACGCCTTTGTGTTTAGTCAGCCAGTCTATGCATTTGTTTCTCAATTGCACCCATGATTCCCCCTGGCCCTCCCTCCACTGTGGTACACCTGCAAGTACCAGAACAAATGGACAAGCATCTGGAGGCAGGTGTAATGCGGGCCCCTGATGTTTAAAGGATTTGCTTAGCCCTTGTTTACCAATACCCTCAGTATTATTTACAACAGTTGATCTTGGCGCTGTTGTTGGTTGGATAAAACCATTCTTGCAGTTAGAGGCAGTGTTGGTATAGTTGGTAATCAAGGGGGGTGTAGCTTTTCTTGGGGCAGGTGTAGGGGTAGGCCTAGTAGTTAAATCAGGTTTTGCCAAATGTGGCCCTCCATCAATGGATCTTAGAGGAATTGTAGATGATACAGTGGGCGGCAGTAAAGTTACGGGGTTACTCACCACCCCGCCCAGGTGGACAGTAGTTTCCTGTTTCTTTACTGACAAGGTGTTATTTACAGATTCCAATTCTTTTAAAAGACGATCGGCCCTGATTTGGTCCAGAATAACAGACCCCTTCTTTTTTGTTTCACCGTTTTTGACCAAATTGTCTAATCTATCAAGTCTTTTAAAAACATTATTAAACTGACTGATCATTTGCTTTTCTATCCGGTTAAAAATAGTATCCACTATAGTTTCTATAAGGTTCACATTCTGTCTTGAGAGATTATAGTTATCTCCCATTAGTGTTGTTTGGGTCCAAACAGTATTAGAGTTCTCACTCGAGTGAATGGTAGATGCTGCAGTAATACTGCCCATATCTGCTTGATCTTTATCCTCCGTAGAAACAATTTGCGCCCCCGTAGATTTATTTTTATTCCACAAACTTTGGGGTGTGGGCTGATTCTTATGGATTGACGGTTGTTTCCTTTTATTAGCACTTTGCTTGGTAGTGCCTCTTTTACGTTTTTCTCCTCCCTGTTTATTGCTACAAGATTCCAAACTGTCCAGAGTGTTGACTTCATCCGGAGAAGCTATTATAATAGTAGGAACAATTTCATTTGGCAAGGCTGCAGGGGGTGTAGATATAAGTGCCGGCTTTTGAGCGACAACTGGCGGTGATGTGGGGGCAGAGTCCAGTGCTATGTAAGTGACAGTGTTTTCGTCATCCAGGACAGTGGGCACATTAACGGGAGGATGTGATGACTTAACAACAATAACTGCAGGGGTTATATGCATATTCCCATTAGTGCTACTTGCACTCTTTGTTGTTATACTCGATGTATGGTTGGTAGTAAGAGGACCCATAGAAAACCTCCTCTCCGTCTCCACAATCTCGTTAAAGGCTGTGTCTATCAATGTCTCAAATGATGTAATGAGGGAGACGGAGGTATCAACACCCTGGGTAGAAGCATCAATATTGTTAACGGTAGGCGTGTAATCGCCGATTTTATTATCCAAGTACAGTGCTCACCTTAAAGGGGGAAATCTTAGGGACGTGGCCCGCCCGGCCACTGCAGTCCACTGACGGCCACAGACGGCCCGCCCTCTGCCCGGGCTCAGCCCGGCGCCGCCCGCGCGCGTCCCGCGACGCGGAGGGAGCGTCCTGTTTTAATAGCGCCTCCGGGCGCGCAGCGGCAGGAAGTGGCCGGAAGTGACCGCTAAGCCCTCTGGGAGCTGTAGTCTCCAGCTGCCGCCTGCCGCGATGGAATGGAGCGGCAGCGGCGAGACCACAGCGTCAGGGCCCCAGGAGCGCGGTCAAGTTCAGCAGTGACAGCAATGTCAGGTAAGGGCTCCCGGTCCGTTAGGCTCCGTTAGGCTGCAGGCAAAGACTTGAATTGGCAGATGGACGGATGAATGGGCTGGGAGACTCGAGGATGGATGAATGGGTTGGGCGAGAGTGGTTGCTTGGACGGGCTGGGACATAGTTAGGCTAGGATTGATGGACGGGTGGCCCACGACGGATGGGTTGAATTTGGGTGGATAAAGAATGGATGAATAGAAATGCAGACAAAATGACAGGTTGGCTTACACTGTGCTAATGGAAGAATGGATTGATGGATAGGTGAACAGTAAGGGGCCCACCTGCACTATACTGCAAGGGGGCACCTATATTCCTTCACCCTGGCACCTGCCGGTTTCAAGTTACACACCCCTTTAACTTACCCCCAAGCTATAGTGCGCTCATTCGTGCAATGGAGATGGGGTCAACCACCCATACGAACTGCGCGGTGTACTCACCCCCCACAAAGGCAACTGTCTCAACTTCTTGGGCTAGGACGTAGCAAATTTACTTCACACAAAACAAGGTGGTATACTAACCACAGTTAGCAAATAACATTATACAATAGAATAACCCAAACATGGTATTGCACATATCCTATTTACACCCTCATTTGGGGGCAATATAGTACAGAAAACACAGCAAACATTTTTGACATCTCCAGAGACCGCATAGCGCATTGGTCCCTGTCGAGGCATCCCAATACTCTTGGTCATGCCCCACATAATCTCCAGGGTACCCGAAGTAGGGCTAGAAGGGTACAGCCACCAGCAGGTCAGCCGTCCTTCCAACCAGCCTCACCCCTGAAAGGCTTCCCCCGAAGGAGACGGCCAACTGGGCAGTAGTGCCATTACATGGCTCCAATGGGCTACAATGTAGATATGTTGAGGAAGGGCGTAACACAGGCCCCTCCAGCCCCTGCGGAGCGGGAGGGCACCCTCAATACCGCACTTCAGCTGGAGAGCTCCAGATTGAGTCCGGAGGGGGCCCCTCCACGTACCCTGCAGGAGGGCCCCCTCTAGTTTTGTTACGCCACTGGACTCTGCACCTCTAATTCCTGCTCCTCCAAAATCTGGACCAGGTGCAAATGTACATCCTGCACTGAGAGCTTGAGAACTACATTGTCTACAGAGAGCTGAGCTCTCCTCGACATGCAACCAAGTCTCTCAAGCAAGCTCGTCTCAAGGGCCTTCACCTCTTGGGCACCGGGCTCCCTTTCCCTTGACCATGAAACATCAGTTTGGCTGAAACAAGCTGTCTGGTACCAGGAGGAAGGCAGTCCTGCTACCAGGAACATGTACCTTTCCTGAGATGACTCACATCAGCTGCTTGGGCTAGTGAGGGGGAACCTCCAGAAGTGAGGAAGAAGGGTGCCTCGCTCCTTAAAGACAGAAAGGGAAAAGGTACTGGGTGACCGAGATCCTGCCCTGACCTCCTGAGTCTTATTCCTGGTGATGGAATTCAGTCTCCTGTGACATTGGCTCACATTTCCCCATACATGTAAGACAGGAGGTTGTGCAGAGACCTGGAAGCGATGGCAGTACACAGCGCGCAGGCCGGTACTACTGGCATGTTTTCCAAGCAAAAGAAACAGAGGTTTAAGGGGCAGCTAAAGCAAAGAGGGGGTGCAAAGACAAGCATTGCTCAAAGCCAGAGGACTGCGGCCTAAACTACCTGAGCTGAGAGAAGGAGACTGAGGGAACAGCAGCCAAAAGGAACAGCGAGGATCGGGGAGGAACTACATTGGGAACTCACTAATCATGAGTGAAGCACCTTCAAATTCAGGTTTTTGGAACTCCGACCCCTGAACTCAGACTGATCCCCTCAACTGCATCCTTCAAAAAGAAGCCAAAATATTACTTGTGAACAAATTTCTGCTCTAGGTCACACAATTGGATTCTGTGTCTACGCCCATGATCATTATTTGAATGTTGGATCTTGTCTATTGTCTCGTCGGCTTGGTCCTATGGCGGTTTCTTCACTCGATTTGTGAGCCTTCACATTCTGTACCTCTCGATTATGTGGTTGTCTACTTTTGTGCTTATTCCTTCCGATCATCTGTAAAGCGCTCTGATAACCGCACGGGTTATGTTCGCCCTATATATAACTTTATAAATAAAAAATAAATACCATTTAGCACAAAAATAAGGAATTTGCATGGTCAAATGTAGGTTCAGGGGGAGGTCTACCAAGTATGTTGTCACATGAGTATCTGATACCAACACGCTAGCTTAGAAATGTATAGTAATGGAAATATTTTCCAGTCCTATATCTTGGTGACATGGTGTCCACAAGCTGATATTGGAAAAGCCCGGATGTTGTAGTATTTATCACACTTTAGAAGCAGTGAATGAATGAATTAATGAAAATATTTATAGAGCGCACGGTGGCCAAACGGCTTCCTGGCGCTGAGAGCTCTAGTGAACAGAACAGACAGGACCAAGGAGTTTAGCAGGGTTAGGCCTGGGCAAACAGGAATGTTTTTAGCGCTTTGCGGAAGTGTGAGAAGATAGGGATAGAACGCATAGAAAGAGGGAGGGAGTTCCAAAACCGGGGCGCAAGGACAGAGAATCTGGTTCCACCGGTGCGAGTTTTACGGAAACGGGGAACAGTGAGGAGGGCAGAGGAAGATGATCGGAGGGTACGAACAGGGGTGTGAGTAGAGATCAGAGAGTTGATAAACGCCGGAGCAGAGCGGTCAACAGCCCGAAAGACAAGGCACCCTAGTTTAAACAAGGATCTCTGCAGGATAGGTAACCAGTGGAGAGATTTGAGGACAGGAGTGATATGGTGAGTTTTAGGAAAGTGAAAAATGAGACGGGCAGCCTGATTTTGGATTGCTTGGAGACGGCGAGTTTCGTAGGCAGGAATACCTACGAACAAGCTGTTTCCATAATCAAGGCGGGAAGTGATGAGGGCAGAAATGATAATTTTAAGAGAGTCAAGAGAGAAGAAACGGGAGATTTTTCGGATCAACCGGAGGGAAAGAAAGCAAGAGGACACTACAGCACTGACCTGGCCGTGCATTGACAGGTCCTGGCTGACCTTAATGCCCAACGTTTTAACGGAAGGGACAGGGGTGGGAGGGGGACCAAGAATAGGGGGCCAAAAAGCGGAAGACCAAGGGCTGGATGAGCCGCCAGTCAGGACAAGCTCAGTCTTGTCTGGATTGAGCTTGAGGTGATTGGCGCTCATCCACCCAGAAATGAAAACCATAGTGGAGCGAAAAAAAGATAGAGAGTGAGAAGAAGAAGAAAGATCAAAGACGAGCTGGAGGTCATCTGCGTAGTTGCAACAAGGGGTGGTGATGGACAGAGTCTCTGAATTAAGCAGAATACTCTCACCCAGTCAAGAGATCAGGGCTAGATCCAACACCGTTTTTTAGCTCATTGCACCATCCCAGTTTCAGAACCTGGCTGTATGCAAATTAGTCTGTCCCTGGCCCAGTGCATCATGGGAACAGGGCAGACCAGACTACAAAAGCCAATTCTTACACTGGGAAGGAAACAAGCTTCCGGGGACCGGTTTCTGGCATTTCAGCCGTCTTCGGCCCGGCTTGCTTGAATCCTGATGGTGCAATGAGCAAGGGACTCACATCTGAGTATACCCTTCCACGCTTAGGGTGGACAAAAATATTTACAACAAGGGGTGGTGATGGACAGAGTCTCTGAATTAAGCAGAATACTCTCACCCAGTCAAGAGATCAGGGCTAGATCCAACACCGTTTTTTAGCTCATTGCACCATCCCAGTTTCAGAACCTGGCTGTATGCAAATTAGTCTGTCCCTGGCCCAGTGCATCATGGGAACAGGGCAGACCAGACTACAAAAGCCAATTCTTACACTGGGAAGGAAACAAGCTTCCGGGGACCGGTTTCTGGCATTTCAGCCGTCTTCGGCCCGGCTTGCTTGAATCCTGATGGTGCAATGAGCAAGGGACTCACATCTGAGTATACCCTTCCACGCTTAGGGTGGACAAAAATATTTACAACAAGGGGTGGTGATGGACAGAGTCTCTGAATTAAGCAGAATACTCTCACCCAGTCAAGAGATCAGGGCTAGATCCAACACCGTTTTTTAGCTCATTGCACCATCCCAGTTTCAGAACCTGGCTGTATGCAAATTAGTCTGTCCCTGGCCCAGTGCATCATGGGAACAGGGCAGACCAGACTACAAAAGCCAATTCTTACACTGGGAAGGAAACAAGCTTCCGGGGACCGGTTTCTGGCATTTCAGCCGTCTTCGGCCCGGCTTGCTTGAATCCTGATGGTGCAATGAGCAAGGGACTCACATCTGAGTATACCCTTCCACGCTTAGGGTGGACAAAAATATTTACAACAAGGGGTGGTGATGGACAGAGTCTCTGAATTAAGCAGAATACTCTCACCCAGTCAAGAGATCAGGGCTAGATCCAACACCGTTTTTTAGCTCATTGCACCATCCCAGTTTCAGAACCTGGCTGTATGCAAATTAGTCTGTCCCTGGCCCAGTGCATCATGGGAACAGGGCAGACCAGACTACAAAAGCCAATTCTTACACTGGGAAGGAAACAAGCTTCCGGGGACCGGTTTCTGGCATTTCAGCCGTCTTCGGCCCGGCTTGCTTGAATCCTGATGGTGCAATGAGCAAGGGACTCACATCTGAGTATACCCTTCCACGCTTAGGGTGGACAAAAATATTTACAACAAGGGGGGTGATGGACAGAGTCTCTGAATTAAGCAGAATACTCTCACCCAGTCATTGCACCATCAGGATTCAAGCAAGCCGGGCCGAAGACGGCTGTAATGCCAGAAACCGGTCCCCGGAAGCTTGTTTCCTTCCCAGTGTAAGAATTGGCTTTTGTAGTTTGGTTTGCCCTGTTCCCATCATGCACTTGGACAGGAACAGACTAATTTGCATACAGCCAGGTTCTGAAACTGGGATGGTGCAGTGAGCTAAAAAACGGTGTTGGATCTAGCCCTGATCTCTTGACTGGGTGAGAGTATTCTGCTTAATTCAGAGACTCTGTCCCTCACCACCCCTTGTTGTAAATATTTTTGTCCACCCTAAGCGTGGAAGGGTATACTCAGACATGAGTCCCTTGCTCATTGCACCATCAGGATTCAAGCAAGCCGGGCCGAAGACGGCTGTAATGCCAGAAACCGGTCCCCGGAAGCTTGTTTCCTTCCCAGTGTAAGAATTGGCTTTTGTAGTTTGGTTTGCCCTGTTCCCATCATGCACTGGGACAGGAACAGACTAATTTGCATACAGCCAGGTTCTGAAACTGGGATGGTGCAGTGAGCTAAAAAACGGTGTTGGATCTAGCCCTGATCTCTTGACTGGGTGAGAGTATTCTGCTTAATTCAGAGACTCTGTCCCTCACCACCCCTTGTTGTAAATACATCTGCGTAGTTGTACACAGAGACCCCCAGCTCAAGGAGGGAGGAAATAAGGGGGTGAATATAAAGGTTGAAAAGGAGAGGAGAGAGGGAGGAACCTTGGGGGACCCCACAGGGCACCGGGAGGGGGGGAGCAGAAAAACCGGGGAGGTGGACAGCTTGTGAATGTCCTGTTAGAAAGGACGTGATCCAAGAGAGGGGAGCGCCCCGAATGCCCGCTGCGCCGACACGGTCAAGAAGGATGTTGTGGTCGACCGTGTCAAACGCAGCGGACAAGTCGAGGAGGACCAGGGCTTGAGGGGAGTTGGTATCAGCCTTAGCTTTCAGCTCGTCGAGGACGGCGAGCACCACTGATTCGGTCGAATGGCCCAAACGAAAACCTGCCTGATGGGAAGCAAGGAAATGGTTCTGCTCGATATAAGAGGAAAGACAAGAAGTGACGTAGCTTTCAAGAATTTTAGCAAGATAGGGGAGAAGAGAAATAGGTCTGAAATTAGAAGGAAGGGAAGAGTCAAGGCCAGGTTTTTTAAGAATGGGGGAAACAATAGCAGATTTAAATGACAAAGGAACCAAACCAGTAGAAAGAGAAGCATTAAGAAGGGAAAGAGGAGTGGCAGGGCAGAAAGAAAAGAGAGTTTTCAAGATGCGAGCAGGGGCACAATCGGTAGGAGAGACAGACTTGATTTTTGTGAGCAGGGCTAGGAAGGAGTCCAAAGAAAGAGGCGGGAAAGAAGAAAAGGAAAAATTAGACGCAGAGGGGGCAGGATGAAGTGGGATAAAGGGAGTGATAGAAATGTTGGATTTAATTTTGACGACCTTCTCGATAAAGAAGTCGTTTAATGAGGAGCAGAGGGTTTGGGAAGGAATAAAGTTAGGGCAAGCGCGATCAGAAGTGGCCAAATTGTTAACCAAGGAGAAGATCTCTTTAGATTTATTAGCAGATAGGACTACCTGCTCGGAAAAGTACTTGGTCTTGGACACAAGGATGGCTTTCTTGTACTCATTAAGGAGAGATTTGTATTTGGCCTTAAGGTCGGGGCAGTAGCTGCGGCGCCAGAGGCGCTCAGAGCGTCTAAGTTCCAGTTTGAGGACCGTGAGCTCGGAGTTGAACCATCTGTGGGCCTCGTGTGGACGAATGGACCTGACTAACTTAAAAGGGGCAACTTGATCGCAGGCGGAAGATAACCAAGTGCTAACTGCAGCGGCCTGTGAATCAAGGGGGATGCCATTAAGGTCAGGTGAGGAAGAGGCAAGGGAATGGGAAAGAGAGAGCAGGTCTGCGTGATTCCAACTGCGTGCAAAAACGTTCTTGGGGCGAGGGGATTTGTGAGGGAAACCAAGGTTGATAGTGAAGAAGATAAGGGAGTGATTGGACCAAGTGCAAGGAAGGATACTGGGGGGGGAGACTATGTCCTGGGATGACCAGCCTTGGTCCAAGATGTGTCCCAGATTATGGGTAGGGGCAGATACATAAGACTTAAGGTTAAGGCACAAGAGGGTGGCCGTGAAGTCCTTGGACGCCAAGTCCTCCCTGGGATCGCCGGGCCAGTAATTGAAATCGCCCAGCAGAAGAACCGAAGAGTTATTAACTACGAGGGTAGCAAGGAGTTCTTGCAGGGAAGCCACAAATAGAGGCATGCTCAGAGGGGGGCGATAAACAAGGATGACCGTGAGAGGTGCAGGGAGATTAGTGGAACGGGCAACCAGAAAATCCACTCCAGCTATAGAAGATTGGGAAAGAAGCTGGAAATGGAGACTAGTCCGAACAATCATGGCTACACCCCCCCCGATCCTGCCGTCGGGGCGGTCAGCCCGGATGGCATAATAAGAATCGGGGAGGATGGCCAGGAGGTCAGGGAGAGAAGCCTCAGAAAACCATGTTTCCGTTAAAAACAGAATGTCAGGGGAGTCTGAGGTAAGAAGGTAGAAAAGTTGTAATTGATGCTTGCCTGCCGAGCGAGTGTTAAGAAGGCAGGCAGAGGCAAAGTCTGATGGTACAGTTGTAGTGGGAGAATGCCTAGTGTCCTGAATGGGCAAGGAAAGAGTAGGCCGCAGAGAGGTAGTACAGCCTAGATGGGGGACATAGATACCCAATGAAGTGAGGTACTGCGTAAGAGAGCGAGATAGGGGCACATCAGCAGTTCAGGAAAGTAGTTGTGCAGATGTGTATGCCACTGAAGGGGCAGGGTGTGTGGCCCCAGGTCCCGGCCTGTCGCGGACGGGCGCAGACGGGCTTTACTTAGGCGCAACTTCGGCGCGCCTTCGTCGCGCCCGCTGCGCGGCCGGGATAGCAGTGCCATGAAATAGGCCACCGTAAGTAGTAGGGGCGTGGCAGGGGGTGGAGGGACAGAGGAGCTGCCCCGCCAACCACAGAGCAGCCCGAGATGGTAGCCACGCCCGTCCCCGCCCTCGTGACCTGCCCGTCAGAGGGGGAGGGAACGATCAGCGTGGGGCGCTCTGGCGGCGGCAGCCAAGGGAGTCAGGTGGCGACAAGGGGTGTGCGATATCCAGAGCGCAGCCCCTGAACAAGTGAAGGCAAGGAAACCAAGGCCAACCAAATTTCAGACCATGTTTGAACTTTGACATTTCAGCCAATTCCAGCAGGCTCATCTTTGCAGACTTTCTGCTCTCCCACAAGCCTTAGCAAAGGAGAGAAAGCACCCGCTACTGTCCCTCTAACCTTCGAGTGACCACCTAGGCTAGTGAAGCTCGCTGTTCTTAGCTGGGTAACATCAGCAAACATGGAGTCCAATCAGAGGCTCCTGGACTGCTGAAGCGTGGAACTGGGCAGGGCGGCCCAGCCTGGCCATCCACCTGTCTGTTTACTACATAGCCTGCCTGTAAGTTCAGCATAATGTGTGTTGGACATTACTGAGATCGTTACAGATGTCATTTGTCCGAAAGTTCAGCCATTTTAGTTTTGCAGGTTTCTGCCATGCTGTGCTGTCATTTCAACCTGCTTCTAATTTTCCAGAACAGACACCAGAATTGGCTGCCAGTGCACTGTGAAAGGTTCATGGGTTAAAGAGCCCTGAATGGAATGGAGAGATACTTCCAACAGACCAGATACAATTGTGGAACGTTTCAAAAGCACTAGTCTCTTACCCATATTGCTTTTATCGACATAAAAATGATCTGACAGCAAGTTAGAAAGTAGTGCTTTCTTTAACAGCATGCGTGCAGCGGCTTTTTTTGCGCTGTGCGGCGTTTTTAAAAAAAACGCGTTACATGACGAGCTGAGCTCGTCATGAGCATGCGAGCGGCGCAACTCATGACGAGCTCAGCTCGTCATGAGCATGGAAGGGGTTTTTTTTTTTTTTTTTTTTTTTTTTTTTTTTTTTTTTCGGGGTTCAAATCTGCTTTATTGTATGAGAAAAAGTACAGTACACAGCTTGCTTCGCCCACAACCCGGAGGCCGGCAGCAGAATGGAGAGGTCTGTACACAGCCATACAGCCGGCATCCCGGGGGCCCGGCGGCAAACATACATATACGGTAATCTTGTTCGGCAGTTGGTGGCGTGGGGTAGCAAGGATGAGCAGCAGCTGAACAGGGTTTTTTACGAGAGAAGGTTCTCTCCATTTCGGTGAAATTCATAAACAGTAACACAAAAACATCCCAACTAGGTAACAACGAAAAGGCAATGCATGACCGTATAATAGGATCAGTGATAGAGTTCTGGCGTGGCGATCCAGGCAGGCAGAGGTGAGTGTGAGATCTCGTGTTCAGAGTGCATGACCCGATACAAGAGGGACCAACAGAGGTCGGTCGTGGACAGGTGTAGGGAACCCTGGAGCATCATCCGCTGAAGGTGTAAGAGCATGCAGTGAGTGTAGTGTAGAGTTTACACTTGCAGAGAGGGAGGGGCGGTGAGCAGGCCAAGGCAGGACAGCCCACAAGGTCAATGACCATTCAGGGGTACACGGGGGCTCGGGCAAGGAAATCAAGCCAGCCCAGACGAGACGTCAGGCTGGGTCTAGAGCATAGTCCGGGTTCTTAAGTGACGTCAGGCTGCCCGTCCGGGCAAACGCCGTCATCCGGGCGTGCGAGCAGATAGTGCACAAGCGGCTCCCAGATGTCTCGGGGACGACACGAGAGAGGCAGCAGTTCAGCAAAGGTAGCATGCTGGTCTTGGCAGTATATCAAGTCCTTGAGCCAGTCTTTGAATTTGGGCGCCCTTCCTCTGCCCCACCGGCACGCGACCCGCCGCCTGGCCATGAGTAAGGCAGTGTCGATGAATTTCCTGCAGCCTCTGGGCATCTGCATCGTATACCCTAGGAGGGCCATCAGGGGGTCCGCAGGAACCACCTCCTCTGTCATTTCAGCAAGAGCTTCCAGCACTTGTCGCCAGTAGTGAGCCACCTGGGGACACTCCCATGCCAGATGGAGAAAATCAGCATGGTCAGCATGACAGCGCTCGCATCGGTCATTATCCGCCAGTCCGAACCTAAGTTTCCGCACCGGCGTGTAGTACACTCGTTGAAGAAATTTATAGTGGATAATTTTCAACCTGCTACTGGCAGATATACGGGAAGTGAGCGCGCAGCAATAGTGCCATTGGTCGTCCGACACATCAGTCGCAAGCTCAGCAGACCAGCGCGTTCGAGCAGCGGATTCCGGATCAGGGGCAGCACTGCGGAGCTGACGGTAGAGTCCAGAGACCAGATGTGCACCGTCCTGTGACCCTAATAAGAAGTGCAGCGGAGGGAGGGTCTCGGGCTCAATGGGATAATCAGGTAAAATATCTTTCATCCCTGCACGCAAGCGGATGTAATAGAAGAGCTCGAGGGGGGTGCGCTCATGCGTTTTGAAGAACAGGTCAACCGACTTGAAACGACCCTCATGAAACAGATCGCCCCAGCAGGTGACACGTAGTGTATCACAAAGACGTCGGAAACCCGTTTCCGATAACAGTGTGAGCTCCGGGTGGTAGGCAAGCGGTAACCTGGGCGAGTAGATCAATGGGCATGATAAGCTTTTAGCCATGCGGCGCCACGCGTCCAGAGTGCAGGAAACCGAGGTATTCGGCGTGGTTATGGACGCCTCAGGACAGTGCAGCAGCCCATTGAGCGGGATTGGGTGCACGATCCAGTCTTCGACCGCTATGTGTGGCATAAAGGGGGTAGGAGCCATCCAGTGGTAGGCGAAATGCGCCTGTGCGCACTGGTAGTATGCCTCAAAATCAGGGACATCAAAACCTCCTTTTTCATAGGGAAGGATCAGCGTCGACCATTTTAACCGGGGGCTCTTGCCTCCCCAGAAAAGCCTGCGTAACTCCGTCCGAAGCGTTTTGAAAAAGAAAGCCCCAGGGAAGTAAGGGACATTGAGGAAAAGGTACAGAAAGCGGGGTAGGACCACCATTTTTATGAGCGAGGCCCTCCCGGCCATAGAGAGTGGTAACGTGATCCATCTGTCGATGGAGGCAGTTAATTTGGTCATGGCAACTCCATAATTGGAACGCAGTGTCTCGTCCTTGTCACGAGAGATGCGGATTCCCAGATAGCGGAGATCCGTACTACACCACTCCAACGGGTAATCAAGGGGGAAGTCGCACACCGCATCCGTTAGTGGGAAAAATTGCGACTTGGTCCAGTTTATGTGGACTCCAGACATACCGCCGAATAAAATAAATTCCCGAAGTAGGGGATTCAGATGTGTCTCAGGATGCTTGACGTACAGCGTGATGTCATCCGCATAGAGCGATACGTCAATTTGCCGCTGCAGGCATTGCACAGCACCAGTTCGATTCAGCTGCCGTAGGCGACAGGCAAGAGGCTCAACCGCGATGGCGAATAACAGGGGAGAGAGCGGGCATCCCTGCCGAGTGCCCCTCGTGAGCGCGATGGCCTGCGACAGGCGTCCGTTAATCAGCACCCTGGCCGTGGGATCCGTGTACAAGAGGCGGACCCAGGACAGGAATAGCTTAGGGAACCCCATGCTAGCCAGTACCGAAAATAGGTAAGGCCATTCAATAGAATCGAAAGCCTTGGTGGCATCGAGGAATACAGCTGCCACTGGGGTGTCAGGGTGAACTGTGCGGAGCAAGGAGAAGAGGGTGCGAAGATTGTGGGACGTAGATCTGCCCGCCACAAAGCCAGACTGATCAGGCAATACAAGTCTGGTCATAAGGAGCGATAGTCGAGTGGCTAGCACCTTGGCAAGGATCTTGACGTCACAGTTTAGGAGGGAGAGCGGGCGGTAAGAATCGCATGATGTGGGGTCTTTATCTGGCTTTAGGAGGGAGGTGATCACCACCTCGCGCATAGAGCGGGGAAGAATACCATCAGCAAGGGATTCCGTAAACACCTCTCGAAGCACTGGCGCCATAACATCAATGTAGGCTTTATAAAATTCGGCAGGTATGCCATCAAGGCCCGGGGCCTTGCCATTCCTGAGGGACATAATTGCCTCACGCACCTCTTCGAGCTCGAAGGGCGCAGCCAGAAACTCCCTGTCCCCATCGCTGAGCCAGCATAACGCCACATCGTTGAGGTATGATGCATAGGGCGCATCCGCCTTCGCAGTGGAGGTGTATAGTGAGGAGTAGTGCATTGCGAATGTGTGTAATATTGCATCAGGGTCACGCACAGTGGTACCGGCGGCGTCGGTGATTTCCAATATGGTGTGGTGCATATGTGAGGGTTGCGTGAGTGTGGCCAGTACCTTCCCGGGCCTATCGCCTTCACAGTATTTACGGGCTGTCCAATGCTTGCCCCGGTACTTCGCTTCCCTGGCAGCCTCCTCCTCATACCTTGATAGTGACTCCCTAAAGGCGGCATGCAGGCCGGGGTCAGTGTCTGATGTCATGCGGAGTTCCAGGGACCGTAAGTCCTTCTCCAGTGTGGTAATGGAGTGCAGAATATCACGTAGTACCCCGTGGCTCTTAGATATGCAGTACCCCCTGACAGTGACCTTAAACGCCTCCCAAATGGTCTCAACCGAGTCAACCGTCCCCTTGTTTCTGGAAAAGAAGTCCGCTATCTCTTCCCCCAGTTCAGTGCAAAACAGGTTGTCAAGAAGTACAGCAGGGCGTAACCGCCACTGCGGCCGGGGAGCATCCCACCCAGGGATACGGAATCGTAAAAGTACAGGGCTGTGATCAGAGTAGGTTCTAGGCAGGTGAGTAGCCCCCACTAAGTCCGCAGCGACCATCCTAGTGACTAAGAAGTAATCCAGGCGTGCCCATGTCCCAGTATGAGAGGTGAAATGTGTACCCTCCCTTCCATTAGGATGTGAGTGTCTCCATATATCTAGAAGTCCACCCTCCTCGATGATTCCCCCCAGCGCCTCCCTGGCCCTCGGCTTATAGGAGCCAACCCCATCCGCTCTGTCTAACATGGGTATCAATGCCAGGTTGAAATCACCACCCCATACTATGTGTCGCGCCCCAACAGCCACTATCTGACCCCACAGAGTGGTGAAAAAGGCAGGTGAATCAATATTAGGTGCATATACGGACACAAACAGATACAGGTCACGGCCTAGTCTGCCCCATAATAGAGCATAACGGCCTTCTCTGTCCGACATGTCCCCACATGGTTGGAAAGGCACATTGCGGGCAACAAGAATTGCCACCCCCCTGGCATAAGTCGAATAAGAGGAAAAGATACGGTGTACAGCCCATTTCTTTGCAAAAGTGGCGCCACCTCGTGCGGGCAGATGTGTCTCTTGTAACATGGCCAGCTGCACATGATGTCTATCGAGGTAGGCAATAACATTACGGCATTTCCTGGCATTATTCAGTCCGCGGACATTCCAGGATAAACATGTCAATTGCGCATTCGCATTTAAATCAGCCATGGGCAAAACAACGACGAGTAAAGGAGGGCCCCAGAGGGCCGCAAAATGCAACCTCCCCCTCCCCGACAGTGCCAGAGTGTAGTCCAGGTATCGGAAATATACACAGTTTGTACAGCCCCCATGCATTACTGGACAAGCAGGCTAGCAGAACACATGCAGACAGAGCCGCCATGGATAGATCAGTAAGATAACATAGCAGCGCCAAGACAGGCAGCATAACATAGCCACCCCCGCCCAACCAGCAACGGTGCACACACCAGAATAATGTCCACGTGGAAAGTGTAGTCAATGATTGCCTCTTGAAACATCCCCACCCCCCACCCACCCCAGCATCCCAATCATGCCAGAAGCCGATCTCTCCCACCCAACAGCCCTTCCCCCATCCCTCCCCACCCAAATCCCGCAGCAGCAAAAACTCAAACATTAGCAAGGTAAAGGGGATCACCCAATAGGGGTAACACATAGAGTGCGCACAGCCACTCCCTGACCCTGAGCTCCATCACTGTGCCGCCCTCGGGGGAGACTAGGGTCAGAAAAGTGGACCTTGGTTTTACGTTACCACAGGGGTGCAGGTTCAGCGCATGTCCATCATCCGCAATCCACCCAGTGTCCGTGCAGCAGTCCGTGTAAAGAAAACCATCCTGAGTAGATAAGGCGTACGGAGCAGCACAAGGCATCAGTTAGCCGTTCCAGGGTGATGAGGATTAGTCTGCCTCTTCATGACCTTCATCATCAGCTCGACCATCCCGCTGGGACCTTCGAAGCGATTTCAGGAAGTCTTCAACCTTTTGCGGATTAGTGAAGAATCTTTGTGTGCCCTGGTGCGTGACTCGGAGTTTCGCAGGATACAAGAGCGCATAGTCTATTTGGGCCTCTCGCAACTTTTTCTTTACCGGAAGGAATTTGCGTCGCTCCTCCTGGACCATGGGCGTGAAGTCTGGGTAAATGGAGAACGTCACACCATTGTAATGCAGCGACCTCTGAGTCCGGGCCGCCCGAAGCGCAGTATCCCGGTCACGGTAATTCAAGAGACGAGCTATTATGGGCCTCGGTGGGAGCCCAGGCTTGGGCACAGGTGCCAGGGAGCGGTGGGCCCTCTCAACGATAAATTGTGGCGAGAAGGCATCCTCGCCGAGCGAGCCTTTGAGCAACTTCTCGATGTATAGCTCCATCCTGCCCGTGTCTGTGGACTCCGGCACATTGGTGACCCGTATGTTATTCCGGCGGCTGCGAGCCTCCAAGTCCTCATTTTTAGCCGCTATGACCCTAAGCAAGTTGTCCATCCTGCTCAGTTGCGTCGTGTGGGTCGCGGTAATGTCTGAAGTGTCGGATATACGTTGCTCCGCAGTTGTGATGCGCTCTTCGTGACGATCAACTTTGTGCACTAGCGCGTCCAGTCGAGCAGTGACCCCATCCACCTTCTCAACCACCGTGGCAAACCCCTGCCGCATCTCCTGTATTAAGTTGGTCAGATCAACGCCCGCAGTAGCCGAGCCGGTAGCTCGTGGGGACGATGCGCTAGGTACAGGATCCGCTTGTACCGATTTCGCTCCTTTTTTTGCGCCTTCAAAGCTAAGCCTCGCCTGCCGATGTTCAGGCCGCACCATGGTGGTTAGCTATCCTCGCACCTGTGCGCCGTGGAGCGTGGCGGCGTGTCAGGGTACCCCAGTGGGAGGCGACTGTAGCAGGGTAGTGATTTCGCAGGTGCCACAGTGGGACAGCAAGGGCCAATACAAAGGCGGGCTCAGGGGTACAGGAGACCTGTGTGGATCCAAAGCGCCGTGAGGCTGTGCAGAAGGAGGCGTCGAGGCAGGGGAGGCTCCGGGCCTCTATGCGCAGGTCAGTGGAGGCGCCAATGGCCCAGGCGGGTAGACTCAGAGAGCGGCAGGGCACCGGTGGAGCGAGGTGGCAGAAGAGGAGCCCCCTAGGGAAGGTGCAGCGTGAGTCTGCCGTGTGCCGGGGTCCCCAGAGGAGGTGCGAGGCCACAGCAGAGCCGGGAGAGGAGCAGGGTCCCCTCCGTGACAGCAGTCGGCGGCGCAGCAGTCCGCAGGGCCACCCAGGGTCCAGAGGTGGGGCAGCAGCGCAATGGACGCTCCGGGCATGAAACGTGACAGCACCGTGCACTGCGGGGGCCAGGCGCAACACGCAGCTACAAATCCGGTATGCTGCAGGGACCTGCCGTACCGCCAAGAGTCCCAGGCAGTCGTGGGCACCCACACGGACCCAGGACACGGGCCTCGCCGCAGCCCCCACCAGCAGCCAGTAACGGGTCAGTCCAAAGCCCCAGGAGCGAGGGCAGTAGTGGTAGAGGGGGGGGGGGCTCTGCACGGGTGGGGTGACAGCCTCTTACCGCCCAGCCAGGTCCGCACACGAGGTCTCAGCAGCAGGCCGCCATCCGTCCGGCACGCGGCCCAGATCCTCGTGGTCAACCCCGGTGTTGCGTAGATCGCCGCAGCCGGCCACCGCGATCCGTCAGCTCCAGTGTGATCTCCGCTGGATCTTCAAGCGTCCGTAGCTCGAGGTGCGAGCGCCTGAGCGCCACCAAACTTGGGTCGATTGTAGGGTGTGACACCTTCTGCAGGCGACGTGAAAATCAGGAGATTTGGCACTCCGTGGCAGCAGATAACAGCAGGATCATTGACCAAGGTGCGGGAGCTGCGCGTTCAAGCAGCCATTCCGCTCGTGCGCCCTCTAGCGCCCCCATGGAAGGGGTTAATAAATAAAACAAAACAAAAATGACAAACAGCCAATCAGTAGAACAAGAGAAATTGAATTTTAAAGATTGTAGTGAAAATAGAGCCAAATAGCACAAAGTGCTAACAGTGGATATCTGGTCATGCCACACTGGGGCAAAGTCATAAGTTCAGGCTGACTGCAATGGAAAGCGGATCGGTTATAGGGACTCAGGCCCTTAGTTCATGGTTTGTGGGGCGTCATGAGGATCTGCGTCGAAGATGCAACACGCAGCCGAGCCCATGCATTCGTACTGAGGTGCGGCGTGGCTGCAATGCGAGGTCCTGCGCCGTTGTTGAGGATCCCGTTGATGAGGGCTTGTGATGCAAAATCCGGCGTGGAGAATGTGTTGATCAGTAGAGGAGGTGCAGAGTCCAACGTTGTCGTTGTCGTCCAAGCCGCCCAGCGGCAGTTCCTAAGCGGTTGCGGGCTGTGGAAGCGGTGCAGGTCTGTGCAACGGGTTCAATCCACACAGCAGTATTGATGCATCGGTTCTGTTCAGGGTTGCACCGCAGAGGAGATGAATTGGTTTCACAGAGGCTTTCAGAGCACCTTTGGCCCCTTTCCACAGGTTTAGGACTGGGGTGGCACCACTTGGCCGGTAGACTCACAGATAGCAGAGTCCAGGTGCAGGTTGTTGGAAGCCTTTTGTGTCGCTAAGGCTGCAGATCAGGGGGCCACTCAACTAGCCCTTGTAGTCACTCTGGGGTTCTGGACTTAAGAGATGCAGTTACGGCTCTTCTCACCCAGGCAAGAGGGCAGCAGGTTAACATGGCATGGCAGCAGTCCTTCAGAGCAGGAGTCCAGCAGAGTGGATGTCCTTCTCCCTATCAGACTATCCACAGGTCCAGAAATGTACTGAAGAGTTGGTGTGAGAAATCCAGTATGTATACCCAGTTGTGCTTTGAAGTGGGGGTGAGACTTCTTGAGGGAGGCCTTGAAAGTGCTCAGGTTCCCTGCCTTCCTAGTGTGGCTCCAGACTAACTACAGGGGACATGTAGCTTCTTGTATGGAGGCAGGAAACAACTTATTCATGTGCAAGTGGGACTGGGTCCAGCTCCTCACTCCCTTCCTGCCAGTAATGGCCCATCCAGGCACACCAAAGTTCCCCATTGTGTTAGGCTTTTCCAGGAGAAATACACAAAGCCCATATGTCAGTTACACCCAGTCATGTGACCCAGAGATTGGCTACAGGCACAGTATGGAAAGGTCAGGAAAATGCCAACTTTCGCAAAGTGGCATTTTCAAAATTGTAATTTAAAATCCAACTTTACCATAAGTTAGGATTTCATTACAATTTTAGAGACACCAAACGTGAACTGGTTACCTGCTCCCAGTTGGAATTTATAGCTTATTTATTGTAATAAGGTAACTCCAATGCTATCCTATGGGAGAGGTAGGCCTTGCAGTAGTGAAAAAAGAATTCACGAATTTTGACGACTAGGACATACAAAACAACATGTAAATCTTAGCAGTACATGTCCTATTTTTTTTAATAAATTCCACCCTGCACTCTGGGCTGGCCAAGGCCTATTAGGGGTGACTTATATGTATAAAAAATAAATATTTGGGCATGGCAAAAGGTTTATTTTCCCAGGTCTTCCTCACGGTTTTAAAACTGCACACAGAGAGGATGTAATGGCAGGCCTGAGAAATGTGCTACTTACGTGGGCGGCACAATCAGTGCTGTAGGCCTACTAGGAGACTTTAAGGTACAGTCTGTGGGCACTGGTAGTGCCCCCCTACAAGGGATGTACAAGTAAATTAAATATATCAATTGGGTATAAGTCAATTCTACCATGTTTTAAGGAGAGAGCACAAACACTTTAGTATTGGTTAGCAGTGGTAAAGTGCGCAGATCCTTCTAACAAAACTGTCAACATAATCAAGAAACATTGGCCTGTCCTCAGACATATAGGTCATTGCTTTGAAATCCGACTGTTCTCGTACAAGAAAGTCAAGAACATTAGAGACCATCACGTACATGCCATTTCTAATACCAAGAAACCACACACTAACATTTTATCATGCTGGGGCTTATATCCTATCAAGGGCCATTACATATGTGGTAACTGTGTAGCATGTCAGTTTCCATACAGCACCTGCATTTTATAACGTGGCAACATTAAAGTACCTTTGCAACACCCTACTAATTGTTAATCTAATAATGTGGTGTATTACATGTGGTGCCCCTGTGGCTCGATTTATATTGGTCAAACATCACAAAAGGTCAAGGTCAGAATTGGACAACATAGGAGCCGCATCAGATGCACAGTTGAAAACGCACCCTTGGGGTCACCTTTTGTGGAATATGAGCACACTCCGGACAACATCAAGTGGCAAGTGATTGAAAGGGCATTGGTATCACCAAGGGGTGGAGACGTATCCTAAACCCTGCAACGTATGGAATGCGAGTGGATTAACAAGTGTGACTTGTTTAATTTGGGACTCAATTCCATGGAGGAATAGTGAAAGTTAATTTCTCTTCGTACTAGTGCCCCAATGCTTAACCTATGAAGGGCATTTGGATTATCAGTCAACATGAATGAGGCAAGAAATGACCTTGACTTGTGACTGAACAAATTATTTGACCTGGGAATTCCTTTAGTCCAAGATACTGTAATCATCATGCAATTATTTTAATTATTCTGGTCCATGACTGCTATTCATACAACATACTGCTTACTTTATATGTTTGTTCTGGTGAATGTATATACTTTATTATGTTCCTGTTCCTTGATTTTAACTTTATAATGGTTGTTTATCAATTTCATTTATTGATTCTAGTTATACCTCCTGATACTTTATGCCTCATATTTTACTTTTACCTTTCCCTGCTTATAGATATTAAGTTTACGTAAATTATTTCAGTGATTTACGCCCACGTCATTGAGTCATGCCTCATGCATCTAGTGTATCTCTGCCGGCAAACTCTTTTTCCTGGTCCCTTGGCCTTCAATGTTTGATACATTGTAATTTGTTTAGGGCCATAGGCCTGCAGCTCGTATTGCAACATAATACCACGCTATATAGTAAGGTTGCCGATAGCCACGCCCACCTGCAAGGACGCGTTGTGTACCTCACTTCACTTCTGTGAGACGCCATAATTGTAGTTGCCGTTCTCAAAGGGCGACACCTTTGATGATACTGATGGTCCACTATGGCTGCATTGTTTTGTCTATGCTCCCATTGTGGAGGCGCTTGCTAGCAGATACACGCGTTCTCTATTCTTGACCAGCTAATACAGGTACGCCGCATTTACCTACAGCCTTAACAGTAGAATATTTGGCTATTCATTATTATTAACAGCATATTGTTTCTCTTTATTATCATTTCTCAGACATTGACTTATATGTATACTTCCTTATTGTTGGTGTGCGCGCTCGGTGGCACATGTCACTCCCGGAGAGGAGCATTGTTCACACTGGGTTTTGCTCCTTGTATTCTCCGGAGAGGTAAGTATGTAACTTCCCCTTACATATCCCATTGCCCTCGATTTACTATTCTGCAGCAGTGTTTCACTCCTAATTTCCACTTCTGCCCTGTAGCTTCCCACAGGTTATCCTGTGTCGTGTAGAAGCAATCTGTATTTACACATGGTCGAAACGTTGTTGACAATACAGCAAATAAACATTGCTAACTCATAGAGCTATTGTATTATCCAAAAAGACTGTACAATATGGTTGTGTGCCAAACCAATACCTTATGTATCTTATTCACGGCGTCACCCTTTTTATTTGGTTAGGGTAATTCACTTGAGGCTCACTATGTACTTCTGTTTTTTATTCCATTTTTAGCTGTGCTCTACAAAGTGAAATAAATACTAATGTGTAACTAAAACTTTAACAGTGCATTCATTTTTCACTCTATCACAAAACAACAGTTATTTTGCTGTATTATCCAAAACTAGTATAAAATGAGTTACACGTGAGCTATTATATAACTTTTGCTGAAATACCTAAGTTCGCATGGACATTTGGGTCGCTTTTGTTACATTGAAATATCATTTAGATAACGAAAACTCACCTATCAAGGATATCCAAAGTGGGACTAGTATTGAAAGTCTTTCCAGAGCCCGCACCTGCAGAACCTCTCAGGCTTCTCATCCTTTGATACATATACCCCAACGCATTTAAACCCTTGGTTGCAACCTTAGGGCCTGAGGCTGTATCTCTAGCATGGGTGGGTGTACGGTTCGACCATATTACCCATGTGGTCCTTATGTTTTCTGTATGTATTCTACATCTGAAGAGTTTGTGGAGAAGACAAGGCAGGATATTTGCAGTACAGAGCAGTGTCACACTATGGTATTGTCATTTTATTTTTTCATTGCTGAAGCCATTTTTGGAGCAGGGCGGGGCTTGGCTGTCATCACAGCCAGCAGGGGGAGGAGTTGTTGGTGCACTTAAGGGGACATGGAGGTGTGGCCGTCCGTCTTGGGCCGGCCTAGCAGTCATGAGAACTTAGCATGTTCTCCACCTGGCTGTATTGCACAGCCGGGGTGGATAGCATGCACAGGTTCCCTCTCTCTGTCTGAGCGCCGAACCAGGCAGCTCAAACCAATCACGATACTGATGTCATGCCGGTGACAGCAGCGTCGAGAGTGGCTTAGGAGCCTTTGTACTTCCTGCTTTCGGGAAGAGAAGCAGAGGAGAGACGGATGCCGTGCAGAGGTAAGTGAAATTTTCTTTAAGCCCCCCCCCTCCGGCTTACCACCCGGTTCCGTACCAGCCGCCACTAGTAAACAGTGATATCTGCACAGAGAGATACACTATCCTCCTTATGTCCAGTCCAGTTAACCCCTTCGCTGCGGCGGCTATTCCGCCGCAGCGCTACGGGGGAGGCGGGGCCGCGCAGCGGTCCCATGCTCGCGTGCGAGCTGTGCTTATGACGGAACGGGTCCATCACGGCCCCACCCGCCTAATAGAACCTTCAGCGCAGGCGCGGAATTCGCGCCGCGCAGGCGCGGAATTCGCGCCGCGCAGGCGCAGCGAGCGGGCCGTGACGGAACCGTTCCGTCACCAGCACAGCCCACCCGAGGCTCGTGACGGAACGGTTCTGTCACGAGCATGGGAGGGGTTAAAGCCCATAACTTGGAGAGAGCATGGATTGGAAGCCCAGGACGTCACTCACAACCTAACAAGGCTCCTGCACTGACGAAACCCGGCACTAACTTTAGAAGTCATGTAGACATTCCGCAAGAGCAAAAATGAACGTGATGGTACAGGAAACCGGAGTGTAATAGCCATCTTGGCGAGTGAGCGCGCTGTGTTAATTTTTTAAGCTGTCGGACCCACCATTTGCTTGGAGATATGCTGAGGCGATTAAGGGCTGAGATGATGAATTCATTTGTCATAGCTGTCACTTTGTTCAAATGCTGCTTTCCACAGAGAGCAGCATTCTGAGAACCCAGTGTGCTTTGTTATGAAAGATAACCTTTATTTTAACCGTTGGCAGACACTTTGTGGAACACAATGAACTAATTATTTTAAAATGAAAACAATCTTTTATATATGCAGTTCTTTTGGGAAAGTGCCTTTTAACACACAGAAGATTTTATATGGATTTTCTTGCGGTATCTTTTTCTTCCTCGTCACAATTTTTGCAAGCTTATGTAATACCCTTATGCACACTCTTCGATAATTACTTGTTTAATGATATACTAATATCAAGGCTTCCATTTCAATGAATTTCCAAAGCTTATGGGAGGGAACCGAAAGCTTCTTTTAATTTTAAATAAAATGACTCCTTCTGTTCTTAAAAACGCTGTCTCTAATGTATCTTCTAAAATCTAAATGGACTCTTCCTTTAACTGACCAAACCTAACAATAGTGCTGCTAAAATGCCTTGCACTCTTTGATTCTGGCGAAAGCAAGAAAGACCTGTCTGTCAGTTGACCTACAACAAACAAGCGACCCAAAAACATAAAGGTCTGTTTTCTCCTGTTAAAACTCCTGATACCTTATTCTTGGATATTTTATTAAGGAAGATAAGAGATCTTTTATGGAGGAAACTAACAAAGTGCGGAAAAGGCTAGATAATAGAAAGGAGATTCTTAGAAATAAAGTAAAGAATTAGCAATGGGGAAGATGAAATTCCTAAAATGGTCAAAATGGAGAAGGAAATATATTCACTTTAACTTCAAGCTGAAGATTTGGAATACATAGGTCAAAGAAATAGTCTAAAGTAAAATGGTGCCGCAAGCTATTGTGGACTGTTTCGTGGCCCACTTCAAGACTGTTTATACCTCAGCAGCCTCCTACCCTGTAGAAGATTCCCGCCAGATGCTTAAAGGTATAGCTCTACCCAAACTGTCAGTGGTCGAACATGACTTCATGTCCAATGAGGAAATAGCAGCAGCCATACGATCATTCAAGCCGGGTATAGCCACTGGTCCTGACGGGTTACCTATTGAGTTGTACAAGCTCCAACCAGACAAATTGGCCCCGTATTTGAGGGCCATGTATGAGGACTCGAGGCAAGCAGGAATCTTGACAATAGACCAACGTACTGCCACAATAGTGACTATTCACAAAGACGAAAAGCCCAAGACCGAATGTGGTTCCTACCGACCGATATCCCTGTTTTTTTTGTTTTTTTTTTAAATTTCTTTATTAAACAGATGCGATCCACTCTTACATATACAAGAGTCAATAAAATGTGCGTTGGTAGATGTCCAGAACATTATACATATGATAAACAATCGTTCATAGGGATCATCGGCCATAGACGTGATGCATTTCAATTTTTGGTTTTAAGACAAATCAAAGTAATGAAAATGCAATGGAAGGAATTAAATAACAAAAAGGGAATAGATAATAAAACAAGAAAAAATTAAAAAAGGGAGTGAAGATAGAGTATACATCAGTGTGTGCGAGAGAGAGGAAGTGGTTCAATCGTCACAACAAACAACTTTCGAGTAGCATTTCGTTGTTAAAGGACAAATAGCATCACATTATGTATTTATTTTGTATGTATTTATTTATTTGTTAAGCGCGGCTGCCACCCAAAGGGTATCCTGGCGCTGAGACTGCGTCTGTACTACAGGCAGGACTGCCATTACATTTTTCTTGGGAATTATGAATCAGAACATTCCGCAATGAACACAAGTGTGAGAAAAAATACCTTCTCATAGGAATATAACACCAATTAGGAACCAGCGTGTAAATTCAGATACAATCGTGGTGTCTGCATTCTCTAAGCTCCACAATTCAGTGTAAAGGTGCGTGTGGCACAGGCAGTAGCAAAGGAGTTCACATTGACTCCATGCACAAACGCCTACCCCACTCCCTCCGGTACTATGGAATTAATGGACTGTGCCTGCGAGTCCTGGGTAAGTTTCGCGATATACATGCGATACGGCCCCCAAATGTCAATTGGGCGGGAGGCAACTGGGACCAGTGTGGAGAATTCTTCACTGTTGACATTGCAGTAGGCAATGCTACGAAGCCAGGCCTGAGAGCTTGGTGCGCGCCTAGAGCCCCAAAGCAGTGCAACCTCTCTCTTAGCTAATAAAAAGCCAATGGCCGCCAATTTACGGGTAGCGCGTGGGAAGTTTACGCCTTATCCCAGTAAAGCTTTCTCAGGGGTGGGCGTAAGCTCCAAGTCCATTATGTCCCCCAAAATACGATGAACCTGACCCCAGTAGTCATGAAGCAGGGGGCATGTCCAGGAAAGGTGGGAAAAATCAGCATATGGGCCTTTGCATTTAGGGCAACAGTGTGGCCTTTTAGGGTCAATCTTGTGGGCTAGGGCAAGGGTATGATACATCCATCTCAAAAACTTAAAGTGAATTAGCTTGTGTCTGCTATTAATGGACACCTCCCTGGTGGCCGCACAGCACGCCGCCCACTGATCGTCAGTGATTGAGTTCCCAAGGTCTGTTTCCCATGCGGCACGCACTGCCGTGTCTGAGGAGGGAAGCGAGGCCAGGCATAGTTTGTTTAATATATACAAAGATCGGTATGAATTGGAAAAGAACCGCACATACACTAATATTAGTGAAATAAGAAACAGTACTGGACAGTCAATAGGATCTTTCTCAATATCAAAGATGGAGTGCTACATGGACCAATATCCCCCACTACCAGGAAGGAACACAACTTATCAAGCCAAAGGATTGACAAATAAACATATAAGCAAAAATGGTCAGGAAAGCACAATCCTACAATGTAAGTATGTACAAGACTAATGCAATGTAAAAGGCTAGACAACAGCAAATCAAATCAAGTCAAGTCAAGTCAAGTCAGCAAGTTCTCATAAGGTACAGGACAAATAGATGAATAAAGTTCATATTTTGTATCATCTTATTCTTTATTGATTCTTAAAAGTGATTTTCCAATTGGTAAAACGACAGCCGACACGTGTTTCGTCCGTACTATGAATTAGTACAAGGACTTTTTCAAGGCTAATATGAAAATAATATGGACTGATCCTGATGAAACCCCCGTAAATGACACCACAATGAATGACTGGTGAGAATTCGTGGATTTCTATCACCCCACACCAAACCTAACGCAACAATAAGGAGCGGAGTTGCGAGAAAAAAATCTTGGTGAGAGGAATAGGAATATTGTTGAATAGGTACAAAAACCGAGGGAGTATGATCATTTTAATAATGGCGATCCGGCCTGCCATGAATAAGGGGAGGCGAATCCATTGCTTCAGGTGGTCCTCTACAAAATCAAGGGCATGCCCATAGTTCAAACGAATCATGGACACCGTGTCAAGGTGGACGTGAATTCCCAAATAGTTCACCGATTCAGTTGTCCACTCAAGAGGAAAGGCACACTCCCATTGTGAGGTGGAGGGGGTAAGCGGGAAGACGACAGATTTGTGCCAGTTAACATTAAGGCCAGAGTACTCTCCAAAACGGGTTATTTCCAATAACAGGGGTTCCAAATTGGTCTGCAGTGTACGAACATACAAAATCGTGTCGTCAGCGTATAAGGAAAGGAGGAGCGGCCCTGTGCGGAACTGGAGCCCCCTATGGAGGTGTTTCTCTTGAAAATGACGAACCAGAGGGTCCATCGCCAGGATGAACAACAGCGGGGATAGTAGGCAACCCTGACGTGTGCCACGTGAGAGTGTGAAGGATTCCGAGATGGTGCCGTTTAAACGCAGCCGGGCCATAGGAGCAGTATACAACAATTCGACTGTAGCCACGAACATGGCGGGCATACCCATCCGTCTCATGACCGATAAAAAAAAAGGGCCATTCCAGCGTGTCAAACGCTTTCTCTACGTCCAAAAACACTGCTGCGGCTGGGGTCGAGGGTTCGATCCTGTGCAAAACAGAGAACAAAGTCCTCAGATTGAAGGAGGTGGACCTGTGTGGGACGAACCCGGACTGAGCCGGTGATATAACAGATTCCATTAATAATGATAGGCGGATCGCAAAAACTTTAGCCAAAATTTTGTAGTCTAAATTTAACAATGAAAGGGGTCTGTAGGAGACGCACAGGGAAGGGTCGCGTCCAGGCTTAGGGAGAAGAACAATAACCGCTTCCCTGAGCGTGGGCGGCAGAACGCTGGCCTCCAGTGCCTCCGCGTAAACCTCTACTAGCCGTGGGACAAGTTCCTCTTTGTATTCCTTGTAGAAATCAGCCGTAAACCGTCGAGGCCCGGCGCCGAGGAACCCTTCAACGCATCAATGGCTTCAATGATATATTTTGGAGTGATGGGCATAGCGAAGAACTCCTGCATATATTTATCTAAGTACACCATTGCAATCTCATTCAGATAAGGGCCGGGATTACGCTTCTCCCCTGAAAGTGTGGATGTGTTAAGGGTCTTGTAATACGACAAGAAGGTATTGCAGATGTCAGGGGTGGCGTGGTTTCGTGTGCCCTGATCGTCAACAATGTCAGTGATGTATGATGCCTGACGTGGAGGACGGAGTAGTTGCGCTAACAATTTGCCAGGCCTGTCACCCTCGCCATACTGACAAGCCGTATAGTGCTTGTTCAGAAATTTTAACTCCCTGTCTGCATTATCCCGAAATTCCAAGAGTAAGTCTAGGCATTTCGCTTCCTACCTATCTGATGGGGCAATAAGTATGTCTTTCTCCATCCTGGAGATGTCCCTTTCAATACGGGTCAGGGTGGAATGAATCTCACGCAGTACCCCCATGTGTTTATCGATACACACCCCGCGAATGGTGGCCTTAAATCCCTCCCACAACGTGGCCCATGTTTCCACAGAACCTGTGTTATTGTCGAAATAGTCATCAATAGCGCTGCGGATCTCTTCTTTAAGGACCGGGTCCGCCAGGGCCCTTCCAGGGAATCTCCACTGTCTTTCGTACCCACCCAGTCTGGGAATCTGTTGTACAATGGGGGAGTGGTCAGACAACGTGCGCGGGAGTGTAGAGAGGCCGTCTACCCAACCGGCCACGCTCGGGAAGAGGAGCCAGTAATCTATCCTAGTACTAGTGTTGTGAAACCCAGAATCATGTGTGAAATCAGGCGAGTGTGGGTGCAGTCGCGCCTCTATATCTATTAGGGAAAAGTGAGTGCAAATGTCAGCAAGCGCCGATCGAGACCGGGGCTTGCAATCTGGGGAAGGGGAGGTACTATCCCTAGCAGGGTTCATTAACAAATTAAAGTCACCGCCCAACACTAACAGATCTATGTCTGAATGAAGTAGCGTCACCTGAAGGTCTTGGAAAAAGGCAGGAGAGTCTACGTTGGGACCGTAAACTCCCACTAATGCAATTTTGTAACCCAGCAGCACTCCGATTACCACCACATATCTATCTTCTCTATCTGTGGTACTGCTAACTAATACAAACGGAACACACCTGTGAACTAGAATCGCAACCCCTCTTGCATACCTGCTAAAGTTCAAGAAAACTCTGTGGGCGCCCCATCCCCTGGCAATGGAAGAAGAGTCTGTCGGTGCCAGGTGCGTTTCTTGAAGAAAAAGAACATCTACCTTGAGTCGTGATGCATAATTCAGGACCTGTTTACGCTTTCTTGTGGTGTTCAAACCGCGGACATTCCAGGACATTAGATTCAGTCTGGCAGGCCCAGACTGCAGTCCTATCCTGGCCATAAGTCAGGCCAGAGCATAAATGTGAATATGTGTGCGACTGTTATTCCACTCTCATCTGCATAACAAATTCTCACAAAAAAGGATGAGCATAAAAAAAAATAATAACCCCCCCGCCCCTCACCCAGCCTCCTCACACCCCAAAAGAGGCAATACCTGAGGAATCGAACACTGTAACTGCAACATATCCAAAACAATAGCAATACAGTGAAGCACTGAAACAAATAAAAAAATATAAGCCCAAGTAAGGAAAACATGGAGGCATTCGCTATAGGGGGTAGCAACGCCACGCCTAGCGGGCATCCCAATTAGAAGCGACATCTGAAGTGATAATAATCATATGAAACTATGTAGAATCCACATCAAGTAGTCCAAACAGTGAACATTAGCTATGAACCAATAGTGTCAAGAATTCAACCCTGGCCGGATTTAGTAAAGAGGTCAGCACTGGCCTGCGAGTCCTCACGACGCGGAGAGTGTGGCACGGAGTTGGACGCCTATGGGGAGCCCTGTTTTCTATAGTTTTGGCAAAAGTCTTGGGCCTCAGTGGGGGAATCAAAGATGCGGAATCTGCCATCAATATCGACCTTCAATCTAGCTGGATACAGCATTCCGTATTTTAAACCCAGGTTACGTAGACTTGCTTTAACTCCAGAGTATTTGTGACGCGCCTCCTGAACCATCAAAGTAAAGTCCGGGAAGAAGGACAGAGTGCTACCCTGCCATCGCACCTCTCCCGCCTCCCGCGCCGCACGTAGCGTGGCATCTCGGTCGCGAAAGTTCATGATTCTGGCAATAATGGGTCGAGGGGGCTGTCCCGGGCGAGGTCTAGGGCCCAACGACCTGTGGGTTCGCTCGACCACAAAGCCATTCGTGAACATGTCTCTGCCGAACAGTTCAATGAGAAGTTTCTCAACAAAAGTGTCGAAGCGCCCCGTAGATTTCGTCTCTGCCACACCAAGTATGCGTATATTGTTGCGTCGACTACGCGCTTCCAAGTCTTCGTTCTTGATTGCCACCTCTTTCAGTATTTTTTCAACCCGTTCTAGCCTCTTGAGCGACTTTGCGGCATTATCTTCTACATCTGATATCCAGGATTCCGCCACATCTAGGCGCCGGTCGTGGGCCTGCACTTTGGATCCCATATCCGCGATTTTCTGTTCGAGGCTGTCAAAGCGGGTATCCAGAGCCTTGAATCCTGCTGGCATTTCGCCCAACATGGCGGCAACCATGGACGTGGCATCTCCTTTATCAGCGGTCGCGGTAGCCCCAGTCGACGAACCAGGCGGAGCGTCAGCCGCAAGTAGGGGAGTCTTGTCAAAGCTCAGTTTTCTCTGGTTTGGATCTCTCTTCCCCATGGCCAGTGCAATGGCGAATATACTGCACGCATAAACAATGAGTAGTACCAAGCAGGGAGACAGTGTGTAGCGCAGGAAGCACAATACAAGTTGTTAAGGGTGCCAGTGCCTAGGAAGGATCAAGAAAATGGCGTCACTCCAATTTTATGCGTCTCCGTGCAGGACAGACCGTGCCAGGCAAACCGTTACCCAGGTCCCGGGGGCTAACTGCAGCGATGTTCCGGCCAGTGCGCCTCATCCACCTGCTCCACCACGATGTCTCCAAGGGGCAGTGGATAACGCCGATGTTTCCCCCATTGTATGTAATTCGGGGTAAGTGCCCACCAACAGGAGACCAAAGTGCGCGGCCGGTGGGGGGATTACGTGCCTGTGAGAGTGAGGGCTTGATAAACAGGCGTGGAGGCTGCAATATGGGTTTGGAAATGGGTTTATTGATAGTAGGGGGAAGTGGAAAGGGTTGGGAAGTTAGAGTTTCTTCTTCTTCGGACGTTTCCTGGGATGAGCCGGAGGAACTGGGGGCCTGCAAAGATCTCTTATTGCCCTCTGGGTCTTCTGTACCGGGTTGGTTTTTCCGGAGGCTCATAGAAGGATAGAAACAAACAATATAGGGGAACCATCGGAATGGAGTTCTTTACAAGTATATTGATTTTCCTTCACCACACCGTTGTGATTTATCAGGGATAATCAAGATGCAGGATGGTACTGAATTGCCCTATCAGGAAAACAGGGACGTGGGGTAGTGAACTTAAGTGCCTAGGAAAGGGAGAATCGTGTACCGTCACTAGTACAGTCTCAAAGCATTTGGGGGTAGTGAACTTAAGTGCCTAGGGAAGGGAGAACCGTGTACCGTCACTAGTACAGTCTCAAAGCATTCTGGTACACTTAGTACTTATCAGGCTCCACCTAGTGCCCCGTTGTGCTCTGCCCTCCCACTATGTCCGCTTCCGCCCCCTCCCTCTGTGTCCACGAGCCAGTTACACTCACCGGACCCGCCGTAACTCTCCTCCGAGTTACAGACGCCTTTCAGCCTCCTCTGGACACCACCAGTCTTCCGACTAGCTTTCCTCTCCGTCTTCCGGATCTCCAGCGACCTTCCAGTCGGGTCCCGTGTCTTCGCCACCGGGTCCCGCGTCTTCGCCACCGCGCCCCGCGTCTTCCTTATCGGGTCCCGCGTCTTCACCACCGGGTCCCGCTTCTTCTCTACCGGGTCCCGCGTCTTCTCTACCGGGTCCCGCGTCTTCCTTATCGGGTCCCGCGTCTTCACTCTTCCTCACCGCTTCCGCGTCTGCTCTCCTCCCTATGACCTGTCCCTGCGTGCTTCTCATTGGCTCGCGCCTCTCCCTTCCGGGGTATGGGGGTTGGATTTCCGGGTCACACAAGCGACCGGCACCTTCCTGTGGAAACACGGGAGAGGTACATGGGCGTTGTAGTCCCCTGAAGCTTGGCTAACACCATGGGCGCACCTGCATGTTCCGGGTGAGTGCGGGGCATTCCTCACAGTGCCCCTTTGTGTGTCTCATCAGGCGGGGCCGCAGCAATCAGTCGGAGGCGCCCCCCCGGATCCCCCATCGCCACTGTCCACTACTCCGGCAGCAACCGAGCAAGTCGTCCCGCCCGCCGCACGGAGTCCGCCGCAAGCCCGCAAATCGAGGCCCCGGTCCCCACGCGCGTCCAGGCCCGAACGAGACACAGGCCCGAACGTCGCACAAGAGCCCGGTGCCCCCACCCAGGAGCCCGCGGAAGACCGGCGACCAGCACGAGAGCCCGCCGGCAGCCCGCGAAGGGGCAGAAGACTCAGCAGGGGGGCCCGGTGCAGCACTCACCGGCTAATCCCGCGCAGACAGGGAAGATGTCTCCGAGGCAAAAGAGGCCTCTAGTTCCCTCCGCCGTTCACACCTCAAATATCGACCCTCAGGCCACCGGGACCTTCCAGCTGGAAAGGGCGCTGCCACATTACGGATCAGCTTGCGATGTGGGCATAGGAGCGGCCGGATCACTTCTTAAACTCCGTCGTTGGGTGCCCTCATGGCGGAGCTTCACGTCGAGGCAGCCATTTCGGTCGCCTCCGTGGCCACACCCCGACCGATATCCCTGTTGAACACTGAGCCCAAGTTCTTGGCTAGGCTCCTTGCTACTCGCCTCTTGACGGCGATGGGACCTTGGTCCACCCGTACCATTCAGGTTTCAAACCGCACCGTAACACCGCGCTGTACCTACACAGAGTCCATGGGGTTCTGGCCAGGGCGGCTACTATATTGGAACCGGCGGTTATAGTTTCCTTGGACACGGCCATGGCCTTTGACACCATCGAATGGCCATACCTGTGGGCTGTGTTGGAGAAACTGGGATTTGGCCCAAATATATACAATGGGTGCAGTTACTGTATTCCCAACCTATGGCCCAAGTGGACGTTAACAACAAAAAGTCGGCCGCCTTCGAGCTGGGCAGAGGGACCCGTCAGGGCTGCCCCTTGTCCCCATTGCTGTTTGCCCTAGCGTTGGAGCCGCTGGCAGCGTGGATCCGTCAGGACCTGATGGTATGCGTAGGTCTTCAGACTGGGAAGACCAGATTTCTCTTTACGCGGACGACACCCTTCTGTACTTGACCTCCACTAGGAGATCTTTGATAGTGGTCTTGGATATTTTCACGATCTTTGGACGGTCCTCTGGTTATTCCATAAACTGGAGCAAATCCCTCCTGTTTGTGGTGGCAGACGAGCCCCCGTTTCCGCCGCGTGGGTGCCCACTGCAAACTTGTACCGTGGGTTTAAGTATCTGGGTATCTTCTTTTCTGTAGACTCCTCTCTTCGCTATTCCCGCAACCTCCAGTCCCCACTGCTTCAGCTGCGCAAAGACATCGCCAGGTGGAAGTCGCTCCCCCTCTCCCCGCTAGGTAATGCCACCCTTTTTAAGATGATGTCCCTACCCCGATTCCTGTATGCCCTTCAGAAATCCGTGGATCCGATACCCACGTCCTGTTTCCGATAGGTCAAGAGCCCACAACGGGACCTACTGTGGAACGGTAAACCTCGCATCGCTCTCAGCATACTTTCCCTAAACTGGTATGACGGAGGCATCAGCCTCCCAGACATACAATTGTATTATTGGGCATCTCAACTGTCCTCTATCAACCATTGCACCTATGCCCTGCCTTGTGACCCGGGGTATAACATGGATAGTTGGCTCCTTTCTGGGAGGACCTTTAGCAGAGCCCTTTATTCTAGGCCCCGACGCTATCCTCTTATGATCCCCACCAAACATGCAGTACACGTCTGGCATGTAGCCACCAATAGGCTAGGCTGGAGACGGAAACTGGCACTTTTTAACGCCGTTATGGGATTCCGAGCAATTGGGTGACCTGTGGAAGAGTAATGGATTCGACAAATGGGATCTAATAGGTATTGCATGCATAAGGGATTTGTGGTACAAATCGGATATTAAGTCTTATGCAGCACTGCAGCAGCAATATAACCTGCCGAATCGGAGCACTTCCGATACACGCAGGTTCGGCATACACTTCGCAGGCATTTACAGCCTGGGTCCACACTGCCGGAATCATCCCCACTGGAAGATAGGGTGCTGGATGGTCATCTCCCCGACAGCACCATTTCCCTGATATATACAAAAACTGGTCAACAACATCTTGGATTCTCTCCAGGCTCTCCGAGAAAAGTAAACCAGATATGGCATAGAAATGGCGACGAGGAATGGCAGGAGGCAGTCTCCTCTCCCAGAGTTGTAGCAATACCAGCTTGTCTCCATCTTGTCCAATTAAAACTTCTCCACCGTATTTACGTAACGGGGTCCCAACTGGTACGAATGGGGAGGGTAGAAAGAGGGTGCCTGCAGGCGGGGATGTGGCCAGCTGGGGACTTTTTTCACATAGTTTGGAATTGTACATAGATCCAACCCTACTGGCGTGATATTCACGACATTATTAATACTGTTCTGTCTGTGCAGCTCCGGGTGGAGGCCTGTGGGTGTCTCCTAAACATCTGGGACCAACTGACTTGAATGTCTGTTTGACGCAGTGGGTAACATTGGGGCTAATGCTGGCCAAGAGGAATATTGCCCAGCGATGGGGGGGCATCGGTTCCACTTACATCAAAGGATTGGGAAAAAGACACGGACTGGGCAATGTTTAGAGAAAAGACTGTACAGGTTTTGCGTGGATGTCCCCAAAAATGGTCTTGTGTGTGGGGCTTGTGGAACTCCTATCGTGGAGAAATATGTCAGCCCCCTCTGGCCCCTGCATGGGATGATCCCCCGTCACCCTAGTCCTTCCACCATACATGATTGTATTTTGTAATATTACCTACTGTACCACTGATGCCTATCGTACTGCTCCTTCTGTATTGTCACGCTATTGCAGATGGTCGTTTTTCTTATTACATTTTTTTCTACAAAAAAATAAAAATAAAGTAGTATGGTGTACCCAAAATCCTCAGGAGGTGATTTCCCTAAATTCCTGGAAGAGCTGCAGCTGTGAGACACAAAGCATTTCTGTACTTGAGACTTGCCTTAAGAAAGCGTAGTGCTAGATATGGCCTTATCCACCCTTGTTTTTTCAATGTCGCACATAAGAATAAAACGGTTACTTATTTTGACCCTGTTAAATGTAAGGAATACATCTCTAGTCAGAGATGTTAAAATGGATATTTCTAGAGAGGTAATGGTTAAAGTATTCTGTTTATATATTCATGTTTCATTTGTAATAATGGAAGGTGTTTGTTCTTTCTAATATGTTCACTGTTATAAATTCACATATGGAATGTTTTATGAATTTTTTTTCAAATTTTCGGTTTCTTTATAGGTTTGTGTCGTTTATATGGCTCTTTGTATTGCTTGTTGCAATTTTCCCTAATAAAGGTCCTTGTCTGTTGCGGTGAGACATGAGTTTTCTCTGTCTTCATGCGGTATTTGCCATGTACTATGGTAATTCCAATGGTTTTTAAAATTACCTTTGTTGTCAGTATTTTCACGATTTGACTTCCTTGGTTTTGTATATGTTTTTTTTCATTTTTCTTCCCTTCCTACCCTATTTATTTTAGATTCTTTCGTGTTGATTGCTTTACAATCTATAATTTATTTGACGTAATGTAGTTGTGGTTTCTAATTTTTTGTTTAATGGTATGAGATGGTGTGCATAATCTCATGGGATTTCAAAAGTCGACATAACCTGATTAAATAAACGCCAGAGTATTAATTTATCTTTAAAGATTACATTTTGTAGATATTGTGTTTTATTAAACAGACAGCACTCTCAGACTCATGGAAAATTTGCAATCCCAATAAACTGCAGTTAACATTTTATTTACGGGCCATAGGGACATTAAAGATACTTTCCTTAATTTTTTAATCCAATTTATATTCCCTGTTTCCTCTCCTTCTTTAAATGCAATTTATAAGTATTTCTCTTCAATATTAAGAGATACATACCCTAATCTTGATTACTCTTTTTTTGGAGCATAATTCGACATTAGATGTAGTACTGAATGCACTATATTTTGTAAAAAACAAAATGGAAAGTCCCTGGGCTGAATATTTATTTAGCCTTTTATTCCAATTTTTCTGACTCACTGGCTGTAATTTATTGTTCCTTTGTGAGAAAATGGGGTGTATTATACCATGTGGTTGTGCTACCTCACTGTGTAATACATTTACCAACTCAGTTAGGTCCAGTAGGTTTCATCTGTAAAACCCTCAGCTCAACCCCAGGCAGCTGAGGAACTGGGCAGCAAGGCTTACACAGAGGTAGAAGTGTAAAGCATTTAAACAGCACCAAAACAATAGCAGAAGAACACAATACTCATGAAATCCGACACCAAAAAATAGGTTATATATTTATAATAATTTAGACACTAGAACGAAAAAGACAGAGGGATTCCGGAGATATAGATTTCACAGGCAATTATAATTCAGTGCAATTTCACTCAACTGCGAACAAGCCTTGGTCAATGATTGGACACTTTGCAACTTTTTCAAGGAAACCGTAGGTAAGTGTCATTACGGTCGGTTTGGAGTACTTGGGCAGCAACACTCCAACAAGGAGCTAGTCAGGGTCCTCAAGAACAGTTACGTTCACAGGTAAAGCAGCCCTTCAGCAGTACCTGGCACTTTATTCGCTCTGCAATAAATTTCAATGGACTGGTCCCGATGCAAGGGATGAAGGATGCTCAAGATGCTCTGGATGCAACGCGGTCGACAGGGGTCTTCCTGCGGAGATTCCTTGGTCCATGAAGATGGTGAGTGGCTCCTATTTGTGAGGTCCACATCCCACAAGTCCCCTCTGTTCTGTCCAAAGTCCCGTAGCCACTGGACTACCAGTCACCCCCAGTTGCAGTCACATGCCAATCGGTGCCATGGGTGTACCCTTAATACTCGGAGAGTGCCCTCAGGGCACAGCCCCTCTTATAGCCAGGTTACTTAAAGGTCTGGAACACGTTTCCCCCGTGCCATCTCTCATGTCCGATAGGACCTCCTTGTACTCACTTTCCAGAAGTGTGCCCCATTCAAACCCTTGCACAATTGCCCTCTTTGGCTGCTGACAATTAAAACTGCCTTTTAGTGCCCATCACATCGTCCAGGTGGGTAAGTGAATTGTAGGCCCTCTTTGTGTACCCTCCCTACACTTCCTTTTATCAGCCAAAGAGGGCAATTGTGCAAGAGTATGACTGAAGGTTTGAATCGGGGCATGATAGATGGCATGGGGGAAACGTGTTTCAGACCTTTAAGGTACCTGGCTACAAGAGGGGCTTTGAAAAGATAAGGTTGATCCGATGATTGCAGGAATGCAGAGATAGCAGAAAGATACCGTTTGACAGTGCCAGTAGCAGAGCCCTGTTGGGCCAAAGATAAGGCGAACCGACAAACTGTGGATAAAGGTGCAGAAGGGGTTCAATGTTGTGGGAAGCACAGTGACATAAACTTCTTCTAATGGCAGACCTATACCTAATTGGTGGAGGGACACCTGACTGCCATAATAACATCAGATTTCGAAAGAAAGGTCGAAAACTGCCAACGGTCCCACTCAATTTTCGAGCATATAGGTAGAGGGTGCATAGAAACGGCTGCAGAATCCTGCCCTGTTGCTGCAACTGAAGATCCTTCAGAAGAGGCAGCCAGACTGGAGTAATGATGGTCATGCTCAGCAGCTCGGGACATCAGACTATTTGTGCACAATCCAGAGCCACAAGAAGAACTGGCGGAATGGAGTACAGGAGTCCATAGCTCTAATCAAGGAGAAAAGCATCTCCAAGCGAGAGTTGCCTTGAAAACTCCTATGTGCAAAACTGCTGACATGTGCAAAGTAACGTACCCAGGCAAGCAATGTGGACACTGGCGCAATTCAATTAGCAAACAAAAAGGAGATTAAATAGTGAGACACTGCATTAGCACGAAAAGTACATTTTAATAGATTTGATAAAAAGTGTCATGAGATATATCATTGACATATTGATAAAACATGATAAAAATGATAAAAAAAGGTACTATTAACAGATATACGTTGTGTTATACAGTAAAGTAATGTAATGGAGGGATGTTTTCCTGTCACTGCTGACATTGCACGTTCCCAGCAGTGGTGAACAGATCTAACCAGGACTATCCCCACTGCTGAAAGAGACCTTGCACCACCTCCGGATGTAGACGCCATTTGTGATCCGCTAGGCATCTTTGGCTGAGTCCATCCGCTCTAGCATTCAGAGAGCCTGCCAGGTCTTGAACCATCATGGAAATGCCCTGACATTCCAGCCATGTCCAGAGATTTAGGAACTCTTTACAGGCGGTCCACAACTCCACTCTACCCTGTTTGTTGCAGTACACATGGCAGTGAGGCTTTCAGTGTACATCTGCAGCATCCTTTCCTCGAACGAAGACAGGATTTTAATACCAAGTGAACCACAGAAAGCACCAACAAGTTTATGTGAAGCTCGGACCCACCAGAGACCAGATTCCTCTGATCTCTTTACCTCTCCCAGATGGCCGGCCAAGCCCAGGATTGACACGTCCGTAACCACCATTAGATCCGGTTGGGAAAGGGAGAGGGGTTTACCACTGGCCCAATCTCAGTTCTGCAATTTTAACGCTACCATCCAGTCTCCCGGATCTAGGGCAGACAAAACTTTGGTGAGCATGAGCATTTTGAACTTCTCCTTTTTCAAGAAGAGATTGAGAAGGCGCAGATCCAGGATAGAGCAACAAGAACTCGGTCATTCGCTGGCACCAGAAAGTAGCGGGAATAACAACCACAACCTACTTCTAATGCAGGCACCCTGTCTATGGCTTCCTTGGTCAAGAGAAGCTACATTTCTTTATGAAGAAAGGAGAGATCTCCTCCGTCAGTTGATCGTACAGTTGATCGTACATGGGTGGCATGGGTGGTGGTGGCACCACAAAGGAGAGGGAATAGCCCCTTAGGACTACCTGGAGTACCCACTGGTCTGACGTTACTGACCACCAGTGGGGAAGATGATGGGGTATCCTGCCTCCCACTGGATGCCCAGGTTGGTCTGACAGAGGATTAACGGGGCATGGAGGCAGCGGCTGCCGGGGGGTGGTGCACGACCTGAGCACTGGCTGCCTGTACCACGTGGGCAATGGGACCCACGCCCTCGGCCACGAAAAAAGTCTGGGAAGACTCCTGGCTGTAGTGGCTAGGAGGGTATGGGTGCAGTTGGAGACCCTTTCCATGGCCACGTCAGGGTTGAAAGGCTGATTGGGGTTGATGAGGGGCCACAGACGAGCCCGAGGACCTGACCACGGCCCTATTGTCCTTGTAGCACTCCAGCACTGAATCAGTCTCCAAAAAGACGACAGCTATCAAAGGGCAGGTCCACTGGGAACCCTGGGGCAATGGCGGCGGACATTCATCCTATTCACAGGAGTCCCTGTATAAGCTTGGACCAGGCACCAAGTAGGGTGACCATAAGGGCTTTACTGAAAAGGAATAGGGTTCTGAGGGGTGTCTCCTGACTGAAGCACTTCCGTCAAGACACTAGTCTTGACTGTCACTGAGGGTAGGTTAATGTCCAAACCTCAGCCGCCTGCGCATCACCATTGCAAATGAGGCTTCGGCCTCCATCGCCACAGTAGGTGGGTACATCAGGCCAGGTGAGGTGTCCAACTCACTAGTCTCACCCAGTTACTCATATCAGTTGTCCTCCAAAACTGGGTCCTCGCGAAGGGTCCATAGACCCCTCCCAAACTTTTCCCTAACTACGCCAATCCATCTAAGGGCACTGGCTCTGTTCCAGGTAGAATTTCCTTAGTTGGTGCCATATGTGGCCTCAAATGACACCCATCCGGCTTCGAGTCAGAGTAAGGAATGACGATGGCGACTGCACCGCCTAGGGTTTCTGGTCACACACAGGCCATACCGCCAGTCTCGTCTGCCTGGTCAGGTAGGCCTACTGGCAGCACTCTGGCAGTGTTAAGTAACCATCTCTGAGACTTAAGTTCAAGACCAGGCCTGACGAGACTTCTGAACTAGCCTCCTGTTAAAAATCCTGTGACTCGTAGTGGTCCCCTGTAAAAAAGGTGGAATAAAGCTGATATTACAGACATATGCTGTCCATTGTCAGATCATTCATAATGGACATTGTGCTCAATTGTGGACAGCCGGTGCCATTAGTAGACAGGTGTTACCCTTCCTCAGGAAGACATTCATGAGAGCTGCGCTGGCTGCAAGAATGTGATTTACAAGAAAGCGATATGGTTAGCATGCGCGATCTATGGCCTAAAAATGCCAACATGCTCTTAAAATAACATCTGCCTTCTTAGCTGATGAAGACGAGAAGGTGGCTGTATGACTCACACGAGGCCCCCAATGCTGTGACACCAGCTCTGGTGTGTCTCACAGACCTTACTGATATCTAAGAGTGCAGCAGCAGCTTCTCTATAACAAAGTTCAAGCCAGACCCTCTCATCCCCGGCTCACACAGCAAGCTTCGGCTCATGCAACAGAAGCTCAGCAGAGAAGATAATACCATGTGGTGCACAGCCAAAGACCCCTCAGACTGAGATTCCAGGGAGGCAGCCATACTGCTGCAATGCCACCATCCCTTCTCAATCCTACAAACACAACACTGGGCAGGTTTATTGACTTCTCCAGCCTCCTGTATGCAAAGTTGTGATCTATATTGAATGTATATAGCCTCCCCTCCTTCCTGGAAAAAATAGGTAACGTCCTGACCCAAGCCCCCAGAAGTGAATGAGTACTGGGTGGAAACATCAGTCCAGGCAAGACTTCTGTGATCCAGGACTCAGAAGAAGCCTGGCTTTTTTAGAGGCCAATTGTTTTTACCAAAGTTGTTTGCTTTTTTTCCTTTAAAATGGAACATTTGGAGCAAGATAAGGGCAGCACAGGTGTGCTTTGCAGTGTATCTGAACTATGAATGTACTGTAAAGATACAAAAAGTTATTTCATATTAGATACGTTATTTTTTAGAAGGAGACCTTTCTCTTCATTAAAGGCTTTACACGCTGGTAATATTGAGAAAGTCAATGTAAATGTGAATATTAATACATTCATGTATAAAAACGAAATCACATCTTTATTGACATATTCACCCGTTATGAACTCCACATCACCCGACTCCGAAATACGTAGTCTGGCAGGCTCGAGACCCGGTCTCGTTGTATAAAACCCAGCCCGGATAGAGAAAGTCCTCAGACCCCATGCCTGTAACTGTTCTCCCAGCCGAACTGTTCCTGTTCTTCCAAACGCCACGTGTCTCTTGTTTTTTCAAGGTATTTCATGTTTAAGCAACAACGCTATTACACACCGACAGAGCGTCTGGAGTTTATGAATAAGAATGAAGTTACTATGATGCACAATTTGAGGTTACAAACAGTCAGAGGAGCATTCTTAGGTGCTGTGCACAATCTGCAACCCTCTCTCCCAGGTAGAAGAGGGCTTCGATCGGCGGATCGCATGGCCCCGCGGAGGCAGCGCTAGCAAAGCAGAGGCCTGGACTGCGGCTGGTGCCGACCGCAGCATGATGGACTCAAGCTCACACCTGTCCCCGCGCACCCATCAGGAGGGCTCGAGCTGATCCAGAGGTTCAGCAGCGGCATCTATCGAGACGTGTATAAATACATCTGTACTTTCAGCAATTAAAGTGGTACAGTTCAAGCCCTGTTTGCGGGGGACTCCAACCCCAAGAAACACCGCATTAGGAGGTGCTTGTTCATCTGAGGCAAGGGGGGGGTTGGGGAGGAGCCCCCATCGCGCTAATAGAGCCTTGAGTCTCTCCTACTGCGCTAGATTTGCTGGACAGTTTGCAGGGGACTCCAAGCCTCAAGAAACACCACGCCACGAGGCGCTTGTTCACCTGAGCCAAGGGGGAGTAGCCCCCATCGGACTTATAGTGCCAATTCTCTCCCGCTGTGTGGGGCTTGCTGGGTATTTTGCTGGGGGCCCCAAGCAACACCTCGCCAGGAGGCGCTTGTTTACCTGGGGCAAGGGGGAGGAGCCCCCATCGGACTTATAGCCCCATCATCTCTCCCGCTGCACAGGACTTACTGTATGCCTGCCTGAACCGTAGCCACCACCTCTTCCCTCTGCGGGGGACTCCAAGGACGAAGAAACGCCACGCTAGGAGGTACGTGTTTAGGCAAGGGGGAGGGGTTCCATACGCGCTTATAGCACCATCTTCTCTCCTGTTGCGCGGGACACGCCCGGGCTAAGCCTGGGCCATGGGCTGGCTCATCCACACCTGTTGGAGGCTGGGTGTGGTGACCCCTTGGCTCTGGATTTCAAAGATACCGTGCATTTCCAATGTGACTGCTCCGCTAGTGCTCCTCTAGACTCCTATTTGTGTCCTGCCAGCTTTAGGGCGGTGCGACTGGTGCCGCCGCACCGGGTGCCAAGTTCTGGGGGCGCAATTTGCATGGAGGCCCACGTAGCTAAATGCCTCTCTAACTTCCTAGAGGAAACCGGCTGCTTTGAACCCCATCTAGCCGGGTTCCGGCCTGCCCACTTAACGGAGGCAGTGGTAGCCACAGTCCTGGATACCCTTCGGGACTGTGCAGATAGGCGTTCTCCCCAGGCACTGGTGCTCCTGGATTTGTCGGCCGCATTTGACACGGTTGGACACACCATCTTGATCGAACGTGTCGGACAGGCCGGTATCCGGGGCACGGCGGCTCGCTGGCTGGTGTCCTTCTTGGAGAACCGCTCTCAGGCAGTCCGGCTTGGAGATCTAGTCGGCACCAAACAGTCCATCACATGCGGAGTTCCACAGGGTTCTTCCCTGTCACCTCACCTGTTCAACCTCTACATCCCCCCATTAATTCAGGCCCTCAGAGATGAGCAGCTGATGGTGTTTAACTATGCAGACGATTTACAGCTGCTGTTCACGATTGATAATTCTGAAACCTCCATCTTGAATTTTCAATCGACCAAGAGGAACATCAAAGCCTGGATGGACGAAAACCAGTTGAACTTAAACCTGGGTAAAACTGAGCTAGTCCTCACTGGAGACAGCGTCAAACACTGGGGTCCCCACTACTAGCCATCAGACTTGGGTCAAGCCCCGACCCCCTCACTATCGGCAAACACGCTTGGGGTCACTGTGGACTGCGATCTTTCGCTAAAAGCCCAAGTGGGCCATGTGGTCTCTAAGTGTTTTTTTCAATTAAGAAAAATCCTAAAGGTTCGGCATCTTCTCACCTTGGAGGCAATCACCCAGGTAGTGATCGCCACCCTTTTGTCCCATCTGTATTATGCGAATTCCATTTACCTAGGCCTCCCCCTCTATCTGTCGAAACGCCTCCAGATGGTGCAGAACTATGCCGCCAGATTGATTTTTAATCAACCCAGATGGCACTCAGCTACCCCTTTACTTATGAAACTCCATTGGCTTCCGGTGATCCAACGTTGCACCTTTAAAATAGGATGCATGATCTTCAAATCATTACATTGTAAAAGCCCCAAATTCATTGACCAACTTATCACAAAGTACGTACCGTCTCGCAACCTCCGCTCATCCCACCTTGGCCTCCTCCAGATACCCTCTTTTAAACGCAAGCGCTCTGGCGGCCGCAGGTCTGCCACTTTGGCTCCTCGTCTGTGGAACACCTCCCCTCTTGAGATTCGGACCTGTCAGGGCCTCCTCTCATTTCGGAAAGCTTTAAAGACCTGGCTCTATAGACAAGCATATCAATAATTCTCCATTCCATGTCCCTGATTATGTTACTGTCGATTTCAGCGCCAAGAAATCAACCGGTGATAGTGCGCTTAATAAGCTTTTTATTAACATAACATAACATAACATGGAACTGAGTGCCGTTACTAATTTTGAATTTCACAGGTTCTTGGAAACGAAAGAAGACAAACAATGCTGCTCACGCGCTGGAGGTGCGGATTGACTGGGCTTCTTCTGCTTTCATTCGTCATGTCTCAACAAAATAGTGCACTTTTATTGCTAACAATGACTGCTAAGGTTTGAAAAGTCAATTTCATCTTAGATGGAAACTACTGTATCATCCCGTTGCTGCACAAAGACAGGGCCCACATAGCAGGGGGACTAGTTGCATTCAATCTTGCAATTTTACCCGTTGTTCTTTCACTTTACATGCGATTTGTCGATTTGTTCAAGCAGATCACTTGATGCGTTTTTATTACTTTTAGACCCTTTTTTGTGTTCAAACATGAGCTTCTTTCATGTTACATAGAGAGCCGCCCCATCTCCCGTCATTTCGGCCCTTTCACTGATCTATAACCTACTCTCTAGACTTGTTAACGGAGGAAGGAGTGCTGTAGCGCGGTTACATCATGCATCACGAACAACTTGCATCACGGGTGTGCTCTGATACCCAGTAACTCAGACCACCCTCTGCTTGCACCTGAAGGATCCACCGTCCCAAGGCACAAGTCCTAAACAAGCATTTACGTCTTTGTTAAAGTTAGAGCTATTGGCATTGCTCATTACAATATTTTTGTTTTTAAAACATAAATAAATGGCATTGTCATTTACAATATCTTTAATTGACAATGGATGATAAAATATCATCACCTAACCAAACGCACAGCTTTATGTTAATTTTCCACTCTTCACGTTTATACAAAACATGTTACAATGTTTAATATGCTTAACAATTATCACTTTTTATTTTATTTCTGTATCATTTATATGATTTTTTAATTAATTCTTTTCAGCTTTGTGTTGTTATTATTTCTTTGCATAACAACCTTTTTATCTGATAGCTAATAAACAATAATTCATATGTAGAACATTATTCATACACGATCAATACATATTGAATGGCGATTGCTGTTATAAATGGCCCGATGCATTTCGGGACCGATGTCCCTTCCTCAGGGGCCACTGTGAAAAGTTACAAAAATCTTATGTCATTTCTATTATTTACATACATTCATTCATGAAATCATCTTATTATATCTAAGCCACTGCAGTTAATCGAATTGTTGTTATCGAAGAAGACTTTTTTCTGCAAATCAGTGAGATAAGCATGGGATTAGATTCGATCATTCACCGTCAATTAAAGATATTACAAAACTAGGGATAGTCAGCCCTATGATACCAAACAGCACGCCACAACGTGAGGAATTTAGACTCATATCTGATAACTTCAAATCATAAACGAAATAAAAATAAGGAGTGCTACTGGCCAATCTCTTACCATTATATAATTGTCATTTACAATGCCAATAGCTTAATCTCTCGCAAATGCGAGACCTATTGCATTTGCACCCACACACACAGAGCCACACGTACCCACACAACACACACAGAGCTACACACAGAGCCACACGCACACACACACAGAGCCACACACAGAGCCACAAACACACACTGAGCCACACACACAACTACACACACAGCCACACACACAGAGCCACACAGACAGAGCAACACACACACAGAGCCACACACACACAGATCCACACACACACAGACAGAGCCACACACACAGACAGAGCAGACAGAGCCACACACAAACACAGACAGAGCCACACACACACACACACACAGAGCCACACACACACACAGAGCCACACACACACACAGACAGAGCCACACACACACACACACACACAGAGACAGAACCACACACACACACAGAGCCACACACACACACAGACATAACCACACACACAGACAGAGCCAGCCTAATGGTACTAATAAATAAAACTCTTACTACTGCTCTGAACGCATGAGTAAATGAAATACTAAAGGTGAGTCACTCAGCTACGCACCTGAGAGCGCCAGTACTGTGGGACACCATGGAGAGACAGTACCACGGACAGAGGTTACTACACGCATGGTAACCAATGACTGCCTCAGAAAACTTCTAATCTGTTTGAGCTGAAGAACAAATCTATAGTCCCAGACTTGTGCGGTCTGTTTGAGCTTTGGGATAGACCAGCTGTTTGTGTGAGCTGACAGATACGTCTGCTGTTCCAGGCCTGAGAGTGATTTGTAAACTGCTGTCGGAGACTTGTGAGGGCCGTGTGAGCTGAGAAAACTGGTGACTGCATTCGAGCCATTAGACACCGGTCTCTGGAGAGCAGGCTGTGCTTAGAAGCGTGAAATGGAAGAGTTTGCAACAGGAGGGGATGATGGGCGGCTTCGAGCAGGACGTGAAAGTGAGCCCTTGTGTATAGCCCTAGCCGGTCTAGTGATCTGAAGCTGGAGGCGCAAACCTCCCATCCGAGGGGTGGGCGAGTGAGGGAGGAAGGGAAGCTACCTCAGCGCATCTCCTGGAGGGTGATATTGACAGCAGAGGAGCGCTCTGATTAAGCATCTGTTTAAAAAACACGCACCCCCCACGTTTCCTTCTTTTCTACACAATCCAGCAAACTGAAAAACGTTTTGACTTCGCCTGAAACCCGAGAGGGATATCACCATCACTTCAGTCTTGGAATCACACGGGTTGACGTCAGGCTGAGCCCTCTGCCCACTACGGCATGCTGACTGGTCCCACATTCACTGTCTGACACCAAAGTGAGCGCTCCCGGTGGTGCGGAAAAAGCCAACACGACCTACCTGAAATGGCCGCCACGTTACGTCCATTAACAGTGAAGGCCTACGCCAGCTAGATCGTGGCATCCATAATGGAATGGGAAAACTAGCCATAGATCACATTAACCAGCACGGAGCATACTCGATGCACCAAGATGGTAGCGGGGAGAGGCGTGTCAGCCATTTCTACCTCTACGAGGCCCTACCACAGCCCGTAATTTTTTAATGCATACAATAACCCTGCCCTCAACCCCAGCAGGGGCAGAAGGGACTCTGACCTGCAAAATACCCCCGCTGCACGGCTTAATGCTGCGATTGTCTGTCGCCACGCTCCTCACCGTGGCTTTTTGCCTCTGCGCGGTCGCTTCGCTCGCTGCAAGGCCCGGAAGCACTTCTGTCTCGGACACGCTTCTGTAGTTTCAAGGATGCAAGCGGTCCAGACTAGCGCCCTATTTTTAGATCAACCAGCGATGGTTGCTTCTTGCTCCGAAGCGAACACCGCACCGCGAGAGCACCGGCCGCAGCCGGGATTCCCTGCAGTCCTGGGCTGCGGCGGTGAAAACGGGGCAGATGAAGGGCAGGCTCCCTCCGAATTGAAAATAAACAGCGGGGTGGGCACCCGCTTAGGAATTAAAAATATAATGCGACCTGCGCAATAAAAACAATCACATACGCGGTGGACCACTCCATGAACACCACCATGTTTCTCCGAGGTCAAGCAGAAATGGATCGGAGAAACGCCCCGTCATTTTCAGACTGGGGGGGCGTGTTTTTCTTTCTCTCCTATTCCCATTGGCTGGAATGTAAACAATGGGCGTGTTTTGACTTGTTGTTGTTTACATTCCAGCCAATGGGAAGAGGAGTGAAAGAAGCGAAAAAACACACCCCTCAATCCAAAAAAGACGGGGCTTAAATTGACAAACAAACCTCTTCTCCAATAGCTGGCCGCCGTTTAGGAAGCCAGCCAATGGAGAAGAGGGGCGGGTTTAAGTCTCACTACTAAGAACAGAAAATCTCGCCAGCGAGACTGCGCAAGCGCAGCCTATGCTAGCCGAGACCTAAAAAAGAAGTGGTGGGGCTAACCTAGTTAGACAGTATACTAGTGACATCACAACGCGCGACATCACAACGCGCGACATCACAACGCGCGACATCACAGCGCGCGACATCACAGCGCATGATATCACAGCGCATGATATCACAGCGCACATCACACATGGCATCACAGGAATTGACATCATAGAAAGTGGAATCACAAGCCATGACTTTACAGGAAGTGGTATCACAAGAAGTGACATCAGATCTAAATCCCTCACATATATGTTTGAGTGCATTGCGAGGATAATAGCACAGTGAGCTATGGTAGAGGATATGTGATTTATACACCTTGCAATCCCCCAGTTTTATGTAACACATCCTGTACATTCATTTACAAACTTAAATAATGTATTGTACATAATATATACACGTGTTGATGTAAAGCGCTCTGACACCCTGCATTGGGATGAGTAGGGCTATGCAAGAAAAAATAGTGGTACTTAAATTATTTCAACGCCTTCTCTGGGATAGTAAGCTCTATATAAATGCAATTTGCTTTGTGTAAATACTGGGAAAGACCAACACGTCTGATATTCTTACAGGGATATGCATATCTCCTAAACAGGGACTGAACAAAGTAAAAAGCTGCCTCTCTTGTATGTGTGAAGTGCAACAATGTGCGAGCCTTTGTTTCCCTTGCATCAGGTGAGAGGTTCCTGACTGCTCCCAGCCAAGAGACTAGAACAAAAGGAGGCCTGATGACCCCTCAAATTCGGCCTTTGTTATGGGCCCAGCAGGAATCTTAAATAGGAATGCCCCATCCCCTCCCCACCTTTACCTTGTTGGTTGTTGCAGCTGAAAAGCAGACAATGTGCAGGCGCTGCTGAAAGTGTCCGAGTGTTTGGAAATTACACCGGGACGAGTTCAGCACATCAGTGAGCCCAAATACTTGGCAGGGTGTAAGTAAGTAAGTAAGTAAAATAAGCTTTATTCGATTTATCAGAAAATCATAAAAGCGTACAAGTACAGTTTATACCATAAATCTAAAAACAGTTTTCACGTAAGCAGGAAGTATATAAAACATTTTTCCGAAAATTAAAAGTCTGTGATAGACATTTGAACGGAAGGCCTCATTTTGCAGTGTTCAGTTAATTTAAGCGTGTAAAGCTTAAGTCATTGAGTTTCTGTATTTCATCACTGACATTAGAAAGCGAGAAACAACAAAAATGACGTACTCCTCATCCAGCAAGAGTAATTTCAAATATGCAGATTTACATGTTCTTATCCCCCAGCGTTTGAGTAGTGGTAAAAGGAACAGTTTCCTCGGGGTGGTGTACAGGTTACAAAAGAACATGATATGGATGTTACTCTGTGCTGAATGATCATCGCATGGGCAAATTAAGTTCAAAGAGGCCCAATCATTCTGTTTTGGGAAAGTGACCATGCGAAAGAAAATCCCTAAGCGCAACCTAGTAAGGAGCATGCGAGGGTAGGGTGCAGTTTCAGTCCTGAGATAAAGTTGAAGGCCTTCAGTGGGGGTAATTTGCTGGTAGCTCAGGGTGGTATTTTTAAGTTTCTCAGTGTTCCATCTGGCACTTTCTAGGTGTGTAATTAAAAGTTTTTTGAGAGCCGGCCTAGACAGGGATTCTAAAGACTCTGGATCATCATAAAATTCGGGGTGTCCAATATTAGAGAACATTGTCTGAACGTATCGTAACCATTTAACCTTTGATACACCATCCAAAGTCAAACAGTCTTTGATAAGCTCTCTATTCAATTGGCATTCCACGGTAGTCCAAATTTTATGCCAAAGCAGACAGGGTGATAACTTTATAATGTCACTAAGGTATTTGAGGCCAGCCTCAATGTGGATCTTAAAAGTCGAAGTGGTTTTGTGCACGCCTAGTAAGTAGCAGATAAAAATGTTCTCGCAAGTTTGTAGTGAGGACACATTCTCGAAGCCCCATAAACCCGCTCCATAGGTGGCCGTCGCTATACACTTTGCCCGGTAGATCTGTAACATCTCAGCGATCGGTTTACCCCCAATTTTGGCTGCAAAGGTTCGTAGGGCCCCTATAGCGCGGGTGAAGGCAAGTTTCCTAGCAGATACTGCATGTTTCCACCTTCCTCTCCTATTGAAAACGCCCAGGTAGCAGAAGGTGTCCGTGATCGCAATTTTTTGCTGCTCCAAGTATATTGAGCATTGTGGTGTCTTGTTTTTTTGGGAGCAGGACATGGAGAAAGTCTTAGAGATATTCACCCTCAGGTTTCTTTTACCCATATAGGATGAAAATTCTGTTACAGCTCTCTGCAAGCCCAACTTTGTCCTAGACATAATTGCCGCGTCATCGGCATATAAGAGAATGGGTACAGGCCTGCCATTGGCAGCTGGGTAATCACTTGGCAAGTTTATTAAATTCTCTGCGATGGAATTTATATAAAAACTAAACAGCAGGGGCGCAAGTATACAGCCTTGCCTAACCCCTCTGTTTATGGCAAATTTTTGAGTGCATTGCCCCTGGGTCCCGAAAATACTTGGCAGGGTGGACAGTGTTCCCTTGTGAAAAAAGGTGGGTGGACGCCGTCCTCCCGCGTGTACCCCTGACTTGTGCCCTGCACCCTCCCTCCCCCCCTGGCAGTGTAACAGCCTGCCCTACCCACATCACCTGCATCCTTGCGGCACTCCTGGCTGAAGAAGAGTCCCTTCTACCTATAATATACTACGGAATGGTATGGTTTCTTGGCGCTTTTAATCATAGCAGTAGTGATTGCCCAACCTATTGCTGAATTAACTCTTCCTGGATTGAGGGCTTTTACTGGATCCTTTTGTGAGTGGTATTGTACCATGTCTAATACACTTAGTGGACCTGGACTCTGCCACGAAAGAGCATTAACCCTCTGAGTTATCTTGAGGGAATTCGACAAGTGCCCAATCACACATGTAGCAAACATTTCGCTAAGAGCAGTTCTGTGTTTTGCACATGTGAAAGTTTTCATGAACTTGCACTTTGAGCATATTTAATTATTTTTCCCAGGCTACGTGTATAACGACCATAGCAACCACGTGAGGTCCTCCAGTCTTCTCTTTTGGTTAAGCTGTATCCTTTGGTCTAGCTTCCTCAATTTCCTGCTCTATGGGGTTTAAAATTCTACCCCTTGAGTGTGGAATGAGAGAGGGGTTACACCCTCATGGTCTGGGAACTTGGAGTGCATTGTGGGATAGCTAAGCTGCCAGCTGCTATTATTATTACCATGATTTATATAATAATTAATGGGTTTATAGCGGACACTGTAAAACTGCAACTCATACATTTAAAAGTAGGGTCAGTTATTAACCAGCAGTCCTTGTTGTACTAACATTGGAAGGATGAGAGTTTGAGCTACTAGGTTATATTATGGATCTCGCCTTCACTACAGCCGGTCAACTGACGCCACTCGGAGCTGCAGTGGCCACCACCTGCGGCCCGACCCAGGCCATCACGGAATTAGCTGCACAAGCTTGTTGTGGAGCCTCCCAGCCATGAGTGCGCTCCTGTGAGTTGAGGAAGAGCCCTTTTGTATGCAACGTGTTTGCAAAGGTGGTGCATTTTTAAACTCCCTGCAGTGTTAATTCATCCGCTTGAGAGATCTTTGTGTGCCCAGTGATTTTCAGAGCATAGTAATATTGGCATGATGAATGAGTCTAGTGGTTCATGTACTCGGTGAAGAGAACTGTGTTTGCCTAGTGACCGTTTTCACTCATCATAAGGTAGCAACATCCGTTATTAATGTGGCTCTCGCAAAACACAACATGTAACATGCCTATCAGGGATTTGTATTTATTTTTAGATAGGTCAGTGGGTTTTGTCATAGAGCAACGTTTGTATACTAGCGGTTCATAAGTTACAATCCTAGGAATATTACACAGTTAGTTATGTATCAATGCATGCAAACTGCACGGCGAGAGTTTAGAAAGTTATTTTTATCTCACTCTTTCCTCATTCTAAGGTAGTAAATACTGTTCCTTTTGGTGGTGATACATTCTTGTTAGTATACACAACCCCAACTACTTTGTTACGTCCCTGAAAACAGAGTTTCTTATACATTGATATACACATGTATCAATCATCGTCTCAGTATAATACATGTGTGGGTCGTGTAATGTGCTCGGACACCCCCCTTGGGACCAGTAGCACCATAATTGAAATAAAAAAATAACTGTAAGAAGGGGCTATACAGATATGATGCCCCCCTTGTAGCGGGGTGATGTGGATATCCGTGCAGCAGTAGGGCTCAATTCACAGAAAAATAGTGCCTCGAGTCCAGTGCCAAGTGGGCAGGCACCCCAGCTCTAATGTCACCGTCAGACCCGAGCAAAGGAGTGCACGAAAAGAGCAACGGAGAGCCGTGCCAAGAAGGAGGAAAATGAAACAATCGTGTCTGGCATCTATGGGTCAGGAGTTTCAGCTGGCCAATGCACCCTTTCATCCTACAGAGGTCGGTAAACCGAGTACGGCTGAATTCGGTAACAGTAACTCAGTCATTTTCAGCGCTTAGAAACCGTATAAACAATACCACGAAGTGCTATATACGAAATAGGTTCTCGGGAGTATGAGTGGCTGAATCCGTCGGTGGGGTTTGAGAGCTTGCAGATATTTCGCTAGCCTTGTAAAAGGGATCGCTGGGTGCACAGCCCATCTCTTTCACGAGCCAGAGCCCCGCTGAAGATCCCTCATTAGCACCCACCTGTCACCTATTAAATCTAAACGACACTTGCTGAAGATCACACAAGGTGTCAGTACAGCCGAAGTGTCAGATGCATCGACTCGCACGGCTAAATATTAATGCATGTACTAACATTCGTTTCAATCCTAGTCTGTGTGGCATTCAGCTGGTCTGGTGAAGGGGGCGGCGCGGATGAGAGCGGGCACGACTCTCGAGCCTGGCACATCACGAAGCCACAGCCCCCCGCTGCCTGGCAATCATGGGCTCAGGTCGAGCTGTCCCTGCCTGTGGACAGCAGGCACAAGAGCTGCTCGGGACGGGCTGAACAGGCGCTTGGCTTCGAGGAGCAGGCGGCGGAGGCGCCACAAGTCGTGACGGGTGGGGGCGGCGTGGGCAAGGAGCAGAGCGCTCCGACGCCGGCTGATGCCAGGGCGCGCATCCACTGCGGCGGTCCCAACTCCAAAGCACTCTAAGTGCCAGTCAGAGGCGCACACAGACAAATTACGGGGCGAACGGGGGGGGGGGGGGGGGGGGGGGGGCGGTGAAGAGGGAAAAAAACAACACAGCCACGTTAACACGTAAATACTCTGAAAAGACCCGTGAACTACTCGGGTGAAGCTGCAATCAGCAGGTGTCTCCTGTGTGTGCATCTGGGAATCCGTCTCAGCCCGGGCTGCACACAGGGGGGTGCTATGTTTAGCAATAATAGCTTATGATTGGAGAGATATGGGGCACTTTTACCCGGTGGTAGTGGGAGAATCCGAGGTGGTAGTCATGGGGTGCAGGGGCGCCAAAAATGATTGTCGCACCAGGCGCCTCCAGTGCTAAAGCCAGCCTTGCCGGGCTGACACACAAGTGGAGGGGGGAAGGGGGGGTGGAGGGGTTGGGGCAAATGCTCTATGGGCGTTGCGCGCCTGGTGCCAGCAGAACAAACGTGTGCTGCACTAATAAGATCAGAAGGCGCAGAGGGGTAGAGGGAAGACATGAAGGCAGCAGGGAAGGAAGGGCTACAAGTGGAAGGACAGAATGAGGGTTTGACGGGACACCAAGGGAAAGAAACCGAGAGCGTGATGAAAGGAGGTGCCCACACATGTGACTTTGTTGGCATGACGAATTTCAGACAGGAGTGGATTACGACATCACTGGCTGAGGCGTAGGCATGCATGGTAGGATCCCAGGCGATCCCGACAGCGGATTACAGATCTTGCTCCTGTGGCATATTGTGACCGGGCTGTCGTGTAGACATGGGGCCCTTTTATGGAAGTGCCCTAGGGGCCCGCTTAGCGCGCCGCCAGGGCACGTATAAACAAGGCAACCAATGTTCAGAAAGAAACATTTAAAATCTTAAAAGAACTGAGCAAGACAGATGAAAAGGTGGATATAAAGATAGACTGTAACACCTTCCAAGGCTATTTTCTTGAGAAAGTGACAACTATTTCGTCAGACATCGAGAAGAACACTCTCAATACTCCCAGGACATCTCAGGTCCCTCGAGTTCCTCCACAATTTACTATCTCTGGGTTTCCAGCTATAGACTCCAAAACCCTGGGCAAGCTTATGAACACAACTAAGTCGGGTTCTCCTGCAGACGCCTGCCCCCCCGGAATTTTCTGCTTGGCGCTTCCCGTTCTAGAGGAGCATATTATCTGCCTCCTAAACAACTCCCTAGACACAGGTCTTCTACCAGCTAGCTTCAAGGAGGCTCGCGTCAAACTCCTGATAAAGAAGCCAGGGGCGGACCCGGCCTGTTTGAAGAACTATAGGCCGATATCCCAGCTGCCTTTTCTGTCCAAGATCTTGGAACAACATGTGCAGAAATCCCTGTCTTCATTCCTGGAGTCACATCATCTTCTCCAGGAGCGTCAAGCGGGGTTTCGGGCACATCACAGTACCGAGTTAGTAATGCTCTCGGTGCTGGATGAACTTAGATGCATGGCTGACAGTAAAAAACCAAGTGCCCTGATACTTTTAGATCTTTCAGCGGCATTTGATACTGTCAGGCATGCTCTACTCTTGGACAGACTGGCCGCATGTGGGATAGAGGACCTGGCCTTTCAATGGCTAAAATCTTTTTTATCAGGGAGGACCCAGAGAATTCAATTAGTGGATTGTATATCGGAAGTGGGTGTCCTGGAGTGTGGAGTCCCGCATGGGGTCGGCACTATCACCACTTTTATTTAATCTCTACCTGCAACCACTGATAGACACCCTGGCAAATATGGGCTGTAGAATTTTCAATTATGCTGACGACACTCAGCTGTTGCTGAGTATAGATAATACGACATCGGCTCAGGCCCAGAATATACTGAGGTTTACTGTGGGCTGGATGACAGCGAATTCACTAAAAATAAACCCTGAAAAAACGGAGGTCCTGGTGGTCTCAACCGCTAGTTCGCCTTGGAGCGATTTGTTCTGGCCCGAAGAACTTGGCCCCACCCCAAAACCATGCCCTAACGTAAAGAGCCTCGGTATAATAATTGACCACGAATTGACGATGAGTAGCCAAGTATCCTCTGTTGTCGGTACCTGTATTAATCTAATTAGGCAATTGGGCAAATTAGTTCCCCTGCTTTCCTTGAATATACTCCGAACCATTGTTTCGGCAACAATAATCTCTAGGATTGACTACGGAAACGCACTATATTTAGGTCTGCCAAAAAACTTGATCAACCATTATCAGGTTGTTTTCAACGACGCAGCACGGCTAATTTTTAGATCACCCAGGCAGACCCATGCCTCCCCACTGCTACAGAGATTACACTGGCTCCCTGTAAAGCAAAGGGTGGAATTCAAGAGCCTATGTATCGCCCATAAGGCAATCTATGGGAATGCACCTGTCTACATAAAGGAACGACTTAACATCTATAAACCCAAACGGGTACTGAGATCCTCTAACGCCCAACTGCTGTCATGCCCGCGTTTTAAAATGGCAACAAAGGGTGGGAGATCCTTCTCTATCCAACTACCACAGATGTGGAATAAATTGCCGGAGATTCTTCGCAGAGAAGCTAACCTTCTTCCCTTTAGGAAATCATTGAAAACGTTCTTATTTAGGGAAGCCTTCTGTTCTACCTGAGCCGGTGCTTCGCCGGTATTTTTCTACATATATATTCACTTGTTGTTGCTGTATCTTGTCAGGAGCGCCTAGAGACCTGCCGGTGATTTGGCGCTATACAAAACCCAGCTAACAATAACAATAACTTTGGGGCCGCAGACGCTTGTGCGCAGGGCCGGACTGGAAACAGCAACCGCCCTGGCAGGTTGGATCTCCACCGGCCCTGGGAACGGGAGGGGAGGTTGTTGTTAGCCGTTAAGCACTGCTCCCGCTTTTCTAACAGAGGGCCGATTTTGCAGCGCTGCAGCCAAACCGGCAACCTGTAAGAAAAGCAGCCCCCTGTGGCCACAAAACCGGCCCCACCCCTCCGGCCCACCAGGCAAATTCCCGGTGCCGTTACGGCCAGTCCGGCCCGGCTTGTGCGTCCCTTTCTGTAATACTAATAGAGATATATATATATATATATTCCAAACACCATCACTCCATTGAAGACAGCACTCCATTTCGGAAACCGATCAGGGCACACAGTGGATTTGCCGAGCTGCATTTGTTTCAATCAGCATAAAACATTTCGCCAAGAGTGCCTTCCTCAAATGCAATTGACTCTAGAGCTCAAATCCAACGTTCATATACATGTTTCCTCACTCCTATTGGAGGAAACATTATGGCCAATGTGAAAAGACTATATCTCCCAGAATTCCCCATCTCCTCCTCGAAACGCTGTTTTTCACATTTCTTTCTTGAACTCGCCCTTTAGTAATTATTTTCTATTCTTCCAGTGAGTACGGGCTGTAATATTCACAAATAATGTAATTTCCATACTGCCTTTATGTTTTCAAAGTATCGTTAATGCCCCAGAGTCACGGTTTAAATTAAACGTAGTCCCTGCAGGTTCCTACATCCATCAGAAGTCCTGCCATAGATAATGTTATGTAAATGTAGGCTTATAAATAAATATATATAGCCGCAGGACGATGTCTTCTTACCAGATGCATCTATGACATGCAGGTTAATCACAACATATAGTAGGCAAGCCAAATCAATTCAACGAATTATCAATGCGCAATGGCCTATAGTACAAGCTGACATAGTCTTATCACCATCGTTACCAGTGATGCCTAACTTTACATACAGGAAAGCGCGTTCTATGCGTTGTGAATTAGTAAGTACCAGTCCCGAATCCGATGCCCCAATTGGATGGCTCAGTGCTAGCAAAGGCTTCTACAATTGCAGTACATGCAGGGCATGTAGGTTTGGCAACAACACCAAAACATACAATAGCCCTTTCTCAGATATACCGATCAGGATGAATGGCCATTATACCTATCGCACTGACCATGCTGTGTACATCCTCCAGTGTGCTTGCGGATTGACTTATGTGGGGAGCACTAAACTTCCGGTGCATCAAAGAATACTGCAACATCTGCGGGCAGTCGTTAATAGTGACCCCACATACCCAGTTGCCCGACATGTTAAAAGTGAGCATGCTAACAATCTGAATGTTCTCACATACTTCGTCATTGATTGCGTTCCCCCAAACAACCGGGGGGGGGGGTGGGGGGGGGGGGGAAATAGAGAGAAAAAACTCCAACAATTAGAGACGAAATATATTATCGAGCTAGACACTAAGTCACCGAGGGAGTTGAATTTGTGCAAAGATTTGCACCATTACCACTAACTAGTCGATTATTACACTATTCTGCATAATTTCGTTGTGAACAGCTTTCTGATGATGTGATTGGTTCTTCCTTGTCTCTAGATGTCTCCTTCAGCTCTACCTATGATCCCTTAATGGTGTCGTATGACACTCCGCATTCATATCTACCAGTTATTTGCCACCTTATCCCCATTATGGTGGAGAATATATTAGTAGAGAACCATATGGTATGGTTCTCGGTGCGAGATATGATTCATTATAGGAATAGCCAACAGCGCACAGACCTGCGCTCGCTAGTACCAACAATATTTTGTAATAACCAAAGTTTTCGGTATTAGGCCTAATGCAGTCTTTCCCTCTCTCCAAGGAGAGTTAGTTGGTTTGTATCGGCTGACACTTTGTTTTTAATTGCACGTGCACTTTATGAACACTGCTCTTACAAGTACATCATTAGTCATATGCTCTATAGGTGGTAATCATTGTATTTATTATGCGGACATTTGGTAATAGACTGTTTCTCTGCCGAAAGGGCACATATAGATTGATGTGAATCGTATTGAGCACCACAAAGAGGGTATGGTGTAGTTTGCGCCTTTTTCAAATATGTTGCATATTGTGATATTTGACTGATTTTTGCTCATTCATGAAATTTTAGCCATTTGGAGCCTTTTTTCCTCACTATATGTTTTTGATGGTCCCAAAGTCTGGGAGCAAGAGGTTCAAGCCTCTTTTGCATTTGAGCGATTATAAGACAAAGGAAATGACTGAATCAATTAATGTGTAATGATGACTTTAGAGTCTCACAAGTAGTCACCAATGGGAGCATATAGGCGTTACTGAGAAAAAAATGATTAAAATAGTTGATTAATTTGAGGGGTGAGAAATTAGTCTTTAGATTATATATATATACTTGTATTTGTACTTTGTATTTATTTGCGCTCTTGCATCTGTGGTCCTTGAATATTCTGTATGTTCGCTACGCCATCACATCTAATGAGCAGACAACAATTGATTGGTGATGTAAAAAATCGATCATCATTGCACTGAGTTTAAAATAATGATATATGTAACCACATTTCAACAAATACGAAACATTTCTCTTTGTGTGACCGATTGATTTGTGTGTAACAAAAAAAATGTGTAGTTTGATGAAGCAGTGTTTTTTTTCACTTGTAATTACACTTGTAGTGTTAGCTAAAGTACGTGATCACCACACAGGTGTATATAATTCAGTTAGTCCAACTATGCATTTATGTGAGCAAGGCCATGTTGTTGGCCGAAACGCGTCATCCCGCCCTTCATTTCATGCGCTGATGGAAGAAAAAAAAAAAGAATTATGTATCATTTCTGCCTGCAGTCCATTGAATTCTAAGAGTCCGTTTCTCGTTAAAAGGTGAGTCTATGCACCAGGAGTGGTAATTGGATATGTATATATATAACACCTACCAAGGTTTGTCTCTGCTTCGTGATCCTAAAGACATTGTGTTTTAATGCTGGTGCGTGGAGCCCACTAATGGCAGTACAATGACTCTTAAAAAGACTACACGTCCCAGCGTGCTTCATTTATCGTAGCGCTTCGGCGCGGCCCGCAAGAATAAGGTTTTTTTTCACTTTAATCAACGAGGCACGCCCATAAGAGAATTCCGTGCACCAGCGATAAACAAAAGCTAGCCCCTGATGAGAGGCATGACGGCCTCGAAACGCGTAGGGCAACCATACCTAATTTCAGAATGCAGAGAAAGAGGGAAGCTGTCGTGTGACTCCTAAAAGCTTGGACCTTTGGATAACAATATATATATATATATATATATATATATATATATATATATATATATATATATATATATATATATATATATATATATATATATATATCACTTAAAAAACTACAGGTTTCAGGCCTTATATAGTTAGCAATTAGCATTTTAAAAACCTTGCAAATTCACTTAAAAAAACATAGGTTTCAGGCCTTATGTAGTTAGGCATTAGCATTTAAAAAAGCATTGAAATTGCTCCTATATAGTTAGTTGTACTAACTATATTTCGCGCAACCGCAATCCACTGCTGATGATGTCACATATTACATCATTCATGACATGGTCAGTGACATCACTGATGACATCTCAAATGACATCACTGATGACATCTCATTTGACATCACTGATGACATCACTGATGACATCATCCAGTGACTGTGTGTTTTTGTAAAGTTTAAATATGTTTTACATATTGAAGAATGAGTGGATGTATAAGTGTCTGGATGAAGGATTTAGTAGGTGCGTGACTGACTGTAGGAGTGAGTGATTAAATGTGTCTTACTAAATGCATGGGTTAGTGACTAAACTGTCTGAATGTGTGCATCAGTATGTCTGTTGTTGTGTAAGCTGCTGCATGTGTTGATCAGTAGCTATATGAGTGGCTATATGGGTTATTGATTGGTTGCCCAAGTATTTGTATGGGAGACAGAGTGTGTGTGGGTGGCTGGGAGGTGTGTGACTCTGTGCATAGATGTGTGAGCAGTTGATTCACTAGGTGTATGAGTTCAAGAGTGCATGTGGAAACAGCTGTATGGGCGGTTGACTGTGTGCATGGGTGTGTTGGTGAGTGAATGGATATCTCAGTGCTACATGTCCAAGTAAGTACATATGTAAAACACAGTGCATGTGAGAGTTGGCATATATAAATGACTATACATGAGAGCCAGTGAATGTGCGAGTGGCTGTATGGATCATTGTGTACTTGTATCAGTGATTGTATAAGAGAGTAAGTATGTGTTAGTATATGTTTGAATAAGTAAGGTGTTGTGTGTATAACTGTACCGTTGAGGAAATGGAAGTGTGATTGATTCTTTGCATGACTGACTAGGTGTGTGAGTAACTCCATGGATGAGTGGCAGTGTGTGAGTGTCTGTATAGGTGTATGAGTGCATATGATAGTGTTGTATTGATGAGTGACTGTATGTATGAGTGATTCTATGGGTGAATGAGTGAATGTGTGTGTAGACCTAGGAATCAGTGAGTGCGTATGTAGTAACTGGTATTGGTGTGTCAATGGTTTCAAGAATGGTAGTCTGTATTTAACACTGGGTGTATCAAAGGTTATATTAGAGTGTGAAGAGGTGCATCGTATTATCACATGGATGATATAATCAGTGATGTGATCAGTGATGTCAAATAAGATGTCATCAGTGATGTCATCAGTGATGTCATTTGAGATGTCATCAGTGATGTCATCAGTGATGTCACTGACCATGTCATGAATGATGTAATATGTGACATCATCAGCAGTGGATTGCGGGTGCGCGAAATATAGTTAGTACATCTAACTATATAGGAGCAATTTCAATGGTTTTTTAAATGCTAATTCCTAACTATATAAGGCCTGAAACCTATGGTTTTTTAAGTGAATTTGCAAGGTTTTTAAAATGCTAATTCCTAACTATATAAGGCCTGAAACCTATGGTTTTTTAAGTGAATTTGCAAGGTTTTTTAAATGCTAATTCCTAACTATATTAGGCCTGAAACCTATGGTTTTTTAAGTGAATTTGCAAGGTTTTTTAAATGCTAATTCCTAACTATATAAGGCTTGAAACTATGTTTTTTTCAGTGAATTTGCAAGGTTTTTTAAATGCTAATTCTTAACTATATCAGGCGTGAAACCTATATTTTTTTTCAATAAATTTCAAAGGTTTTGTAAATGCTAATTCTATTAGCGGATAACGTTTATATATGTTATTATCCTTCTGGGACAACCTGAGTAGCCATCTTGTTTCTCAGGAGAAGTGAGGCACAAGAGAGCACAAAACAAGAGTGGAAAACGCAAAAAGGGGGCAGGGTTGAGACCCCCTGACCCTTCTCAGGGTCCCAGAAGGACCACCAAGTGCAAAAACATTCTTTTTTTAAATAGCGGGGTACGCGCACGGTACGCGTACACTGTGCGTACCCCGCGATTTTTTTGAATTTTTTTTTTTTTTTGCTCTTGGGGGTCCTTTTGGGACCCCCTGAGAAGGGCTAGAGGGTTGTGGGGTCTCTACCCTGCCCCCTTTTCGTGTTTTCCACTCTTCTTTTGGGCTCTCTTGTGCCTCAGTTCTCCTGAGAATCAAGATGGTGGCCAACACTTCCTGGTTTGGACAGTTTGGAATGTTGACAGTCGACTGCCAGCCAATTAGAAACTCGCACGCGCACGTAAGGGTACGCGCACGTACACGTACAGTACGCGTACCGTACGCGTACGGTGAGCGCATATAGATACAGAATTTGCTAAAATTCAATTTTCTCAACAACTACCGGAGGGATTTTCACCAAATATAGAAAAGGCACTACTGCATACCTGTCCCTACCATTTTGCCAAGTTTGGTGTAATTCTGTTCAGCCGTTCGGGCTGTAGCCGTGTCTAAAGGTCCCATAGAAAATGCCATTTGAAAAATTTCAAATTCAATTTTCTCAAGAACTACTGGAGGGATTTTCACCAAACATAGCAAAGGCACATCTGCATACCAGGCCCTACCATTTTGCCAAGTTTGGTGTAATTCCATTCAGCCGTTCGGGCTGTAGCCGTGTCTAAAGGTCCCTATGGAAATTAACATGGGGAAAACACGTTTTGGGACCCCCCTTTCGGCCCCCGCTTGACGAATCCCCCCGAAACTTTCAGTGAAGGAGCGGAGCGGAGCTGGCCAAAATTCTGGAAAATTACACGCAGATTCCTCAATCGGCACCAAAGTTATTCCCAATAGAATGTTGAGCACATATAGATATATAATTTGCTCAAATTCAAATTCTCAACAACTACTGGAGGGATTTTCACCAAATATAGAAAAGGCACTACTGCATACCTGTCCCTACCATTTTGCCAAGTTTGGTGTAATTTCGTTCAGCCGTTCGGGCTGTAGCCGTGTCTAAAGGTCCCATAGAAAATGCCATTTGAAAAATTTCAAATTCAATTTTCTCAAGAACTACTGGAGGGATTTACACCAAACATACAAAAGGCACTGCTGCATACCAGCCCCTACCATTTTGCCAAATATGGTGTAATTCCGTTCAGCCGTTCGAGCTGTAGCCTTGTCAGAATGTCCCTATGGAAATTAACATGGGGAAAAGACGTTTTGGAACCCCCCTTTTCTCTCGGCCCCCGCTTGACGAATCCCCCCGAAACTTTCAGGGAAGGAGCGGAGCGCAGCGAGGCACATTTAAGGAAAATTACAGGCAGATCCCTCAATCGGCGCCAAAGTTATTCCCAATAGAATGTTGGGGATTTCCTATGGTAACTAGGTCCTAACTACATATACCTATACCTAAACACACACACACACACTATATATATATATATATATATATATATATATATATATATATATATACACATATATATATGTCCGAAATGGCGTTCCAAAACGTGCACTCGGGCACAATAACACCAACTCATGCAAATAATCGTAGTTGCAAGGATTATTCACGCCATAAACCCAACGTGACGTGTTTCACGCTCCACAGAGCGCTTGATCATAGGACGTGTGATCAAGCGCTCGGTGGTGTTATTGTGCCCGAGTGCACGTTTTGGAACGCCGTTTCGGACTCATATTAATACCGGCTGCTCCGCCGGCCAGGCGAGGGATTTCCAGCAGGAGTGTGTATATATATATATATATATATTCACTGAAAAAACCATAGGTTATAGACCATATATAGTTAGGAATTAGCATTTACAAAACCTTGAAAATTCACTGAAAAAACCATAGGTTATACACCATATATAGTTAGGAATTAGCATTTAAAAAACCTTATTTTACTCACACAAAACCAATGAAATTCCATATATAGTTAGTTGTACTAACTATATATCGCGCACCCGCAATCCACTGCTGATCATGTCACATATTACATCATTCATGACATGGTCAGTGACATCACTGATGACATCACTGATGACATCTCAAATGACATCACTGATGACATCACTGATGACATCTCAAATGACATCACTGATGACATCACTGATGACAACATCCAGTGACTGTATTTTTCTGTAAAGTTAAAATATGTCTTACATATTTAAGAATGAGTAGATGTATAAGTGTCTGGATGAAGGATTTAGTAGGTGCATGACTGACTGTATGAGTGAGTGGTTAAATGTGTCTCACTGAGTGCATGGTTTAGTGACTAAACTGTCTTAATTTGTGCATCATTATGTCTGTTGTTCTGTAAACTGCTGCATGTGTTGATCAGTAGCTATATGAGTAACTATATGGGTTATTGATTGGTTGCCCAAGCATTTGTATGGGAGACTGAGTGTGTGTGTGGGTGGCTGGGAGGTGTATGACTCTGTGCATAGATGTATGGGTTCAAAAGTGCATGTGGAAACAGCTGTATGGGCGGTTGACTGTGTGCATGACTGTATTGGTGAGTGAATAGATATCTCAGTGCTACATGTCAAAGTAAGTACATATGTAAAATACAGTACATGTGAGAGTTGACATATATAAATAACTGTGCATAAGAGCCAGTGAATGTGTGAGTGGCTGTATGGATCATTGTGCACTTGTATCCAGGAGTGTATAAGTGAGTAAATATGTTTTAGTATATGTTTGAATAAGTAAGGTGTGTATAACTGTATAGTTGTGAAAATGGAGGTGTGATTGATTCTTTGCATGACTGACTAGGTGTGTAAGTAACTCCATGGATGAGTGACAGTCTGTGAGTGTCTGTTTACACTGAGTGTATCTAAGGTTATATTAGAGTCTGAAGAGGTTCATCGTATTATCACATGAATGATGTCATCAGTGATGTGATCAGTAATGTCAAATGAGATGTCATCAGTGATGTCATCAGTGATGTCATTTGAGATGTCATCAGTGATGTCATCAGTGATGTCATTTGAGATGTCATCAGTGATGTCATCAGTGATGTCACTGACCATGTCATGAATGATGTAATATGTGACATGATCAGCAGTGGATTGCGGGTGCGCGATATATAGTTAGTACAACTAACTATATATGGAATTTCATTGGTTTTGTGTGAGTAAAATAAGGTTTTTTAAATGCTAATTCCTAACTATATATGGTGTATAACCTATGGTTTTTTCAGTGAATTTTCAAGGTTTTGTAAATGCTAATTCCTAACTATATATGGTCTATAACCTATGGTTTTTTCAGTGAATTTCATTGGTTTTTTAAAAGCTAATATCTATAGCTGTAAAATGTATTCTTCTTTAAATCCAAAAATATATTTTATATGTTTATTAATAATTTTTTTAAAATATTTTTTTTGTTTCGCTCCCGGTCCGCGAACCGGAAAGCTTTCCGTTAGCTCAAATTGATGCCGCGACCCGGTCCGCGAACCGGTAAGAAATCAACATAGTGACGGTATCGCATTGCCGCGTAATGCGTCTTATTACGTACTGCGTTAGCGCACCCGGAAGTGCCCCGGGGCGCGGACCGAGGCGCGAAACGCAGCTCCCCGAAAGCGATCCGCGGCGCGTCGCGAAAGCGCGACGTATCGCGTTGCCGCGTAATGCGTCTTGTGACGTACCGCGTTAGCGCACCCGGAAGTGCCCCGGGGCGCGGACCGAGGCGCGAAGCGCAGCGACCCGGAAGCTAACCGGGGCGCGTTCCGCAGCGCGTAACATGAGCGTGAGAGGTCATGTGACTTGTTAATAAAACTTTTCATTGGTTCATTTCACTTTTGGTTTCATAATGATGTAAGGCTAGGTCAGGTGACCTAAAAATAACACTTTTCATTGGTTGAGAAGTATTGTTTTTCCCAAATGATGAAAACCCCTCCTTCTTTCCTCACTCTGACTTTCATCATTGTGAGAGGAAGACCTTTATTACTATATCAGAAATGGCTTCAGTAGTTGCTTCAGCTGGTGCACCACCACCACCACCTCCAACTCCTCATGGGAAGAGAGGACCACCTCCCCAGGTCATGACCAACACTGAGGAGGAAGAGGAAGAAATGGAGGAAGAGGAGGGAGAAGAACCACAGTTCTTAGAAGAGGTGCCCATTAATTTCCCATAAGAAAGCCAGTTTCATCTGGCAGTTTTATTCGATCCCTCCTGGCCAAAAAAAAGTGAATGCGAGGTATGTCACCTGCCTCATCTGCAAAGAACAATTATCCAGAGGGACGGATAAGAAATATAGTTATGGGAACCATACTATGCACAGGCACATGACCAGGAAGCATCCACTCAATTATAGCCGGGCGGAAATACGGGATTTGCAGGAAAATCCAAGATCAACTCCTGTGGCCAGATCAAGAATATCAATTTCATTGACACCAGCAGAGGTACGGGAAACTGTGCCAAACATACAAGAACATTTTGGCCACATGATACACACTTGTATGCACTGTCGTGCGTTGTTAGCATGTGGCAATATGAGCATAAATGCTATCAACCTGGCTTATGAACATCATAATTGCCCTAACCGCCCCCAGTAATTTTTTTTTTGCTCCTGTTGAGCCCTTTTCAATGCCTGTTTTTTGTTGTTTCCCCCCCCAAAAAAAACCAAAAAAAATATAAAATCGTTCAAAAAATACAAAAAATACAAAAAATGTTCAAAAAATAAAAAAAAAATATAAAACAACAAAAATATTTAAAAAAAAGTTCTTTTCAGAACTACCTTCCCTTTCAAAAAAAATTGCTAGAATGTTTAGCACTCTGGCAAGCTCTATTTCTTTTGGTTCGCTTCCCGGTACGCGGACCGGGAGCTAACCAAAAAATTTTTTTTTTTTTAAAAAAGAGTAAGTATAAGGAAAGTAAACAGAGAGTGATGTTAAAAGAAAGACAGCTATAGGGAGTAAAGAAGAGATACTGTTTAATAGATCTATTTACCGAAGAAAAGACGGAAGAGGGTATAATTGTGAAAAACTAAATAGATAACGAAGTGAAAGAAAAAAAAAGAGAGTATAACATTAACAAAGAAGAGTTTCTTGGAGAATGTGAGTGAATGTTCAAAATAAGATTAAAACATGAGGAATAACAGAGAGAAAAAATAGAAAACAGAAAACAAAAAATAACAGAAAAAGATTAATTGAAACAGCAAAGAAATGTAAGTAACATAGAGCCATATCATCAACATAGGCAATAAAAGTTTTGCAGCTTTTATTGGCAGAAATGTGTCGCTAAAGCTGCTTTTGCGGCAGAAAACTGCCGCTAAAACCACTTTTGCACCAGTTTTCTGCCAATAAAAAGAGCAATAATTGTATTGGCTGTGTTCATAATATGCCCCTTAGTGTGCTTCAACTACACAGAGAAAGCATTATGAACAAATAGTGATACAGTGATCAGTCAGAGACACTAAGAGTAATAGAGACGGAGTGAGTGAATAAGAGTGAGGAACTATGAGAAGAGAGGGACTGACAAAAAGAGTGGAAGGAGTTGAGTAAGTAGGTAATAGAGAAAGGAATGAGGGAAGTAGCAAAGGCAGGAAACTGAGGGTTAAAGAAATGAAGCTGTGGAACTAATAGTAGGTGAATGTGATAGAAATGTAACGAAAAGAGTACAAAACATTTACCTTATAATTGTCGTTAAATTACTCACTTTTTGTTTTTATACTTTCAATCTGTGAAAGAGAGAACAAACATTTGAAAAATATTAAAACATGTATTTAAAAATTACAAAAGACAAGGGAAAAGATTGAAGGACAAACAGTTTTTCAACAACTTTGACACTTACAGAAGCTTCTGCTTCTCCAGGCCCCCTACACAGTCCTAAAGATATACATTTTAAACTAACAGTATCTTGATGCAGATGAAGTGAGGCCTATCTTAAAACATGGTGCATCTTTTGCATTGCTGTTGTCTCAGAAAAGTGTCGCAAGACACTAAAATTTTAAATAATTGCTTCAGGATGCCAATAAGATGTCTCCTATCCAGAGGTTTGTTTGAGGTGAGGCCTACTCAGGGTTGCAGATGAAAGTTACGCTTGATGAAGAATACAGAGGAGATAATACATGTAAAGGCCTACCAATGAAGTAAGTTATGTCCACTTTATTTCGCCAGTCATCATAAATGTATCCCTAAGCTTCTTATCTTGTTACAGATGAACCACCATATGTACCATCAAACTATTTTGCATTTCCTAAATAGCGAATTTTAAGGAATAAATAGCAATTCTTTACCATTCCTAATTTGCAATGAGCAAATTGCTAATTGCAAATTACCCATTCATTTCCATGGGCTAGGAGGCTCATAGGAATGAAGGTGCAATTTGCGATTAGCAATTAGCTCATCGCAAATTAGGAATTTTTTCAAGGGTGCAGGGGTATCTCAAGAACACCCTGCTGCACCCCTGAAAAAGAAATTTGGGGGCATATGGCGCACATACATGCCCTAAGGACATGTATTGGCGTCATATGGCACCTTTTGTTTTTTGGAAAAAAATGCTTTTTAAAAAGAATTCGGAAATTACCACAAACTAGAAGTTGGTGGTAGTTTCCAAATCCTTAATGTTATTTTTTACATATTTTTTGTTTGATACATTGCATTTAAGGAATCGCAAAATTTGCAAATCCTTCAGTGCAATCGCAAAATAAAGAATAGCAAATTTTGAATTAAGGACATTTTAAGTCATTTCCACATGTGCAGTGTTTTCAAATTATGATTTGAAAATCGTTTTTGGGGAAAAGGAATGGTTTGCAAAATTATGACAAGGACATAATGGTGTATGCTTCTCTATAAGGCATTTCACTGTCTCTGATGTCATTTTTCCCATATTACATTATAAGACCTTTCCCCATGGAGCACATTCCTTGTAAATATGCTCCCACCTGTGCATGGTGAATTTAGATTTTGACTGTTTGAGTCACATAGCCATGTTAAAAGTGACCCAAAACAATTGCAAACGCTTTAAAAAAACACATTCATGTGTCTTAAGGACATTTTAAGTCATTTCCCCGTGGACAGTGTTTTGTAAGTGGCGCAAAAGAGGCATACACCTATCATAAATCTGTCCCTAGCATTTTAAATGATTAATTCATGATGACGATAAGGTGTGGCCTATCCCGAGGTTTGTTTAAGGTGAGGCCTACTCAGGATTGCAGATTAAAGTTACGCTTGATGAAGAATACAGAGGAGATAATACATGTAAAGGCCTACCAATGAAGTAAGTGATGTGCACTTTATTTCGCCAGTCATCATAAATGTATCCCTAAGCTTCTTATCTTGTTACAGATGAACCACCATATGTACCATCAAACTATTTTACATTTCCTAAATAGCGAATTTTAAGGAATAAATAGCAATTCTTTACCATTCCTAATTTGCAATGAGCAAATTGCTAATTGCAAATTACCCATTCATTTCCATGGGCTAGGAGGCTCATAGGAATGAAGGTGCAATTTGCGATTAGCAATTAGCTCATCGCAAATTAGGAATTTTTTCAAGGGTGCAGGGGTATCTCAAGAACACCCTGCTGCACCCCTGAAAAAGAAATTTGGGGGCATATGGCGCACATACATGCCCTAAGGACATGTATTGGCATCATATGGCACCTTTTGTTTTTTGGAAAAAAATGCTTTTTGAAAAGAATTCGGAAATTACCACAAACTAGAAGTTGGTGGTAGTTTCCAAATCCTTAATGTTATTTTTTACATATTTTTTGTTTGATACATTGCATTTAAGGAATCGCAAAATTTGCAAATCCTTCAGTGCAATCGCAAAATAAAGAATAGCAAATTTTGAATTAAGGACATTTTAAGTCATTTCCACATGTGCAGTGTTTTCAAATTATGATTTGAAAATCGTTTTTGGGGAAAAGGAATGGTTTGCAAAATTATGACAAGGACATAATGGTGTATGCTTCTCTATAAGGCATTTCACTGTCTCTGATGTCATTTTTCCCATATTACATTATAAGACCTTTCCCCATGGAGCACATTCCTTGTAAATATGCTCCCACCTGTGCATGGTGAATTTAGATTTTGACTGTTTGAGTCACATAGCCATGTTAAAAGTGACCCAAAAAAATTGCAAACGCTTTAAAAAAACACATTCATGTGTCTAAAGGACATTTTAAGTCATTTCCCCGTGGACAGTGTTTTGTAAGTGGCGCAAAAGAGGCATACACCTATCATAAATCTGTCCCTAGCATTTTAAATGATTAATTCATGATGACGATAAGGTGTGGCCTATCCAGAGGTTTGTTTAAGGTGAGGCCTACTCAGGATTGCAGATTAAAGTTACGCTTGATGAAGAATACAGAGGACATAATACATGTAAAGCTCTACCAATGAAGTAAGTAATGTCCACTTCATTGCGCCAGTCATCATAAATGTATCCCTAAGCTTCTTATCTTGTTAGACATCAACCGCCATATGTACCATCAAACTATTTTGCATTTCCTAAATAGCGAATTTTAAGGAATAAATAGCGATTCTTTACCATTCCAAATTTGAGATGAGCAAATTGCTAATTGCAAATTACCCATTCATTTCCATGGGCCAGGATACCCATATTAATGAAGGTGCAATTTGCGATTAGCAATTAGTCATCGCAAATTAGGAATTTTTCCAAAGGTGCAGGGGTGTCTCAAGAACACCCTGCTGCACCCCTGAAAAAGAAATTTGGGGGCATATGGCGCACATAAATTTTAACAACATTCCTTTACCTCAAAAACGATTTTCAATTCATAATTTGAAAACACTGCCCACAGGGAAATTACTTAAAATGTCCTTAAGACACATGAAAGTGTTTTTTGGTTGCCTTTCCAGCATGGTTGGGTCACTTTTAACATGGCTATGTAACACAAACATTTAAAATCTAAATTTGCCATGCACAGGTGGGAGCATATTTACAAGCAATTTGCGCCACAGAGAAAGGTCTTACATTAAAATGGGAAAAATAACATCAGGGACAGTCAATTGCCTTATAAAGAAGCATACACCATTATGTCCTTGTCATAAATTTAAAAACAATTCCTTTTCCCCAAAAACGATTTTCAAATCATAATTTCAAAACACTGCACATGGGAAAATTACTTAAAATGTCCTTAAGACACATAAAAGCGTTTTTTGATTGCCTTTGCAGCATGTTTGTATCACTTTTAACATGGCTATGTAACACAAACATTCAAAATCTAAATTTTCCATGCACAGGTGGGAGCATATTTACAAGTAATTTGCGCCACATAATTCATAATTTTCTCCTTAAAGCACACTATTCTCTATCTAAATTAAAGAAATATTTTCTCACCTTAGCAAATACTTTGAGTTTGAAAACAGTCTCAGAAACACACCAATTTGTCTTCAGCAGAGCAAAAGGTATGCACTCCAGAGTCTGCAGCTATCAAAAGCACAGAAATGCTGTAATTCTTCACACATATCTCTCATGTCACCCAATCAAAACTCTTCCCTCACTTTTTTTCTTTTTTTCAAATGAAAACCCTTCCCCCCTCTGCCATTTCATGCCTTTTCTGCATGGCAACCACCTCTTGGAAGACGTCTGGTGTTTGCAAGTTCACACAACAATGTTGCAATTGAACTCTGAACTCTCAGTGCACCTGCATATCCAGTGCATTCTTTCATTTAATGATTTTTTATTGACCATTCAAAATACATCTTTCAAATAACTCATCCATGCACCCTAACTTTCTGTTTTCAGCAATCAAAATCCACCAATCACTGTTACTGCTTCATGAACACAGAAACTCCACAGTTTTTTTCATTTTAAACTCTCATTTTTTCAACTGCCATTTCATTGCCACACTTCATCTGACTGCAGGAGAACCTTCTCTCACCATGTTTTCTGTCTGGATTGTTGGACATAGTTATATCCACTGGGCTCACAGGTATGCTGAGAACAGAAAATTACCTAACCTCAATTTACAAGATGTGGAAATTAAGAGGTTTGGCCACAGAGGATTAAAATGTCACCAATTGATACCATTGGTGAAAACCTTTATGCATTTGCCCAAACCTGACCTGTTAATTGTGCACTGTGGAGGTAATGATTTGGGCACTTTGACTGGGGTAGGTCTGGAAATGCTTTTAAAGGACACCTTTGAGCAATTAATGGCACTTTTTCCTCAGACTGCCTTGGTATATTCAAATATATGCCAAAGACAGAAATGGAGGTGGTCAAACCAATTTTGTCCACAAATTGAGAAGTCGAGGAAGCATGTAAACAAATCTGTTTCAGCTTACATGAGAGACCATGGAATGGGCTCCATGTACAACAATAACTTACGTTACTACATGCAAGATATCTACAGAGGAGATAGAGTTCACTTCTCAGATGAGGGCAACAGAATTTTCACTCTGAATTTAAGACTGTTCATTGGTACCTACTTATAAGTACCTAAATGTACCATAAACCCAAAAGCTCTTCTCAGAGCTACCCTACATCTGATCACTCACAATTATTATTTTACTCTAACTTTTTTCACTAATTTTCAACAAAGTACGCTCCCCGGGGCGCTACCCGGTACGCGAACCGGGAGCTAACCTCGCGAATTTTTTTAAAAAAATGTTTTTTTTTCGCACATATAAGCCTCCTCAGCCACCCTCACAAAACCTAGGGGGTCAAGATAAGTCTACCGTGCCCCCTTCTACCCATTCTGAACATTATTTGCCCTCCATTTTGTATCTTAATTCGACCAAAACACAAAATGGTGGACTCCCGTAACGCTTAAGGTTCGCGAACCGGGGCGCTCCCTGGGAAGCGCACCATCAAAAAAGGTGGGAAAGTAGTTTACAGAAAAGCCACTGGAGACAATTTCACCAAATATAGATTAGCTCATACTACATACCAATCCCTACCATTTTCACAAATTTGATTGGAATTCCATTTAGCCATTTAGCCTGTAGACCTCTCTAAATACCCTGAGGTAAATTACTTCTCAAAACACATCTGAAGTGTTGGAATTGACAACCAATTAAAATGTTACTTTCATTTTCTACTTTTTTTACCTGACATTTGATTGGTTATGTACCTGAATATATATAAAAGAAGAGAATGAAACACTGCCATTTTGACTACTACTTCCTGGTGTACATTTCAATTGGATTTTCACTAATCACTTCAACTTCTTTCTAAAGGTAAGTTGTTATTTTAAAAACTGAACTATATTGTGCACTATCAGTTAATATGGTAAACTTTTTCTGATAGTTATATACTATCCCTCTGTAGTAGTTATAGATTTAGATAGACTTCTCTGTTATAGTTATGGATGGAGTTAGGCTTCTCTTTTATAATTATGAATTTACTTACGTTAAATCACATACACTTTTTTATATTCCTACTTCCACTCTGATACTATACACTGCCCAAAGATAAATTCTCTGTTAAAAAATGCCTATCTAAAATTAATCCCAACAGTGCCCTATCTCTACTAATATATTTTTTTTTTATCCAAATTTCAGGCAACATGGAAGGCGAACAGAAAGTTTCATTTCAAATTGTCCTGCAACAGAGCAGCCAAGAATTAATTGATCCAAATTATATAGAATTTATGGATGAAACTTGGGACCAAGAACTACTGCAATGTGTGCAAGCAGTGGATGACCTCCTTCAAAATGAGGACATTTTACACCCTCATAGATTACAAGCTATGTTCAATGAAAATGACGACATTTCAGACAGTGAAATGTTAGAAATGTTATTAAATTTTGAAACACAATCACAATAATAAATAATTGCTTGAAAAAAAAAAAAAAAAAAAAAAATAATCAACAAAACCAAAAATCAATTAACATACAGTATTTGAAAAGTCTATCATTCATTTTTCATTGCAGTACGCTGCCCAGAACGCTTCCCGGTTCGCGGACCGGGCGCTACCCACGCAAAAAAACAAAAAACAAATTATTATTTTTTTGCCCCGCGGGGCCCTTTTAAAACCTCCACATTAAACCTAGGGGGTCAGGGAGGATCTAGTATGCCCCCTTATGGTTATTTCCCCCTTTGTTTTGGCCTCCTCTTGTCTCTCAATCCTACCGAGAGACAAGATGGCGGCCGCTCCGGACTGTTTAGAATGTTGACAGACACCGGAGAACCAATCAGCTTCGCTACGCGAAGTTCCGGTATGCGTAAGGTCCGCGAACCGGGGCGCTGCCCGGTCCGCTGTTACAGATATATATCTTTTTTTAAACGTTAATTTCTCAAAATCCACTGGAGCACATATATTGAGACCTACAAAAGGCACATCGGGCTACCAGTCCCTACAATTTTGCCAAGTTTCGTGCAAATCCATTCAGCCGTTCAGGCTAAAAGTGAGGCCAACCGCCCTATGGAAAACTCAATGTTAAAAACACGTTTTGGGACCCCCCTTTTTTCTCGACCCCCCCTGGACGAACCCCCCCCCAAATTTCCAGGGGCTGCTCAGAAACAAAATGTTCCATTTTCCTGAAAATTTCAGCCAATTCCGTCCACAAACGCCAAAGTTATTAGACATAGAATTTTCAAAAATCCCATAGGGAAAAAATCCTAACTATATATACCTACTGGCGACCGCCAGTAGGTAATTATATATATATATATATATATATATATATATATATATATATATATATATATATATATATATATATATATATATTCACTGAAAAAACCATAGGTTATAGACCATATATAGTTAGGAATTAGCATTTACAAAACCTTGAAAATTCACTGCAAAAACCATAGGTTAGAGACCATATATAGTTAGCTGGACATTTTATTGACATAAAACCAATGAAATTCCATATATAGTTAGTTGCACTAACTATATATCGCGCACCCGCAATCCACTACTGATGATGTCACATATTACATCATTCATGACATGGTCAGTGACATCACTGATGACATCACTGATGACATCTCAAATGACATCACTGATGACATCACAAATGACATCACTGATGACATCACTGATGACATCATCTAGTGTCTGTGTGTTTTTGTAAAGTTTAAATATGTTTTACATATTGAAGAATGAGTGGATGTATGGAAGACTGAGTGTGTGTGTGGCTGGCTGGGAGGTGTGTGACTCTGTGCATATCAATGTGTACTTGTATCAGTGATTGTATAAGAGAATGTGTTAGTATATGTGTGAAAAGTATGGTGTTCTGTGTTTAACTGTATAGATGAGGAAATCGAAGTGTGATTGATTCTTCACAGGACTGACTAGGTGTATGAGTAACTCCATGGATGAGTGGCAGTGTGTGAGTGTCTGCATAGGTGTATGAGTGCATATGATAGTGTTGTAATAATGAGTGACTGTATGTATGAGTGATTGTATGGGTGAATGAGTGAATGTGTGTGTAGACGTAGGAATCAGTGAGTGCGTATGTAGTAACTGGTATTGGTGTGTCATGATGTCATCAGTTATGTCATTTGAGATGTCATCAGTGATGTCATCAGTGATGTCATTTGAGATGTCATCAGTGATGTCATCAGTGATGTCACTGACCATGTCATGAATGATGTAATATGTGACATGATCAGCAGTGGATTGCGGGTGCGCGATATATAGTTAGTGCAACTAACTATATATGGAATTTCATTGGTTTTATGTCAATAAAATGTCCAGCTAACTATATATGGTCTCTAACCTATGGTTTTTGCAGTGAATTTTCAAGGTTTTGTAAATGCTAATTCCTAACTATATATGGTCTATAACCTATGGTTTTTTCAGTGAATTTTCAAGGTTTTGTAAATGCTAATTCCTAACTATATATGGTCTATAACCTATGGTTTTTTCAGTGAATTTCAATGGTTTTTTAATAGCAAATATCATAAGCTGTCGAATGTCAAGTACGTGGTAAGTAAAAACATTTTCGTGTTTATGCACACTGATCTGCTTTGAATGCTGCCCCCCACCCCTCATTTCTATTAGGAGTACTCTCTCTTTGCAGATAGTGAAGGGTAGTTAACGCAGCCCTTTGCCCCCTTTGTAATCCGTCGTGCCTGCTTCTCTCTCCATTTGATTGATTGTTCTCTTTGGTTCATTCTCTATTTACAAACAAGCACAGAGTCGCAATACTCTGTTTAGTCTTTGCAGATAGCGAAAAATCGTGTAAAAAAACAAAAGGAATCGAGCAAAATCAGTAGGCCACTAATGGGATCTCTTTTTGACCTCGCTAAAATAGAAACATTAGGAACAACCTGTTGAAAATAGCAATGCGTATGTACATAAGCGGCGTTCATTTGTGTTCACAGTACCCCTTGTTGATTGTTTGAATCGAGCATTGAATTGTTCGAAGTTGGTTCTCTTAAGGATCTTCTCTGCCTGCAAACGAGGAAGAATAGGAATATTCTCTCTCCCTTTGCAGATAGTGAAGGGTAGGTAACGCAAGCCTTTAACACGTCGTACCTATTTCATTCCTCATTGATTGATTGATTGTCCGAACATTGACTGTTTGGGAATTAGTTCTTTTTGGAGGTATTCCCTGTTTGCAAATAAACGTAGGAAAATCTTTGCAAGTAGTGAAAGGGTACGTAATGCGGACCTTTCTCCCCCGTTGTAATCTGTCATGCCTATCTACTCCCCACTGATTGATGCACCTGTTTCACCCGGACCATTTACTAGAGATACGTCATCTGGCCCGACCAGAGAGCACCCCTAGTGAAAACGACATATGCAATAATAACGAAGTGATCACTGTATCCTGTTAACAGAAACTTTAGCATGAAACAACCTGGAAAGAAAAGAATAGGAAAACGAAAATCAGTAGGCCACTGATGAACATGAACTTTTATTAAACAACGAACAAAGAAACGATACCATAACGTAATGATAAAACCTATTAATGTCCTAGAAACAAGAAAACGTTAAAATATGCCAGTGGTGAGAGACCAGAAAAACAGTAAGAGAAACCAAATCACCCCTCGCTGTCCCACCGCCTGCCACGCCAAAAAAATCGATAGACTAGGGAAAATGCAAGTCAGTAGAACATCCGCCCCCACTCTGGAAACTTCCAAGGTGGGGCAGGGTTGCGGCTACGCCCAGCCGGGAGCAGCCCATATAAGGCAGGTCCTGCTGCCACGCCTCGGCCAGGAGATCCTAACGTAGGGTGTAGCCGGAGGAGAGGCCGAGGCCAGCGGGACCCGGCCAGGGGATTGCCTTTACAACGCTGAACAGTTGCAGGGGGGGGGAATGTCTCCTCGACCCTCCCCTCTCTCTCCCAGTCCGGCCGCGGTGGCCCTTGAGAGTTGCAGGTACTCCCGCCACATGCTCTTCCGGTCCGGCCACCAACGGTCGGGGGGCTGAGGCCGACGGGATCCGGCTGCAGCCGATAAACCAAGAAACCCGTTCATGGGGCCAGAGCCAGGGGCGTCCGGCCGACATCTACCGGAAGCCCGGCCCGAAGACGGACGGGACACTTCTTCTTTCATGAATAATGGCTGCGACAACACTGGGGGGGGATGTCTTGCACATGCCTCCGACCCCCCCCCGCCCCCCGTCCTCATCGCCTGGTCCGGCCATAACAAATCTCAAGCGAGACGCCGTGGGGTGCACTGGGAGGGAGAGACGTGCGAACAGGCCTCTCCCGCCTCCCCAGGTGGAGGCTTCCCAGCTGCACCCTCAGCGCTCCAGGCGCCCGGAAAAGGGTTCTTCCACTGTGGCCATGCTGCAACGTCTCGCCCGGCAGGGTGGAGCCCGTCCGCTCATTTGACCCCGCGATCGCCAGTAGCTACCGAACTCTCAAAATAGCGGTCGACCTGGCAAGAGCGGGCCCAGCATAAAGAAATGGCCCGGTCACTGGTTGACTCCACCACCGTAGTCCTCTACGACCTTGAAGATTCTAGAGGAGCCGCGGAAGTCTCCGACCCCCGATGGGGAATGACTGCCATGATCGCCCGTGGAGTGACGAAACTGTATCCGCGGGACGTCGGCGCTCCCATGCTGGCGCCAGCCTCACTTTGAATTACTAGAATCCTGCAGACCTCAGTTCCGGTGAAAGCACAGTGTGACCCGGTAGGAAAAATTGTTGCACCCCCTCCCCTTTTTGACTGATAGTTCAAACCACCGATCCTTTCCTTTGCCCTTTTAACGGAACTGTGGACTGCCTCCCCCTCTTTTACATTTTCTAGAAAAAACAAAACATTAACCACTACATTAGCATAGCAGTTGACACCAGAACTGTTTTCAAATTTAAAACCAACAACATCTTCAACAGAATCCTTTTTGTTTCTGCTGTGACCCTGCTACAGCACAGGCATTGTCCCCAGCAGTAATTCTGCAATGCCGGTAAGAATAGCTGTGGTGCCTACTGGACTCACTCACCCCCGCGGCGCCCCACGCCGTTATTTGCTGGGCGGCAACTTACTAGACATCACTTTCGTGCCATCTAGATTTCAGCGCGTTCTGCTGCCTTGGAACTATTCGCACAACAGACCGCTACTGACAAGAATATTTCATTATTGGTGCTGTCAATTTCAATAAATCTATTGGATAATTCAAAAGAAATTGCCACGGTCTCTTCGTTGTTTAAATGTTTTTACTGTTTTTGTTTTGTTGTATATATTTATATGTTATTAAAGTTTTATATTCCTACTACTTTGTTGGAGTGCTATATATTTTTAATGTGACACATAATTGTAAAAACTTTGATGTACAAAGAGTCATTCCTGGAATCTTCCGCTTCAGGCTCGGTCCCCTCCCCAATCACAATACAGGATGGTTTTCAGATAGTAGGAACACGTGTGGTGTGACGGATCTCATCGGGTGTGGGCCTTGATCTACTATAACTCCTTTGAAGAGGGGTGATTCTTTACAGCTGGGGCCATAAACTACATCTGCAGGGCTAGGTGATAGCCTGGACAATCGGACACAGAGGAAGAGGAGTGTCAGAGGGTGCGGTAGTGAATAGGGCGAAAGGGAGGTGTCGGGCGGGCACAGAGTGTGATTCTCAGGGAAGAGCAGCGCAGATGGGGGGAGGTTTATTGCCCATGCATAAGACAGAGAGCGGGGGTGACCAGTGCCTGGGGAAGATGCTTGCGAGGGTGAGGAGCCATGCTACGAATCGACAGCGTGCAGAGAGTGGGTCTGGTCAAGGCATCTAAAATGGCTGCCGTGCACGACAAAAGTGTGGCATTTCAAAAAAGGCAAGATGGCGCAGACAATGTTTTTCAACACTTCCTCATTTCCTTCGAATCGAACGTTAACAGACGTTGGGGCATATTACCAAAGTTAAGCGATATTTATCGCTAACGATGCTTACCAACGAATTTTTTACCGCTAAGCATCGTAAGAAATTATCGAAGATAAACCTTGCTATTATCAAGGTTTATCGCAAATGCGATAATAAACGGCCGCAATGCATGAATATCGCTAAAAACTCAGCGATATTCATGCATTACCGAGCAAATGCTCTTAGCCATGTTATCCACCTCCCATTGGATAACATGGCTAAGAACTGCTCAGGGCATGTAGAAAATAATTGGGGGGCACTACCAACCAGAATATAAGATCCTTAAGTATTTGCCCGGCGGTGTCGCCTCTCGAACCCACAAAGAAGTTAAACTATTGAAGAGGCAGGCGCTGGAGACTGGAAGGCAGGAAACAAGGTTTTTTTATTCTCTCCGGAGGAGAACACAACGAAACGGACAGAAGGTATCGTTCTGAGGTGCTCTAACTGCATCCCTGAGGCCTGGCCTCTTATACACAAGTTTATCTTTTTATTGCATGTAACACATTCTCGTCGATACTTTGATGCACGGAAAGACATCCTCCGAATCCCCCCTTCCCAGCCCGTTCCCACGCAAGGTTACAGTGGGAGTCCCCGCCCCGTTCACAACAGGTGATGATCATCGCGCAGCTGGATATTCCGCCGATTCACGGAGTGTGTGGGGTTTGATCGGATCTCGTAGGGCGGGGGGCTTTGATCAACCCGGGGATCCCTTGCTGGGGGAAAACTTTCTATTGCACGGGGAGGGGCAAGGAACAGTATCGGCAGAGCTGGGTGTCGGTCTGGGAACGAGGAAGACAAACGGGCACACGGGGAAAAGGGGTTTGCATCAAAGGGCCGGGGATCATAAATGGGAAGAAGGGAGGTGTCGCGCTGGGAACAGGACGAGGGCCTGGCGCAGAGCAGCGCTGAAGAGAGGTTTTATGATTCGCGGCAGGTGCAGGCAGGGGGGTTGTCAGTATGCGGGGGATGCCGGCGAAGCTAGGAGTGGGAGAGAGGCGCGCTGGCTCTCGGCGGGAGCAGGGAAGCCATGGTGTTCAAAATGGCGGCTGTTTTACGCGCACAAAAAGGTTAAGGAGAGCAAGAGGGCGCCGATAATGTTGACGGTCTCAGTCCAACTTTCAACAGTCCCCCCTTTTCAACATATCTAGCCACCTTGCTTTACTCAATGTCAATTTTCATCAAATTTCTAACTTCGGTATCATACAATGCTCTCATATGTTCGCTTCCAATGTCCACAGTTTTGGGAAAAATGCAACTCGCACATAGAGAACACATAGGTGGTAGACATTGAATTCCTAAGCATAGGCCACATATTACAACTACGGGAATCATGATAATGGTGAGCAGTCTCCAGCCCCAGCTTTTGACGGTGTCCCAGAACCAACCACCAAGCGACCATTCTTCTTGCTCTTGGTGTACTTCCGAAGAGAGTCTGTGAAGATGTTCGATGGCTTTGTACACTGAGGGTGAGTTGTCCGGTATGTACGTACAACAGCTGGACCCAATAATGCGGCATGCTCCTCCACGGTCCGCCAGAACCACATCTAGAACGAGGCGGTTCTGAAGAGCCACCAAACGGACCGCTTGGAGTTCGGCAGTGTTGTTGGCAAAGATGCCCGCTGTGATGTTCATGGTTGTCTCGACTGCCTGAGTCAAATGTCGGATGGCACGGCTGTTTGCCATCGGGCCCCAGAGGGGGACGAGTCCTTTCATAGCATCGAGGAACTGCGCCCCTGTTGAGTCGGCTTGCTCAACGTCTTTGGCTCGTTTTTGCCTGTGGTGATTCGCTGGGGCCACATAAGTTGGAGGAAGGACGAAGGAGATGTAGCAAGTGCCCCCCCAGCCTTTGGGGAGCCAGGTGTAGGCCTTCGTGCCGCAGATGAAATACATGTTTGGGGATGACACAAAGGAAGGTGGATCCGTGGAATCCAGAGTTCTGGTAAAGCGGCAAGCGCTGCGACCCACCAGCTGTGTCCCAAGTCCTTCTACACACATGTGGCCTGTGACGTTGATGACCGTCAGGGCCACAGTCAGAGTGGCAGCCGTTCGTTTCCGCAGATAGGAGAAGGTGGGTCTGGTTGGATTGTTGAACACCTGCATTTCGATCCGTTCTTTAGCCGGGATGTCCATTTGGATCGAGTCGCTGGGGGTCAGCGGGCAGAAGTGTGTCTTTGTCTTGTTTCGCCCGGCCCCATGAGAAGGATGTGCTGCAGTTCTGCTGGAGGTGGCATTGCCCGTATAGCTCTCTTGCAGGAGGATCAGCCAGGCAAGGCAGGAGCCGTGGACAGAGAAGGGTGAAGGGATGAATGGTATTGAATGTCCAGTGGCATGGGGTAGCAACCCACAGATCCAGCAGTTGGTGGTATTGGTGGCAAGATTGTGCTGGTGAAGTAGCTGCACGAAAGAGTTGTTCCAAAACTCCTTTCGCCTCTCTCTTAGTTGAGGGGAGAGCGAAATTAGATAATGTTCCTTCATGGTGGTAGGCTGAGCAGTGGTTAGGAATGTTTCGTGAGCAGGTGCGTGTTCTTCCATAATCCAGAGCGTAGTCATGAGGAGAAAACAGAGGAGGATTACGATGAAGAGTGCAATTGTCTTTGAGCTATGGAGTCTGTCTATTCTCGGATTTCTGTAGTGGGTATTTCCTGCTGTCTCCGTCGGCTTCTTATTTGGCGCTTCCATCATCTTCTTATCTGGCGCTTCCATCATCTTCGTCTTCAAGGTGCTCGGTAGTGGGCAGGACCACAGACTTAGTTTCAGCTTCTCTCCAGGTAACCCTTGGTAGTTTGGGTCACCGTTCTGAGATCCTTTAACCTAGTCTGTGGCCTACTTAGCCGAAGCTCCCTCCTTTCGACGCAGGAAATACCCTTCTCGAGATGGCACAGTGGGGTCAGGATGTTTTGAAAGTTCAAGTGTCTCAGGGTCAGGGTAGCAGTTCAACGATGGTCGGTCCTGGTTCAGGAGCTCTTCTTGGGTGTTGACGGTGTCTGTCGTGGCCAGGGCTGGAGAGACCTTTTTGCAGTGATGAGCGTGCAGCCAGTGTTTCTTCCCCTCCACTCGAAGTGCGGTCCGAGTGGTGATCAGCACTTGCCAGGGGCCCGTCCACCGGGGTTCCAAACTCTTTGATCGCTGAAAATTTCGGATCAGCACGAAGTCCCCCGGCTGGATGGCGTGATCCGGACCCCTGGAAGCATCGGGGATGGCCTGCTGCACCTGCTGATGAAGGACAGACAAAGTTTCAGTCAATTTGTACAGATAATCAGACATTAGGACATCCGGAACGTCATGAATGGAAGTTGGTTTCGGGGCAGACCAGACGCTCATGGGTCGACCGAAGACAACTTCGTAAGGGGTTAAGTGATGTCGGGTGGGGGTAGAGCGCATCGATAGCAATGCCAATGGGAGGGCGTCTGGCCATTTCAGGCCCGTCGTAGCCACTATTTTGGCCAGTTTAAGCTTTAGTGTGGCATTGTGTCGTTCGACAAGCCCAGCAGATTGAGGGTGGAAGACTGCGTGGAATTTCTGTTTAATACCCAGCCCATTTAGGATGAGCTGGATAACTTTGGCTATAAAGTGGGGGCCATTATCACTCCATAAAACACGACAGAGGCCATAACGGGGGAAAAACTCCTTTAACAGAACCTTTGCAGTGGCCATAGCGGTGTTGTCACGGGTTGGATATGCTTCCACCCACTTGCTAAATGCGCACACCACGACGAGTACATATTTCAGGCCTTGGCATCTGTCTAGCTGGATGTAGTCCATCTGCAGGACTTCAAATGGGTGGTTTGGGACCCCAAATCCCCCCCGTGGTACTACAGTTCCTTTCCCGGGGTTGTGTTGTAGGCATATTAAGCATTGTTGGACCAGGCGTTTGGCGGAATCTGGGATCTTGTCATTGTGCCAAACCCTGGAGACAAGTTCGATCATGGGGGCTGATCCTATGTGGGCAGGGGAGTGTGCCATGGTTAATATGGGAATCAAGTACGAATCAGGTAGCAACCATCTGTTCGTGTCTTTTGTCCGCCAGCAGCCTTCATCGTCTTTCAATCCCACCCGTGTCCATTCAGTCAATTCGTGTTGTGTGCTAGTCGTTTGTATGTCTCTAATTGTGTCCTTGGCGTCAGTCCAGTTTTCTGCTTGTGACCTGGTCACGTACATATGTGTTGTCGTTCTATTTTCAGCTGTCGTTCGGGCGGTGATGTCGGCTAGTGCATTTCCCTGTCCAATAATGTCTGTCACTTTCTTGTGTGCCTGGCATTTGATAACGGCAAGTTTGTCGGGGAGGAGGACAGCTTCAATTAAGGCGGAGACTAGATCCCCGTGCAAAATGGGTGTGCCGTGTGAGGTCAAGAATCCTCTCTCCCTCCAGAGGAGCCCAAAATGGTGAACCACCCCGAAGGCATACTGGCTGTCGGTGTAAATGTTCGCTGTGGTTCCTGTTGCCAGGATGCAGGCTCGCGTCAAGGCAATCAGTTCCGCTGCCTGGGCAGATCGCTGGGCGATGCGGGCTGTTTCTACTACAGTTCGAGCCGTGGTGACTGCATAGGCAGCGGAAGTGGTACCATCGGGGAGTTTGATGCAAGAACCGTCCACCCACAGCTCCCCGTCGGGGTCAGGGAAAGCCGTGTCTCTGAGATCGACCCTACTCCTGGTCTGTTCGTCCGTAAGAGTCACGCAGTCATGTACGGGGTGCACGTTGGGATCGTTCTCTGGCAAGGGTAACAGAGTTGCTGGGTTCAGTGTGGTGCATCTTTTCAGGGTGATATGGGGGGCAAGCAAGGTCAGTTCGTATCCAGTCAGTCGTGCACTCGTCAGATGTTGCGTCTTGGTTTGGTTCAGGAGGGTGTCGACTGCATGGGGTACCAGTACCGTGAGGGAATTCGAGAGTACAATCCCCTCACTCTGTCGGATAGAGATTGCAGCAGCAGCTACAGCTCGAAGGCAGGCAGGCAAGGCTCTGGCGACAGGGTCAAGAGTGGCAGAGAAGTAAGCGCACGGTCGTTGCTTAGGGCCGATGGCCTGGGTCAGGACAGATAAAGCGCACCCCTCCCTTTCGTGAGTGTAAAGGGAGAAGGGCTTTTTGTAATCAGGGGTACCCAGGACAGGGGCTGAGCAAAGGGCATCTCGCAGTTCTGTGAAGGAAGTTTGACACTCGGGAGTCCAAGGGAGTGGGAAAGGGACGTCTTTGTTTAGCAGAGAAAGCAGTGGTTTTACAATGAGGCTGAAGTTTGGTAACCATTGTCGGCAGAAGGAGGTGAGGCCTAATAGGGAGCGAACCTGCTTCTGGGTTTTAGGGACAGGGGTATCTAGAATGGTTTGGATTCGATCAGGGGTGAGTTTTCTTCCATCTTTGGACAAAAGGTGGCCTAGGTAAGTGACCTGGGGTAGGCAGAATTGCAACTTCTTCTTGGAGACCTTGTGGCCATTTTCCGCAAGGAAGTGCAAGAGTTGAATGGTGGCGGTAACCGCTAGAGGGGTGGTGTCGGCTGCCAAAAGGATGTCATCGACATATTGTACCAACACCACCCCGTCGGGTAACTGGACTTGGTCTAGTTGTCTTTTGAGGGCCTGGCTGTAGATGCTAGGGCTTTCCGTGTAGCCTTGAGGCGCTCGGCAAAACCTATATGAGCGGGCTTTTAGGGTAAAGCCGAAGAGATATCGGCTGTCTGGGTGGATGGGGATGGAGAAGAATGCGTTCTTGAGGTCGATGACGGAAAAGGTGGTGGCAGTGGATGGAATCAAGGTCAGGATGGTGGTGATGTCTGAGACCACAGGGTACTGGGGTACCACCACTTTATTGATCTCTCGGAGGTCGATGATGAAACGGTATGCTTTCTCATCTCCCTCTCCCTGCTTCTTGATAATGGGCAAGATAGGGCTGTTGCAAACGTTGCTAACCACTTCCTCTACCACTCCTGCGTCTATCAGTGACTGGATAATCATTACCAATGCCTTCTCGCCCTCTGGCGATATCCGATATTGTGGGAGTTTTGGGAGTGTTGCGTCTGGTCGGACAGTAATGTGCACTGGGTCAATTAACATACGCCCTACGTCCGAATCCGCTTTGGCCCACAGATACGGAGGTAGAGTGTCAAGCAGGGATGCGTCAACGTCGGTGATGGAAAACATGTGTCGGGGAGAGCAATGTCTAAGCAGAACGGGGTTGTCGTAGAGAAACACTCGAACTCCATCTTGAGAACACCTAATCGTCGCTCGGAAGTGTTTCAGTAAGTCAAGTCCCATAATGGCGTCAGGGCTATTGGAGGAAAGCAAGAACGTGGTGTCGGTGGTGTTGTTTTCTACGTCAAAGAGAATCGGGGCAGACAAAGGGTTGGTGGAGGGCGTTCCATCGAAACCTGTCGATGTTATGAGTGAGCCAGACAAGGGTGCCCTTGGAATCAGTCGTTTTGATAACGCACTACGTGTTGCGCCAGTGTCCACCAGAAATGGAGACTTGGTACCCAGGACCTTAGCAGTGACATAAGGGCCCTGCTGGTCAACATAGAGCTCGACTGGATCCCTCCCTCGCCCTTGGCTGTCCTATGCGAAGGTGTGAGCGTCGTCATAGTCAGATTGTTGATATTGGTTCTGTCGGGGTCGATCGAACGTATTTGGTCTGCTTGATCTGTCGTTAGTCGCGTCATTTGGGGGCCCTCGTTGTTGTCCCTTAGGTCTCGGTCCGTTTGCTACATCCCTGGGGTCTTTGTTTCTGATCATTTCCAGAAGAACTGGGCACTGGGATTTCCAATGGCCAGTCCCTTTGCAGAAAGCGCACTGGTCTTCTCTAAGGTCTGTGCGTCCACTGTATGAAGTCACAGTGCGGTCCTGGGGAAATGTAGTCTTAGGGACGTTTGTCTGGTAGTTTCCCCGGTATTGGTCTCGTCCTATAGTCACCCCTTGCAATTTGGCAATCATCACCCTCTCTTTTAAGTCCTTCTTCTTTTTCTCTGTCGCCCTATCGTTTTCATTTTTCTGATGCTCATAATATTGGGCCATTTGGAGAATCGCTGTAGGTTTGGAGGCTGCCCAACTACTCTCGCTGGCCTGTAGTTTCTGGGAGATTTCCGATGATAGGCCCTTAACATAATTCTGGACAAACAGATGGTGTCCGGTTGTAGTGGTCATGTCCTGGCCGCTGTAATCGGAGAACACCGTTTCAAACCGGGAGAAGTATTCCGATACATCCTCCTGGGGTTTTTGGCGACAGGCTGTTACTATCGACCAGTCCACTTTCTTTTCTGGGATTAGGGTTTTTAATTTCTCTACGATTTTATCTGGGAGGTCTAGAATGGATTTCAACGGCTTTTGTCCTGGTCCCCGTTGTTTGTCCAGGTCATCGAGTTGTGACCAGGTATGTCCAAACAGCTCAAGGTGGTCGACTTTCCGGATTTGCTTCCACACATCAGCTGGTAGACATAACCCGAAGAACAAGTCGATGTCAGCCAGGGTCATGATCGTTGAACCCAGGGCTGTACCCAATTCAGTATAGAAGGCAGTGGGGTTTTTACGTAGGTCGGGTAGAGATTTCCGGAATATCAGTATCTCTTGCCGGTCCCATGGCTGGTAGACCCAGTTGTACACTACCCTTCCCTTCGCATCTTGGTTGTTTGCATCATCGTGAGTCCCCGTACCCCGAGGAGGAACCCAGTAAGGGGCAGCCTCACGTATCGGCATCATGGTGTTAGATTGCTCGGTTGGTGGTTCGGTCACTACGGGGGCTGCGGATTTAGCTCCCGGCTTTTGTTCAGTGAGGTGGCGGAAAACCTCAAGCGTACGCGTAAGGAGGTCCGACACATCACACTCGCCCTCATCCCCGATATCGACCTTCCGGTACAGAGTCCTTAGGCTCTCGGGACCTTTGTCTCGATATCGGTCCTCGTATGCATTCAAGACATGATAACACAGTCGTACGGTAAAATGTCGTCTGTGACTCCCTGTATACGAGCTGAACATATCTGTGATGTACTCTTCATCATCCTTCCTTTCTACCAGTGTCCTTGCTATTTTGTCGATCCCCGCTCGCTCATCTTTGTCTAGTCTGTTTGTTCTTGCAGGGCCAGCCCCTCGAGTCTCATGGTCGTCTAACGTCGTTGTTGATGCGGGTTTTAATACAAGGGGTTCGGCTGGCACAGAGGCCATTGGGGCCGACGCTGTGGCGGTACCTTCGTTTGTACCTGGGGGTGGCGCGTGCTGCGCCACGGGTTGAGAAGGGGCATATGGAGGGGGCATGTAGATGATAGGAGGACCTAACAGCAGGTCCTCATTGGCTTGTCGTTTCGAGGGTAAATCAGGGTAGAGCGTGGAGGGGGTTCTAACCGGACACTGGCTTGGCGTTTCCATTTCTAGTTTCTGTTTAGCTTTCTCTCTTTCTTTTATCTCTTTTTCTAGTTTCTGAGCAGCTAGGTGGGCTGCTTTTCGCAGCTCTTTTTCCAACCTACTCTCAGTTTTCTTTTTACGTTGTTCAGTTTCTTTTCGCCACATGCCGAAGCTGTCAAGCATAGTAGGTGTTGTCTTGTTTTTACCCAGGGCAGTTTCTAGCGTTTTTATTTTATCATCATCGAAGGATCCTATCAGGGGCCATTGACTTTCTTGACCCTTTTTTGTATATTTATGCCATAGTTTACTATAGGCTATAGCCGTCAATCCATGCTTCATGAACATGTCCTTATTAGGGGTGCCTTCCAGTGGGGCTGGATGGTCCATCTCTAATAGGCGGTCCGGGCTAAACAGGCTACTAATCAGTGGGGAGAAGACAGACATGACGGCTCGTAACGAGGGACTAAAAAGTCAGCACTGCCTATCTTATCACTAGGTGCAAAGACTGGACAGAATATTTCTATTCTACGTTGTTTGCAGGCAGTGAATACCTCATGGATCAAAATAACAAAAGACCAATAAATAACAATGGGGAGAATGAGTAGGTCCGCAAAGATCTGCGTTACCTACCCTTTTCACTATCTGCAAAAAGGGTGGTCTCTTCCCTGTTTGCAGACAGGGAATCTCCAGGAAACAAAAGTTTTGCGAACAACAGTTCAGTTTCAAGTGATTATTGAGTGGGGGAGAAAAAAATAAGCACGGCTGCTGCCCTACCTATCCTCCACTGCTTGCAAAGAGAGAGCCCGTTGTTTCTCCGTTTGCAGACAGTGAATCTCCAAATAAATAAAAAAGAGCAATACTAGTATTTTTAAACAAACAAGCAATCAAGCAATTATTTCGCGACTTGTCGTGGTTACACGACCTTACCCGGACCGCATGGACAGTTTCCTGTCTTCCGAATCCAGCGCCCGATCGTCCTCTCTTCTCCGTTATCCTCGCGGCACTCCTGATGGTTCCCAGTCAGGACCGTAGATCACTCGAGAGAGGTCTGTTCGGAACCAGTGAAGTTCAGATGATCGGCTGTCAGACGAGGGTCTATCGGACAGACGCGTTCCCGATCGTTGCAGTCGTTCACTTTGTCGTCAGGACCTCTCCCACTGGATCCATGGGTCGCTGATGGGCCCCACGCTTGGGACGCCAATTGTAGAAAATAATTGGGGGGCACTACCAACCAGAATATAAGATCCTTAAGTATTTGCCCGGCGGTGTCGCCTCTCGAACCCACAAAGAAGTTAAACTATTGAAGAGGCAGGCGCTGGAGACTGGAAGGCAGGAAACAAGGTTTTTTTATTCTCTCCGGAGGAGAACACAACGAAACGGACAGAAGGTATCGTTCTGAGGTGCTCTAACTGCATCGCTGAGGCCTGGCCTCTTATACACAAGTTTATCTTTTTATTGCATGTAACACATTCTCGTCGATACTTTGATGCACGGAAAGACATCCTCCGAATCCCCCCTTCCCAGCCCGTTCCCACGCAAGGTTACAGTGGGAGTCCCCGCCCCGTTCACAACAGGTGATGATCATCGCGCAGCTGGATATTCCGCCGATTCACGGAGTGTGTGGGGTTTGATCGGATCTCGTAGGGCGGGGGGCTTTGATCAACCCGGGGATCCCTTGCTGGGGGGAAACTTTCTATTGCACGGGGAGGGGCAAGGAACAGTATCGGCAGAGCTGGGTGTCGGTCTGGGAACGAGGAAGACAAACGGGCACACGGGGAAAAGGGGTTTGCATCAAAGGGCCGGGGATCATAAATGGGAAGAAGGGAGGTGTCGCGCTGGGAACAGGACGAGGGCCTGGCGCAGAGCAGCGCTGAAGAGAGGTTTTATGATTCGCGGCAGGTGCAGGCAGGGGGGTTGTCAGTATGCGGGGGATGCCGGCGAAGCTAGGAGTGGGAGAGAGGCGCGCTGGCTCTCGGCGGGAGCAGGGAAGCCATGGTGTTCAAAATGGCGGCTGTTTTACGCGCACAAAAAGGTTAAGGAGAGCAAGAGGGCGCCGATAATGTTGACGGTCTCAGTCCAACTTTCAACAGGCAGGTGTTACTTTTTGGAGATATTCGCGCTTAGCGCGAATATCTCCAAAAGTTGGTAATAGGAGATAGATATCTTGCATGTTGTAATGCAAGTTATTGTGGTATATGGAACTCATACCATAATCTCTCAGGAAAGCAGAAACTGATCCTTTTGGGACCGCCTAAAAAGGCCTAGGGGGTGAGGAGTACTCTACTTTGCCCCCTTTTCACGTTCCGAACTATTTTATTTTACTCTCTTCTGTAATTACACAAAATAGCAGCGATAAGATGCATCGGAGACACACAGTGAGAGAAAGGAGGCCGGAGATGAAGAAGAGATGTCAAATACACATTGGAGATAATATAGTGGCAGAAGGGAAGTAAATATGAGTAAACTTACCATGTAACATAAAAATGTTGCACTCTATACTATAAGTCTCATTTTATACTACAATCACTTCGCTACAACCTCATAAATTAAAAATAAAAATGAATAATGTCTCAAACAATTTTTGATTTCTAAATATAAATTTATTCTTCAGAATTTTCTAAATTTGAAAGAACTAGTAACATGTCCTCATCAGCAATGTCCTCATGAAAAGTCTGCAATGATGATTCTTGTAACTCTATGGTCTCCAAATATTCGATAAATTCGCCATCAAGAGATTGATCAAAAAAATCATTCAAGTCATCTCCTCCTTGTGACAATATTTCATTATTGGTGCTGTCAATTTCAATCAATGTAGTGGAATCATTCAAGTCATCTCCTCGTGACAATATTTCATTATTGGTGCTCTCAATTTCAATCAATGTAGTGGAATCATTCAAGTCATCTCCTCCTTGTGACAATATTTCATTATTGGTGCTGTCCATTTCAATCAATCTAATGGAATCATACAAGTCATCTCCTCCTTGTGACAATATTTCATTATTGGTGCTCTCAATTTCAATCAATGTAGTGGAATCATTGAAGTCATCTCCTTGTGACAATATTTCATTATTGGTGCTGTCCATTTCAATCAATCTAATGGAATCATACAAGTCATCTCCTCCTTGTGACAATATTTCATTATTGGTGCTCTCAATTTCAATCAATGTAGTGGACAATTCAAAAGAAATTGCCACGGTCTCTTCATTGTGAGCCATTTTATTTTGAAATTGCTTGCTGTAAATTGCAGAAAAAAATAATCACTTTCATTTATCGTTTTTAGTAATACATAATATAAAACTAACTTTATCAAGTATTTAGTATAACAGAAGGACTGCAAATAAATAACAGAAAACATTTTTCAAATTATCTTCAAGTGTACAACATAGTTCCCCTTACAAATTAACAACTCACCTTTTTAAAAGTAGGAGAAGTGTTAGTACTGTGTAAATCAAACACCAGAAATTCACCACCAAAAATTCCTCACAAATATACCTCAGACAGTAGTATCACAAAATGGCTGTGGTTTCCTCTCATTTGACATATATACATAACCAATTAACTTTCATCACACACAAATACAAAACCAAACTAACATTTTAATTGGTTCTAAATTTCAACACTTTCAAATGTGTTTTCCCCATGCAATTTTCCATAGGACATTTACATACGTCTACAGCCTGAATGGCTGAACGGAATTACACCAAACTTGGCAAAATGGTACATCAAACCTAAGAGGTCAGGAAGGATCTACTATGCCCCCTTATGGTCAATTCCCCCTTCGCTTTGGCCTCCTCTTGTCTCTCAATCCTACCGAGAGACAAGATGGCGGCCGCTACGGACTGTTTGGAATGTTGACAGACGCCGGAGAACCAATCAGCTTCGCAAAGCTCCGTAACGCGAAAAGTACGCGAAGCGGAGCGCTGTTACAGATATATATCTTTTTTTGAACGTTAATTTCTCAAAATCCACTGGAGCACATATATTGAGACCTAGCAAAGGCACATCGGGCTACCAGTCCCTAATATTTTGCCAAGTTTCGTGCAAATCCATTCAGCCGTTCGATTATTATTATTATTTTATTTTTTTGCCCCGCGAGGCCCTTTTAAAACCTCCACATCAAACGTAGGGGGTCAGCGAGGATCTACTATTCCCCCTTATGGTCATTTGCCCCTTCGCTTTGGCCTCCTCTTGTCTCTCGATCCTACCGAGAGACAAGATGGCGGCCGCTACGGACTGTTTGGAATGTTTACAGACGCCGGAGAACCAATCAGCTTCGCTTCACAAAGCTCCGTTGCGCGAAAAGTACGCGTACTGGAGCGCTGCCCGGTCCGCTGTTACAGATATATATCTTTTTTTAAACGTTAATTTCTCAAAATCCACTGGAGCACATATATTGAGACCTACAAAAGGCACATCGGGCTACCAGTCCCTACAATTTTGCCAAGTTTCGTGCAAATCCATTCAGCCGTTCGGGCTAAAAGTGAGGCCAACCGCCCTATGGAAAACTCAATGTTAAAAACACGTTTTGGGACCCCCCTTTTTTCTCGGCCCCCCCTTGACGAACCCCCCCCAAATTTTCAAGGGCTGCTCAGAAACAAAATGTGCCATTTTCCTGAAAATTTCAGCCAATTCCGTCCACAAACACCAAAGTTATTAGACATAGAATTTTCAAAAATCCCATAGAGAAAAAATCCTAACTATATATACCTACTGGCGACCGCCAGTAGGTAATATAAATATATATATATAACCTAAGAGGTCAGGAAGGATCTACTATGCCCCCTTATGGTCAATTCCCCCTTCGCTTTGGCCTCCTCTTGTCTCTATATATATTACCTACTGGCGGTCGCCAGTAGGTATATATAGTTAGGATTTTTTCTCTATGGGATTTTTGAAAATTCTATGTCTAATAACTTTGGCGTTTGTGGACGGAATTGGCGGAAATTTTCAGGAAAATGGCACATTTTGTTTCTGAGCAGCCCCTGAAAATTGAGGGGGGGGTTCGTCCAGGGGGGGTCGAGAAAAAAGGGGGGTCCCAAAACGTGTTTTTAACATTGAGTTTTCCATAGGGCGGTTGGCCTCACTTTTAGCCCGAACGGCTGAATGGATTTGCACGAAACTTGGCAAAATTGTAGGGACTGGTAGCCCGATGTGCCTTTTGTAGGTCTCAATATATGTGCTCCAGTGGATTTTGAGAAATTAACGTTTAAAAAAAGATATATATCTGTAACAACGGACCGGGCAGCGCTCCAGTTCGCGTACTTTTCGCGCAACGGAGCTTTGTGAAGCGAAGCGAAGCGAAGCTGATTGGTTCTCCGGCGTCTGTAAACATTCCAAACAGTCCGTAGCGGCCGCCATCTTGTCTCTCGGTAGGATCGAGAGACAAGAGGAGACCAAAGCGAAGGGGCAAATGACCATAAGGGGGCATAGTAGATCCTCCCTGACCTCTTAGGTTTGATGTACCATTTTGCCAAGTTTGGTGTAATTCCGTTCAGCCATTCAGGCTGTAGACGTATCTAAATGTCAATAATCGAACGGCTGAATGGATTTGCACGAAACTTGGCAAAATATTAGGGACTGGTAGCCCGATGTGCCTTTGCTAGGTCTCAATATATGTGCTCCAGTGGATTTTGAGAAATTAACGTTCAAAAAAAGATATATATCTGTAACAGCGCTCCGCTTCGCGTACTTTTCGCGTTACGGAGCTTTGCGAAGCTGATTGGTTCTCCGGCGTCTGTCAACATTACAAACAGTCCGTAGCGGCCGCCATCTTGTCTCTCGGTAGGATCGAGAGACAAGAGGAGGCCAAAGCGAAGGGGCAAATGACCATAAGGGGGCATAGTAGATCCTTCCTGACCTCTTAGGTTTGATGTACCATTTTGCCAAGTTTGGTGTAATTCCGTTCAGCCATTCAGGCTGTAGACGTATGTAAATGTCCTATGGAAAATTGCATGGGGAAAACACATTTGAAAGTGTTGAAATTTAGAACCAATTAAAATGTTACTTTGGTTTTGTATTTGTGTGTGATGAAAGTTAATTGGTTATGTATATATCTCAAATGAGAGGAAACCACAGCCATTTTGTGATACTACTGTCTGAGGTACATTTGTGAGGAATTTTTGGTGGTGAATTTCTGGTGTTTGATTTACACAGTACTAACACTTCTCCTACTTTTAAAAAGGTGAGTTGTTAATTTGTAAGGGGAACTATGTTGTACACTTGAAGATAATTTGAAAAATGTTTTCTGTTATTTATTTGCAGTCCTTCTGTTATACTAAATACTTGATAAAGTTAGTTTTATTATGTATTACTAAAAACGATAAATGAAAGTGATTATTTTTTTCTGCAATTTACAGCAAGCAATTTCAAAATAAAATGGCTCACAATGAAGAGACCGTGGCAATTTCTTTGTAAGGGGAACTATGTTGTACACTTGAAGATAATTTGAAAAATGTTTTCTGTTATTTATTTGCAGTCCTTCTGTTATACTAAATACTTGATAAAGTTAGTTTTATATTATGTATTACTAAAAACGATAAATGAAAGTGATTAATTTTTCTGCAATTTACAGCAAGCAATTTCAAAATAAAATGGCTCACAATGAAGAGACCGTGGCAATTTCTTTTGAATTGTCCACTACATTGATTGAAATTGAGAGCACCAATAATGAAATATTGTCACAAGGAGGAGATGACTTGAATGATTTCATTAGATTGATTGAAATTGACAGCACCAATAATGAAATATTGTCACAAGGAGGAGATGACTTGAATGATTCCACTACATTGATTGAAAATGAGAGCACCAATAATGAAATATTGTCACGAGGAGATGACTTGAATGATTCCACTACATTGATTGAAATTGACAGCACCAATAATGAAATATTGTCACAAGGAGGAGATGAATTGAATGATTCCACTACATTGATTGAAATTGACAGCACCAATAATGAAATATTGTCACAAGGAGGAGATGACTTGAATGATTTTTTTGATCAATCTGTTGATGGCGAATTTATCGAATGTTTGGAGACCATAGAGTTACAAGAATCATCATTGCAGACTTTTAATGAGGAGATTCCAGATGAGATGATTGAAGAGGAAATTGCTGATGAGGACATGTTACTAGTTCTTTCAAATTTAGAAAATTCTGAAGAATAAATTTATATTTAGAAATCAAAAATTGTTTGAGACATTATTCATTTTTATTTTTAATTTATGAGGTTGTAGCGAAGTGATTGTAGTATAAAATGAGACTTATAGTATAGAGTGCAACATTTTTATGTTACATGGTAAGTTTACTCATATTTACTTCCCTTCTGCCACTATATTATCTCCAATGTGTATTTGACATCTCTTCTTCATCTCCGGCCTCCTTTCTCTCACTGTGTGTCTCCGATGCATCTTATCGCTGCTATTTTGTGTAATTACAGAAGAGAGTAAAATAAAATAGTTCGGAACGTGAAAAGGGGGCAAAGTAGAGTACCCCTCACCCCCTAGGCCTTCTCAGGCGGTCCCAAAAGGATCAGTTTCTGCTTTCCTGAGAGATTATGGTATGAGTTCCATATACCACAATAATTTGCATTACAACATGCAAGATATATATCTCCTATTACCAACTTTTGGAGATATTCGCTCTAAGCGCGAATATCTCCAAAAAGTAACACCTGCCCTGAGCAGTTCTTAGCCATGTTATCCAATGGGAGGTGGATAACATGGCTAAGAGCATTAGCTCGGTAATGCATGAATATCGCTGACTTTTTAGCGATATTCATGCATTGCGGCCGTTTTTTATCGCATTTGCTATAAACCTTGATAATAGCAAGGTTTATCTTCGATAATTTCTGACGATGCTTAGCGGTAAAAAATTCGTTGGTAAGCATCGTTAGCGATAAATATCGCTTAACTTTGGTAATATGCACCAACGTCTGTTAATGTTCGATTCGAAGGAAATGAGGAAGTGTTGAAAAACATTGTTTGCGCCATCTTGCCTTTTTTGAAATGCCACACTTTTGTTGTGCACGGCAGCCATTTTAGATGCCTTGACCAGACCCACTCTCTGCACGCTGTCGATTCGTAGCATGGCTCCCCACCCTCGCAAGCATCTTCCCCAGGCACTGGTCACCCCCGCTCTCTGTCTTATGCATGGGCAATAAACCTCCCCCCATCTGCGCTGCTCTTCCCTGAGAATCACACTCTGTGCCCGCCCTACACCTCCCTTTCGCCCTATTCACTACCGCACCCTCTGACACTCCTCTTCCTCTGTGTCCGATTGTCCAGGCTATCAGCTAGCCCTGCAGATGTAGTTTATGGCTCCAGCTGTAAAGAATCACCCCTCTTCAAAGGAGTTATAGTAGATCAAGGCCCACACCCGATGAGATCCGTCACACCACACGTGTTCCTACTATCTGAAAACCATCCTGTATTGTGATTGGGGAGGGGACCGAGCCTGAAGCGGAAGATTCTAGGAATGACTCTTTGTACATCAAAGTTTTTACAATTATGTGTCACATTAAAAATATATAGCACTCCAACAAAGTAGTAGGAATATAAAACTTTAATAATATATAAATATATACAACAAAACAAAAACAGTAAAAACATTTAAACAACGAAGAGACCGTGGCAATTTCTTTTGAATTCCTGATGAGGACATGTTACTAGTTCTTTCAAATTATGAAAATTCAGAAGATGTTGCCTGGGGGTGGGTCGTCAGTAGCAGTCTGTTGTGTGAATAGTTCCAAGGCAGCAGAACGCGCTGAAATCTAGATGGCACGAAAGTGATGTCTAGTAAGTTGCCGCCCAGCAAATAACGGCGTGGGGCGCCGCGGGGGTGAGTGAGTCCAGTAGGCACCACAGCTATTCTTACCGGCATTGCAGAATTACTGCTGGGGACAATGCCTGTGCTGTAGCAGGGTCACAGCAGAAACAAAAAGGATTCTGTTGAAGATGTTGTTGGTTTTCAATTTGAAAACAGTTCTGGTGTCAACTGCTATGGTAATGTAGTGGTTAATGTTTTGTTTTCTCTAGAAAATGTAAAAGAGGGGGAGGCAGTCCAAAGTTCCGTTAAAAGGGCAAAGGAAAGGATCGGTGGTTTGAACTATCACTCAAAAAGGGGAGGGGGTGCAACAATTTTTCCTACCGGGTCACACTGTGCTTTCACCGGAACTGAGGTCTGCAGGATTCTAGTAATTCAAAGTGAGGCTGGCGCCAGCATGGGAGCGCCGACGTCCCGCGGATACAGTTTTGTCACTCCACGGGCGATCATGGCAGTCATTCCCCATCGGGGGTCGGAGACTCCCGCGGCTCCTCTAGAATCTTCAAGGTCGTGGAGGACTACGGTGGTGGAGTCAACCAGTGACCGGGCCATTTCTTCATGCTGGGCCCGCTCTTGCCAGGTCGACCGCCATTTTGAGAGTTCGGCAGCTACCGGCGATCGCGGGGTCACATGAGCGGACGGGCTCCACCCTGCCGGGCGAGACGTTGCAGCATCGCCACAGTGGACGAACCCTTTTCGGGGCGCCGTCTCTCCCTCCCAGTGCACCCCACGGCGCCCCGCTTGACATTTGTTATGGCCGGTGGCGATGAGGACGGGGGGGGGGGGGGGGGGTCGGAGGCATGTGCAAGACATCCCCCCCAGTGTTGTCAAAGCCATTTTTGAAGAAAGAAGTGGTGCCTGGCGTGTTGCCGCTGCTATTACGAAGGAGAAAAGAAAAAATGTCCCGTCCGTCTTTGGGCCGGGCTTCCGGTGGATGTCGGCTGGACGCCCCTGGCTCTGGCCCCATGAACGGGTTCCTTGGTTTATCGGCTGCAGCCGGATCCCGTCGGCCTCGGCCCCCCGACCGTTGGTGGCCGGACCGGAAGAGCATGTGGCGGGACTACCTGAAACTCTCAAGGGCCACCGCGGCCGGACTGGGAGAGAGAGGGGAGGGTCGAGGAGACATTCCCCCCCCCTGCAACTCTTCAGCGTTGTAAAGGCAATCCCCTGGCCGGGTCCCGCTGGCCTCGGCCTCTCCTCCGGCTACACCCTACGTTAGGATCTCCTGGCCGAGGCGTGGCAGCAGGACCCGCCTTATATGGGCTGCTCCCGGCTGGGCGTAGCCGCAACCCTGCCCCACCTTGGAAGTTTCCAGAGTGGGGGCGGATGTTCTACTGACTTGCATTTTCCCTAGTCTATCGATTTTTTTGGCGTGGCAGGCGGTGGGACAGCGAGGGGTGATTTGGTTTCTCTTACTGTTTTTCTGGTCTCTCACCACTGGCATATTTCTAACGTTTTCTTGTTTCTAGGACATTAATAGGTTTTATCATTACGTTATGTTATCGTTTCTTTGTTCGTTGTTTAATAAAAGTTCATGTTCATCAGTGGCCTACTGATTTTCGTTTTCCTATTCTTTTCTTTCCAGGTTGTTTCATGCTAAAGTTTCTGTTAACAGGATACAGTGATCACTTCGTTATTATTGCATATGTCGTTTTCACTAGGGGTGCTCTCTGGTCGGGCCAGATGACGTATCTCTAGTAAATGGTCCGGGTGAAACAGGTGCATCAATCAGTGGGGAGTAGATAGGCATGACAGATTACAACGGGGGAGAAAGGTCCGCATTACGTACCCTTTCACTATTTGCAAAGATTTTCCTACGTATATTTGCAAACAGGGAATACCTCCAAAAAGAACCAATTCCCAAACAGTCAATGTTAGGGGAAACAATCAATCAATGAGGAACGAAATAGGCACGACGTGTTAAAGGTTTGCGTTACCTACCCTTCACTATCTGCAAAGGGAGAGAGAATATTCCTATTCTTCCTCGTTTGCAGGCAGAGAAGATTCTTCAGAGAACGAACTTCGAACAATTCAATGCTCGATTCAAACAATCAACAAGGAGTACTGTGAACACAAATGAACGCCGCTTATGTACATACACATTGGTATTATCAACAGGTTGTTCCTAATGTTTCTATTTTAGGGAGGTCAAAAAGAGATCCCATTAGTGGCCTACTGATTTTGCTCGATTCCTTTTGTTTTTTTACCCGATTTTTCGCTATCTGCAAAGACTAAACAGAGTATTGCGACTCTGTGCTTGTTTGTAAATAGAGAATGAACCAAAGAGAACAATCAATCAAATGGCGAGAGAAGCAGGCACGACGGATTACAACGGGGGCAAAGGCCTGCGTTAACTACCCTTCACTATCTGCAAAGAGAGAGTACTCCTAATAGAAATGAGGGGTGGGGGGCAGCATTCAAAGCAGATCAGTGTGCATAAACACGAAAATGTTTTTACTTACCACGTACTTGACATTCGACAGCTTATGATATTTGCTATTAAAAAACCATTGAAATTCACTGAAAAAACCATAGGTTATAGACCATATATAGTTAGGAATTAGCATTTACAAAACCTTGAAAATTCACTGAAAAAAACATAGGTTATAGACCATATATAGGAATTAGCATTTAAAAAACCTTATTTTACTCACACAAAACCATTGAAATTCCATATATAGTTAGTTGCACTAACTATATATCGCGCACCCGCAATCCACTGCTGATGATGTCACATATTACATCATTCATGACATGGTCAGTGACATCACTGATGACATCACTGATGACATCTCAAATGACATCACTGATGACATCACTGATGACATCTCATTTGACATCATTCTTGTGCTAATACGATAAACCTCTTCAGACTCTAATATAACCTTAGATACACTCAGTGTATACAGACACTCACACACTGCCACTCATCCATGGAGTTACTCACACACCCAGTCAGTCATGCAAAGAAACAATCTCACCTCCATTTCTTCAACTATACAGTTATACACACCTTACTTATTGAAACATATACTAACACATATTTACTCTCTTATACAATCCCTGATACAAGTTCACAATGATCGATACAACCACTCACTCATTCAGTGGCTCTCATGCACAGTTATTTATATATGCCAACTCTCACATGTACTGTGTTTTACATATGTACTTACTATGACATGTAGCATTGAGATATCCATTCACTCATCAATACACTCATGCACACAGTCAACTGCCCATGTAGATGTTTCCACATGCACTCTTGAACTCATACACCTAGTGAATAAACTGCTCACACATCTATGCACAGAGTCACACACCTTCCAGCCACCCCCACACAAACTCAATCTCCCATAGAAATACTTGGGCAACCAATTAATAACACATATAGCCTCTCGTATAGCTAATGATCAACACATGCAGCAGTTTACATCACAACAGACATAATGATGCACAAATTAAGACAGTTTAGTCACTAACCCATGCATTCAGTGAGACACATTTAATCACTCACTCATACAGTCAGTCACGCACCTACTAAATCCTTCATCCAGACACTTATACATCCACTCATTCTTCAATATGTAAGACATATTTTAACTTTACAGAAACATAAAGTCACTGGATGTTGTCATCAGTGATGTCATCAGTGATGTCATTTGAGATGTCATCAGTGATGTCACTTACCATGTCATGAATGATGTAATATGTGACATCATCAGCAGTGGATTGCGGGTGCGCGATATATAGTTAGTGCAACTAACTATATATGGAATTTCAATGGTTTTGTGTGAGTAAAATAAGGTTTTTTAAATGCTAATTCCTAACTATATATGGTCTATAACCTATGGTTTTTTCAGTGAATATATATATATATATTCAAAAAAGCGCCCGCTATGGAGGAGTCCAACAACAGGTAAATTCAGCTTTCCATTTATTCAAGGTTTGCCAAGTACATTGGAAGGCAGCTGCCTGAAAAATCTTCCATACGTCCGACGCGTTTCATGCTAGGCATTTCCTCAGGGACTTCTGGTGAGTGAACTGCACTGCGGCAAACTCATTTTTAAACACTTTCCTTTCATTAAAAGTTCCCGCCTTCATGGGCGTCGCCACTCCCGTGGCCTTCTGGAGCTTGTAGTGTTTGTTTATTACCACAGTGGGTTGTGAGCCGCATATAGTTCATATTCGCATTGTTACCCTCGTGGGTTGAGGCATACAGTCTCCTTACTGCAATGCAGTTCACTCACCAGAAGTCCCTGAGGAAATGCCTAGCATGAAACGCGTCGGATTTTTCAGGCAGCTGCCTTCCAATGTACTTGGCAAACCTTGAATAAATGGAAAGCTGAATTTACCTGTTGTTGGACTCCTCCATAGCGGGCGCTTTTTTGAATTGATATATATTACCTACTGGCGGTCGCCAGTAGGTATATATAGTTAGGATTTTTTTCCTATGGGATTTTTGAAAATTCTATGTTGAATAACTTTGGCGTTTGAGGACGGAATTGGCTGAAATTTTCTGGAAAATGGAACATTTTGTTTCTGAGCAGCCCCTGAAAATTTGGGGGGGGTTTCGTCAAGCGGGGGCCGAGAAAAAAGGGGGGTCCCAAAACGTGTTTTTAACATTGAGTTTTCCATAGGGCGGTTGGACTCACTTTTAGCTCAAACGGCTGAATGGATTTCCACGAAACTTGGCAAAATTGTAGGGACTGGTAGCCCGATGTGCCTTTTCTATGTCTCAAGATATATGCTCCAGTGGTTTTTACGAAAATTAACTTTGAAAAATATATATTGGGCTACATTGGGCTATATATATGTTGGAGCCCAAATGTAGCCCAATGTAGCCCAATGAAGCCCAATGAAGCCCAATGTTGCCCAAAGATGGCCGCCAGAGACAAAAAAAAACAAATGTAGCCCAAATATCAGCCAGATGTAGCCCAACTATAGCCCAGTGGCAGAATGTCCCAGAGTGTTTTAAAGAACAACTAGAACGCTAACAGTCTTACTTATGACAAAAGTATGGCACACCTGAAGTCATCTTGATCGGAATAAAGTGGTAACACTTAATACATTTAATTTGAAAAGGAACAAAATAAGGGGTTTCATTTTGCCATAGAAATGTTATATATATATATATATATATATATATATATATATATATATTACCTACTGGCGACCGCCAGTAGGTATATATAGTTAGGATTTTTTTGAATAGGGATTTCTGAAAATTCTATGTTGAATAACTTTGGCGTTGATATACGGAATTGGCTGAAATTTTCAGGAAAATGGCACATTTTGTTTCTTAGCGTCCCCTGAAAGTTTGGGGGGGTTTCATCAAGCGGGGGCCGAGAAAAAAGGGGGGTCCCAAAACGTGTTTTTAATATTGAGTTTTCCATAGGGCGGTTGGACTCACTTTTAGCTCGAACGGCTGAATGGATTTCTATGAAACTAGGCAAAATTGTAGAGACTGTTTGCCTGATGTGCCTTTGCTAGGTCTCAAGATATGTGCTCCAGTGGATTTTGAGAAATTAACGTTCCCAAAAAATATATATCTGAGACAGCGTCCCGGTTAGCGCCCCGGTTCGCGTACCAGACGCGTAACGGAACTTCGCGAGGAGAAGCGGATTGGCTCTCCGGTGACTGTCAACATTCTAAACAGTCCGGAGCGGCCGCCATCTTGTCTCTCGGTAGGATCGAGAGACAAGAGGTGGAAATAAACGAAGGGGGAAATGAATGAAAGGGGGCAAGGTAGACCCCTCCTGACCCCCTAGGATTGATGTGGGGGCTATTAAAGGGCCCTGCGGGGCAAAAAAGAAAATATTTTTTTTTTCGATTTTTCGCGGTGGAAGCGCTACCCGGTACGCGAACCGGGTAGCTCACCGGTAGCGTAATGGGAGTCCGCCATCTTGTGTTTCGGACGAATTTAGTCACAAGATGGAGGATAAACAATGTTGGGAATGGGTATAAGGGGGCACGGGAGACATATCCTGACCCCCTAGGTTTTCTGAGGGTGGCTGAGGAGGCCCATATATGTAAAAAAAAAAGCGGTTAGCGCCCGGTCCGCGCACCGGGTAGCGTTCCGGAAAGCGTAACAAGGGGAAAACCAAGGGCAATATTAAAATAATATTTTAGAGTGCTTTGAGGTAGGGTAGCTCTGAATAGAGCTGTTGTGTTGTGTGGGTGATGTAAGTACCAACATGTAGGTACCAATGAAGAGTCTAAAATTCAATGTACACCGTCTCCTCTGTAGATATTTTGTATGTTCTAATATGGGTATTTAAATGTAAATGTGTGGAAAAGCACTTCATGCTTTAAAGCAATTGTATTTTTGAACTGATTGTTCTTTCCTCTTAGTCCTCCTCTTTGTTTTTTTTTCCCCACACTCTTCTTCAGCATGATAGTTGATAAATTCGTTCCCTCAAAAAATTTATATACATAAAAAAATTATATTAAATACATATAAAATATATTTTTCCTTTAAAAGAAGAATACATTTTACAGCTTTTGATAGTTGCTATTAAAAAACCATTGAAATTCACTGAAAAAACCATAGGTTATAGACCATATATAGTTAGGAATTAGCATTTACAAAACCTTGAAAATTCACTGAAAAAACGATAGGTTATAGACCATATATAGTTAGGAATTAGCATTTACAAAACCTTATTTTACTCACACAAAACCATTGAAATTCGCATATATAGTTAGTTGCACTAACTATATATCGCGCACCCGCAATCCACTGCTGATCATGTCACATATTACATCATTCATGACATGGTCAGTGACATCACTGATGACATCACTGATGACATCTCAAATGACATCACTGATGACATCACTGATGACAACATCCAGTGACTGTATGTTTCTGTAAAGTTAAAATATGTCTTACATATTGAAGAATGAGTGGATGTATAAGTGTCTGGATGAAGGATTTAGTAGGTGCATGACTGACTGTATGAGTGAGTGATTAAATGTGTCTCACTGAGTGCATGGGTTAGTGACTAAACTGTCTTAATTTGTGCATCATTATGTCTGTTGTTCTGTAAACTGCTGCATGTGTTGATCAGTAGCTATATGAGTAAGTATATGGGTTATTGATTGGTTGCCCAAGTATTTGTATGGGAGACTGAGTGTGTGTGTGGGTGGCTGGGAGGTGTATGACTGTGCATAGATGTGTGAGCAGTTGATTCACTAGATGTATGGGTTAAAAAGTGCATGTGGAAACAGCTGTATGGGCGATTGACTGTGTGCATGAGTGTATTGGTGAGTGAATGGATATCTCAGTGCTACATGTCAAAGTAAGTACATATGTAAAACACAGTACATGTGAGAGTTGACATATATAAATAACTGTGCATAAGAGCCAGTGAATGTGTGAGTGGCTGTATGGATCATTGTGAACTTGTATCAGGGATTGTATAAGAGAGTAAATATGTGTTAGTATATGTTTGAATAAGTAAGGTGTGTATAACTGTATAGTTGAGGAAATGGAGGTGTGATTGATTCTTTGCATGACTGACTAGGTGTGTGAGTAACTCCATGGATGAGTGACAGTCTGTGAGTGTCTGTTTACACTGAGTGTATCTAAGGTTATATTAGAGTCTGAAGAGGTTTTTCGTATTATCACATGAATGATGTCATCAGTGATGTGATCAGTAATGTCAAATGAGATTTCATCAGTGATGTCATCTGAGATGTCATCAGTGATGTCATCAGTGATGTCATTTGAGATGTCATCAGTGATGTCATTTGAGATGTCATCAGTGATGTCATCAGTGATGTCATTTGAGATGTCATCAGTGATGTCATCAGTGATGTCACTGACCATGTCATGAATGATGTAATATGTGACATGATCAGCAGTGGATTGCGGGTGCGCGATATATAGTTAGTGCAACTAACTATATATGCGAATTTCAATGGTTTTGTGTGAGTAAAATAAGGTTTTGTAAATGCTAATTCCTAACTATATATGGTCTATAACCTATCGTTTTTTCAGTGAATTTTCAAGGTTTTGTAAATGCTAATTCCTAACTATATATGGTCTATAACCTATGGTTTTTTCAGTGAATATATATATACACACACACATATAATTATATATATATATACACACACATATATATATATATACATACACATATATATATATATATATATACATACACATACATATACATATATATATATATACATACATATATACATACACATACATATACACATTATATATATATATATATATATATATATATATATATATATATATATATATATATATATATATATGTATACTAATCTACAAGGCTCTGCAAAAAAACGGGACATGCCACATGTGGAGGGAAGGCTATAGGTGTTAGTCTTATGTTTATGTCTGGACTGTCACGGTTTTAGCTACACAAATCTGGTCACTCTATGTTACACAGACTCGGGCACAGAGGCAAAGAAGCTCTCAGGAGCACGGATAGTGGGCTCCCTGATCACAGCCCTCTGGCGGTGGAAAAGGGGGTCCCATGAACTACCCAGACATCCCCTTGCAGGGGTGCAGTCACTGACTGCACCCACCTGCAAGGGGCTCTCTAATCCCCATTAAAAGTGCAGGCAGGTTGCCGCCTGCACTGTGAAACCAGAAGTGGCTATAAAACAGCAGCTTCATTTTTCAAGTGAATACGCTGCCCCCCAGGGCAGCACAAGTTCGCAGCTGCCCTGGGGGGCAGTGCATTCACAATAATGCAGTGCATTTTCCTTGATTGCACTGGGCGCACCTTTCGAAAGGTGCAACTAACGCAATCCTGGAAAATGCGCTGCATCCGTGCTATGGCCCTAGATGTCTTTTGTCATGTCTGAGGACATTTTTAGGCGAACCGGAAATAACGCCTTTACCATGACCAAGTACCGCAGTATAGAGTATACACCGCTGCAAACCCCACCATCGCCTCAAGCCTATGGCCGTCATTACACACCTAGCTATGAGTCGCTGCTCTGACTTTCAGTGTCTTAGTGTGACACTTGCAGGTAACGCAGCCTCTGGGCCCTGCGATAAAGCCCGTAGTCTAGAAAGGTCCCTTTGGGGAAGTCTAACCTGCTAAGAGTAAGCCAAGTATGGACCACGTGCTGACCTAAGGCTACCATTGCTTTTTTTGTTTTTGCAATTTTTATTAGCACAAACTTGAACCAAAAGTATTGGAGAACTTTACATGAGCACCAGTTACATTACACGAGGACGCAAAAGCCTTAGTGGTGACAGACTTGCTTTGAGAAGCAGACACTGCTTTAACCTGACCACCGTAGCTGTGCACATATGCGAATAATGCGTGAACTGCAGAAATGGACATTCTTTGGAAATTATTGATACTGCTGTCTACGTACCCTCTACCCACACCACTGTATGATTGGGGAAGTTCTCTGACCGGTGGTGGCTGGTGACATTAAAAGGGGTGAGGCCTAAGAGTTGGGTATGACATAGCGAGCATGCCCGATGAACAAACACGGGGGTTTGTAAGAGGCGAGGAGCCCTCCCCTAAGAAAAATCTGAAAAAAGATTTACAAATGGCACATTTTAAGGCAAATTGTAATAATGAGTTTAGTGAGATTGCAAGGTGGTTTATAAAGTAATTGTATATGTATAGCTTTGAAAAATCTGAATATATTAAAAACTGAATATTACTACACTAATATTTTTAACAGATACTGTAGTGTGTAAATTGTGCAGCGAAAAAACTTTGGGACCTTTAAAGTGTGCGCTTGACCTGTGTCTCACTTTTGAAGAAAATGCTCTAACCAGGCTTGGGGAAGCACGCACAGCTGTGGGCTGCAATCAGTAGTATAGACATATGTGGAGACAGGGCTTTAAGTTGGATGAAAAAAGTGGGTGCCTCTAAACGGGGCATGCCTTGACTATATAACCTACATTTCTGTGATTTCCCTAGTGTGCCACCTGATGGGTATTTTTTTATTTTTGTCTCGGTGCTTTCAGTTATCGTATCTAGGTATAGAACACAACATCCTACATACACCTAAAACCTGACATGACAATTGGCTTTGTCGGATACATGAGTAACTACAATGATTTTTTTGTAAATAATTAATATTGAAAATGATTCAATTCTGAAATTGTGAGACTGTGAATGAAATATTATCGAAGCCTGTTGAAGAAGTATTGGTCTTCAGTTTTGTACACTTTATGTTAGACATGTATGCCCATTTTCTCTCCACGTCTCCCCCATCTGATTATCTTAAATTCTTGGGTGCTAGGGTACTGAGGACGTGTCCTGCACGTCCTAGCACCCTCCATAGAGAATGGGCTGGAGCTCCAATAGCAGGCCCCCCCACCTCATACACTCACCAGAAACAGCAGCAGAATGCTTATGGTGCCATCGCTGACCCCTCCCCCGGCAATCCGAGAATGTTAGCGCATGCACATTGCGCCATTATTAAAATATGCTGGGGCCATTATTAAAATATGCTGGGGACGCGCTGGAGCCATTTGCTGGGGAAAGCTACACAAGTCACCCCATCCTGGATTACCCAGAGTGTCTAGTTTTCAAATGTGCAGGTTTGCTAGGTTTCCCTAAGTTTCAGTTGAGCTAGGGCCCAAAACCCACAGCTAGAGACATTGCTAAACAAGCATTTGCAATTCAATAGGTCTCGCATTTGTGAAACTGTGAGTTATTTGCGTTGCTAACAATAATGTATGGGCTTTCTTGTTTAGTATAAAAATATCCCAGCAGTACCATAAGTAATAAAAGAAATTCCATGAATGAAGGAAAGGGTGCAGTACCAGAGGTTTTGTATCATTTCTGTACCTTTCACATGGGTTGCTGACAATCAGTATGTTATGAACTATGATCTAAAAGCATTACATTAGTAGTCTATAAAGCAACTGTTACTTTAAATGATTGACAGTTAAAATAAAATAGTACAGAACAAAAGACCCTCCAATACTTTAAACGCACACAGAACTCTTACAAACCACGCAGACTTGAAAGACCAGTTGGCAAAAGATGCTTCTAGCGACCAGATTAGAATATGTTAAGTTGTATGCATTCTCAAGCCCAGCGGTTACCTGAAGGTGTCCTGGCGCCAGCTACTATCCTCTGAGCACAAAATGCTGTGGCGCTGTTACACGTTAAATAGCCAGGTTTACAGTCCTTTCCTGAATGCCAAGTGGTCAGTGGCATTCCTAGGATGGCAAAGAAGACCATTCCAGGCCTTTTCAGCGTAAATAATAAAGCATCTCCCTCCCCACATGGCTTTTTAGGTCTCGCCTACGCAGCATGCATGCGCTGCATAGGAGGACCTTTAGCCGTCGCTCTGCTCATTTTCAAGCAAACACTTGTGCTAGTGGGGGCATCCACCTTGAGGGATCGAGCAGGGGCGCGCCACAAGCACGAGTGCAGTGCTTGAAAATGAGCAGACTGCGCGTGCGCGCATGCACCCCTACCTGGCTAAATGCAGTTACCAGCAACACGAGCGCGCGCACCACTCCCTGCTGAGATTGTCCTTTCTTGCGGCTGTCTGCCACTTTCCCTCCCTCCTCCATGCCCCCTCTCTCGTTGAGGCTCCTGCAGCTTTATGACTCTTTTTAGGCAAACCCACGCCGTCCTGCCACAGAGCTGCTAACCCTTCTCTCCTGAGCAGGTGCTTTCCGCAGCAGGAGCTTTCCGCTGCTTCTGCTGGCAGGTCACTCCACCCCCTACATGCTCGTGCCCTCTCCCTGCTCATAGCGTCCCTCCCATACTCTCGCCCCCCCCCCAACACTGCTACACTGCTGCACTCCTCGCTCCCTCTTCTCCGGTCCCGGGAGATAGAATTTTCCTCTGTGCAGTCCTCCCAACTGTAAATGTTTTCATGCGGTGTACTCTACCGTGTGCTACATTTGTGTTTGGATGGGTAATAATTTCAAATCGATATTCATATATCATGCACACTCAATCACGTTATCGGCGAAGCAGATGCTATCATGTGAAGCCTGGTCACGACGTGGAAGTGTTTGTAGATGCTGGTGTCCCTCGTTTTATTTTACCGCAAGGAGACAATCCAATAATCCAGAATGCGACATAGTTTCCTGGGGGCAGGCTGCCAAAAGGAACAAGCATTGGCATAAGTCTCGCCTTTGGGACCTTGTAAGTAAAAAAACAGAAAAAACAGGAGTGTAAGACTTCACGTTTACATTTACTACATCCTAAATACGAAGTCAATATAAACGTGAAGTCTTTTACTACAGTTTTTTGTTTTCTACTTAAAAGGTTCCAAAGGCGAGACCTAATGGCTATGCTAATGCTTGTTTGATTGGCGGTACTATTACCAGCTTAGCTCCTAGGGAGCAAAGGGTTCTTTTGGGAATGTACCATTGAAACCGCCGCTTCAGATATTCTGGTCTGGTTTCTTGTAGGGTCTTGAAAACGGTGCATGCGGATTTAAAACACACCCGGTTTCTAATTTGTAGCCAATGAAGTCTTTTGATTTCCTTGGAGATTGAAGCAAATTTAGGTGTGCCGGTGCGCAGTCTAGCTGCCGTGTTTTGCAACAGTTGAAGTTTATTCAAATATCGTTCTTGAATATTTAGGTGAAGACCATTACAGTATTCCAACCTTGATGAGATAAATGATGTAACAACTGTCCGCTGACTGTCCACCGGCAGAAAGGGCATTCTTTTCTTGATCATTCTGAGAAAATGAAAGGTGGCTGACGCAACAGCATTAACCTGCTCACCGAAGTTTGGTTTGTCATCAACTATGACTCCCAAGTTTTTAACTTTCCTGGTGGGTTTTAGGAAGAGTGCTCAGTTTTTCCAGCCACAAATTAGGGGTCCAAAAGTTGCTATTATTTCTGAAGAGGATGTTCTCAGTTTTGCCAGAGTTGAGCTTTCGGCAATTCTGTGTCATCCACATCCTGACTGCTTCCATACAATCATGGAACCTTTTACTTTTTCCAGGTTCCTGTCCTGGAAGCAGAGTATTGTATCTTGACTCCAATGTATTTCTTGCTCTCTGTGGAACCTTGCTGCGATGTCATTCTACGGAATGTAAGGAGTCAAATGTTCACAGTTGACTGGGCTGAGCTGCCTGCTGGCTGCTCCTGGTGGGGTCTTGATATGGTCTTGATGTGATCTTGTAACTATCCTGAATAAACCTCTTCGAACCACCTCTATCTGCGTGGACTTGAACACTACACAGAGACACAATGATTTGCGTGTCATCTGCATAGGAGGTAAGCGAAAAGCCAAAGGAACTGATCAAGGCAGCCCAGGATGATACATAAACATTAAAAAGTGTAGGGCTAAGGGATGACCCCTGCGGTACTCCACATGGTAGGGAAAAAGGTTTGGAGTACAATTTGCCCAAAGAAACAATTACTGATCTGTCAGTTCTGATGGATTTTACTAGCTTCTGTGCTTTACCCTGGACCCCGCATGCTGATAGACGATCCATCAAAAGGTCATGATGGACCGTGTCAAAGGCCGCAGAGAGATCCAACATGATTAGGGCGTCCTTGCCTCCCTGATCCAGGCTTCCCTGATTTCTTCTGTGGATTTCATAAGTGTAGACTCTGTGCTGTGTCCTTTTCTAAATCCATATTGAGTATGATCCAGAGTATGATTTTCACATAAAAGGCACTGGGCTGTGAGTTAATTGCTTTCTATTTTACCAATTTTGACGGCAGTGGAAGGCGCGAAATTGGTCAAAAGCTATTAGGATCCTTAGGGTCTACATTGTGTTTTTTCAGCAACAGAAGTATCGAAGCTAACTTCCAAGATTTGGGGAAGTGACTTAATTCAAACATTGCAATAAACAAGGAGGTAAGTGATAGGGCAATAGGTCCCAGGGATAATTTGACCACCGAGACTGGACACGGATCATAGGGGGAGCCTGATCTCGCTGATGTGAGAGCATTTTTTTGTCACTTGTAGATAAAGGAGCAAATTTATCAAAAATTAGAGGGAGGCCAGTAACTGGCTTAGTTGCCTCAATTAAAGCTTCTGTCCCTCTTAATATAGGGAGGTTGAAGGCCGAGAAGAAGACCTCCACCTTATTCAGGAAAAAGGTGGCGATCTCCTCACATAATTCCTGGATCGACTGAATTTTAGGTGGACAGGGGAAGACCAAAGCTAGATAAAGTTCTAAAAAGTTCTTTAGAAGAATTTTTAGCTAGTTTAAATCGATTTGACAAGCTCCCGGGGGACCTTTTCCGTTCCCAACCAAAAACCTGGGCTCCATACCTTGCGGTCTTGTTTAATGCGGTCCTACAGGGTTCCACACTAGCAGAGACCTGGCTAGGAGCCAAGATTGTTCCGATTTTTAAAAAGGGCTGCCCGCTCGTCACATCTAACTACAGACCAATCAGTTTACTGGACACTACCCAGAAACTGATGGGCGAATTTTACTTGACAGATTACTGGGCTGGATGGAGGAGAATAAAACATTGACCATCCTCCAAGCCGGATTTAGATCAGGTGTCTCGACCATGGACCAGATCTTCCGGCTCCAGGTCCTATACTGGAAAACTACAAGAGTAGAGGGTGGCAGCCTCTACCTTGTTTTTGTGGACCTGCGGGCCGCGTTCGATCTGGTACTTAGGGAGAGGCTCTGGACGGTGTTGGAGGAATTAGGTCTCCCCCCTATTTATTAGATGCCCTAATTAGATTTCACACAGGGAATTATGCACAGGTGAAGTGTGGGAGGAACGGGGAATTATCAGCTCGTTTCCCTGTTACCCGGGCGTACGTCAGGGCCACTCTTTTCAGCCTGTATGTTAATGGTCTGATAGATGAACTCAACGGTGTTAGGGATAACGATGCTCCGCGCCTGGCCACTGGCAGGGTGCCCGCTCTGATGTTCGCAGACGACACTTTGTTGTTGTCGCGGACATCATCGGGCATCCAGCGGGTCCTGGATGGATTTGTGACCTTTTGTGCCTCGCGGGGATTGGAGGTTAACATGGAGAAAACCAAGTTTATGATTTTCAATCCCCCGAGGAACACCCATCCAAATCCCGCACTGAATGGAACTCCCCTAGAACGAGTTAAGACTTTTATCTACCTGGGGGTCACGTTGATCGAGCACTTTGCATGGGACCATCAAGTTTCCAAATCTTCCCTGAGACTGGCGCAGATTATGGGAGGCATAGGCAGATTTCATAGAGCCTCAATTTTCTAACCAGTTACCCCTGTCCTCGAGATTTACAAAACACAAGTCAGGTCTGCAGCTTTGTATGCTGCAGAACTTAGGGGACACACGAACATATATAATTTACTTAAGGTAGAACAGGCCTTCATGCGCCATCTGGTTGGCCTTCCCCAAAGCACGCCTCTCATACCACTACGGTTGGATTTGGGCTTGGAACCCATTAACGAACTGGCAGCTGCACGACCTTTGCTCTACTGGAGAAGGCTCTGGTCTGTGCCGGAGCTTGCATCCTTTAGAGCAGAATTCATTGCAATTTGGGGGCAGCTAAAGAACAAGAATATATCCTGGTTGGTTCATGTAAAGGCTCTCCTCTATCAAATTGGTTTGCCCCAACTGTGGGACACACCAGAGGACAGCTGCGTGAGAACGCAAAGGTCTGTATTAGTGGCGGCTGTAAGGTCTTATAACCTCAAAATACTGTATTGCTCGACTTCCCTGGGCAGGCTGTCTACTGAGTTCCTACTGATGAAAGTTGAACCCAAGACAGAGGTATTCTTGGATGTAGTGCAGCCTCCACTTGCAAGAAAACTATACATCCAACTGAGGCACGGCTCTATACCGATTGGGGCATTGACATCCAAAAGGGCAAAGTCGATGGAGGACAACTGTCCTGCTTGTAACTATTGTAGGGAAGACATTGTACATATTTTCTTTTTCTGCCCAGCATATAGTGAAATTCGGAAATGCTGGATTATCCCACTGTGTAGAAACTTGGGTTTTAGACAATGTGCACAAGCTTGCAGAGTTTTAACATATGATACTGCCCCTCCCATTGTCTTTGCTGTCTCCCGATTTTTACATGGCATGTGGCGGAGAAGAACTGTTTTTACTAACAAAAAATAAAGGCCCCTTGCCTTTTGTTTTATCTCATCTTTGATAACTCAATGTTTAATAACTTTTTAAATTGTCAGTATTTATGGTTTTATTTCTGTGCTTGTACATATCTTATTGCACTTTTATGGTAATTGACCGAAAAAAAAGTTATCAAATGAATGGATTTGCAAAAAAACCTTTTTCTCCTTGGCAGGTCCTTTATATTAGGAGCCTCTCCCATTAGAATAGCCCCTGTTCATGAGAAAAGCATGGGTAACCTGGCTACAAGGCCATTGTCTTTTTACAGCCAGTATTCTTCTGCCCCCATCCTACCAGTATCCCCTTGTAAGTGCTCTGAGGGTTCCCCTGAATTAGTATCCAATAGCCTCAGCATTGGGGCAATTCTTTGTAGTAGTTCTACATTATGGCTCTACCACCCGGAACTGAAAGCGACGACCCTGCTGCATTCACAACTGGAAGCTCCAACACAGATTCTGTAAATGTGCAGAAATGTTAAGTGTAAGAAACAGTTGAATATCTGGTTAAAAACTTTGAGGGCTAAAGAACAATGTTTAGTATAAAGACATCTGTGTTTGAGAATTAACTTTTAAAGTGTTGAGTATCGTGGCTTGTCTTTAAATGCCCCTCCCACTCCCAGATACGGTGGTAGCCTACCGGTGGTGGCTTCTGTCTCATTTCAAAGACTCGAGTGTCCCCGAAGCTGAGAGAAGCGATGATGGGGTTCTTCCCCAGCGCGGGTTCGTCGTCGCTGTGCCAGTCGATGCTGTCCTTGTCATTTCTGTACAGGTTGCAGAGAAGAGAGTTGAAAGAGTAACCAGTCACCTCTTCAATGCGGTCTTTCAGCATGGTCAGCAATGGATGCCACTGTAAAAATCAAACGAAGAAGGACAGAAAAAAGCAGTTATTAGCACTGGCATAGTAATCAGCTTATCTATCATTGTAGTTGGCCTTCATGGGCATCTTTACTGCATTTCGTCCTGCCTGATTTAAAAAATATGTTGTTAGCATTCTCAAAGCAAAAGGGGTTTTGGAATTTGGTCGCAAAACATTAATGCATCCCATTCAGAGTCGGTATTTGGAAGAGGCGCCCTAAACACGCCCCTTCCAAATACTGAATCAGTATGTATTTGCAATTCCAAACTACTATTTGGTAACATGTTACCGATGCGATAATACGACAGGCAGTGCCGGGTACTAGATTGCCCCCTTCGAAGTGGCACAAATTTCACCGCAGTGCGAGGGGGGCGGGGTTGGGCGTGGCGCTCAGGTACTCATGACGGCTCCCGACAGTCATAAATCACGGTGGCATGTGCTCAAGACGGCCGGAAGCCTACAGAACTCCGCCCACTGATTAATTCTTCCGCCCAGGCGGGGAATTAACCACACGTGGGCAGAGCGTTAACGTTCTGACGACTCCCGGCAGTCATGAACACACGTCTACTGTGACTCATGACGGTCGGGAGCCGTCATGAGCACCGAAGGAGTTACAGAGGCATGAGGTGGATTTAAGAATACACAACTTTAGTATTTATTACTAAAGGGAAAGCTGACAAACTAATAGATAACGTCATTGTAGGAACTTATCGCCGTCTGTTTAATCTACCTCGGCAGGCTTCGCCAGCCCAAATTCGTTTAGATTTTGGCCTTAGGAGACAAAACATAAGTAGACTTGGAGCATATTTGAAATTCTATTATAAATTAAAAAATGATACGATATCTATACTTAGTACAATTGCATGGGCGGCAATAAGTGATCCTAAAATATTGCAGCACATGAATATTTAAAATTGCCTGAATCCACATTAAAAGCAGAGGAAGTCTGGGCTTTATCCCTTTCTCAAATTGCATTCAATAGAGTCAAGTATGGAATTGGCAAAAAGGTTTCATTTTTGTAGGATAGAGAGGTGTTCGCAAATAGAGCCCATGCTTGGCTGGTCTTCGCTATGTATGGCCCTTTAAAATTACAGAACTACCTGGGAGGCCTGAATGAACTACATTCAAAACTAAAGCTTTTGTGATTCCAACTTGGAAACTTCCGATTTCGTTTTAATGCTCCAGCTTGGAATAGGCGAATTAAAGAAATGACATGCCGTCTGCTGTTGCCCGGCCCTAGTGGAAGAGCATTAGAGTTTGTTGAGACAGTATTTTAACCAGCACTCTATATGCACATGTCGACAAGTAATTATTGCTTGTCTTCTGGGAGAGGACCGTATGTTTTCAGGAAAATGTTTAAAATACATGTCCATAGCCGAGGAGAAACTTGCAAAGTGTGCACACTACTGCTCGCTGACAGAGACACAAGTAGACAGGGCGAGGCATAGCTACAATGAGTAAGTTTCTATTTTGTATTATGGGCACTTCTGATGTGTGATGAAACCGGGTGGTTTTTGCTAGATCAACAGATAGTATCAAGAAGAGAAAGGATTCTATCAAAGGCACGTTGCCCTTTAATTATCATCCTGGGTAAATCAAATCCTCGTCTAACTAACAGTATTATTCTAAGTGCTATGGTATTGAACCTCGGGTAACAAGGCCAATGAAATGCAAAAACTGCAGATTCTTGTGCTTAGAATTAGTTTTGGCATATGATTGCACGTACTAATTGGGTTGGTCTAATGCATTTCTATTATTTAGTATCAGGATAACAGAGGCTTCCAGCAAGGCACGTTGCACTTTATTAACTACTTTGCACGAGTTGAATTGTGGTTTAACAGTGTAAATAGGAAACCTTGGTCGCAATTAGTCTAACAAGTACAAAAAGACCTATGAAATGTAATAACTGTAGACTGGTGCTTTTAAAACTAGTGCCTACCCCGAAGCTTTGAATACATCATGAAGGTTTTAATGTATTTTAAGATGATTTTTTTAGAATTATATATATTTACGAAGTGTTATATGGTAATTTGATTGTGACATATTATTAGGTTTAATTAAGTGAACAACAAAGCATTGCTAGGGTCGTGGGCCCCGCTGTCATTCTATTATAAATTAAGCATTACCAGGGACACAGGATTAAAACATTTCTGTCTGAAGGGAGGGAGCCCAGTCACTGGTATGTATCATTTCAGCTTTCACTAGTTTAACCCTCACCCCCCTCTCCCCCCTCCAGCCCCTGCTCTCGCCCCGTATTTACTGTAAATGTATCACAGCAGAATTATGGGGCATAAAAAAACTCCAAGCCCAGGAGTTGGGAGGTAGGGTGGTTGAATGGTAGGATTACAGGGTGTGTGTAGCAGCGCTTCCTCAGTGCTTGACTCCAGATACAACTATACACAGACAGTGATGTGGGAGAATCAATACAATGCAAGTATCAATAGGACACATACAAATTCAATCCTATTCTTTGATACGCAGTACCTTCCTATTTCACTTACTTGCATTAAAGCACAAAACACCTCTGATTGCAATAGGAACAATTTATATATTATTTTAATTGTTCTCTTGTTTTTATCTACACAAAGTACATCAATACAGAAACTCAAAACAATAAACTAACTACATAAACATAAACAAAGGACAAATACATATGTTCAATTATACATGATAATACACAATCATAAACTCCTTCCTACCCCAAACTTAGAGTTTTAGTGGTTGCTATATAACTAGGAGCAATCCAACTACGAGACAGTCCTATACACACATGAGGTGAACACTTCAACCTCTGAATCAATCCACAATATGTTCAGTGATGAGTATTTAAGATGCCAGCAACATTCATGGCTGCATCGCATTAGCCACGCGGAGCAGCCAAGAGCGTTGCCGGCAACTTGAACACTTGCCACAAGTTTGAAGCACGCCAATGGGTCATAGTGTGACTCTCCCTCTGGACAGCATTAATTGTTGCAACATCGCAGAACAGGTTGGAGAGTTTCAATTAAGTAAGGAGAAAGAGCTCCGCGCTTGTTTTACTTTGGAATTTCTGAATTTTCCCGAAAGTGCCCCACTATTGTCGATTGGACTTTGATGTCCAGCAGGCACCCGACTGGGTGATGTAATTTCCTTGTACCCTTGTCCTGATGAGGCCCAGATGAATAGGGCCGAAACGCGTTGACTGCATTGAATAGAGGATTCCAGTGGATTATTACGTTCTTGTTAAAAAATTCGATACACATATTGTGGACTGATTCAGAGGCTGAAGAGTTCATCTCTTGTGTATAGGACTATCTCTTAGTTGGATTGCTCACAGTTATATAGCAACCACTAAAACTCTAAGTTTGGGGTAGGAAGGAATTTATGATTATATGTAGTTTCATGCGTAATTGAATGTATGAATTTGTCCTTTGTTTATGTTTATGTAGTTAGTTTATTGTTGTGAGTTGCTATATTGATGGACTTTATGTATTGATAAAAACAAGAGAACAATTAACATAATTTATAAATTGTTCCTATTGGAATCAGAGGTGGTATGTGCATTAATGTAAGTAAGTAAAATAGGAAGGGACTGCGTACCATAGAATAGGATTGAATTTGAATGTGTCGTTTTGATATTTGCACTGTGGTAATTCCTCCACGTCACTATATGTGTATAGTTTGATATTCTTTTGCCCAGATGTTGGAGGAGGATTAGGGAAAACCCCGTTGTTATATATCTTCTGACTCCAGACAGAAGGCAGTGATCTATTAGTGACTGCAGCAGTCTGTCAGTATGAGTTGTGAGGTTCTCAGCTGGTAACTATACTAAAGTCTAATGGCGCTCACAGGAGAGAGGCCACTTAACTCAAGTACAGGGGCGGAGAATGGACTGGAGCCCCTGACACCGTGCATGCCTGCAGGCGGAGTGTTGGAGGGTTGGCACTGCTGTGGGCATCTTTGTCAGGCTGGCAGCGATCCCTGGTGAGTCTGGGATAAGGTCTATGATCCCTTAGTGCATGGCCAACACCCGCCGCAAGGTCTCATCTCCAGCACTAGCAGACGGCACACCCTCCTGCAGAAGAACTGTACCAAGCCAGACCAAGAGGAATACTCACGTGGGGGTTGGGCTGCATGGTGCTGTTCGAGTAGGTGTAGGGCAGCTCCCCGTACCAGGCGGTCAGCCGCGGCTCCTGGTAGGAATGCTCTGCAAGTGGGAAGACACTGAGCATCATTAGATCAAGAATTCAGAGGAGTGAAGGTGATCAGAAGGGGATTGGAGGGGGCACATCAGCCTCAAAGTTGGAGAAATCTTCTCAAGATTAAATACTGATATCGAGACATTATTGAGGGCCAAATGTTATTTGGACATTTTCACAAGTGGTTTGGTACCACAGTATTGAAACTAAAGTATCATCCCACAGAAATACAGTATCCTACATATCAGTGAAAAATATCGCCTCATTAAAATTAATAATCTAATAACTACTGTGAGATAATATTTGGTAAATGGTATTGAGGTCGCAATATTCCTGTCGGACTGTATTTTTGTAACAGTATTTTGAGCTACAAACACCCAGAATGAACAAACTCTCTGTTACCTGAATTGAAATTTACATAAAAAAAAGAAAGCTAAAGAGTAAAGGTGACCACAGAAAAGTCGACATGTTTCTAATGACAACATGCGTGAGAGAGAGTGAGGTTTGTATGGCTTTGGCTGTTGGGGCAGCCAGTTCAGCCCCACTGGGGGTTTGTTCTGCATGTGCCGGTCCTTGCCAGGCCTGTTCTCCAGGACAGGGGTCGGTCAGCGGGCCTGAGAGGGTCCTTAGGCGAGTGCCTGTGGTGAACCATTGGTGTAACGGGGCCTGGGTGGGAGCACACTATTGACTCTCGTGAGATTGTGACCTGGAGGCGTTGAGACAATCTAGGAAGAAGTTAGGGTTCAGGAATCCCAATGCAGACACGATGACCAACTCAGACTCCGGCATCAGGAGGCGGCTGGTAAGATACTTTAGGAACATGAAAGGACTTTGCTCACACTGGCGATTAAGACAACAGTAACCAATGGACACTAGAAGGCCCTGGTGCATTCTGGATATAGTAACAAATGCTCTCAGAGCACTACAATTGCTATGTTGAGGGCACGGGATCCTGGTAATTATACATTGATGATGATTGATCGTAACTCGACCGAGCCCCTTGGATTCCTGGAAACAGCTCACCAAGGAACACCTGCCAGGCAGACAAGCGCTGACCCTGGCCACCGAGACACCTGGCTAGGATGGCGCGTGGGACATGGCACACTTGCAGCACAGCCTCTCTAAGGTCAAGGTTTTCCCTGAAACCCATACTCTGTGTTCCAAGAGTGCTGTACACATCTGGGAGAATCCCTCGAGTGCACAAGAAAGCAGCTCTGATTCACACCACTGCTCTTGCTGGACACTGATGCAGGGGCGGCTGGCGACATTTGAAAGTGGTGAGGCATAAAAGTACAAAGTGTCCTGTGGGGGAGTGAGCGCAGCTAGCAAACTCGACGGTCATAAGGGGAGTTTGGGGGGGACGTCCCTGAGAACATTTTGAAACAACAGTGGGCAAATGGTGCATTTTCAAGCAAATTTCAGAGAGCAAGAAAGTTAATAAAGCAATTGAAAACATGTAGCTATGACATCAATAAAGACATTTCATGTGATGATGACGTAGGTAGCTTTAGGTACATGCAGTGTGAAGTCAAAGCTATTGAAAACTACCAAGCGTTGCATTGGGATCTGGTTTGCATCAACACCCAAACATATAAAAATAACATATAACATGCCACATAAAATGCCTTTACTCACAAAATATTCCCCATAATGAGCCTTTTTAATGCCACAGAACTTCCTCTTGTAAATCAACTTATTGTACCTTAGGTATAAAGATGACGAGTAGTTCTTGGGCCACAGAAAGTTGACTTTGATATAACATTCTACAGATATAGGAAATTCAAGATGAGAATACGTAAGTGGGAGATCTTTAAGAGTAACATGCAGGAAGGGGGTCAGTAAGTTATTGCCTGGTGAATTCAAGGTAAACACAAAACTACGTAAAGACGTTTCACACGATAACCAGGACATGACCCAAAAAATCAGGACCAGCTTAATACCAGATGTGTGAACGTGCAGGCTTGTTTCATGTTTAATGCAACGATGTAGTAGATGTTTTACACAATCCAATTTACTCTCGCATTTTGAAAGGACAGTACCAATAAAACAGCAACTATGAGCTTCCATACACTGTAAAATGATTATTTGCTCATGAATAGGGACTTCAGATTGTATCCGTTGTCTTCCTTACAAAACCTGCTTATTTTTAAAGGACTGGTATCACTGTATAAAAATGTCAAAATCGCTAGACAGCAAGCCTTTAATTGCATGATAGGCCACATAATTCCCCGCTTTGTGGCTCTTCATTGGCCTTTCCGTGCCGTGCCGGTTGCATAATCCCAGAGGCTGGGATGATAAGCAGCCAAGCATTTTACACCCTCCCCTTTGGATTTACTACAATTTGCTCAACTTCACACAGCAATTCCCGGAGGAGTTTTCCCTTTTCTGCAGTAGACAGTACAATCAATATCTCTCACTCTGGTGTGGACAGTCCTGTCATAGTCCACAAAAAGCGTCCCACTTGAAATGTTAATCTTTCTTCCTGCGGGGCGGAACAAAAATAAAACGCAAACAATGCCTTTGCTGCCCGTTCTTTCTGAGCCGCAAGGACGCGCATTCAGAGGCACTTCCTGCAAGGCACCACTGTACATGCTGTCAGGCCTCCATCGGAAACACATTCACCTAGTCACCCTGACCCCGAATGAATGTCAAGGCCTGAGTCAGAAACGTCCGTGCCCCACATTGAAAATGTGCGCAAGACTCCGTATCCTGACAGCAATAGCAGCACCTCGCCTAGAGGTTCGTGCCACAAAACACACGTGCAAATAAATAAGTCCACAAACAAGTGCACCAACTGCTGTGTTTGTACCAATGACACTATATGGACGTCTCAGTTGGTCAGGTCCAACCTCTGCCATCTCCCTTCAGGCTTTTTTTTAACGGTTAGTAAATCAGGGCAATGCTTCGCATTACTTAGCATCATCCTCTACACCCTTCACAATGAACGTGCCCATGGAAAATATTAGCACATCCCTCCTCCTTAGTTTTATGTTCCGTTTGTCCGCCTCAGCACACATCATGGGAACAATCAGTAAATGGTTAACTGAATAATCACTACTCATGTGCACCACATCACTTAAAACATGCAGCATTCCGCATTGTAACTTTCCGTCCAGCCAGAGAACATCACATCTTTAATGTCTTTCTTACCCTCAGTTTGAATTACTAGTCGCGGGGGGGGGAGGGCAGAAGCTCCTGCTCCGAGGTCCGCAGCCGGTGCACATAAAGGTCGCCGCCCGTGGGTGTGTAGAATCCACCTTATGACTATGTAATCACTATAGACTCCCCCTGCACCCTTAACTTACTCTTGCACCTTCCCGATTATCCCCTTGTGACCGGTTTCTCGTCTTTGCCTTCTACGCCCTCCCGATTTGTGTGGTTTTTTTTCCCTCTCGCTCTCGGGAGATACAGGAAGAAGTATAAACAAGCGCCGATGCCCAAAAATAAGTCCGGTGGCCCCCACCTTCTCAAATTAAGCCCCCACCTTCTCAAATTAAGCCCTGTCTCCTCACACACGATGCCTGGTACTTTCCACACAGGTTATACTATCAGCATGTGCTCTACTATCCATACATTCCAGGACGGACGGGTACCCATACCCACTGCCCAGACAGTGCTTTGTAGCCACACCACTGGTATAAAGCGCTATGTACATTTTAGAATTCTATACCCCAGATTATCAAAGAGCACCCCAAAGCAATACTGACAGCGGATCGTGTGCTAATAATGTGTCAATTAATAACAGCAGGGCCACAATTCATACCGCAATATACACAACACAACTGTAGACCATATAATCTTTGAATCGGCCGCGAGCCGCTTTAGGAGTGCTTTGAAAACCCCGCCTATTAGGGTAGATGTTACGCTAAATGTGGTGTGGTTCGGGTTAAGCTGCCTCTTGAACCCCAAAAGGAAGGAACACTTTTAGAATCTACTTTTTCCAAATGTTGTCCTGCGGGTAGTTAGTTCAGTAGTTCTCTAGGAGGACTAGTGCTTAGATTACAGTCTGGCTTCAGCGCTAGGCAAACAAAAATAAAATGCAAAACATACTATGATAAACTAGAACCTATGAAACAAATTGGCCAGATGGTGTTAGCTTTTCCTTTGGCTCCCCCTTGTGGTTCTTTTGTATACACGTTGTCAAGAGGGGAAACGACGTGTTGAACATTGTGTGAGCAATAAATACAGTCAGTGCACCACTCAAGACACAGTTTATGCTGGCTGAATGCACGCGGTGTTGCTATTACCCAATGTAACGGTACTCAGTTTATCAACCCGAAAGAATGAAAGGCTGTGCTGGCCGGGCCACGATTCAAACTTGTGATCTGCAGATCACAGAAGTTGTCAGCAGCGAGCGTTTGACTCGTGAACCCACTCTGCTGGCGGTGAGATGTGCTGCTACAGCCTTACACCGACAGTCACCCACAGTCAGAGCAGGCTAACAGGATAGATGTATATGAGCGTGATGGGGCACAAGTAGGCAGTGGGCAAGAGAGGACGGGTTCCTAGCGCTATACATCGCGCCTATGCTCTAGAACCGAATGGAGAGGATGGAGATTACATTTGCAGTGAGACCAGCAGTGCTTTAAATGGAAAGAAATTAGTGCAGGTACTCATTAAATTGAGCTAGGGGCGTGGTAGTGGGCGAGGTTGGAGGCAGGTGACACATGTTGATACAAAAACACTTCTGTTAAATATTCATTTTGCCCTTGATAGTTGTCTCAAACTTTTCATATGTGCAGAGAAGGGCATTTAGACCAGTTGCAGGACATACCAAAACATGAGAGAAATGTATCAATATAAACAAAGTGTGCTAACTCAGTACACAAAATGAATGTCAAACACCACATTTTAATATTTCCTTGTTTCGTAATAGTTGCAGCTCCTTAATGTCATACTGTTCCTACTGACTTGCATTTGGCGCAATCCTTTTATATTCAAGAGTGCACACACATACACACAAAACAAGTATTCAACGCATTTCTTTTAAAATACCTTGTGTGCCCCAATTCTCTACCGCCTCTGACTTCATTTCTCCCTCACACACAAATATACACACAAACAAGCAAACACTCTCTACCAGTCTTCACATCTCTCACCTCTCGTTCCCTTCCCCTCACTTCTCCCCCATTTGGATCTCACTCCGTCCCATTCTCTTTACCCTAATTGTATCCTATCATTCTTTACCATCACTCTCTATTTCTCCGTGCTTCTCTTACTCTTTCCATAGCTGCCTCTATCGCTTCCTCCATCTATATCTGCAATTACCCCTTCTGTCTATCTTCTTTCCTCTTTAACCTCCTGTCTGCTTCTTCTATCTGTTCCCCATCACTCTACACTTACTCTCACGCCATTATCTGTCCTCTCCCCTCAGCACACGGTCGGTAAGCTTTCAGTGGCAGACAGTGAGCACTGCTGGGTCGTGACCATGTGCGGAGTCCACCATGAGTGTGGAAGGGTATGCTCAGACATGAGTCCCTTGCTCATTGCACCATCAGGATTCAAGCAAGCCGGGCCGAAGACGGCTGTAATGCCAGAAACCGGTCCCCGGAAGCTTGTTTCCTTTCCAGTGAAGAATTGGCTTGGTAGTTTGGTCTGCCCTGTTCCCATGATGCACTGGGCCAGGGACAGACTAATTTGCATATAGCCAGGTTCTGAACTGGGATGGTGCAGTGAGCTAAAAAACGGTGATGGATCAAGCCCTGATCTGTTGACTGGGTAGGAGTGTTCTGATTAACTCAGATACTCTGTCCATCACCACCCCCTTTTTGTAATTATTTTGGCCACCATGAGTGTGGAAGGGTATGCTCAGACATGAGTCCCTTGCTCATTGCACCATCAGGATTCAAGCAAGCCGGGCCGAAGACGGCTGTAATGCCAGAAACCGGTCCCCGGAAGCTTGTTTCCTTTCCAGTGAAGAATTGGCTTGGTAGTTTGGTCTGCCCTGTTCCCATGATGCACTGGGCCAGGGACAGACTAATTTGCCTATAGATCTTCAGGTAACATATTGAATCCAATACAGCTCATTGTGCCGAGTGGTGCTGACCAGCATGGTACATAACTTGACAGTTCTACGAGTGAACGGGAAAACATTTCTCAAATCATCAAGTCGATTCCAGCCAGTACGTATTCCACAACATATTTTTTATACCTATTTAAACACTTACATATTTAGTCTACATCCTGTGACGAAGTGCTAGCAAACTGTTGTACAAGTGTAAAAACAACGTTCATTGATAGTGGACCGCTCACCTAATATTGTTGAATGAGTCCCTTGCTCATTGCACCATCAGGATTCAAGCAAGCCGGCCCGAAGACGGCTGTAATGCCAGAAACCGGTCCCCGGAAGCTTGTTTCCTTTCCAGTGAAGAATTGGCTTGGTAGTTTGGTCTGCCCTGTTCCCGTGATGCACTGGGCCAGGGACAGACTAATTTGCATATAGCCAGGTTCTGAACTGGGATGGTGCAGTGAGCTAAAAAACGGTGATGGATCAAGCCCTGATCTGTTGACTGGGTAGGAGTGTTCTGATTAACTCAGATACTCTGTCCATCACCACCCCCTTTTTGTAATTATCATGTGCGGAGTCCAGCAGGGTAGAGGGCAGGGGCAGAACAATACTGGCCTCTGATGGGAAGGGCAGCCTGAGCAGGCTCATCCCCTCACCCCCACTCATTCAGTCTGCACACATCACTGTGCCTCAGGCAGATAAATGTCCCACAAGCTATCTAGCAAGATGTCCCAGCAGTGTGGCTTGGCAGGGGGCTGTTGAGGACAATGAAAGTTTTCAACTGGGTGGGCAGAGGCCCACTTGCCGCAGCATCAGGTCTCCAGCAGGCTGTTCAGGCCCCATTGTGCCGTTTGCCACAACTGAATGACACAGACAGCAAAACGACAAACATGCTGCTAACAAATCGGCACTCAGCCGGCCCTTGGCAATAGCCCAGTGCCCACCTTATCAATTCGACTCTGAGTATCGGTACTCTCCTTGGCAGTGGAGATGTACCGGTACTCAGCTTTATAAAAATAAGAAGTACCGGTACTCAGTACCGGTGAGTACCGGCCCATTTAAAGCACTGGAAACCAGCCATGGCATGACTTGTGCCAACCCATAATGAGCACGGGGTGCACTTTCAGTGAAGCCTGGGTAGGGTGCTTCTTCACAAGCCTATCTCACAGCACAAGCCATCTGGTTGCAAAAGACCTTTCGTGGGCTTACCAAGAACCCACAGCCCACCCACTGTTCCGCACTGGTTGGCCTTATTGTCACTCTTTTGCTGGCTTCTTTTTCAGTGGCTTTTCTTCTCCCAGCTTGCCCATCTTGTTTTTGTCCCTCCATGGATAAAACCCTCTTTATCAACTCTCAGGCTGGCTTGCTTCTATCCTTCCACTAGCAGGGTTAGTCTGAGACAGAAAATAGTCCTCCACACCAAAATACAAGTGACCCGATTAGCAAATCAGAGAGCTAAAAAAAACTGGCCACATTTCATCCATCAGAGCAGCCCGGCCACTGCCAGATTCCTCAATCAATCAACCAGGGAGTTTAAAGTGTGCTACCCGCCCGTGAGGGTCTCAAGGCACTGGGAAGGAGGGGGGGGGGGGGTACCGCTCCGATTCAGCTGAAAAGCCAGGTCTTGAGGCTCTTCCTGAAGGTGTGCAGAGTAGAGGAGCGTTTGATGTGGACTGGGCGCTCGTTCCAGGCTTTGGCTGTGATGTAGGAGAAGCCTCTTCACCCGCTCTGGTTCTGTGGGTGCGCAGGGTTTCTGCTCAGGCAAGGTCGGTGGAGCAGAGGTTCCTTTTGGAGACGTGCAAGGAGACTCTTTCGTTCAGGTATTTGGGACTGGTATTGTGGAGGGATTTGAAGGCGTGGGTGAGTAGGTTGTAGGTTACTCTCTTCTCATTGGGGAGCCAGTGGAGGTCTCGCAGGTGTTGGGTGATGTGCTCATGTCCTGGGATATGCCAGTCCGACCCGGCCACTGCTCACTTTTAGGGAACAATTTTCTTTTTGCTTTAGCAAGCCATGAGAGTGCATGTGGCTTCCAGCCACTGCCAGATTCCTCAATATGCCAGTCTGACCCGGCCATTGCTCACTTTTAGGGAACTATTTTCGTTTTCCTTGAGCACTCTCCCTGGTGCGCTTTTCACGCTGCTGTCTCCATAGTGTTGCAAGCACACTCCTGTGTGCTTCTGCCCCTTCCACACTCCTTCCGCCCCCACACTCCATATTGCTTTCTCACTAGGTCAAGCCTACCAGACAGCAAATGCTGTTTGGTTGCGCAATACAGACTGTGGGCTTACCAAGAACTAACAAGCACTTACGGTCCGCCCATCGCTTACCATGCATTGGCTTTATTGCCACTCTTGTGTTTGCTACTCATTCAATGGCTTTCCTTGTCCCAGCTTGTCCATCGTGTGTTTGTCCCGTTCCAGGAGTATAGCCTCTTTACAATGCCTCTAATTGGCTCGCCTATATCATTCCACTGCTCCATTTTAGGGAATTACTTTTTTGCTTAAAATTTCCGCAAGTGCGTTTCTAGCGCTCTCCCTCGTGTGCTTCTACCCAATTCCCTGGCGTCCCGTGCTGTGGTCTCCATAGTGTTGCAAGCTTTCTCTTGTGTGATTATGCCCACTCCCAACTCCCTTCCTGCATTGCTTCTTCCACCCACTACCTGTGTTACTCTCCCACTTTTGCTGTTTTTTCAATTCCTAAGCGCACTCCACACTTCTTTACCCCACCTCAGCCCACGCACCATCTTTTTTTTATGTTAATGTTTTATTATTTATTTCTATGGGATAGTGGGGGGACTAGATAGCACAGTGGAGCCAGCCACTCAGAGCGTAAAAAATGTGCATGTGCTACTTCTTTTTACATTTTTCTTTAATTTACTGATCCATCTAGGATGGGTAAATACAAAAAAACTGGCACCGCATAATTCTGCCGGCCCACATGTGACACAAGCATGCAAAGACGTTATCACCCATGCACACGTCATGTGCACAGACAAAATGATGCAGCTGTGTCGTCACATTTTTTTTTCTTTTGTCCATGCTACATGGAGTCTTGCCACTAACATATGTGTTGCCCAAAACCATGTGCAAAGCTGTAACATACAACAAGCATTGAAAATGCAATAGGTCTCGCAATAGAAGAGTTTGACATTTTTCGTTTTGCAAATGGATGAGTGGCGTTGCGTGGATGAGTGGCGTTGCGTGGATGAGTGGCGTTGCGTGGGTGAGTGGCGTTGCGTGGGTGAGTGGCGTTGCGTGGGTGAGTGGCGTTGCGTGGGTGAGTGGCGTTGCGTGGGTGAGTGGCGTTGCGTGGGTGAGTGGCGTTGCGTGGGTGAGTGGCGTTGCGTGGGTGAGTGGCGTTGCGTGGGTGTGTGGCGTTGCGTGGGTGTGTGGCGTTGCGTGGGTGTGTGGCGTTGCGTGTGTGTGTGGCGTTGCGTGTGTGAGTGGCGTTGCGTGTGTGAGTGGCGTTGCGTGTGTGAGTGGCGTTGCGTGTGTGAGTGGCGTTGCGTGTGTGAGTGGCGTTGCGTGTGTGAGTGGCGTTGCGTGTGTGAGTGGCGTTGCGTGTGTGAGTGGCGTTGCGTGTGTGAGTGGCGTTGCGTGTGTGAGTGGCGTTGCGTGTGTGAGTGGCGTTGCGTGTGTGAGTGGCGTTGCGTGTGTGAGTGGCGTTGCGTGTGTGAGTGGCGTTGCGTGGCTGAGTGGCATTGTGTGTGAGTGGCGTTGCGTGGGTGAGTGGCGTTGCGTGGGTGAGTGGCGTTGCGTGGGTGAGTGGCGTTGCGTGGGTGAGTGGCGTTGCATGTGTGAGTGGCGTTGCATGTGTGAGTGGCGTTGCATGTGTGAGTGGCGTTGCATGTGTGAGTGGCGTTGCGTGTGTGTGTGGCGTTGCGTGTGTGTGTGGCGTTGCGTGTGTGTGTGGCGTTGCGTGGGTGAGTGGCGTTGCGTGGGTGAGTGGCGTTGCGTGGGTGAGTGGCGTTGCGTGGGTGAGTGGCGTTGCGTGGGTGAGTGGCGTTGCGTGGGTGAGTGAATGGTTAGCTGTTGCTTATGCGACGTATAGCACTTAATACTAAAGTAGGCAGACCTTAGCCTTTGTGAGAATAATAGCAAAATAAAAATAAAAACCAGATCAAGTCAAGGACGCAAACGGCACCATGCTATTGTTTATTTACTCAGATGATTTGCATAAAAATGTAACTTGTGAGCACGTTTCTCTAACTCTCCAATAATCCCATTACAACACTTTGCACAAATGAGATTGGGACTCATCCTTCCGAAGTCGAGAAAAATGTGCAACGCTGTGTTGTAGTTAATTTTTTTAATTAACAAAATGCAAATAATGTGGAGAGATTTCAAGTGATTCAGGAATGGGCGCCCGTGTAAAGAGAAAGTACGGCCGGCCTGGGCGGTGATGGTGACCAATTAATGGCACTTAAGACAACTTAACGAAAATTTCTGGAAAGGTAGAGAAGAATTGAAAACTTTAACAAGCAGTGAGACATACAGCTTATATTTTGGATGCACTCTGTTAAAACGCAGCAAATTATTTGAAAAGCGCAGTAAACATAGCGCAGCAACATGTACATGTTGATACAGTCTTATGTCCGGTAAAATATCAACATTAACCTTGCCTCATGTGTGGCTGATAGAGACGCCGTCGGGCATGTGGAATTTCTTTGGCAGCGGAGACCTACATGATAAATTAAAGTATCCGATCCACTACTGAGCATAATGCCGAATGAAGCAAGCATCGCGTAAAAGTATTGTGAGCACGTTTCTCTAACTCTCCAATAATCCCATTACAACACTTTGCACAAATGAGATTGGGACTCATCCTTCCGAAGTCGAGAAAAATGTGCAACGCTGTGTTGTAGTTAATTTTTTTAATTAACAAAATGCAAATAATGTGGAGAGATTTCAAGTGATTCAGGAATGGGCGCCCGTGTAAAGAGAAAGTACGGCCGGCCTGGGCAGTGATAGGGGAGGAGGGAGGAGAAATGCGAGTCACGGCAGCAGCAGCCTTTGATGTGCCTGCCGGCCGGCCGTGGATAATTAGGGGGTGAGAAATGCGCTCGGAGGGCTGCCTTTGATGTGGTAATGCGAGGCAGGCAGGCAGGCGGCTGGTGGCATTGTGCACGCGCTTTTTAGGGCTTGCGCAAGCGCAATGACCTAAAAAGCACATGCACTTGAAGGAATCGCCAGTGGAATCGCCAGTGGTGGTTAACCTCTGTTTAAGCCACAATAGAGCTTCGCCAGCTATGCGCTGAAGCGCATCAGCAGGCGAGCCCTAAAAAGGTGAAACCTACTAGCTTTGCCAGTGCTTGTTAACCGCTATGGACAGTACCACTTTATCACCGAGAAGGTCCTGGGAGTGGATGGACTGGGCTGTACACAGAAGGGCTACCTACCATCTACCCTTTGAGCACTATAATTTGGTATCAAAGAGGTGCTACAGCCCCTCCAACGAGAGGAGGGAAATATTTTTGTACCAGCATGAAGCAACCATATTATATTTTTAGAACAATTACTTATTATTTCACAATAATAAAATGTGTTCATTATAAACTACTTCTTCCATATCGGTTTACGTGGGTGATATTTGCATGTGCTATTTGCCCACACTATCCTACTGAGAAGGCTCCTGGACTAGGCAGGGATCTCTAGGAAGGCCTTAGACCAGAGATCTTCAAACTTTTGTAGGTTGAGCCCCCCCCCACCTGAATTTTTTTAGATGTTGGGCCCCCCACCACCTGACAGAAATTTCTGGACTCGACCGCCACGCGCACATTCCGTGCATATTCAGTGAATAACATTCAATACAATAAGAGTGTTTAGTAAACTGCAGGTTTGTGAGTGGGTGGGTGTGGTGAAATGACAGAGGCTTATTACACAGCTCAAAACACCACTTTTCAAGATAAAATGTGTACAAATTGTTTGTACTAGGATGCGCCGCCCGTACGCCACAAGATGCGTCATGTATCTGCCCTTCCTTGCACCATGGTGCGCCGCATTGTAAATGTAGCACATCTGTGGTGGTGCAAGGAGGGAATTGCGTGACGCATCAGTTCTGGCGCCCCTGCTGATTTGCAAAGATGCGCCAGAACTTGTAAATATGCCCCCTTGTCATTAGGTCCCTGTACTCTCGCCCACATTTATATGGCATGCTTCTACATTGAGTCCATTTTACCTTAGGACTCTTGCTCCTAGGAAACCTCCTGTATACACTATGGAGCTACAGTGAAGTGTGGGAATGATCCACACTGTCTGGTCCGTTAACATTGTGTAATGAAAGAAGGCATATTAATTTTATTCTTTGGTGTCTCCTATCACAAGGTTAAAAAGACCATTTAGGTTGGGCTGCTAAGCCCTTATTTGGTTTATGTTTAAAAAGTTAACGTAGAAATATCCATGGACGTGTACAGTGTATTTGAGAGACATTTCACTTGTGGTTTTTGTAAGAAGTCTTTTTGTATAATTATCTTGACCTAATGTAAAGCGCTCTGATATCCTTGTTCGCGCTATATAAGACCTTCAAAATAAAAATAAATAAATAGAGCTGACATGCTTCAACTGCAGTGGGAGGCGAGGGGTCTCCTCTGCTAAAAACGAAAGCAAACAGACACGCTTTCGGTTTTAGCAGAGGAGACCCCTCGCCTCCCACTGCAGCTGGAGCGGTCAGCTCTGTGAATTAACCCCCTCCTGGGAGAGTTAACAGGACAAAAGAACGGGCACCTCCTGCCCCATCGATCACCCCACCCTCCCCCTTTCACATACAAGAAGACTTGCAAGGACGGACTGAACAAAGTTTAGATTTAAGTGGAGTGCGCGCACCCCCTGGGAAGGTGTTGCTCCCCCCCAGGGGGGGCGCGCCCCACAGATTGAAGAACACTGCCTTAGACGAACAAGTGACGTATCTTTGCTAGAGCTCTTTCTGGTGGATACTGTATCTAATCACCGATTCATCATCTTAGACTCTGCAGGCACCAGACTGGATCCAGAAAACTGTTTTCCACAGAAGTACTCGTGTGTGGCTAGTTGGTGCTGTGCAGCTCCACGCGGACTTAAGAATGCCCCGGAAGTGACAGTGCGGAGTCGCATATAAGCGATATCCCCTGCGAGCTAACTTCAGTTTCTTCTCTTTTCTCTTTCCACACTCTCACACGCAAAGTGAGAACAACTGTTTGCATCAGTGTGCTGAATACTAACTTGTGACCTTTTTAGATGCTAAAAAGAGGCTACTGAACAGAACGGAGAGGTGAAGATACTGGGGTCAAAAAAATAGTATCCACCAGAAAGAGTACTACTGGAAGTAAGTAGTCAGTTAAGGGTCTGACATTGGCGTTGGCACTTGACCCTCTTCCAGCCCCGGTGGCATCGGTACCAGCATCAGTACCAGCATGGGTCTCCAAGCTGGAATAGAAGTCGTAAGGAGTCCTAAGGAGATTAAGAGCGCCAAGGATGGACTCAGCGGCGGTTACCCGACTGGAGAGCCCTGTGGTTCCACGGGGCTTCTAGCGCGCCAAAGAAATAAAATGAAATGAAAATGTATAAAGCGTATTACAGCTGAGGGTATCTAAGTGCTAAATCAAAAAAGCAGAATCCACTAGCGTCTAAAGTGCGAAGATGAACCAAGATAAAAATCACCATGTTTTTAAAGATTTTTTTAAACAAGACATAGGGTTCGAGCTTAGACACGTGGGCAGGCAAAGTGCTCCATAACCTGGCGGCAGCCACTGACATAGAGCCAACGCTCCATCTGGCTTTATGGAACCTGGGAATGATGACTTTACAGGCGATAGAGGAGCGGAGCGCCCTATCGGGACCATACCAGTTGAAGACAGCAGAAAGGTGTTTTAGTCCTTTAAGGTAAACTGCTAGGAACACCAAGCAAAGAGCCTTTAGGGAGAAGTGCTTCCTATTAGGAGTATTAGGAGTGTTGAGAATGAGGTGAGCAGCTGCATTCTGCACCACTTGAAGTCCTTTCAAGGAGGATGTGTTAATGTTCAGATACAGGTTACCTCAGAGATATAAGACTGTAATTGTAATTGTACTTGTAAAGCGCACTAATACCCATGGGTGTCCTGGCGCTGTAACGCATACCGCTGTGGAACCCTTCCTGGCTTTTCCCTGTGAAATGTCCACTCCTAGGCACCCCCAAGGTGAAGCCAGGCATCCCAGCGCTGTTGGGGCCGTTGTGGAGATTAAGCAAGCTATTGCCCAGAGTTGCAGAGTGGGAGCCATGGTTAGAGTAGGCACCGAGGCGAGAATTATCAGGTCCGAGGAAATTGAGCCCAGACCCACCAAGGCAGGAATTGAACCCTGGTCCCAGGCCAGACCTCTGCATCAGGGTCTCCCGCTCTTACTATTGAGCCACACTTCCTCACAAGACTGCCATCATGATGTCCTTAGACTTTCTCTTTGGCGTCAGAGTGGCGGGTTAGGGTTGAGTTCCACTATGGCCTTCTTACGCTTGCACTTGGACTTCCCATAGGAATGTGAGCGCAATGTTCTGGAATGAGTCCGCGCCATGGCTCGGGAGTCGGACTTGCACGTAGGCCGCAATGTTTTCTTGTGTTCAGTGACAGAGCTGCACTTTACGGTCTTGGATCGCCTTCGGGTACATGCAGGAGCACTTATCTTGGGAAGAGTCATGGCTCGAGCCCAGCCAACGAGCACGTGTCTTGTGCTGGTCCGTGACTTCTTGGTCAGGGCTTTAAACATATTGATGTTGGTAGGGCCAGTCTGAGAAAGACTGACAAAGTTTGGGAGCGGAGCTCCAAATCGTACCTGAAAGTGTAGGAAAAAATGAACAGACATTAGCACGCTGGAGTGCTGCTTACACGAGGGTCCATTCTGTCACTTCTGGCAAAGTGTGGAGTCAGCATGGAGCACTCCGTTGCCACTTAGCATCGTGCAGGGCCACTGCTATAGAAAAAGTTTTCTGGACCCAGTCTGGCACCTCGGGAGCATTCCAGGATGAGGAATCTGCAGGTTTAAGTATCCTTCAGAATGGATAAGTTCCTTTCCCATTGCAGCCTAAAACTGTGAATAGGTTCTGCGACATAATTTGTTCAGAAAGTATCCTACAGAGTACCACAAGGCTCAGCCCTTTCACCTTTGACTTTTATCTTATATATGTGTCACCCCTAGCACGTGTTCTTGCACAAGATGGGGCACAGTTTCAAACACATGCTGTCAGATTCAAAGGCGCGTCAGTGCTTTAACCATACCTATGAATGGATGAAAGAAAGTATTCTTAGTTTTAATACGGAAAAAAAAGAGATCCCTGTCTGACAGAACTAATTCGAATTCGACCCTGTTCGGATGGTACCCCTTCAAATGAACCTGGGAAGCCGCCGCCCACTACAATTTGACAGTTCTAGTCAACGCCTCTATTTCTACGCAAATATGGCGGTCGAGGGAGTAAATCTGCAGCTGCCCTTGTGCCAAAAGATCCTACCCTGGCAGCATTGCACCCACATGGTGGAACTGAAGCAATCTTTTGCAGTGGCACAGTATACATTGGGCTTTACTAAAAACCCAATTAAAATGTAGAGACTGTAGACTCATGCAGACAGCCTCTGTTTAAACACTCAATTTACGCAAAGACCACTGGGAAAGTCCAGGGTACGTGCAGAAACCAGCACCCCCTACACTGCAACCAGAAATCTGTTTAGCAATGTAACACCAGAACACCAAACTTTACAGAGATTAAAACTTGGAGGCAGTTCATTAGGTCTTGCAATGGCAGATCTCCAAGCATATTACACTGTGGCAAACTTAGTGCTGTATGGGTCGATCTTTGCTACAATGCCTGACCCCGCTAACAACAGTCAATAGGGGCGCTGGGCAAAAAATCAGATATATGAGGGACGAGTCATATCGAACATTCCACCACCCACCAAAACAGTTTTTAGGCTATCAGACAGCACTCTCAAGAAGACATGGTGGCACCAAAAATAAACACAACAAACCCCATTGTGAAGCGGTTCTTTCTACGTCAGCACTTCAGGAGGGATGCTGAGAAGGGACACATTTCAAATACCTACGATTGGGTAATGTGGTCACAAACAAGGTTTTTACATCAGGAGCATCTCTGCAAGAAGAGTATGGACTAGTCTCTAAGACAAAGACAAACTTCAAACACTGGGGTATCTGCTCTCTTCTGAAGACTGTCCAGGCTTGTGACTGCTGCATGAGGCATTGGCAGTGACTGACTTAAGGCAACAACGTCTGAACCTGGGTGTGGGCATGGCATCAAGTTACGGGTTGGCTTAATTTGGGGGTGGCCTTTGGTGTAAGAATACTGAGATTTAAGGACCACTTTTAAATTGTTTAAGTTCCTGTTTTTACTGCAGGGCTCTTCTCATACACTTCTCAAAATCCTTGTGCTGCTGAGAGGGAACTATTTTCCCTAGGCATTAAACTCTTGATCCACAGGTAACACACTGATCTCTGGAGTAGGTGCAGCAGTATGGTCTGTGCTGTTTCTGTCCTGTTTATGTGGAAGCCTGCAGTGGTACTGTCTGTGCTGTTTCTGTCCAGTTTGTGGGGAAGCCTGCAGTGGTACTGTCTGTGCTGTTTCTGTCCAGTTTGTGGGGAAGCCTGCAGTAGTACTGTCTGTGCTGTTTCTGTCCTGTTTGTGCGGGTAGGACGCAGTAGTATTGTCTGTGCTGTTTCTGCCCTGTTTGTGAGTACGCCTACAGTGGTACTGTGTGCTGTTTCTGTACTGTTTGTGGGGCAGGCTACAGTGCTACTGTCTGAGCTGTTTCTGTCCAGTTTGTGAGGAAGCCTGCAGTGGTACTGTCTGTGTTGCCTCGGTTATGTTGGTTAGAAAGACTGCTGTGGTACTGTGCGTGCTATGTGAGTGATTCTTGCTATGCTTTACATAATGGAATTATGAGATTCTATGGCAAGTTTCGCATAACTATGGATTACCACATATTCCACCATCTGCCGCAAAATCTGCTGATTTTAAGAAAAAAATTATTTTCTATCTCAAACGGATCAGATGTTGCAAAGCATGTGACGATTCAGGTTCCTGCACACAGAAGGCTTTTTAAAAAGTTTAGCTGGTCATCTGCCAGTTACTTATTGCTGTATTTGGGTGTTAAATTGGAACTAGTTAAGGTGAACTGTTTTCTCAGACACTGTTACCAGGTGTAACAAGAATTTACAATGCAATGGTTTCGCCTTTCCAAAAGTTAGAGCTATTGGCATTGTAAATGACAACTTTTTTATTTATGTGTTGCTTTTGAAAACAGATCAATAAATGGCATTGTCATTTACAATGCCAATAGCTGAATCTCTTGCAAATGCCACACACAAACAGAGACCCACACACATACAGACCCACACACACAGAGCCTCACACACAGACACAGAGCCCCACACACAGAGCCCCCCCACACACAGAGAGCCCCCCCACACACACAGAGAGCCCCCCACACACACACAGAGAGCCCCCCACACACACACAGAGAGCCCCCCCACACACAGAGCCCCCCCCACACACACACACACACACACACACACAGAGTCCCACACACACACACACACAGCCCCACACACACACAGAGCCACACACACAACTGTAAGTGATATCTGCTGCCTGGGCTTCCCAACCCTCCATCTTAGGTACAATTTTTATCACACAAAATTTAAGCCAGTGTGGGCGTGATCACAGGTACTACAGACAACAATCACTCTGCGCTGTGGCAGAGCCTCTCCTTCAATGGTATTATAAGGAAAATTCATTTAAAAGTGATTTAACAAGGCCTCCCTAGAGAATACTGCACAGGAGGAGGAGGTGTTTTAACAGGACTTATAATTTAGCTTGTACATAGTGTGCCTGGCAGCCCTCTGAGAATCTTTATCAAATTCATACTTTTGATCTATTTGGCATGCCCTCTACAGTACACCCTGTATTAGGCTGGGTTTAGGTTGTTGCCGTGCCAGGCCCACCTATGGCTCTTGTGGAAAAAGTGGGACATTTTAATGAATTGCTGATGGGCCCTTCTTGTTTGTAGCTGTATTATGAGAAAGTGAGTGATTGTGTATCAGGACTGCTCATATATAATAAAAAGGTTGGTGATATTGGGAGTTTTGGGTAACCCTGGGCGTAGTTCGCGGAGCCGCACTCCGCGGAGCTACGCGAAGACGCAGTTGCACTCCGCGACCTTCACGTAGCTCCGCGGACATGCGTAGTAGCTTGCTAGACCCGTTCGCGTGCCGTTTTTCGTCTTCGGGAGCGCGGTGCGCGTGTTCGGGGCGCTGCCTGCATGCTCGAGATAGCTGTGTGTTAGACATGTTGGGGAACTCATCTTCTCGTTCGCACTGCCAAAGTGCGTGATCGCGTCAAATATCGCGCGAACTTACCCCGGCGCACGCGATAATGTTGTTCAGCGCGCGAGAACTACGCTACGCACCGGATCGCGGAGTAATCGACAGCTTCGCGTTCTCCGTAGAACGCGGAGTTGCCAAAACTCCGCAAGCTCCGCGAACGGAGCGTAGTTCTTTGCCCAGGGTTAGTTTTGGGGCAAAACCATTATGTGAATCACGATGTAGAAGCAGGGGCATCTTAGAGTGTTGCCAGGTAATTGGATGATTAATATATTTTTATTATGGCCTCTGAGTAGGTCACCAGAGATTGAATGATGTATGCTGTGGGGCAGCGTCTACTGGGGAAGCTGAGCTTGATTTTAGGGTGTTTTGGCAAGGCCCCTCCTTGAGTCTTATGCTAGGAAGATGGAGATTTTAGGACCTCTTTTGTGGACCTGCATGAGAAATATTTGCTATTCTGGGGCCCTATGGTAGGCCACAGGGTGGTGAGTGGGCTTGTGCTAGCTGTAGGAAGGGTTGCTTGGGCTGTTGTTTCTGTCCGGGGCCCAGTGTGACAGTGCCCAGTTGCGAAGGGGTGAGGAGTACAGGGATGCGCCCCCCCTTCTCTGTACCTTTATAGTGCACCCGCAGGTTGTTCTGTGAGAGGCTGATGTAGCCGAACTTGTCCTTGGGGCTACAAGCTTGGGGCAGCGGCGTCTCCTGTTCATCCACGGCCGGGTAGAGGTGTCGGAGCCTGCGCTGGTTCAGTGCCGAGTCTCCGTGTGGGTGTGTGGGCAGAGGGGGCCCGGGGGCTGTCGTGGCGTGGGGGCTCTGGGGCCGGGGGAAGCGGTGGGGGCAGAGGGGGTGCAGCAGCAGCAGGGCGGCCGAGCTCGGGGACGAGAGCAGCGAAGAGGAAGAGGATGACGAGGAGACGGTGCCGGCGACCGGCGGCGGGGGATAGGTTTTATGAGAGAGCCAAGGCTGCGTGAGGATAGCAGGGCCCTGGCTGGCTGTTGTGCCGAGAGGAGGCAGATGCTGATCCCAGCTCAGGCGCCGCAAGTGAACTGCACTGCGGCCTCTACCGCCTCTGCCAGCCTCGCACAGCGCAGACCTGACGGCCCCACAGCGGCGCAGGCAGGCGGCGCATGTAGCAGCATCTCCATCACAGGCACAAACTACTGCCTCTGGTAGAGTAACTCCAGCGCGCAGGCTGCTCCGCTGCTCCCCCACTTCCCGTACCACAGTCACCACGCAGGCAGCCATGTCTGTTAGCTATCACAACATACAATGAGTGATGTCTAGATCTCTGTTAAGTGTTACTTGCTCTATTTTTTTTCTGATCCTGATGTTGGGTGGAATATTTTAACACCATTTTGCCACTCAATCTGCAAGCTCATTAAAGCGTATTTCGTGTTTTTTAAACTAGTCATTTTGGCAGCAGTATTTAACAAGCGTTCTCCATTTGTCACTAAGCCCTGTCCTTTTCAGACTGGGGGGCGTGTCTTTTGACTTTCTTTCTCCCCTCTTCTCCATTGGCTGGAATGTAAACAACGGGCGTGTTTTTGACTGTTTATATTCCAGCCAATGGAGAAGAGGGGAGAAAGAAAGTAAAAAAACACGCCCCCCCATCCGAAAAGGACGGGTCTTAGATCCAAAGAAGAACGTCACTGGGACCACTTCTCCAATGGCTGGCCACCGTTTAGGAGGCCAGGCAATGGAGAAGAGGGGCGAGGCTTAACCTCGCTACTCCAAGTCATTAAATCTTGCCAGCGAGACTGTGCATGTGCGCAGCCTATACTAGCCAAGACCTAAAAATGGCAAATTAATGAAGTAACACTATCACAAAAGGTGCTGCATAATTTCCCTTTTCTTGCTGCACAATTTAGTCAACAATACATCATGATTTGGTCCTCTTCTGCCACATAATTCCAGAGGTACTGATTATACATGTTCCTTTTGTGAGGGTTGTGTACTCGGGTACAGACTCTGCTGTACCTTTCTAATATAAAAGCAAGCTTTCAGTGGTTTTGTTTGGGATGCATCCGTCCTGTTTGTGAGAGAAGCTTGCACTGATCTGTCATGATGGACCGGTTTGGCCTGCATTGGGCGCACGTACTTGTGGCTGCCCAGCACACAGGGCTGAGCAGCAGTACCGGGAAGACTGGAGGATTCTTGTGGCCTGCTACAATATGGGTTGATCTTGCTGCTGCAGATGTGGATCCTCCTCACTACCGTGATAGACCCTAAAGTGAACATGCATCCCTAGCAGGGGCACACCTTGGACAGTAAGAGGGGGGAGAGCTTCAGATTTTCCAACAATCAGACTACAGAAATACATTATGTGAGAAGCAGGGCGGGGGGGGGGGGGACTTATGGAGCAGTAGAAAGTGAGAGGAGTGCGGATTGTTAGGGTTACATAAAACTCAATATTTTGTCAAATAACCAATTTTTAAGACCTTTAAGACAGACATGTGTGCGCGTGATTTTGTATGTATGCAAGTACAAATTCCAGGTGAAATACTACAAACGCCTCACAATGGGCGACTTAAATCACCTGTACCCAACTATTTACCATACAATACATTTATAAGGGGGTGTAACACCCCCAACACGCCCCTGATCCCGAGTCCCAGTTTTGACAACCTGTATGGCACAGCAACCACAAAACCCCAGCAGAGGCCAGCCTGAGGTGCTATGTTGCTTTGGGCTGGTATCACTAAATTTTTTTGTCCAGTTTTAAACTTATTTGGCACAAATTCCAATCCTTGAGGGTGTGTTTGCATGCTTCTAACAATTGAGAGAAGCGATAGACCAAGAGAACCAACCACCAACTGCTCTGGTTAAAAAAAGAACGTCACTGACCAGCATGGACACATTCTGGTGACTCTCCCAGTACCGAACTCACCCACCTTGGCCATGGTCCCGACGAATGTTGGTTCTCTGCCTCCAAGGGATCTCCCGCTGCAGCTGCTCAAACATCCAGTCTGCCTCTTTGGGGTCAACGAAAGCAGGGAAGAGACGCAGCCTGATGAAGGAGGCAGAGGGGTGAGATGTCAGAGATAAAGGATTTTTCTATATACAGTATGTAGTGCTCTATATATTGCATTTATCTATATGTCACTATCAATACATCACGAAGGATACGGTTTAAGAGGTCTTCTGCAGCTTCCACACACAGCACTAGCAGCAGCAGAGAAAAGTTTCATTAAAATCCAGGCCTAAAGGCCTAAGAGGCATAAGACAATTAGTATTCGAGCTATGTAAGAAACCGGACCATGATAGTGTCATGACCACCGTGGTTGGCAGCACAGTACACGTCAGTTGTTGTAAAAAATGCCCTCATCTGCTCTGTATGTTTTCATATTTTAGGCATGTCTGTCACTCTGGTGTGAACCGCTCCCATAAAGAAGAGAAGCCAATATAATGTCACTAATTTAAATCCAGCCTACAAGTTTTCTACACATCTCCTCTGGTATGGTGGCGGCATATTAATACTAAGCTATCATTGAATGAAAAGGGGTGCTCACAGAGATGCAAAGTCCATAGATTGCCCCCCAATGTTTTCCTACTGTGACCCCGGTTTGTACCCTCTGTGTCACCAAGAGCAGAGACAGGATCTCCCCATTGATTCTTGGAATTTAGTGGTAGGACGCGTGACCACAGGGAGCCAGGATCACAAGCAAGGACCACCATGGCATCCTAATAGCATCTATCAGTCCCTCCAATAAGAACACTAGTCCTGTCCATCTGCTGCAAAGGAGTCCTATTGAGATGCAGCCTCTAAAGTTGCTGAGCACCGGAAAATAATGCCATTTGTTCTAATCTTTGACTGGAAATTATATTTTCCCTTAGACTCCTGTAGTAACAAAAAGAAAATGGGTTCTCCGCCCCTGGTGGGCTTGTTGGTGAGATCTGCTGTGTTTCCAAACAGCAATCTAAGCTATGGCTGGGAACTCACAGGAACTTCTTCAATCTGCCCCTAAAATCCCATGGCCTTGGGAGGCATCCTCCCCTCTGCAGTGAGCCGCAGCACGTCACTGTTTCAATAAACTAGAGCCGCCCTCTGCTCCTAAGGCTCCTTAGAGCAGCTCAGAAGAACAAAGGGGCCGGAGACACCACTACTCGATTGCTTCTCAGTATCCACGGACTGTCCAGAGCCTGCAGAAAAGACATGATGTGGGGGCTCTTTGTTAGCCCCTGTGCTCTGACTATATCACTCCCCGACTCCTTTCCAAAGCCAGCCATCGCAACCACACACAGAGACCACACTCTCCGCCTCTGTGTAGGGGAATCTTCAACCTGCTTCCATAGGGACCTGCCGGGCCCCCCTCAAGGGATGGAGGCATCTGCAGACACACACTGAGCGGCGAGAGACCCATCTCTTGGTGTCCGAGGGCTGTGTACACACTGTATCAGACTGTCTTGATAATGGGCACATGGCCCCAGCTGGCACTTGGCACATCCAGTGTAGGTGGGCACATGACCCCACTGGTGCCGTACAACACGTATGTTAACATGGCTGCTTTTGGTAAATTTAGACGTCCATTTCTTTGATTTTAAATTGATGGATAGGAAGGATTTAGCCTGGATGACTGAAAATACAACCGAGACTAGGGTCTCTTGAAGTCCCACGGAGCGATTTTCTAACCAGGCCAGAAGAAATTCCTACCCCCCCCCCCCATAAGGTTCCAACTACATACACGCCAGTCGGAATTATAGGGCGGTCAACGTGAGCATGACGATCCACTTTTCTGTATCCACGATGAGCATCTATTCAGGGCTCCTACTGTTCGCGCTCGCTTCTGCCCCTTTACCGGAGCAGAAGGATGTGAAGTAGTCTCTTTACACTATCACCCTGAGTGTCTGAGACGGGCCAGTAGTGAAGCGTTAACTGTGCTAAACTCCCGAAGGCTAAGATTGCAAGTCTATTGGTGACACTCCTAATATTTACTTGCCAAATATCACACTGTGCAACATGAGGAAGCAGAGTCTGATTAGAACAGAATGTACTACCTCCCATTGGTTTTCCTAGGTGTGCTATAGGAGGCCTTCTATAGGGGGGCAGTGCAGTTGTCCACGTGTGTTTAAAATATTAATGCTGCCTGGAATGCCAGAGCAGTACTTACTATACATAACATACCAACTTGCAACCCCAACTCAGAACTGCACATCTTGGGCTGGGTTGAAATCTTGCCTCATGCCTCATGCCTTTCCATGGCTTTCCTTTAAGTCTGTCGGACATGCAGCCACTCTAAAGGCAGAATCCCATCTTCTGATTTATGCTGGCAAGGGGCAGGCAAGAAGGGCACTCCAGGAAAACAGTTAGGGCTCAACATGGCACCTCTGTATAGGTTGAGGCACAGTCAACACAGGGATCCCCCTAAGCCTCAGCATCACACAGAGCATCTCAGTTGTGAGCTAGCTAGGTGTGTACTTGTGAGCTACTACATTGAGTTTCAGTGGTGGTCAGCACATTCTACAAGTGCAGACTGGACAAGGAGGCCACGGACTTTATCGGACTCCGAGAATCCTTGTTTCACCGGAGAATACAGAGGGATGGTAGGAAATGATCTGGACTAGACGACTTTGCTACCAACAGCGCCCCGCTCATTGGATGCTGCTAGGCTGCCATCTCTTGAGGGAAAGAAGCCCTTCTCGGTGTCTGAAGACTGACTGACTGACTGACTGACTGAGCTCCATGGAGCCGCAGCTGCCTGGTGTGCCAGCGAACATTCCATCTACTGTCTGATAGCTCGTGAAACATCAACAGTACAAAGGGAGCTTTCTGAACAACTTCAGAGTGACATTAGATGCAGAAGGGAGCTTTGGGCAGACACATTGAGGATTTATTGCTATGTTCATGTAAAGAACTCTAGCGGCAGAGTAAGGACCAGACATGGGGACTGAGAATGTGGAGTAAAGGGTGGGAGTCAAAAGACACATCAGTTGTATGTGGAAGGGGCCAACGGGCACACAGCACTCATCACCTAGACTGGCAGTGCATGCCATAGTTCCAGACCCTAGTACTAAATGTATGAGGTTCTACAAACAGATTAGGTAATGAGGCCAGATGTGGGGACTGGAGTTTAGGGGCATGCGGAAAGGGATAAGCCCTGAGGGCAAAGGGTATGTATGTAAACTCAACTCCACGTGATATTGATGATGTGTGTTGTATAATGAAGCAGGCAACAGAAGGGGAGAGTCACAGGGAAACAACTTGATGTGCAAATAAGATGAATTCATTCAGCAGAGGAAAGACATACCACTTACTGAAATAATACATTACGTTACACCTACCTCGATACTCCTGCGGAAGACACACTGATGTCAAACACGCCTGCTTTGCTGTGAAGAACACGTTACATGTGTTAGTGCTGAGGCGCTGAGCAAATGCAAATGATACAAGGCTTACTGAATTCAGATCCAATAAACCACCCCCACGTCATCACCCGCACTTTGCTAGTTCAATGACCGTCACAGTCATTACCGCACCGCACAGGAATGGACAATGCAAGGGCAGCCACCACACTCTCCTCTCACACCGATGCCCCCATCCTCCAAGGCTCCACCTCAGCTCTCCAAAGCAACAGCTTCCCTAACAAAAGCCCTTGGATCAGCCCACCCAGTGGTTATAAATGAAACCAGCATAGATTGTATTTAATGCAGACACAGCTGCAGCCTAAAGACACAAGAACTGCACTGACCAACAAGCAGAAGGACTCACTGAATCTGTACAGCTCACTCATGACGATGAGCTACTGACTCCCAAACCCCTCCGCATGCGACAAATTTAGACGATGACTGGTGAACGCATCACAAGTACTCCCAGCCAATCAAGGAGAAAGAACCGCCAGAGGGGCCAATCCACCCCAGCCCACAGTCAACATTGAAACTGTTACTCTAAGTGGTTCAGTACTTCATACTTACTGGTACTTTCGTACCCCCTGCCCCACGCCAACACAAACAGAAATTAACTCATAATAACATAAGCATGTTACAAAACCTGTACGTGTATAGGGTAAAGTACGCCCTAAAATACAGGATGAGGATAGTGTAAATAATTGAGGACCAATATAAGAACATTGCCGAAACCAGGGGTGATTTACAATATCAGTTTTACCTATGGCAAATGCTTTTCTGTGCTATCTCCCACCCAATACTCTCAGAAATGCGTGGTCTCGTCCTCCTTGTGAAAGAGATACCCCGGTTGTATTAACGTACCCTAAATATGGAGGCTGTGGTGTAAACTAAACACACACTACTCTGCTTTGCAAGACTGACTTTAATGTAGGTCACTTACAGAACTGGCTGTAGTTTGCCTCAGGTGGCAGCAAAGAGGCAGCATTAGCACTGAACTCCTGCCTCTACAAGGACAATACTTGCCTGTAGGCATCATGTTGCAGCTCATTTCTGTTGGTGATTCATATGCTGTGAATAAACCTTCACCCAGTGTTGGATCAGAGACTGTGACTTGCCTCCTCAAAGCTCCCTGCGGACGCTAGTCTTAGATAAGCCTAGACGACCCTGTCCTCCTCTGTGGCCTTTGGGACTTTGAGTCTAAGACTGAGCCTAAATCCCGAAGAAGAGAGCCTGACCTCAGATCTCAAAAAAGTCTGTCCCTGTGGATGCTCTGGAGAGCACGGCTGCTGGCGGTCTGTGAGTGATGGACAAGAACCTCATTTCGAATCTTCTGTCCATCTTGCCAGCAGTGGAGAAGGGAGAACCATTTTATAACAAGAGTTCTCCCAGAAAACCAATATGTGTGTTTGTCTATAAAACACATTTTCTCTTGGCCTCAACTACTGACAAAACAGAGGGCCTAGTGACAGTAGAACCACAGCAGGAAGGGCTATAAACGTTGATCATTTTGAAATGATAAATTAACTGCAGTGGCTGCTCTCTCTCCTTATTCAGAGATCAGACGACATAAGCGAAACCAAAGATCATGAAATCTTTATTCACACAAAGGCTGCACATGGATGGGTAACATCTACCATCAGAGATGTGCACTTGATGAGAAGAGGTTCTCAAATGGTTATTTTGTCAGCTGTGGAACCACAGCTTCTCCATTTCACCGTTGTGATTAAATCACTTAATTTCTACATGCCTTTAATCACACATCTGTGAAAATCTGGAGCACACAGGCAAAAGGTGTATCTTGGTATAAACTTTTACTGAAAAATGCTGGACACCTCTGTGAAAAGCGCCCAGGAGAACTTCTAACTTTGGCTGGTGAATAGCTACGTCTTTGTCACATGTGAGTTTGGACATCACTGCAAAGGGAGCTACTGATACGTTTCAGGTCCGTTCACATTTAAGCATGTGTCACAACAATTCTTTAGCACCTTTTACATTATCGACTTCTCATGCAATCTTTCACATTTCTACTTTTGGCAATATATTTGGAGAAACTTAAAAACATAAAAAGGAAACTTTTATGTTCTAAAGAGAATTTAATCCAACAACTGTTTGCACAGCTGTGTACATCCCAGACAGGAGGAAAGTGACTCACAGTGTCCAAAGGGTTTTTGCTCCAGTAAAACTTTATTGAGTTGGCCTTAGGATAAGTCTCTGTGGCCCTTGATGTTACAACCAGCCATGGCTACAGGTCCAGCATTAAATGAAACCATTTCTAGCGCAGATCATCAGCACACTAACTTTACCTGGGAATGGTTATGATAAACTATGTTAGACAGGCATCAGCAAACCCAATAGTTCTTGCGTTCGCAACCAGACTAGTGGCTTGGTCAATGATTTTGTTATGATTTTTGAAAAACATTGTCGGGGAAACTGCTGAACCCTCATCTATTGAAAAATAATTGGCAAAAATCAAAACTATATTTCGGTTCTCAAAAGAACTACTTTGTGTGTAGATGTGCTCCTAGAACAATGACGTTAGCTAACGGTTAAAGTGAGCTGACCCATTGCCCAATGCTGAATGCTGTAGTGAGCAGGCGATAAATGTGAATGACACACTAACAGACCAATAGTTGAAGAGAGCTGGCTGAGAGCTACTATAAGAAAATATATTAAACATATCATTTTAGCAGAATCAAGAGGTCTTGGCTGACATCAGACCTAAGAAATAAATAGAGCAAAAAGCCACATCAATGTCCGCCAGTAGTACACATCAGATACTTTCAGTTTGCTAGTTAACTCATGACTGGCCATTCTCTTAGAGGCGTGCTGGCCTGCCCACGCTTGACTCAGTATGTTATTGGATGCTGAATATGCCAACACCCGTACACCACCCTTACCAGTTATCTGGGCGCCAACCACTCCAGTCACCCTCCTGTGCATTATTATGGATGGGTTTGGGGGGCACTGAACATGGACAAAAAAGCAGGGATATTTCTTGTGCTACCATAACCATTTGCACCACACTACACCTCTTTAATGCTGCATCCAAAAAGTATTTTTTCATATAGTATACACACACATTGAGGTGTTGTGCATTTTCATGCGGAACAAGTAGCCCTTAATCAATACAGAATTTAGGATGCAAAAATAATCAGTTGATTCAGACCTATATCCAACTGTTGAACTAAAATAGTTTTTTCCCCCCAAAGTCAGAAAAACTCTGCCTATGGGGTATACGCAAAAGATAGTTAATTTTTCCAGACCCAACCACTAGATTGCGAAATAATGCACACTTTAATCTAAAACAGTCTCAAGTGGCAATATTATTGCTAAAGGTAAGTAACGGGTTCTATTTTTTTGTGCGAGGTACCATTAATAAGTAGCCGCTATAAAGATATGTGCAGTGACAAAAAAGGAAAGCCTCCTTAGTGTGACTTTGCAACCGCCAACAATTAGACATGTCACAACAGCTCAGGCTTCTTACAACCCATGGAGTATCCAAGTGACCCTACACAGGGTCAAGATTCTTACAACCCATGGAGTATCCGCGACCGAAAACAGGGCTCGTGCATGCGCAGGCCCGCATTTATCTTTCATGTGACGGTAACGGAACCTCACCGTGCTCCCCAACAATCATGTTCTCACTCCAAGAACCCAAAATATCTCAAGCTCTTTGAAACGTTCATACTCACTCGATTACTCTTGGCTCTGGGATTCTGCGTGTTACCTGAAAGACAAGATAAGAGTATACTAGTTGAAAAAAAGGACATAGAGGTTATACAGAAAGACTAAGAGGTGAGAAAGAGCTGAGTGGAGATGGGGGACTCGCATCTAAGGTAAGTTCAGCTGTGGAGAGCCACGGTCTCTCTGCCTCACAATACTCACTGGAGTGCTAGCAGCATCTCTCTGATGCTGTGCATATCCCTCTCAGGGAGGCAACTGCTGCTGAGTGATCTTGTTATAGCTCATTCTTTTTTAAAGATTTTATAAGCAAGAATATGTTCGCCATCACATTACAACTTTACATAACTCTGTATCTTATACACAATCAGAGTAACAACAGCTTGTCACGTTCACAATTGGGTTCCTATCAAAAACATCAATAACCATCGGGTCACAAGTGCACTAGCGTTGGTCTTTAGTTATGTCTCATTCGTATCGGTTAAGCTTCTCCTGCTACCAATCCTAACAGATGTTTGACAAAAAACAGCTTTGTACCCTGGTCACTTATCCAACACTTCTTAAGCCTCAGCTAGAACCCACTGATACAACAGCATGGCTATCTGGATGGATACCATTGCACTACACGAACAGTCAGGGTCATTGAAACAGAAAATTGTGCGAGTTACCATTCTTAGGAAGGTAAAGAAGCATACTCGGTCCTACAGCCTGCTCGGTCCTGCAACTTACTCAGAGTGGTACCAGCTGCTGCCTTACCTGAATTAGACAATGCGTAACTTGGCCTACATGTGTTTCTCTCTCTTGTTATTCGCTCTTCTGAAATATACGCAAAATCTCTCTCAAACGGTTTCCTACATTTGTTTCCTGAATCCTTCACTGACTAGAAGACCTCAACTGTGATCCTATTGACCATTAACTTACTTACCCCTCTTATTGCTTTCTAAGAATCAAACTAGGATAGCGAAGGTTTGGTAACTTTGGGGGCGTCCATTAGGGTATGGGTGAGAAGGAGGGCTAGAGTAAATGCAAGAGTTCGCATCCCACCAAATCTTCCACTCGCGTTTCCCATTTAGATCTGTACTAGGGCTGTTGCTTTTGCAGAGTCGACAAACGCACCCTATTGAGGGGCAGGCATCCGAATGCTAAAAAATCAATCGCTGGATAAAACTACCTGCATGACAGGGCTACTGTTCATTTTTAGAAACAAACACCCACTTTGGGGGAGGGGGTTGATTCTGAGAAAGTAACAAAGAGAGCGGAGTGTGCTGCCACATTGCAGCAGCCTGCTTGGTATTCGGGTACTTGGGAAGTCCTTGCACTCAAGGTTCTTTACCGGGAATATAGTGATGGGGGCTCAGTCTAGCTAGCTGCCACCAGTCAACGTAGGAAGGAGCCCATTACTGTAGGATTATTCCTAATTGAGGATGTAGACAGTACTATCTGACTCTAGCCGATGTCTCACGTAAAGTTCTTCAGGCCAGTCTCACTGCTGCTGAATTCTTGTTTCTAACCAATCCCCTGGAAGGGCGCTCCTTGTGGGGATGGTTGTATGTAGTTTATCATCGCTTTGGCCCTTCAAACTAAAATACTTGCGCGTTGTAAGCTCTCCTGGTCCCAGCACCCCACATGAATAATCCAACACATCTCACCCAACTAAAGTCCATCAGAATACTGAGATCAGAGGCCTAAAAAAGGAATGGTTTATACTTGAAAATGCATTAAAGTTGGGACTAAATATTAGGTTATCACATAATGTGGTTCAGCAAAAATAGTGATTTGCGCTCAGAAGTACATAGAGTAACTAATTTCAATATTATTAAGAAGAACTAATTGATTTTACAAGAGCTTCACATTTCACATTTCATTGTAGTTGCACAGTTATAGATTTTGTTATCCAACAATGTGAAATGGCTAGAAATTTCCCAGTAACACTACCCACCTTTCCTGGGTACATATTCGGTCATCCTTCCAGATAATGATAGCCAACGTGTCACAAAGAGTGTTTTGCACATGTCTAGAGAAAATGTGGTATGAATTTACCCTCCCAGATTTAAACAATTGTACTAGATCCTGTGTTCGCAAGCCAGAGAAAGCTAGATGCATTGGAAGAAAAAGCTTTCTAATTCCACAGTACTGGAGCAAAAGCAGCCGAGATCTGATTGGGGATGATTACTTCCCAAATTTTTGTCACTCTACTAATTGAGCTAACCAAGCTCTATAAAAAGCGGATGTATGACATTACAACGCATGCTTTTACCACGCATGTTGTTACAACGCAGTTTTTACAACGCATACCATTACAACGCATAGCACTTTGGGATGCTGGATAGTGAATAGTTTAATTTACTATTCCAACTCCAGCCCCCGTGGACACTAGGGAAGGTGTTGGATAGTAAATTAAATCTATTCCCTATCCTAGAGCGCCCCCCAGCGCAATGCGTTGTAATGGTTTTCGTTGTAAAACCTGCGTTGTAATAGCACTGCGTGGTAAAAGTTGCGTTGTAAAGGATGTTTCCCATAAAAAGCAATGGAAGGTGAAGGCCACACCTTGAAAAAGTGCAACAATAGTTATATGCACATTTTCTGTAACACCCTTGCGTCCAAGATCCTCATATGGCACTTGTAGGGATTCCGAGAAGTTGTTTCAAGTATAGAATTTCCAATAGGCACTGGCTTCTAGAATCTTTGTGTTGCGAACATTTGGCTCCAGGGATTGCTTGGTGCAGCAAGGGAAATGTATGTTTTTACGAGCTTCATAATATAAGGACTTCAAGTTTTATTACTATGCTGATAGGAGCCTATATACATTTTATGAAAGCCAGTAGCCTCTCATTTCAGAATTTATATCCAGAACTATCTCTTCTGGAGAAAACAAGTTAAAAATTTGCCAAAAAAGCTTTATATCCTGAGGAATCTATAGAGGTTCAATGTCTCACTTCCGACTGCACAAAGCCGATAAAGGTCCTGCCAGCGACCTCCAGAGATAGGGGTCTCTGGAGATGCAGAGATACCTCCATCTGTACCATTTCAGCAGAATGAGCTCTCATTCCGAATGAGTGACTACATTTTAACAGTGCTCCTAATTGCAGTACTCCATTCTTCCTTTGTCTTAATGATTAGCTCCTTGACCAATGTTCTACTCGTTGGACGTCCATCTTGGAATAAGAATCTTTCCTTTAACTTCCAGCCGTGCTTTGGGCAGTCAGTATTATTTATCATGCCAACCCATCTTGCTATTCTTATTAATATTCACTTTTTCTCATCTTGCATTAAGGAGAGGCTATTAGTGGTACCGATGGTGCGCAGCGCCATTAGATCCAAGGGGCATGGAGGCACCAGGAAAAAATGTTCACATATGAATATTGTAGAAGGCCAATGGGCGACATTATTGATAATAGGACAATAGCTTCGCGAAGGGTTGCCCTCCTACTGTTGGAAACTGGAATATGTGAGATGATAAGTGTGTGCTGGCATGGAATTGTAGTGGATTATTGTCGCTTTGTATATGTGCCTCAATTTCCATGTCAATTTTTAAGAACATATTTAAAAAGTAATTGTGATTTGTTCTGCCACATGCTGAGTAAGTGGATTTAGAAGTAGTACCTCATGCAGTGCTTCCATTCCACGCCTTTCTACAACATGGCAATGGCAAAGAGATTTGTTTAGTGTAATAACAATAATTTATTCTTGGTCTGAAGTGTACAGGTCAGAGGTAAAGCCAACACCTTTTTTTTTTTTTTTTTTTGTCCTCATACGCCACTTCCCACCTCTTCGTATCTTATAGCGCCCATTGGTGGTATTCAAGCTCAACTATGAGAGGTTGATTCCTACTGCTTATGCTACAGACCTACAAACTTGAAAGAAGTTTGATAAAAGTGGAGTGTCACAGCCGAATCTGTTGCAGGGAAGCATATAGGTTTCATTAAACCTCCAAGAGCATCCGAAGTGACTTAATCATCGAACGTTATTCTCTCCCATCTTTGAAATCAGCAACTATAACTCCCAATTCCCTCACCCGTAGTGATTTAAAAATAAGTTCCAAAATTGGTGCTTCCTATTGTTTTGCCCAGCCATATCCAGCTTAGCTATTGCTCTCATGGCTCTAATCCACATTAATACTGTCGGAGGTTCTGACGCAATCCAAAGTTTACATATTTCTCTTCGAGCAATCAAGATAGCATAGAAAAACAGCTTCGTATTATCATCAAGGCCCTTACCTTGTATATCCAATCTACCCGAGATGATCTGTTCAGGGCTTACCGTAATTTCTAGCTCCAATATTTTTGAGAGCATTTCACTTACGGCTGCCCAAAACTCTTGAATCTCTGAGCATGTCACGAACATGTGAATGTCATCTTCATTTGGGCTTTTACACTTTGGACATAGCACCATGCCCCCATCTTTGAATTTCGCAAGTCTCTTTGGGGTCCAGTATGCCCTGTGGAGAGTGAACAAGTGATTCCTCCTTAAATTTGCAGGTTTCACCACTTTATATAGAATCAACATATCTACTTGCCATTGTTCTTCTGTTGCGATCCTCGGCAAGCACTCTCCCCACAGGAACTCTGGAAGTAAAAAGGGACCGTCCTCCATTTCAACTATTTCCCAATACCACGTTGCCACTTCTTTCTTCATCCGAATGTTTGAGACCAGCTTTTCTTCAAACTCATTGTGTCGTCCCATTAACTTTCCCTTACCTATTACCCAGCTTTGTATCTGCAGATATTTAAATTTTGCAAAATTGCGACCCCAGAGTTGCTCGCAAACTGCCCATGGTATCAAGGCACCTTCACAAAGCAGCTCCCCCCAGACCTGTGGGCCTTCTGATTTTAACGCCCTTGCTAAAGCATCTTTCGTCCAACTTGGGGCCCCCGGGCCCTCCCAAATTGGTGCAGCCATGCTAAAATATGGGATTTTTGTCACGCGCCTAATACGATACCATGCCGTGGCTAGGTCTCTTAATACCTTCAGTCTGACTTTTTTGAAGTATTTTGGATCTGCAAATCCATATAGGAAGCCACGCTTGTAGCAATTTTCTACTTTCAGCATGGCCGTAAAAAGCTCCCCTATTGATGAATCATTGGGAGTTCCAAAAAGCATTCTACAGTTCTTGAGCAAAAAAGCCCAAGAATAAAATTGAAAGTCTGGGGCTGCTAAACCTCCCTTAGTATATCTTCTTCGAATTTTTTTCCAAGATAGCCTTGACCCCTTGGAGCCCCAAATAAATGAACCAATTTCGCTCTGTAGCTTTGCTAGACCTTCTTTTTCAAACATAAGGGGAACAGAATCAAATAAAAAAGTCAATTTCGGAAGCACCATCATTTTAACCAGATTAACCCGACCAATCATAGACAGTGATATTGAGCTCCAGTTTCTCAATAGTGCTGTAATATCCTTCCTTGTTTTGGCCAGATTTACTAATGTTAGCTGTTTTATATCCTGAGTAATTTGTACCCCCAAATATCTCATCTGCTTTTTTGCGATCCCAGGGTCTATTGCCATGTTCCAAGCCATAATTTCAGTCTTGTCCGAATTTAATCGATATCCTGAAACTTCTCCAAACTTTTTTGTAAGGTTTTCAATTTCAATTTCAAGCCAACACCTTGTCTTCATTTGAACTGCGTTCTCCAAATCTGGTCGACGGCTTGAGCTCCATGTTTAAGTTATCCGTTACCAATAAAAGGCTAACAGAGCTATCATTGTTCAGATATCTACACTTCACAATATATGGCAGGCACATAGATAGTGTAGATCTTGATCCTGTAGTTTTGAGTGCAATGTGCAATTCACTCTAAAGTGCAAAAAATAATGCTGAAAAGAAACCAAACCAAGTTAATGGTACTAAAAAAGAGCTACATAGAAATCTGCAACTGGTTTGATATTGGTGAACTGGATCTCAATCAATTAATCAAGGGGAGTTGACTAAAGCTGGTCTATGGAAGTCTCTTTTTTATGCACATGAAAGTGCCCTGGGCCAGCCCAAACCTCTTCCAAGCTCTGGTGGTCACAGAAGAGCCAACCCTGATCCAGATTCTTTCCAGGCTAGGCCCGTGGTGCACCTGCAGAGTTCTTTAAATAGCCTGACCCCCACCATAGCCGGATACATAGTGGGCGAATTAAAACGGCTACTGATGTTCCAATGGACACATAGAGCTGCTGAAGAGCAGGAGTCCTGGTGGTTAGGCAAATAGCAGCAATTCTGCTGCATGACGCCTGGAAGGAACACCACAAAGCAAAAACAAGCATTTGCGATGCAATAGGTCTCGCAGTATTAAAGTATGAGCTATTGAAATTGCTTAATAATGCAACACCAATAGCTCAAACTTTAATAATGCGAGAGCTATTGCATTGAAAATGCTTGATCTTCAAGTTGTTATTATAAACTGACATTAGAAATGCGGGCATTTTGGAGTGGTGAACAGTCCCACGAAGGAGGCCAGCTGAGTAATTAAGCTAAATCTCCCTACATTACATTAATTATTTAGGCAGGCTGTTGTCTTATTTGCTACTATGGTCTTTATACCCCTGTATTCCCTGCCTTAATACGGTTTTGACCAGAGGCTCTGTATTTTTTTTTATGATCACACAATGCTAGAATCTCTTCTCACATGCATACACGACCCCATACACTGCCTGCGTGTCTTCGCTAATCGCTACTGTCTGTCCACAACTCTCACACTGTATTACTGCACCCAGATGGAGTATCTTTTCTATGGTTTAAGTAGCTCTTAAAATCCCACTCTACTGCTATGCTTTTACGGACAGTAATGCTGACTTGCTGTATTACAGCCCTCTGCCTCGTTGTTTCTGTTGTCATTGCACAAACACAACCTGCACATGGAATTAAACAGCAGTCTGAAGGGACCAGGTGAAGCAAAGAACATCAAGAATCATCACATAGGGCCTGCACGGCCTTGCGTCAGGAGTCTCTGCGGCGGGGCCCTGGAAGGAAAGGGACAGGGCTCTATGCCGGCGGGGCTGGTGTGGAGTCACTTTAGCAAAGGACCAACAGTTGTCAGTACTGTGGGGGTCCAGAAGTGCTCGAGCCCGAAAGCACCACTAGAGGCTAAACATATACCTGGCGCCGGCTTCTACTCATGAGTCTGTCAGCAGAGGTCAGCTCATTGCTGATTGGCCTGGACTGCCGGAAAATATGTGACGCACAGAATAGAAAACCGCATCTAAATAGTCTTACCACTTGCACATGTGATACTATTGAGAATATGTACGTGTTGCTTCGGTATAGTGTCAACACTGAGGGGCGGGCATTGGGCGCGGCGGGGTCACGGGCACCCGGAGCTACCTGGGGCAGGGGCGGCTTCCGGTGAGGCTGGGTCGGGCCTGCGGCAGTGAAGGAGCATCGCCGGCGCCGGGATAGGCGTGGTTGCCGGTCTGGCCGCTGCTTGCCGTCGGCCTCGGTGTTGGATTGGGCTGAGCTCGCCCCAACGCCGATGTTGCTGAGCCCCGTTTTCCGGTCCGCGCTACCGTTATAATGTCTTTTAACACTTGTCTGAGTAGTTCTGGTTAGTCACGCTTGGTCTGCTACGGGGGGAGTTTCTCGGACGACACGTAACTTTCTGGTGGGTACTACTGAATGACAACTTTGTTGGGAACCGGGTTTTGTTTGGTGCACAAATAAATTGGATTCCCCAGGTCTGGATTCACGGAGCTGAAACCTCCCAGTTACTTGAGAATGCCTCAGACCCGCGAGTGGTGCGCGCGCGCCATATGCGTTCAATTATTGCGCCGTATCTGGGCACGATAATTGAAACCATAAGGTAGGAAATGCGCATAATAGACACCAATAGGCCTGGGGTGGAGCTATGCGCCCGCCTCTGGCCTATTGTGTGCTATCTTTACAACAAACACGCACGCAAAGGCCAATAGCAGGCCGCAAAAGTAAAAACACACGCACAAGCGTGTTCATTTTCAGGGTCCATTTCTGAAACCCGGACAAAAGGACTCTTGCTGCGCAAACACTGCTGTGCAGTGTAACGCTAGGCGCGAGACCTAATGAGATACCCCAACTAGAAGAGGCATCCCAAACTTGAAACAGTTACAATTCAATCTCTTGTATGAGTTACTGTAGCATACGTAGGCGACAAGCTGTGTCCCAAAATCAGGGTAAAAAGTGAGGAATCGAGATTAAGAAAGTTTCAGCGCTTTAACATAGCAGGTCTGTGTACATGGCGTGTGTGAGAGGGACTAGAGTGATATTGTTGTGTTATTGAGTTTTACCATAAAGCAGTTGTTGTTGTACTGTAGTGGGCACCTTCTTTCTGCTACAGCTGTACTGCTGGTGAATTTATACAGGCCAGATGTTGTGTTGTGCGCTTTACTCAATAAAAACTGTGTACTATCAGGAGTGAGAACTAGTCTATCTTCTGGAAAGTGAACTACACAATAGCTCTGACAGTTTTATTGTTTGCTTCACAAGAACCTCTGATTAAGTGGAGCAAATGGAAGGACATCAGCAAAAATCACGTGGTAGCCGTGTAAGGCAATTATTTGACTCAAAATAAGAAAAAGATTCGCTGATCCATTGCTTAGTAGCCTAGGGCAGAACATTTTTGAAGATGTAACAAAATGAAATAAATAAGTGGGATGCTAAGGAATTCATATAGCCAAACAGCAATTATTGCGATGGAAAGGCTCCGTTTTGGAATCCATGATTATATAGTAGGAAAAACTGCAGTAAACCATATAACTTCCTTAAGATGAGGAGCGAAAAGGCGCAATTTCCGGATCAGCTGGATCGAAGCCTGCATCACCAATAAATGCTGAACCTCAACGTTTTTTAATGTTCGAGAGGAAATGTGGATTGCAAAAGCTCTTCAACTTGTTAAGAGGCAGTGGCACACTCAAATGTGAGCGTAAAGAAGGTACATAAACAATATATCATCATATTAATCTTTATTTCGGCAATACATGCCATAAAAGACAAGCATACAATCATAAAAAGAACATTTGTCATTATATTATAAAAGATTAAAAACAGTATTCAATTTCAGCTGTCCAGGATCTGTATAACAGAAGATACAAAACAGTCAGTAGCCTGTACAAAGATCAATTGGATAGATTTCCTTATAAAGTGCCTGTGCATTAGGAATTTTGAATAGTATTTAGCACGCACCTGCGTTTGAGCCACACCGCCGCCAGATATTTTGCAACAGCAAAAACAACTACAGATGACAAATCCGTTTTAGGTATGCGGAGGGCTTGCATACAATGTGTGATCCGCATGTTTTTACACAACGGCACCAACCAATACCTTCTCATTCTCCGATAAGCAGGGCAAAAGAACATGATATGTACTTCACTCTCAATATCACAACTGCAATTAGGACAGTTTTTCAAAGCAGATGGAGACCATTTGCATGTGAAAGCTCTGGTTGGTAATGTACCGTACCTCCACTGCAAATACAACTTCCTTGTAAAGACCGGGAAGATAACATCTAGGACAGTCTCAATATGATAAAAATCTTTTACCTTTAAAAAAGAATCTGTTAAAGTGCCGCTATGAGTACTAGATATCGAGGCAGTTAATTTACTTTCATAAAAATGTTTAGACAGACTTTTTCGTGAGGTTCTAGGGCAAGCAATTTCAGGATTATACCACATTTGCGGGAGGCCCAGCTTGATAAATTCATCTTTGATATAAGCTAGCCAAGGAATTTTCCCCGCATTAGTTGTATTTAAAATTTCTAATAATTCCTCTCTGTAAACAGAAAGCTCCGGGGTACTCCATAATCTCCTCCAAAACATTAAAGGCTTCAAGCCCACCACCTCATCAATCGGTCTAAGACCCATGTCCAATCTAATAGGTAGCAGAGGGGAGCTAGTGGGGAGCGTCAGCAGTTGCCTAAGAAATTTATTTTCTGTGACAACAATCGCCGGACTGCAGGCATGCCTCCAGAGCTCACCCCCGTAGGTGACAGCCCCTCTCACTTTTGTTGTGTAGATCTCCACAACAGGTCGAATAGGTTTTATTGTGGAGCTGTTAGAGAGTTTTAGGATGCCTCCTATGAGCTGGGATTGCCTACGTTGAGACTTTATTTGGTGAGGGGCCCACGTAATATTTTCATTAAGAGTTGTCCCTAAATATTCGAAAATATGGACTCTTTCCAGCCTGATCGTTCCAATGCGCGGGTTAGGTCTCGTCCGTGCAGGGGGATTGAAAATCATAAATTTAGTTTTCATAGCGTTGATTTCCAAAAACCTTTCCTCACAAAATCCCACAAAGCCATCCAAAACCCTCTGAATCCCCATTGGGGATTTTGAAAACAGCAGGGTGTCATCTGCGAACATTATCGCCGGCACCCTGCTACCAGAGAGTTTGGGCGCATCAGTATGATTTATCCCATTTAGGTGGGAAATTACCCCATTGACATAAAGGCAAAACAGGGTAGATGCTAAGACACAACCCTGTCTCACCCCCCTGTCAATGGGGAATTTTGCTGAGAGGTGGCCATTTCTTCCGCACCTGACCCGTGCAAAATTGTCCTGGTATAGGCGTATTAGAATGTGCAGCATGTGGTGGGGGATACCCAATTCGGCTAGGACGGCCCAAAGCTTTTTGCTTTTGCAATGCAATAGATCTCACATTTGCGAGAGTTTAAGTTATTGGCATTGTAAATGACAATGCCTTTTATTTATGTGTTGGTTTTGAAAACAGATCAATAAAAGGCATTGTCATTTACAATGCCAATAGCTCAAACTCTCACAAATCCGAGATCAATTTATATTTCATTGCAAATGCTTGTTAAACATAGAGATGTGATCCAGGTTGGAGTAGGGCTGGCTTAAAAAAATGTTGCCACTAGAAAATGGTAATTGTTGTAAATATTATTTGAAAGTTTTACTGTCTCGAATATCTTAGATTCCCGCGTAAGTGTGATACAAGGAGGATTTTGTTAATAAATGTCATTTGAAAATCTTTGAATGTTTTCTTCTATTTTGTAATTAAATACAACAAATACTTTCCAGGGAATGGTATGGGGCAGTGTGTTCTTCCGGTGAGAGCAGGCATCCTAATTTCAGCTGTGTTTTCACACAAATTGCAATTAACAAATAGACAACTCATTCTACAGTATCATCTGGAGTGAGAAAGTGAAGAAAGCGATTAACATTGTTTCAACAAGCAGGTTCTGCTACAGTAATGGTGCACAGAAAGCAGGGAACTTCGAGTTGCTTGTTTTACGTACCTCGCTTGGCTCCTTAAACACAAACTGACTTTGTGTTGATGGCTGCTCTCTGCCCCATCTTGTGAGTCCTGGGTTCTCCGCGGGCATACGTGGCCCCCCAGCTGGAGTGGCTGAAGAAGACAAAGATCACAATATTTCTGACTTAATGCTGCAGCCTAACATTTCAGAGCCTGGCCACACATCCATTAGCTGCCAATACTGTCGCTTATACCATCCATGGCCAATGCAACCCTCGAGAGCCGCACTAGTGGACTCCTACCCCCTGGCTCTGATCCACCGACTGACCCGATACCCTGGCTGTTTACCAGCTTATCCAGTATTGCGGAATTAACAATTAATGACACAAATGTGGAAGAAACACAGAATTTGCATTTTTCCAGCAATATTTTCAATGGAAAGCCAACTGGATCCGATTCTGAGTCACCTCAAGTATAGCTGGCCAGACACCCTAGAGTAAGCTAGAATCCCAGGGTATTTTCTCCAAAAACTCTTTTGACCGCCAGCAAGAGAGCTATAGGTTCATCCCATTGTGGCGTTCTTACCTTGATAATCCCAAAGACAGACAGCTAGATTCATCAAGCTTTAAACGGCTCGCAAAGGGCCAGATTCTGAGAATTTGGCCCTTTGCGAGTGCAATTTTTGTATTTGGGATTCATCATTCCAAATGCAAAAATCGCTAATTGCGAAATCGCATATTTTCTAGGAATTGCATTTAAGGAATCTCTATTTGAGAATCCTTAAATGCAATTCATAAACCATTTTCTATTAGCGAACTCGCTATTCCTGGCCACTATTTACCACTAAGTCAGACTTCGTGGTAAATAGCGAAAACTCAGAAAAGTGCACTTTAGTGCATTTTTCTGAGTGGTATGACACACACACACATGTCCTTTGGACATGTGTGTGCGCAACATCTGGCTACATTTGCTTTTCAGGGGTGCTAAAGGGTGTCCTTTGGACACTCCTGGCACCTTTGAAATCGCATGCTTATTTGCGATTAGCAAATTGCTAATCGCAAATAAGGAATAACTCCCCATTCATTCCTATGGGCCTTTAGGCCCATAGGAATGAATGGGGAGTTATTTTATTTTTGATTAGCATTTTGCTAATCGCAAATAAGGAAGATGTAGGAATCGCAATATTTTTTGCAATTCCTACATGAATCCAGTTTTGCAAGTCCTTAATAGCGATTCCTTATTAATCGCTATTACAGACTCCCAAAACAGGACTTTGATGAATCTAGCTGAGAGAGATGTGCACCTGTTCTGAGAGTAATGATATAATGTGAGGAATTTCACTCATCCTGGTAAAAATCCCCAGGTGTCTGCTCCTTGAGCACCAGGAATGGGACCACTGCCACGCGATCTTTGTAAAATCACTTTCAAAGCAGCTACCACCGCTGCAGGTCTTTTCTGATATGAGTTCTAAGCACAATTGTCACTCAATGGTGTTTACAATCAGAAATTACATTTTATTTGATAATGCAAAAAGTATGATCAGTTACAAATATGTCAGCTGTGAGAGCAGAGTATGTTAACACTCTAGTTCTAAATGATAGTTGATAAATCACAAAGGTAGCTGTGAGCACACAACAATGTGGTACCTTAGTTGAAGAAATACGTAAAACCCTCTACAGCTCTAATTTTGAAATGGTCGCTGCTGATGAGATTATATTAAAATCCTGAATCTTGAGTTTCCTGAACTACACAAGCTTTCAAAGAGACGTTGATGGTTTAAGCTTTGGTTCTGCAGATATGAACAGCTTCACTCGTCTTAGTCTGTCCAACCAGAGGCACAGTGAATGGATTAATGACCAGCATGCACCCGGTGGAGGACCACTAGGTCATGCTGAAGTGTCCGAGTGGAGCTGGGCAGAGGCCCAAATCAATATATACCAGAGAACGCCAGGTAGAAGCAGGGAGTGACTGCTGCCTAGGGATTAGGTGTGAACGACCCCCTGGAGAAGTAGTAAAGACCACCCAGGAAGGAGCGCCAAGGCAGGCCCACCTGACTCCAGAGAAGGGCTCAGCAGCCACGCCGACATGACCATGAAGAATACCAATGTGCTTTTTAGCGGCAACCTTACGGGCAGCAGATGCATCCCTCCACATGTAATTACCCACAGAGGTCTCTGTGGCAATTAGGGTGCTAGAAAGCAAACCCCATACTATTTTAGTGAGAACATTTAGTGTAAAAGCTGTGGTTTTTGTGTGGGAAATATTTGGGGATCAAGTGCTAAAAGCTGTGCTTTTTGTGTGGGAAATATTTTGGCATCAGTTGGTTTTACTCATCCAGTGACACAGAACAAATTAAAAAGCAACATATTTTTCTGAGTGCTTACTACCGTTTGTTTCTACAGCAATTAAATTCAATACTCGTTTTGTTTGATTTGAATTTCATTTTTCGTTTTATTTGATTTTTTGTATATGTAGTGTTGACAACATAAGTTCTATATTTCCTATGGAACTTTTTCAATGAGTGTTTTCCACCCCACCAACTGACACAGTTATCTTTCTGCACTTCTGGGTCCAAGCGACAAGGCAGACCTCAGAGACCGAACCAGTATCTCTCGGTGGAATGGGCTGGGACTTAAAGGCAAGACAGGCTACAAACAAGAAACTATATATTGAGTGCACAACATCAGCGGGAGCACCTCCATTATGGCAGAGGAGCCTGCACCCCACTGCTCAGAGACAGCAAATGAAAAATAAAATGATAATAAAGCAATTTATCATTTTATTTTTCACTGACTGAGTCAAGTCTGCTGGGTGGCCCCAGTCTAGGGCGGGGTCACCCTCTATAGACGGCAGCTGGGAGAAGGAGAGTGGGGCACTGTAAGTGTGCATGCCGGTTTGGACAGCTAAACCGACATGCGCACTTACATTTCTTCAACACAGGTGTGTTGCAGAGCCGGGTGGAGAAGAGGCACAGGTTCCCTTTCACTGAGCGAGCGGCATACCAGCCCACACAGACCAATCCTGGCGCGTCTCTCATGATAGCAGCATCTGGATGGGTGGAGAGCCTAGGAACCTTTGCAGCGTGGCCCAAGGACTGCTGTGAGCAGAAACCATCCACCCACTCGTGATAGAAGCTGGACCCCTGCATCAGAAGGTAAGTTATTTATTTTGTTATTTACCCCGGGAGCTGCAACACCACTTTTGATTGGCAGCCACTGCACTACTTGAAGACAGTGTGAAAGGGTGAGGAGCAGTGGCTTTGAGGGATGTGAGAGTTGGCCCACTAGCCTCCCAGTAGTCATCATCTCCTAAGGCCATGCTTCCCTTCCCGCACTCCCACTGGAAGGTACATGCGGAAGAGCAGCATTGACGTCAATGGACTACCAAAGAGCTGCACCGTCTCAAAACCAAGGAGGTCAAGGGACAGCTTGGTGCTCAATAACAGGTGTTTACTGTTACCCAACTCAATGGTACTCGTCGCATCTACGCGGCCTCAGGGGTTTCAAAGGCTGAGTGGACTTGTAGTGACCTGAACCTGAAATGCTGTGCCTGTAGTGCGAACACGGCAACAATAACTGCCACAAATATCAATATCAATACACGTCTTATTCGAAGTTGCATTCAAGTACCAGGGTCCTAGCAATCCCAGAATCTCAAAACATTAAGAAATTCCTCTCCGAAAAATTGATGTCACCTCGAGGGCTTCTCTCCCCTGAGAATGCATTCCCATCCATGCAAAGCCCCTCTGCTCCAACATATCTCACACCAAACATTGCTAAAACCCTGAGAGCTCGAATGTAGCCATCCATGCATCACGGGCCTCTGGCTTCACTCATACTTGCCTGCATGAGGGGCTGCCCTGGGCGGGCCTGCCCAGCCCCCCTGCACGCGAGCCCTTCTCCTCTTGTCTTCCATGTTAACATGTCACTGCGTCTTCATTCCTGCAGAGAAAAAGAATCAAACGTTTTGGGTGAGTTATTGAACGATTTGCTCTTACAGAGCATGGGTGTCAGTTAAATAGCCAAAAGAGCAGGGGTCGAAGCGGGAGGGAAACCCTGGGATCGGAGTTTCCACGATTTTTTACTTTCTTTTTATTTTTTTAGTGCAAACCCGTTCTTATTCATTGAAAAAGGGAAAACGATGGATTTGTGAATGGGTTCCAGACTGGTGCGTCTCGCGGATTTCGTCGAAGCTTGTTGTCAGCCAGAAAAAGGGGCACCGCCAAAGAGGACACACACTCCCTCTGATGCAGTCATCATCACTGGAAGGGGGCAGGGGCTGCATGGAGTCTTGAGTCTCCAACAGAGTTTGCCTGAAAGGCCTCTGTTCTAGAGGAGTGCAAAAGTCTGCCCATTAGCAGACTGAGGAAGCCAATAGCACCTGATAAGGACTCTCCCCTGGCACTGTGAATAATCTTTGATTTTCTCCAAGAATGTGGTCTCTCTATTTGGAAACTACTGACATGCACAATCCACATAAGCTGTCAGGGATCCCCATATCATGCCCCACTCTTATCTAGGTCCGAATTATTTGCTAAAGGCTGTTTATATTCTGAAGCTTGTAATATTTGTTTTTTAATGTATTGCTATAGGGCTGTGGAGGCTCAGACTCATGACACCTTGTAGGTTCACTGTCCACGCAGACCCCGCCTTTCTGTCATTGCCCTGCCTGCTCTCAAGGCCTTGCCTTCTACATCACTGCTTCCTTTGGACCACAACAGAAGAGAGCACTGCAAGGAATACTGGACCCTAAACCACCGTCAGATGTGGCACGAACTAAACACCTGGCTCTACAAACAAGCGTGGAAAGCAGGGATATGGCGAGGAAAGGGGTAAATGCTACCATTCAGCATCACATGCAGCCACCTTGCAACAGTGCTCTTCCCTTTGATAGAGGATGCTGTGAACAAACCAATATACCAGCTGAAACACAGGGTCAATGTGCCCAATTGGGACAGAAACCAATTTCTCCAAAAGTCTAATGGTCTTTCCTGTTTATAGCTCAGGAAGAGATAAGTTGGAACCCATCAGAGTACTTAATGTTCAGCAACTGGTTTACCAGACATCCTGTCAGACCCACCACATTAGAGCATTACCGATGATAACCTGGGATGTCGCAGTCATTATTGGTATGATCTTCAGACAGCTAGAGACTGACGGTAAACACACCCACAGAGATGCAGAACAGAATAGTAATTTTGTGAATAACAATTCAGTTTCAGCTTTACTGCCAAACAGCTAACCCATCAAAAAAGATGTGCGTGAATGGCCATGGCCGGTTACCTTTGTACATGCCCTGTTGGCCTAAAGGGTCCTCCTAATAACCTTCTAGTACTGTGGAAACCTGTTCGTGGAACATGTGTAAGGGAAGAGTTTGGGGAGGAGGTGGGCGGAGAGAATGAGTGTGTGTGAATATATGAGTGTGTGTGAATATATGAGTGTGTGTGAATATATGAGTGTGTGTGTGTGAATATATGAGTGTGTGTGAATATATGAATGTGTGTGTGTGTGAATATATGAGTGTGTGTGTGAGTGTGTGTGTGTGTGTGTGTGTTTCTGTGCAACTGTATGAATGGATAGAAGAAACAGAGGGGAGGTAATTCACAAGACTGATTTTACAACGTAACAACACATTATAAACATGACTTATGTGGCTTCACAATAAGGTTTGAATACAATTCTTTAGTCATAACTAGATGTGTCCAACCGAGCACGTTTACGAGATGTCACTATTAGTGTCCATGCACAGCAAGAAGTAGAGCTACCGCAAGATTACGAAAACAAATTGAAAACATTTAAATTGAATAAACACATAGCCTTAAAAAGTTAAACGATAAAATCTGAACCTCAAATAGTATACACAAACAAGAAATGGAGTGAAGAGATTCTGCAAGTTGTGGACTCTCCCTCTTCTATAAATCATGAAAAAACATAGAAAGTCCACACTTTATTTGGAGAATAATGCTATCCTTCCGAGACCAGTTCTATAGTGAGTGTATAGAAGACTGTATGTTTTCCCACAGATGTATAGGAAAACAGAATGTTTTGTTAAAATAACCCTCACCCACCATAAAATGTCCTTTGGTGGCATGCTGCATCATCATGTTCTTCCTGCCCCGCTGCAGGACGGGGCGTACTGCGACTGACGAAGATGTGGGAGAACTTATTAGTGTTTGTTGGTGTGAGAGTGGAAGGGTCTGAGGGAGAGGGAATATGGCCTGGCTGTGTGGGCACTAAATGTTAACACCCCCTATAGCTGGTATTAGTAAAAATGGAAGATGTATGCTATAATGAGCTGTTACCTCCCTGGTCTACATGTTTTGAGGCCTTCCCCTTGGCTTCTCCTCAGGACCAAATGGTTGATCCCTGCACCACTCTTCAAAAAAACAATGTGGTCTGCCTGATCAATGTCAGTCTCTTGTGCATATTATAAAACATGCACTCATACAATAATCATTTGGTATATTCCTGTAAATCAATCTGGAAGGATAGAATAAAACACGATTATCACAGCGATATCTTTTGTTCAAAACCAACAACACCAAACTTGTGAAAGGTCAAGGTAGTGATGTATTTTCTCACTAGTGCACAACTACTTATAATTCATTCATGTGGGTGCCGTGCTGCCCTCAGTCATGATGTACAAGACAATACAAAACAAATAACCTAAAACACACACACACTCTATAGTGATCTTTATCTGTGGTAATTAATTCCATGTTTAGTGATTTTGTGTTTTTTTCCATGGTATATATGCGGGAGAAACATAATGCGACTGACTGCCTCAAGAGACACTATGTGGGATAAAAGTACAAGGACAAATGGAAAAACAGAGTTAACGTCCACTTTTGGGGCCCAACTCAAGCCCCATGAGCTTTCTCACAGGGGGAGGAACGCTTGTAGTCAAACACTGTGGGAAACAAGGGTTGAGTAAGTGAGAAATTAAGTTGTTTAGGGAGAAACAGTACCTTATTACTGAAGATGTTCGTGGCATAAGGGGGTCGACTGTGCCATACTTACGTCTTCAAAGCTGCTCTATCACCCAAGTAAATCCCTACCCATGCTTCCGATAAACAAGGTATGTCGGCCGCGAGGCTGCTTGTGTAACCGGTAGCTTTCGCTTTGTAAGCGTGTGTATTTTCAGGTGCTGTGTGCTAACCTTCAGAAAATGGCCACCCTGAGGTGGATAGCATTTCCTCGTGGTGACTTCCATCTATTGAGCGTACCAGCGTGTGAACGCTAGAACGCAAACACACCCACAATGGCCGCCATATTATGGCATTACTTTCTGGTTGTTTCATAGTTCTTACGGAACCTAGTACGCTGTTGTCCACTATTTATATTGATTGAATCAAGAAGACAATGATCTGTTTAAAAAAAAGTGATTAATTGCAAAAACGGTCCGTGCAGAGGTTACAAAAAAATTATAGTATATGTTATATGACAAAACCGATCCAAATCCAAGCTAATCGCTTTGAAAATACATGCACTATAGAGTGTTGAGGACAAAAGGTAAAGAACTTGTGAAACTTAAACCAGGCTAATCAATTAGAACCTGCATGCACTATAGCGTGTTAAGGAAAATGGTACTGGGGTACAGGGTTTGTAAAATATTAATAAAATATATATATTAAAACAAACCCACATTTTTGGAGGGCAAATGTTGTGGAAACGCCTGTAGAGTGCCTTCACCCCTTAGCTGAAAAACAGCATACTGGCAGATGCATCAACGTAGCCTTTTGCTATTCCTAAATAGCGATTTTTAAGGAATCGCTATTTAGGAATAGCAAAAGCCTATGCCTGTAGGAATCGCTATTAAAATACTGATTCCTTAATATTCCTTAATTGCTTCTCGCAAATTGCTAGTCGCAATTAAGGAATGCTGTCCCATTCATTCCTATGGGCCTACAGGCCCATAGGAATGTATTGGAGATTGCATGAGCAATTAGCGAGTACCAGTAGGTACTCGCAAATTGCTCATGCAATTTCAAGGGTGCAAGGGTGTCAAAATGACACCCTGTTGCACCCCCTGAAATTGATCTATGCACATATGTTGCGCACACACATGCCCTAAGGGCATGTGTGTGCGCAACATGAAGCTTTGAAAAATGCACAAAAGTGCTTTTATCAAAGTTTTAGCAAATTACCATGAAGTCCAACTTCATGGTAATTTGCTCCCCCTATTAGCGAATTCGCTATTTTTTTTTACTTTCATGCATTGCATTTAAGGTATCTCAATTTTGGATTCCTTAAATGCAATCGCAATTTAAGGAATCTCAATTTAGAGATTCCTTAAATTGCGATTTTTGCATTTGGGATGATGCATCCCAAATGCAAAAATACCAGGAGCAAAGGTGCAGATTCTTAGAATCTACCCATTTGCTCCCGGTATTTACTTTGATGCATCTGCCAGATAGTGGCAAATATTCCCAATAGGGTCCAGGTGTGGGAATGTCTGGGGTTAGTGTAACAAAGGTCCCCTTACAATTTCAGTTGTCCCCATAGGTCATTGTTAAGTCCCCTTATATGTGTACCCAGGCGGACCACCCAGCGATGTTCTTTTTCAAACAGTGTTACCTCATTGTACACATGCTCAATGACTGTCCACTGTATGTCTAGTATTGTGTGATTCGCCTCTAGGTAATGCGATGGCATTTTTGTTGTCGCATTTTTGCATTTGACATTGCTCTTATGTTCTCCAATGCATGTTTTCACTGGACGTGTGGTCATCTCAATGTAGTGCATACCGCATGAGCAGGTGATCACGTTCTTGCTGTTGCAGTTTGTGAAATGGTGTTGTACCGAAACTGTGTCATTGTTGCAAGTAATATTTCTGCTTGTTTTGCTCAAATGACATACACTACAGTGTCCGAAAGGGTGGTGACCCATCAGTGGTGGGTGCAGGGCGTTTGATATTTATTTGATGTATTTATTTATTTGATATAAATCTGTGATTTGCACTGACAGATAAAACTGAAGAGGGATGCCCATCCTGTGTTCTTTCCAAAAGCACCGGCAGCAGAGAGAAAACATTTAAAAAACAAACTGCTCTTTCTAGAGTAGTGGAAAACTGTGAGAGAAGCAGCAATATTGGCCCTAGACAAGAAAGGGAATGTTTTTGGATATTGGTAAGGGCGATCAATTCATTTGAGCTGTGTGTATAATATGTTGAACATTGCATCGCACCTGAGGAAGAAAGGCTTTATTTGCTGAGTTGGAATTTTCACCTGTTAACTATCTTGTATGTACACAGCCAGGCTTACACATCCACGGATCTGTCTTACTGTGGCTCAGCTCTGCCAAATAACATGCCTCATTCACGTTTGTAGAGGTTCTGGGTTGTCTATTTGAAGACTGTGCGGAAGTTTAGAGAGGCCGCGCAAATGAACTTCCCGTTCCATCGCCACTTGTGAAGTGCTAGAGGACACCGTGTCCTGTGCTCGCCTCTCTGACGTACCTTCCTCTGAGTGACTCAGCAGACATACGACTGCATGCAGCACCGGCTTTCATCTATCTTGCGTTCAAACAGATGTCGGCAGGGAGTTGATTAAAAACCAGCGTGAACAGCAAGACCCGGTGGCACGGAGCCCTGCATGTCTCGCAACGAGGTGCTGTGTAACGCAGCTGCACGTCACAGCTTCCTCCCTGGGCTGCTTTGCTAGTGTGAACACTGGGTCGCTTTGACTGCTGGAAGCCCCTCAAATTTGTACACTACGACTGAGGCAGGTGAATCACAGTTGTACTCGTTGACAGAACGCATGGAAAACAAGCTATGGTGATGTCAGCTAGACGTGCACAAAACTGAAACAAAATATGTACTGTCCTGGGAAGCATTGGCTGAAAATACACAGTCCGCGAGTAGTGCGCGCGTGAGAGAGGGGGGTGGGAGGAGCAGGAGGTGAGCATGGAAGTGGTGCGTGCGTGCACGCGCAGTTTGCTCATTTTCAAGCACTGAACTTGTGCTTGTGGCGAGCTGCTGCTCGCTCACGCAAGGTAGCTGCCACCACAAGCACGAGTGTATGCTTGAAAATTAGCAGAGCGACGGCTAAAGGTCCTCCCATGCAGTGTATGGGTGCTGCGTACGCGAGACCTAAAAAGAAACAACAAAAATGTCATCACATTACCTAGAGGCGAATCACACAATACTAGACATACAGTGGACAGTCATTGAGCATGTGAACAATGAGTTAACACTGTTTGAAAAAGAACAGCGCTGAGTGTTCCACCTGGGTACACATATAAGGTGACTTAACAATGACATAGGGGGACAACTGAAATAGTAAGGGGACCTTACTATTTAACCCCAGACAATAGTAAGGGGACCTTACTACCTAACCCCAGACATTCCCACTCCTGCGCCCTATTGGGAATATTTGGCACTATGCTATTGTTCAGCTAGGTAGTGAAGGCACTCTACAGGCGTTTCCACAACGTTTGCCCTCCAAAAATCATATATATATATATATATATATATATATATATATATATATATATATATATATTATTAATATTTTACAAACCCTGCACAACAGCGTACTAGGTTCTGTAAGAGCTATGTACCAACCAGGAAGTAATGCCATAACATGGCGGCCATTTTGGGTGTGTACGCGTTCTTACGCTAGTACATGCAAAAGACGGAAGACGTGCAGTCATTTTCTGTAGGTTAGCATTCCAGCACCTGAAAACTCACACGTGTACAACGCGGAAGCTTCCGGTTACTTAAGCAGCCTCGCGCCATACACCCTTGTTCATCGGAGCCACAGGTAGGCATTTGCTTGGGTGAGAGCGCAGCTTTGACGACATAGGTACGGCACAGCCGAACCCCTTAGGCAACGAGCATCTTCAGTAACAAGGTACCGTTTCTCTCTAAACAACGTAATTTCTCATTTCGTCAACCCTTTGTTTCTGATAGTGTTTTACTACAAGTGCGCCTCCCCTCCCGTGAAAAAGCTCATGGGGCTTTAATTGGGCCCCAAAAGTGTATGTTAACTCTATTTTTACATTTGTCCTTGTAGTTTTATCCCACATAATATCTCTCAAGGCAATCAGTCGCATTTTGTTTTTCCCGCATATATACCATGGAGAAACCACAAGCATAGAATTAACTACCACGGATAAAGAACACTGTAGTGTGTGTGTTTCATGTTATTTGTTTTGTATTGTCTTGTACGTCATGACTTAGGGCAGCACAGCAGCCACGTGAATGAATTATGAGTAGTCGTGCACTAGTGTGAAAATATATCACTAGCTTGACCTTCCACAAGTTTGGTGATTTGGTTTTTGAACAAAATATATTGCTGTGATAATCGTGTTTTATTCTATCCTTTAATGGATGTCCTATGGGAAGTGTTTGGTAAACTGTATGACTTCTTTTAGGCCTTTAAGTGGAGCGGGCTCTGACAGGCCTGTATCTTTTGCCCTGTGATGGTCCTTAATTGGTCCTTGTGGTCATTGGCTGATTTTGCTCTCCTTCAGTAGAGATTGTTATCCCTGTATACTTAATCCACTTCTCTTTCTCCTCTTGTCGTTTGTTCAGATGCTTGAGTTGAGAAGGTGGGTAGCTGCACAGCCACCATATCACACCTGAAAAAAGTCCAGCTCGTTTCCTACCTGTCAGTACCTGGTGCAATAAGAAGTGAGGAGCACAATAGGTTTTTCTTTGTCACTGGTGGAAATGTGAGGAGCAAAAGGAAGGGTCTTCTTAGACAGAAAGATGAATCAGCCTTAAACTCTATGTGCTTGTTCTCATCATCCTCAGTCGTCCAGAGCAACAGGTTATTCACTTCTTAGGTTTCCAATAAGGGCTGCAAAACAATCTAGCTTTATCTCCTTCATGTATGTCAGGGCTGAGGCTGGTGCCTGAACTCACCACAGGAAGAGCCAGCCTTGGATGTGTAGCTCCTGTATCGTTGGGTCCTTGGTTACAGCGATCCGGGAAACAGAGTTTGCAGCAGCTCTGCTGGAACAAACCCCATCACATATTCAATGTTGTCCCAACGTGAAAGTTGTAGCAGGACATCAGTGTAGAAGATATTTGATCTTTGAGAAAAGCGTACATTCTGGCAAGGTTTCTTCCCATGATTCTCATTAAATGAAATAGACCTTTAGCTACGCCTAGTAGCTGCTGGGTTTGAAGTGCTTGCCTTTACTGCATTCTTTTTCAAGTATAATTATTTCATAATAAAACATTCCATAACGAGCACAGGTGGCTCGAATTGCTAGCTTAGGAGAAGGGTTTGGCATCTTGCATCAGGTTTTGTAGATTGTAGCCTAGTTTTGAGTTGTTTGACTCGACCACCCAGAGAGTACTCAGATTATATTTTAGAAAGGCATCCTTTACCCTTTTTCAAAAGTATGTTCCATAATCATCTGGTGGCATGGACTTCTCTTCAGCTGGTGTTTGAGAAGTAGCTAAAAACTTCCATACACTATTGATAAGTAGGATAATGAACATTTGTTAAATATACCGGCAGGGGAGGGGGAAGGTGTAGGAGTGAAATACTCATGAGAGCCTAGATTATCTGGTGAAAAAGGAACTAATAAATATTAGGACATTTTAAAGAGCTGGGAACAGTGCCTAAGGTTGAGAACAACTCCCAAGGTAGTAACAAAATATTGTGAAGGTTCGGCCTTCATTGAAGTTCACTAGAGACTACAGTTAGAGGCTCAACAATTGCAGTTTGTTGCATGGGTCGAAAATCAAACAGTAGTACCAGTATGAAGTAAGCAATTGATATAACCGGTGCCAGAGCTAGTACTAAAATGATGGGACCACTTATTTTATATTTTTTCTTGTTTTCCCCTACTCGAAGCATGTACAGGGATACTCCAAATGAACAGTACAGCTCACAGTACCATAACGACCTTATAAGGGTTGAATAGGTCGTCAGGTAGCATGAAACCTCAGATCTTGCAAACTGGTGCTTTCCCACCATGCACTCACAGGTGTGTGCACAACGAAGGACAGGGTGAAGGTGAAGGTAGACAGTATTGTACCAGTATTGATATTTGTTGGAAATGGCCATTTTTGCAGGGTTATACCCAGACTTTTTGCTTCTTCCTCCTTTGTTTTTCCTGACCTGTGGTTGTTGGCTATAGGACTCTGGGTACTATACCACTGCTAATCAGTGTTGAAGTGCATATGCTCTCTGTTAAATTAATATGGTGATTGGTTATCCATGATTGGCATATTTGTTTTACCTGTAAGGTCCCTAGTAAAAGGCACTGAGTGTGCCAAGGGCTGGTAATCCAAATGGTACTAGTGGGCTTGCAGCACTGATTGTGCCACCCACATGAGTAGCGCTGAAAAAATGTCTCAGGCCTGCCACCGCAGTGCCTCCACGCAGTATAGGTAACTGCCATGTTGACCTAGCCGCGCCCCACGTGCCAGGCCCGGCCCTTCCCTGCACATTGCCCATCCCTATGGTAGGCCTAAGGTTGCCCTCTAGGCAGGGTGCTGTGTATATGAAAGGTAGGACATGAACTAGTGAGGATGACATGTCCCGATAGTGAAATACTGCCATTTCCGTTTTTCACTATTGAAAGGCTATCTTGCTCATAGGCTAGAATGGGGAATGCTGTGTATCATGTTTACCTGCATATCTTCCCATAGGAACAAGATGGAAAATTGAAATCTGGTATCCCTGAACTCAGAATTTAATAACACATCTTTTAGGGAGGCTAGTTTTTAAATTCTGTGTTTGAAAATAGCACTTTTAGAAAGTGGCTATTTTCTTGTTCAACCTTTCTGTGTGCCTCTGCCAGTCTGTGTATTGGCTGTTTTGTTTGTGAGTGACAGGCTGCAGGAGGCTGGGTGAGTCAGCACTAGGATGAATAGACCTATCTGCATTTGGAGTGGTGGGAGGAGTTGCACCTGGGTCTGAATAGGGCTGTGCCTGCCTTCCATAATGCTGGCTCCACCTCCTGCTGGCCCTGGCCTCCCATCACAAAGAAAGAAGACATGCCCTGGCAGAGGGCACCTAGAACTGGTTTGTACTGGATCCTTGACCCCTCACACATGTAAGAACAAAGACTTTTGGGGTATAAATATAAGACCTGAAACCCCTGTAAATTAGACTACTTTGGAACCAAGGAGAAACCTCTGCCCAAGAAGATCACCTGAAGAAACTGAGGAGAAGTACTGTCCTTGCTGTGTGTTCTGGGGCTGGCCTGCAGTTTGCAGATTCTGCTGAGGGTGAGGCTAAAGTACTTTGATGTGCTTTGTCCTCCCCTTCTTGAAGAGAAAGGACTTTGTCGTAAGAGTCTCCAAGGGCCTGAGGAGCTGGCCTCCTGGTTGCAACTCTGGGACACAAAAGTTGCAGAAAAAAATCTGTTTGTGAATGCCCAGTGCATGTGGCTGCGCACTGACTGTGGCCCCGTGAACTTTGCCCTGCCTGCCCGTGTTGTAAATAACTCGGTGTGCTTGTCGGCACACATCAGGGCTCTGCGAGAGGTCAGACATGCCCTCAATCGCGAATCCCTGCCGGACTGTCTCGGTGGTTGAGAGTACCTGTTAGGACACTTCCCAAGAAATAGACTAACACCACCGGCCCCCGATTGCCCAGAGAGTTGTTGTGGACTCTGAAATCACCGCTGATGACCCGGGGTCTGCGAAAGCTTGGTACCCGTTTCCACCTGCAGCCGAGAGCACCGTGACACGTTGGCCCTGGCCTGCTGCCTAGCAACTGAGGGTTCGGCTGGAGCCGCGCTGGGATTGGGCAAGTCCGCATCGCCTGAAGCCAAAAGCACACCGTAAACCCGTCGGCCCTGGCCTGCCACCTAGAAACTGATGGGCTCGGCCGGAGCCGCGCTGCAATTGTACGAGCATGCAACGCTGGATTTGAGTCCAGGTGCGCTTTCCCAAAGAGAAGCTGCGCCGCCCGGAATAGAGTCGGATTGAAGGCCTCCTCTACCCCGCATACCAAAGGTAACTGGCTCTGGGTACCAAAGCCGGCACATGGGGAAAGCGGGAGGAACTGCGCCTGGTGACTAGCTCACGCCCGCGCCGGCATAACAGGGGGAGACCTCTCCTTGGGAGTTCAACTGCGCGAGCCAAGTGTAGCACAACCCGTGCAAAAGCTGAGGCCTGTTTCTAGTACAGGCACCATTTCCCTAAAATGTCGCGCCATGGCAGCGGAGGCTCACAGCCCATTGAGCCTACCAGTCATCGTTTTATTCTACATGTTATCAGGTGAACAGCGCTACAAGGGACTGCTTTGATAAGATAGTATTACTACCGTAAACTGTTTTTGATAATCAAGGGAGCATCACTACAGTGCCCTTTTGCATCCAAAAGGACCTACACGTTTATTTTTGGCTAAGAAACTTATCAAGAACATTCCTAAGAAAAGATTGTCTATGTATTTTGAATACATGTCGTTGTGATCTTGCCTAAATTAGATAAAGATATTTATATTTTTATAACAACCTGTGTCGTGTACATTTGTGGTGTTTCACTGTGTTACTGTGGGTGCAAATATTTTACACATTGCCTTGGGGATAAGCCTATCTGCTCGTGCCAAGCTGCCAAGGGGGTGAGCAGGGGTTATCAACAGTGTGTACCCCCGTACCCTGACTAGAAGCTAGGGTCCCTATTTGGTCACAGGTACTTACCTCTGCTACCTAGAGACCCCCAGGACTAACAATATTCAATGACCAGTACTTAAATCCTCTACTCTGAGTGTGCTGCTTGGTGTCCTGCACAAAAACAATGGTCTTCTGTGATACAATAACCTATGACGTAGAATTAAGTCTCATCCTCCGTAACCCATTGTGGATTCTCACATAGACACACTTCATATAAATTATTCCCAAAGAGGATAAGGTCAAGTTCATGGCATCAGTTGGCATACCATAGTGTATTGCGCCAAAACATGCTTTCCGCCACTTGTAGGTATTCCCTGCTTTGCTTACGATGCACCCATATTAATCCTCCATAACAATATAGTAAACACTAACAAAACCTCAAATAGTAGTCATTGTTTTTTTTTGTTTTGGGTATTTTTTTTTTTTGTAGAGTTTTATATAGCGCGAACTAGACCCGAACCGAATCAGGTATCAGAGCGCTTTACATAGCACAAGTTACGTTTTTACATGAGGACACACACTTTCATTTTTTAGGCACGGGGAGATTAAGTGATTTGCCCAGAATCACAGGAGGATTTGGCGTCGTTACCGAGACTCGAACCCAGATCCCCAGGTCCGAGGTCGAGCGCCTTAGCCATTAGGCCAACTCCTCTCCCCTGATTGGTATTAGGACAACTGCAGTTAAAAGGCAGAAAATGCTGTAAAAAAACTGCTAGAGTAGTAAAAACAAAGTTTACATATGGTGCAGAGCTATGGGGCAGATATGATTCTCTGAGGAAATTAGACGGTTGAAAGGGGATCTGGAAAGCTGTGGAAAGCTGTGGAAGATACTCCACTGTAACAGTCATGGCAAATCTAAGAAATAAACTGATGAGTGAAATTTACAATGACATCACTTCCATTGAAAATGGGACTATCTACGCCACCGAGGGAACACAGGAAAGAATGGAGAGTAAAAAGTTGGTATTTAAGAGACCATGATGCATTGATGTATATTGAATTAAAAGCAGCAAATAGCCTACTAGTTTTGCTCGTATCTCTATTTACACCTGTAATTAGTGGAAATTTGACATCAAAGGCAGTTGAAAAAGAGAGGGAACAGGGGCAAGACTGACACCAGAGAGAGAGACATGTTGGCCTTGTAAAAGATCTTCTGGAGAGGTGACTACGAGACAATAAAGAGGAACTCGGAGCCCTTTCCATGGGCACTGAAGTGGGCTAGGATGGCTAAAAACACGCTGTGAGGCGTCACTGATTATGTGTGTCACAAGGAGGGATAGGGACACCATCAAAAGGGGATTACGATGTGGCTAAATTGTTTGCAAACCACTTTCACAGCTCTTATGGATCGTGGCAGGAAAATCACAACTGGCGATATAGCTGACTTTGTGGCAAAATGCCCAAACACCCCAATTAGAAAATATTAAGAAGCTGCTCACAATACCATAGTTTATAACTGGATTTCGATCCCGGTAAGAAGAACTGGTCAACAAATTTGACAGACTGGCACTAGAGAAGATACTAGGATACCTTCTAATGCTCTATGGAGGAAAATCTCCCATGACACTATTGAAACCCACACACATGGGCCTGAGACACGGTGAAAAGTAAACCAATATGATAGGGGGCGATTAATCCAGAAGCCCCTTTATTGGTAGGAACTCGGCTTTCTTAGCTAACAGCCCTCACTGGTTTCAAGGAATGCATTTCTGTATTCAGAAATGTCTGGAAGAAGGAGAGAGTCAAATCCTTTGCCAGGATCCTGATTTGAAAGATTAATGTTTTTAATACTCACAGCTATGGCATGCCAAGTAGTACCTTATTGTGGACCTTTCTCATTAGTATACCTCCCTTCCCCCACATTAATAGCTCCTGGAAAATAGACTCTTGGAGGAGATTAGATCGAATAAAAAAACAATACTTTTAACTCTATATATTTTTGATACCAATGCTCATAAACAATTAGAGGATGCACTGGGAGCAAGATGTGGATGAGTTGGGTGAGACACTGTAGGAAGAAGCACTGGCTTGCCCTAGGGAGGTGTCCATTAGACCGGGCTTCCACCGTAGATAAATATAGGTACTTTATAGAGTGCATTACTCAAGGACGCAGCTTCATAAATTTGGATGGTTAGACAGATATCTGCCTTTGGGAATGTGGGTGCAGAGGAACATTTAAAAATAGTCTGTAGGAATGACGTACTATTGAATAATTTAGGAAGGAGGTAAAACAATTATTGGAAAAAATACCTCTCCGACTTTAGTTAGTTACGACAATACAGAGAGTGGGATACCATCAAGACCTAACAGGATATCAGAAATTGTTTGATAAAGTAGGATCGAGTATGCTGTAGAAGGATACTGCACAATTTTAGGATAGTGGCAACCCGCACACAATTAAAAGTTGGTATTGAAAGAGTAATTGAAACTAATTTAGGTACCAAAATATTCAAAAGAATGGACTCGACGGTAAGATCAACAAGATGAGGCATAGCAAGAAAATCATAGAAAGACTGAAGCATAAAGGGCAACATAGGAAATCCCCTAAGGCACTCCTATTGAGTGTAATCCGCAATGGGATAACGCCTCCAACTGTGAGAATCTTTACTTGCAGTGCTGCAGGCTTATTGGTAGCAAGGTACACATCACACAATATTTTCTTTTAAACAGCGTTTACTGGTGTTAATTCCAAAACAAAGAACCAGCCTTAAACTGTTGCCATCGAGAACAGTCATAGAGAACATTTCACAAATTCCACAAAACATTCAGTGAAGAATCAATGTACATAGGGTAATACCCAGTGCCCGGTATCAAAGCGTATGTAGCACATAGAAAATACTGGCATCTCATTGTCACAGAGAATATAAAACACATCATTATTAAGCTCAGAGGAATTATTACTATCAATTATTAAAACCCATTGGGAACCCTAGGGGTCAAAAAATGCAGTTAGCAGCCCAACCCAAATCTCAAAGTCCTCTCAAATTTATTATCAGGTCTGCACTGTTTTTACCTCAGTTCTTCCACTACTGCCTATTCTGCCACATCGTCCTCCCAGTGCTCCAAACCACGGCCCATCCAAGTTATTGCAATGCACCGTTTGGCTAGTACTAGGAGGAAATGTAAGAATTTGGAACCCATTTTCTAACCTTTTTTATGACAAATGTCTTACCCTCTCGACTAAGCCTGGGCGGAGTTCAGCGAAGTGCAAAAAATAAACTCCACCATGAGAGGCGGAGTGCGTTAGAAAAATGCTGTTCGCTGTCATTTTCAGCACCGGGTGTTTGTCTGTGCTGTGAAATGATCGCAAACGGCACCATGCAAAGAGCAAGCAAGCGCTGCTTCTTTTCTGCCGCTCGAGTATATTTTCTACTCGAGCGACAGCTTTCTCAATGCGAACGGACTGTTTCTTAATGCTAGCGGTTCCGAGCATACGCGGCCACTCACATTGAGAAATCCAACCACCTGCTTGAGAAATCTCGCCGGGAAGTTGATTTATCCTCACATGAGCTCGCCAACTTTACTTGGACGGGCACAAATGAGGAAAAATCTTGCTGACATCTTATGATCCATTATTGATGGATGGCTTGTGATGGATGGATAATCACAAATGTAATGGTTTAGTGATTTGGACCACAATATTTTACACAGTAGAACATGCTACTAGTAATGCCAAACGGTGAACTTCAAAAAGGACAGAACAGCGGATTAAAGTAAGATAGTTGAAAAGGTGAGGAAACATGTAAAGAAGCCTAGAACTATAGCACAGCTGTGAAAGGACACTAAAAGGAAATGTTCTTTGGCTAGGGAGGGACGATAGAACCATAGCTCAACAATGTAAAATTAGAAATGCCAATATTCAAGTCCTCATTGTCATTGAAGCATCCTCGCTTGCACTCACCAACTTGATGTTGATGAGCGCGAGCGAAGAAAAAAAACTCTGTTCTGCGGAACGGAGTTTTTCGGAACTCCGTGAGCTCCGCGTAAAGTGGAGTACGTAAAACTCTGCAAGCGGAGCGTAGTTCACCGCCCAGGCTTACTCTCGATCAATTTCATCTAGAAGGCATAAATCAGCGGGCAATGCCACGCTGGGTTAAAAATGTTGACAGGTCCCTTTAGGGATGACAGATATCTGAACAATTACCTCTGAACGCCGAGGTCATTTAGGTCCGTTTGGTGGGTTGGGATAGGGTTCGCTCGTCAAGGAACATAGAGCCTATAATGGACTGCATTTGTTATCTAGAACGAGTATGTAAAGCATGCAGTCCTGTTAAACTAAGGGTGGCACAGCGAAAACCGAATAATAAAAACCAGCAATGTAATCTCATGCAACTGCTACTATGTGCTGTAATACAATACCCATTATTTATGCTATAACTACCTCAAAACTGGATTGACAACACGTCCAAGTGCCTTTCGTATATCACGTTTACCTACTACCACTATGTTACCCCTACTCCAAATGTAACCCGCATAATTACTACTATGCAAACTATGTGAAGCACTCTGATACCTGATTTATTTATTGAGTTGCATGTAGTGCAAATTTGACCCGGTCAAGTTTCCACTACATAATACTCAATAAATAAATAAATAAATAAATAAATAAATAAATAAATAAAATATGCTATAAATATGCTAAGATTAGGGTTTAGTCTGTTTTTTCCATCAGGTCATGAGCATATTGGGATTGAGGTGGAGCCCCGTTTTTACTCATAAGCTTTAGGTGAGAACAATGCATTTTCGAATTGACAGTAATACTGTGAAATGCAACTCTAGTGTTGTGTATGTACGAGATGAGTCATGGAATTATTATAAACGTATTGAGAGGTAAATATGGTGTATGTACTTTACGCAATGGATACTCGAAGTTGAAATCCTATATCCATTTTGATTATGCTAGGTTTACACGTAGCTGGAGCCCTACTTCCATTTCTCCATTTTTTGATCCCTCGATATCACCATGGTGTCTCTAGCTAGTGCATATAAATGGACACTGTTAGACGGGGTCCTGGAGGGTCGGCCGAGCACAAGGGGAGAGGCCTCCAGTGAGGACCGTCTCCAGTGATCGCACAGACAGGTAACTTCCCCCCACAGATGGACACCACACGAAGATCAGATTAATACCTTTTATAGGCAGTTCTTGAAATGAGGCAGTATGATAAAACGAGATCAGGACACGGTGGTCCTCTCAGCTCTAGTCTCTAGTAGGAAAAAAGGGGGTAGCGGGATAGTCTTGGTACCCGTAGGTACGGCGGTGGAACGGTGATAGCTCACAATCCTCGAGCTCGGTGTTCGGACGGGTCGGACCGCGGCAGCGCCAGCAGGTCCCGAAGAGGTCGTAGGTGGCAACGGGCCGCGGCAGCGCCAGCAGGTCCCAACGAGGATGAATGTTACAACGGGCCGCGGCAGCGCCAGCAGGTCCCACGAAGATGGAAGTTGCAACGGGCCGCGGCAGCGCCAGCAGGTCCCACGAAGATGGAAGTTACAACGGGCCGCGGCAGCGCCAGCAGGTCCCACGAAGATGAAGGTTGCAGAAGGCCGCGGCAGCGCCAGCAGGCAGGACAATAGTTCACAAGGCAGGGCTGCGGCAGCGCCAGCAGTCCGTCAAGGATGAGTTCGTCGCGGTGTCTCTCGACTCCAGGATACAACTGCCTTCCTGTTCTGGGGCTGCCTCAGTTATAGGTCTGGTGCTCTTTGATGTCCGGACCCTCGCTCTTGGAGGTCGGGAGGTCCGGGATGAGGGAGTCCAGACACCCAGCAGGGGGGTGGAGCCAGCGCCCGGGGAGGCTGGGGGTGATCGGCACCTGGCGGGAGAGAGCCATCGACACTTCTTACTCCCATTGACCTGCCAGGTGGTCCGTTCACCTCCTGGGTGGATGGTGGTGCCGGGATGTCGGGGCCTGGCCAGGCCCGGGGTTGGGGTCGAGCTGAGGCCACGCGGCCTCGTGGCGCAGTGTCTAAGATGGCGGCTGGCCCGGGCAAGGGTGCTGACGGTGGCCCAGGCCAGGGACACAGGGATTCCCAGGAGCAGACGTCCCATGGGGGACGGGTTGGGGGTTGCTTCTGCGGGTAGTACCTGGAAGGCCGGTACCAGGGCCCTGTCATGCGGGGGGGGGGGCGAGCCCTTCATGGGGCCTGTCCAACATGCGTCCCCCCCAGCTGAAGGCGGGGAGAGTCACCCATCCTCTTGGGGACTTTCCTCGTCGAGGCGGAAAAAGCGGGACAGGCCGTCCGCGTTGGCGTGGTCTTGACCAGGGCGATGCTCTACAGTGAAGTCTATCCCCTGCAGGGAGATGGACCATCGCAATAGTTTGGGGTTCTCCCCCCGCATTTGCATGAGCCATTGCAGGGGCCGATGATCTGTTTGTACCCGGAAGTGGGTTCCGAAGAGGTAAGGCCGGAGCTTCTTGAGGGCCCATACTACTGCGAAGGCCTCTCGCTCAATGGTGCTCCAGCGCTGTTCTCGGGGCAGTAGGCGTCTGCTGATGAAGGCCACTGGTTGGTCGACTCCTTCGGGGTTCAGTTGGGAGAGGACGGCCCCAATACCATGGTCGGAGGCATCGGTCTGAACGATGAACTCGCGGCTGTAGTCGGGGGCCTGGAGCACAGGAGCGGTGCACATGGCGGCCTTCAGCTTCTCGAAGGCCGCTTGACAGTCGGGAGTCCAGTTGACTCTTTTTGGGTGGTTCTTAGACGTGAGTTCCGTGAGGGGCCCCACAATGCTGCCATAGTCCTTCACGAACCGCCGGTAGTATCCGGTGAGCCCCAGGAAGGCTCGGACCTCGGTTTGTGTTTCAGGGGGTTGCCAGGACTGAATGGCAGCTACCTTGAGTTGGAGGGGGGCCACCAGACCGCTCCCCACTTGGTGTCCGAGGTAGGTCACGGACCCCTGGCCGATTTGGCACTTGCTGGCCTTTATGGTGAGGCCGGCCTGTTGGAGGGCCTGCAGGACCTCTCGGAGGTGGTGGAGGTGGTCTGTCCAGTGGCGGCTGTATACCGCGATGTCGTCCAGGTAGGCGGCGCTGAATTCTTCAAGGCCCGCCAATACCTGGTTCACCAGTCTTTGAAAAGTGGCTGGAGCGTTCTTCATGCCGAATGGCATCACTCTGAAATGGTAGTGCCCATCCGGGGTGGAGAAAGCGGAACGTTCTTGGGCCCTGGGGGTGAGGCCGATCTGCCAGTAGCCCGCTGTCAGGTCGAAGATGCTTAGGTAGCGGGCTGCCCCCATGCAGTCGACTAGTTCATCTGCTCGGGGGATAGGGTGAGCGTCGGTTCGGGTGACCGCGTTCAGACCCCGATAATCGATGCAGAATCGGAGCTCCGGTGTGGTGCCCGGGGCCGCGGCCTTGGGGACCAGGACGACCGGGCTGGCCCAGGGACTGTCCGAAGGTTCGATGACCCCGAGGGCGAGCATCTTGGAGACTTCTTCTTGGATGCATGTACGTACCCGATCCGGTACTCGGTACGCCCGGTGTCGGACAGGAGGACTGTCCCCAGTGTCCACGTCGTGCAGGCACCAGGAGGTGACTCCGGGTGCGAGGGAGAACAGGTTTGCGAACGGCAGCAGGAGGGCCCGACAATCTTGACGCTGCTCTGGGGTCAGGGCCTCGGAGAGTCGGACCCCGTCCACCGAACCATCTCTTTCACGGGTCCTCAGTAGGTCAGGGAGGGGCTCGGAGTCTCCTTCTGCGCCACTGTCGGTAGCCATCAGCAGGCTGAGCTCTGAGCGCACGAAGTGGGGTTTGAGTCTGTTGGCGTGGAGAACCCGGAGGGGGTTCCGGGGGGACTCCAGGTCGATGAGATAGGTGACGGGACTCTTGCGCTCGATCACCTTGAAGGGCCCCGTCCATTTGTCCTGCAAGTCACCCGGTTCGATGGGGGACATCACCCATACCTGCTGACCCGGTTCGAACTCGATGGAGGAGGCATGTTGATCGTACCACTTCTTCATGTCCTCTTGGCTGGCCTCAAGATTGGCTTTGGCGATCTCCCTGAATTTCCGGGTCTGATTGCGGAGGGTCAGGAGGTACTTGTAGACGTCTGGAGGGGTTTTTAGGGGGGCCATTTCCCATTCCTCCTTCACTAGGCTGAGAGGCCCGCGAACGGGGTGTCCGTACAGGAGTTCGAAGGGGCTGAAGCCGAGGGACTTCTGGGGGACTTCTCGGTAGGCGAAGAGGAGGCACGGTAGTAGCACGTCCCACTGGCGGCGTAGGGGTTCTTCTAGCCCCAAGATCATCCCCTTGAGAGTGCGGTTGAACCGCTCGACCAGTCCGTTTCCCTGGGGGTGATAGGGCGTTGTGAATCGGTAAGTGACCCCGCACTGCTGCCAGAGGGATTTCATATACTTTGAAATAAAGTTCGTACCCCTGTCGCTGACGACTTCCCGGGGGAAGCCCACTCGAGAGAAGATCCCCATTAAGGCTCGACCCACTACTGGGGCTGTTATAGTACGAAGGGGGACCGCCTCAGGATAGCGGGTGGCTTGGTCCACCAGGACCAGGATGAAGCGATGCCCTTGTGCTGTTCGGGGGTCCAGGGGCCCCACAATGTCTATTCCCACCCTCTCGAACGGGGTGGTCACCACGGGGAATGGTTGTAGGGGTGCCTTGAGTTTGCGGCCGCTCTTCCCGCTGGCCTGGCAGGTCGGGCAGGACCGGCAGTGGTTGGAGACGTCATTTCTCATTTTGGGCCAAAAAAAGTGAGTCACCAGGCGGTGGTAGGTCTTGTCTTGCCCCAGGTGCCCAGCCAGGGCGACATCATGACCAAGTTCAACAGGAAGTCTCTGAAGTGGAGGGGCACCACCAGCACTCGACCGGCCCCCAGCTCTGCGATTCTCTGCTCGCTGTACAAGAGGTCATTGTCCCAATAAACCCAGTGGGCCCCGGTGGTGTCGCCTTGGCCCTGGGCGAGCGCTTGCTGTCGCAGTCCCTCGAGGGAGGGACAGGTCTTTTGCTCCTGCCGGAATTGTTCTTGGGTGGGCCCCCCTTCTTGACGCCACTGAGCCAGGTCGGGAAGTTCGGGGGGCTGTGCGGAACCCTCTGTGGTGGGTTCCGGGCGGTCGGTATGGATGAAGTCTTCTTCTGGAGCGATCGAGGGCGGAGGTGCTGACCATTCCGGTTCTTCTGGTCTCGGGATGGTGCGGGTGGCCATGGACCGGGTGGTCACGCACGCCCAGTCCGGGAGACCCAACATCCCCAGATGCTCTCTTCTTTCAACAGCTGCCCACGGGGAGCTCTCGAGATCGTTCCCCAGGAGGCAGTGACGGGGGCATCGTCGCGGACAGTTACTTTCAGCATGCCGGACACTCCTCCCCATTCGAAGGGGACGCAGGCCATCCGACACAGGCTCTCCGAGTTGTCTGCCGATCGGACAGGGCAAAGCACGTTTGGCAGGATTTGTTCTGGGGTCACCAGGTGACAACGGACGGCCGTCACACTGGCCCCGGTGTCACGCAGTGCCTCGGCCTTGCGCCCATTTATGCTCACCCATTGGCTGTACTTCCGAGTGTTGGCGGGCAGGGGAGTCCGCGGGACCATGTCTCTTCCTCCTAGGCAGGCCAGGGTCATGGCGGCGGGTTCCCACTCGAACTGCTCCGACTCGTATGCTTCAGAGTCTTCGGAGACCTGTTCTTCTCCTAGGGCGGCGGCCGCCACCTGGCGGGGCCCGGGAACCTGGTTCTTCGGGCAGGTCGGGTCACTGGCATAGTGGCCGACTCGCTGGCATCGATGACACGTCACGTTGGCTCGGAACCCCGGGCGCATCGGGGGGTTTCCCCGGCCTGCTGGGGGCGGGGTGGTGTTAGCGGGAGCGACTGGGACAGCGTCTCTGCCCCGGCCCTGTCCTCCTCCTCCTCCCCGGGGACGGTGATGACCTTGGTTGGTTCTGTTCTGCTCGTTCGGCCCACTCCGGGCCACTCGGGTGCTCTCCCACCGATCCGCCTCGGTGGCGAGCTGCCGTGGTTCAGTCAATTTACTGTCGAGGAGGTGCTGCCTGAGCTCGACGAAACAGTTGTTGGAGAGGTGCTCCCACACAATGAGATTGAAGAGTTGTTCGTAAGTGGTTACGTTGTTACCCTTGATCCATCCCTCGAAGGCCCGGCTGAAATAGTTCACGTATTCCAACCAAGTTGTGCCTGGGATCCGGGTGCAGTTGCGGAACCTCTGGCGGTACATTTCGGGCGTAAGCCCATATCGACTGAGGAGGGCGGCCTTCATGTGGTCATAGGACGTCATTTGATGGTCCGGAAGCTGCAGCAGGGCATCACGGCCCTCATTGACGAATCTCCCCCATAACCCGGCTCCCCAGTCACTTCGAGCGACCCGGTGGGCAGTCATGGCGATCTCATAGGCCTTGAACCACTGCTGTATGTCGTCGTTTCGGTGGTATTCTCGGACCACATCCTTGGGGATGTGGACCTCCTGCTCGGTAGTACCCGGGGAGCGCGGTGACTCGGGCACCCCTAGGTTTTTGTTCAGTTTGCGTATTTCTATCTCTGCTAGTTTGCACTCGTGTTCGTACGCCAGTCTTTTTTCTTCGAGATCCCTCTGTCTCTGTTTTTCCTCTCGCTCTTCTCTGAGCCGTAAGTGTTCTAAGTTTATTTTTTGTTCGGCCAGCTTCAATTCTCCGTCTAATTTGAGCGGTGCCAAGTCTAACTCGTGTAGTCTATTTTTTTCCCGCTCCTGGATCTCTTCTCGGGAGGGGCCTGTTCTCCGTTCTTCCGTCAGGGTGGTGTTGACTTCCGGGGCTTCGGGGTCCCGGGGGGTGGCGGTATTCGTCTCTGTCCAGGCCTCTAGGGCGTTTTTGAAGTCTTCTTTCGTGCTTAGCCCGGTGGTAGCAATGCCTAAGTCCATGCAAAATTGTTTGAGCTCTCGGTGGTTGTATTCTTCCAGCTTTTCCATCTGGAACTTCTCTGCCGATCCGTTCTCTTTGGTCGTCATTGTGGTTTTAGTCGTAGGGTGAGTTACTGTCTGTACGGTACGCGTTGGTTCGGATCGCGCCGCTGGCCACCAATGTTAGACGGGGACCTGGAGGGTCGGCCGAGCACAAGGGGAGAGGCCTCCAGTGAGGACCGTCTCCAGCGATCGCACAGACAGGTAACTTCCCCCCCACAGATGGACACCACACGAAGATCAGATTAATACCTTTTATAGGCAGTTCTTGAAATGAGGCAGTATGATACAAGGAGATCAGGACACGGTGGTCCTCTCAGCTCTAGTCTCTAGTAGGAAAAAAGGGGGTAGCGGGATAGTCTTGGTACCCGTAGGTACGGCGGTGGAACGGTGATAGCTCACAATCCTCGAGCTCGGTGTTCGGACGGGTCGGACCGCGGCAGCGCCAGCAGGTCCCGAAGAGGTCGTAGGTGGCAACGGGCCGCGGCTGCGCCAGCAGGTCCCAACGAGGATGAATGTTACAACGGGCCGCGGCAGCGCCAGCAGGTCCCACGAAGATGGAAGTTGCAATGGGCCGCGGCAGCGCCAGCAGGTCCCACGAAGATGGAAGTTACAACGGGCCGCGGCAGCGCCAGCAGGTCCCACGAAGATGAAGGTTGCAGAAGGCCGCGGCAGCGCCAGCAGGCAGGACAATAGTTCACAAGGCAGGGCTGCGGCAGCGCCAGCAGTCCGTCAAGGATGAGTTCGTCGCGGTGTCTCTCGACTCCAGGATACAACTGCCTTCCTGTTCTGGGGCTGCCTCAGTTATAGGTCTGGTGCTCTTTGATGTCCGGACCCTCGCTCTTGGAGGTCGGGAGGTCCGGGATGAGGGAGTCCAGACACCCAGCAGGGGGGTGGAGCCAGCGCCCGGGGAGGCTGGGGGTGATCGGCACCTGGCGGGAGAGAGCCATCGACACTTCTTACTCCCATTGACCTGCCAAGTGGTCCGTTCACCTCCTGGGTGGATGGTGGTGCCGGGATGTCGGGGCCTGGCCAGGCCCGGGGTTGGGGTCGAGCTGAGGCCACGCGGCCTCGTGGCGCAGTGTCTAAGATGGCGGCTGGCCCGGGCAAGGGTGCTGACGGTGGCCCAGGCCAGGGACACAGGGATTCCCAGGAGCAGACGTCCCATGGGGGACGGGTTGGGGGTTGCTTCTGCGGGTAGTACCTGGAAGGCCGGTACCAGGGCCCTGTCATGCGGGGGGGAGCGAGCCCTTCATGGGGCCTGTCCAACAGACACTAATATGGCACAGACATAGATCACGACGCGCACGCTGCCTTGGATTCCAGCTGGAAACAGACTGCATCATGGGTAAGAAGGATGTGGCGTAACGGCCAGAGCTGTCGACTTCAGAGCTGGGGATCCAGATTCGAGTCTTGGTGTTGGCTCAATATCCTGTCATTCTGGGCAAAATTGCTTAATCTCCTCGTGTCTGTGTCTGCTGTTGTCTGTCTTTCCCCGCTGCCTGTACGTGGTCCGTGCCCCCTTTTCTTCCCTCTGTTCCCCTCGCTGTCCCCGTGCTCACACTGCCAAGTCTTTCCTTCTGTACCCCTTGCTGCCCCGTGTCTCTGCCCGGTTTTCCCTTCTGTTCCCCTCACTGCCCCCGTGCCTCTCTGCCTGTTCTGCCTTCTGTACTTAGCTGCCCCAATATTTCTGTATTTTGCCTCTGTGCCATTCGTTTTTGTGCCCATCTGCCCTCTGTGCCACTCGTTTTCCCCTCGTTTTTGTGCCCCTTTTGCCTTCTGTTCCACTCGTTTTTTGTGCCTTTCTGCCCTCTGTTCCACTCGTTTTTCGTGACTTTCTGCCCTCTGTTCCACTCGTTTTTTGTGCCTTCTGCCCCCTGGTCCACTTGTTTTCCCCTCATTTTTTGTGCCTTTCTGCCCTCTGTGCCTCGTTTTTCCCTCGTTTTTTGTTCCTTTCTGCCCTCTGTGCCACTTGTTTTTCCCTCATTTTTGTGCCTTTCTGCCCTTTGTTCCACTCTTTTTTACCTTGTTTTTTGTGCCCTTCTGCCCTCTGTTCCACTCATTTTTTGTGCCTTTCTGCCCTGTTCCACTCGTTTTCCCCTTGTTTTTTGTGCCCTTCTGCCCTCTATTCCACTCATTTTTTGTGCCTTTCTGCCCTGTTCCACTCGTTTTCCCCTTGTTTTTTGTGCCCTTCTGCCCTCTGTTCCACTCGTTTTTTGTGCCTTTCTGCCCTCTGTTCTACTTGTTTTCCCCTCGTTTTTGTGCCTTTCTGCCCTTTGTGCCACTTGTTTTATCCTCGTTCTTTGTGCCCTTTTGCCCTCTGTTCCACTCGTTTTTTGTGCCTTTCTTCCCTCTGTTCCACTCGTTTTTTGTGCCTTTCTGCCCTCTGTTCAAATCATTTTCCCCTTTTTTTGCCTTTCTGCCCTCTGTTCCACTCGTTTTTTGTGCCTTTCTGCCCTCTGTGCCACTTGTTTTTTCCCTCGTTTTTTGTGCCTTTCTGCCCTCTGTTCCACTCGTTTTCCCCTTGTTTTTTGTGCCCTTCTGCCCTCTGTTCCCCTTGTTTTTTGTGCCCTCTGTTCCACTCGTTTTTTGTGTGCTTCTGCCCTCTGTTCCACTTCATTTTCCCCTTGGTTTTTGTGCCCTTCTTTCCTCTGTTCCACTCGTTTTTTGTGCCTTTCTGCCCTGTGTTCTATTTGTTTTCCGTTGGTTTTTGTGCCCTTCTGCCCTCTGTTCCACTCGTTTTCCGGTGCCCTTCTGCCCTCTGTTCCACTCCTTTTTTGTGCCTTTCTGCCCTCTGTTCCACTCCTTTTTTGTGCCAATATGCCCTCTGTTCCACTTGTTTGGGTGCCTTTCTGCCCCCTGTTCCACTTTGTTTTCCCCTCGTTTTTTGTGCCCTTCTGCCCTCTGTTCCACTCATTTTTTGTGCCTTTCTGCCCTCTGTTCCACTCGTTTTTCCCTCTTTTTTGTGCTTTCTGCCCTCTGTTCCACTCGTTTTTTGTGCCTTTCTGCCCTCTGTTCCACTCGTTTCCCCCTCGTTTTTTGTGCCCTTCTGCCCTCTGTTCCACTAGTTTTTTTGTGCCCTTCTGTCCTCTGTTCCACTCGTTTTTGTGCCTTTCTGCCCTCTGTTCCACTTCGTTTTTCTCTTGTTTTTTGTGGCCTTCTGTCCTCTGTTCCACTCGTTTTTTGTGCCTTTCTGCCCTCTATTCCACTCGTTTTCCGCTCGTTTTTTGTGTCCTTCTGCCCTCTGTTCTACTCGTTTTCAGGTGCCATTCTGCCCTCTGTTGTACTCGTTTTTTGTGCCTTACTGCCCTCTGTTCCACTCGTTTTCCCCTTATTTTTTTGTGCCTTTCTGCCCTCTGTTCCACTCGTTTTTTGTGCCTTTCTGCCCTCTCTGCCACTTGTTTTTTGTGCCCTTCTGCCCTCTGGTCCACTAGTTTTTTTGTGCCCTTCTGCCCTCTGGTCCAAAACAAACAAACAAACGAGTGTTTTTTGTGCCTTTCTGCCCTCTGTTCCACTTGCTTTTCCTTCATTTTTTGTGCCCTTCTGCCCTCTGTTCCACTTGTTTTTTTGTGCCTTTCTGCCCTCTTTTCTACTTCGTTTTCCCCTCGCTTATTGTGCCCTTCTGCCCTCTGTTCCACTCGTTTTTTGTGCCCTTCTGCGCCACTCATTTTTCCTTGTTTTTGTGCCCCTTTTGCCTTATGTTCCGCTCGTTTCCCCAGCCACTGTGCCCCCGCCCCCCTGACTGCCCACTGCCCATTCGCTGCCCCGCCTCCCAATTGTATTGTTGTAGTCTCGCCGCTCCTGCGCCAACATTCACAGCTCTTGTGTGCTGTGAGGACGCAAGGGCGTTTCATTTTTCACTACGACAGGCACTAGAGTCCTACGGACCCCCTGGGAATGTCTCACAGACCTCTGGGGGTCCGCGGACCACAGTTTGGGAAACGCTGCTCTAGAGGCTTCCAATGGAAGCCATACATAAGAAATCCTATCAATTTCAGAGTACTGTATCTGATTTGGGTGCATAAATGGCCCTCTTGGCCACTTAACCATCCATACTAGTGTGTAGAAATAACGCTAAACTAGCATTTTATTTACCAATATAGCTAACAATCATATTTTAAAATTCAATTTTTGATCTTGCTTCCAATTATGTTTCTTGTCAACGAGACCCTCAAGCACAAATTGAAGTGGCCCTATATCTTTGTCCAGTTATGACTGATGTTAGTAGGCTTATACACTTTATTATACATAAAATGCACTGGGTTTACACGCAATTTTCTTTAGAGACACCACTCAAGCCTCCTGCCCCTGTGTACTTTAAAACACTTTTTACTGCACAATTACCAAAAAATATCTTGGGGAGGCCACTCAAATCTTTCATGTAAAGTAACCTTTCGGCCATTGCAGATCTAATAAATATATCAAACTCTTAAAGTTATCAAAATATTCTCATAGGTGTTAAGGTAAAAAAAATGAATTATTTAACTGTATAAAAGGACATGAGTTAGAGAAAACTTGCCTTTATCCACTCTATGCTTCTCGAGTTTCAACTTTGTACTGCCTCTGTAGTTTCTTAGCACCACAATACTTGCAGGTGAAGCTGTACTTAGTCAGCCAACCAAATCGGATGTCCAGCTACTTACCACAACATTGCACGAGCTGATCTCTAAAGTGGCATTTAACCCATATCAGTTCTGGAAAATGTGACTTGCCCAGTGTACCCTCAAATGTGCAGTTTCTCACAAGGTCATTGAGAGACAATCTCAATCACCCCCTTCCTTTTCAGAACACCTTTGAGTGATAGAAGATGTGGCCTAACGACCAGAGCTGCCGACTTTGGAGCTGGGAAACCAGGTTTTAACCTCAGCGTCTCCTCAACATCCTGTGATTCTGGGCAAGTCACTCAATCTCCCTATGCCAACCAAAAATGAATGTATCCTACCGTAAAGTAACTGGTCCTCATGTAAAGCGCTCCAATAACAGTCGAGTTTGCGCAATATAAAAACGCAAAAAACAAAGCATTGGTAATACAAGTTTCTCCTATGTAATTAATAAAACAGCTGTTTTCATCAATTATCGTTCGAGAGACAGAAAGAGCTCCCTAACAGATGACACAGATGTGGAGAGGATGTGGCGCAACGACCAGAGCAACTCGATAGCTGGAGATTCTATGCAAATCACAATCTCTCCAGGTGATAAATTGTTATATAAATATGCTACGAGAGAAAACGCCATAACTTTATGAAATAATAGTTCCATCAAAGCAGATGTTAACAGGATTTCGGTGGCGGGAAACTGATCAGAGAAGCAGACGTGGAAAAAGCATTGGTAAATGCAGGAAAATGTGCCACAGCCAATAGATATGGAGGAAAGGTAAGTGGCACGGACAGGAACTAATGAGAAGCCAAGAAAGATAGGAGGGAGAAATTAAATCCCTTTTAAGTATATATTAAATACAATAGATTTCTCATGCTGTGCTGGCGAAACATAAAAATCAGGTCTGTCTATTAACACCACTCGCTGTCATTTAGGACTGTACCACTACATACTATTGTCCATAAATATCCAGGTGTAAGCCCTAGCTCCAAAACTATCTTCAAACTGAATCGAAATCTGACCAATAATATTGGTCTAGTGTGATTTAATATATACATATGGTCTAAAATAACTCTGACTTTTGTCCTGAAAAGCTGACAGGTACGGCACAAGGTTACTCAAAAGGACAAGCTTGCAGGGCACAAGTCCTAAAAAAACAAGCATTTACAATGCAATGGTCTCGGCATTGTTAAAGTTAGCGCCATTGGCATTGCTCGTGACATTATTTTTATTTATGTTTTTGTTTTAAAAACATAAATAAATGACATTGTCATTTACAATGCCAATAGCTTAATCGCTCGCAAATGTGAGACCTATTGCATTTGCACCCACACAGTCATTCACATACAGCCACCCACACAGAGCCACCTACACACAGACAGAGCCACCCACGCACACACAGACAGAGCCACCCACGCACACACAGACAGACAGAGCCACCCAGGCACACACAGAGCCACCCACACACACACACACACAGACAGAGCCACCCACAGACAGACAGAGCCACCCACGCACACACAGACAGACAGAGCCACCCACGCGCACAGACAGAGCCACCCACGCGCACACAGACAGAGCCACCCACGCGCACACACAGGCAGAGCCACCCACGCGCACACACAGGCAGAGCCACCCACGCGCACACACAGGCAAAGCCGCGCACACAGACAGAGCCACCCACGCGCATACAGACAGAGCCACCCACGCTCACAGACAGACCCACCCACGCGCACAGACAGAGCCACCCACGCGCACACAGACAGAGCCACCCACGCACACACAGACAGAGCCACCCATGCACACACAGACAGACAGAGCCACCCACGCTCACACAGACAGACAGAGCCACCCACGCGCACAGACAGAGCCACCCACGTGCACACAGACAGAGCCACCCACGTGCACACAGACAGAGCCACCCACGCGCACAGACAGAGCCACCCACGCGCACACAGACAGAGCCACCCACGCGCACACAGAGACAGAGCCACACACGCGCACACAGAGACAGAGCCACCCACGCGCACAGACAGAGCCACCCACGCGCACAGACAGAGCCACCCACGCGCACACAGACAGAGCCACCCACGCGCACAGAGCCACCCACGCGCACACAGACAGAGCCACCCACGCGCACACAGACAGAGCCACCCACGCGCACACAGAGCCACCCACGCGCACAGACAGAGCCACCCACGCGCACAGACAGAGCCACCCACGCGCACACAGACAGAGCCACCCACGCGCACATAGACAGAGCCACCCACGCGCACACAGACAGAGCCACCCACGTGCACACAGAGAGCCACCCACGCGCACACAGACAGAGCCACCCACGCGCGCACACAGAGCTACCCACGCGCACACAGACAGAGCCACCCAGGCGCACACAGACAGAGCCACCCACGCGCACACAGACAGAGCCACCCACGCGCACACAGACAGAGCCACCCACGCGCACAGACAGAGCCACCCACGCGCACACAGACAGAGCCACCCACGCGCACACAGACAGACAGAGCCACCCACGCGCACACAGACAGACAGAGCCACCCACGCGCACACAGACAGAGCCACCCACGCGCACACACAGACAGAGCCACCCACGCGCACAGACAGAGCCACCCACGCGCACACAGACAGAGCCACCCACGCGCGCACACAGAGCTACCCACGCGCACACAGACAGAGCCACCCAGGCGCACACACAGAGCCACCCACGCGCACACAGACAGAGCCACCCACGCGCACACAGACAGAGCCACCCACGCGCACAGACAGAGCCACCCACGCGCACACACAGACAGAGCCACCCACGCGCACACAGACAGAGCCACCCACGCGCGCACAGACAGAGCCACCCACGCGCGCACAGACAGAGCCACCCACGCACGCACAGACAGAGCCACCCACGCGCACACAGACAGAGCCACCCACGCACACACAGACAGAGCCACCCACGCACACACAGACAGAGCCACCCACGCGCACACAGAGAGCCACCCACGCGCACAGACAGAGCCACCCACGCGCACACAGACAGACAGAGCCACCCACGCGCACACAGACAGACAGAGCCACCCACGCCACACAGAGCCACCCACACGCGCACACACACACACAGAGCCTTCTGTGCATATCGCAGCAGGGGGAGCTGCGGCGGCCTGACAATATCTCGCCTGCGCCCGTCAATTCTACGGTACAACAAAGGAACGGCAATGAAAGCCCGCAGAAAGCTGTGCAACACTGTCAACAACAGCGCTCTGCAGATTACCCCAAATGTTCCGACACAGATGCGTGCGCGGGAGCACTGTCCCTTTAATAGGAAAGTTCCTCGCTGTATAGTGTTGGGGGTCAAACTTTAAATATCATTATTGCATTGTGCGGTGTCTGTACTGAGCGGGATTATGTAACCTGTGCAGGGAGCAACAGATGGTCGCTTTGTCCAATGATGGGAGGGCCATCACTTCATTTTCACAGGCATTGGCACTACCCACCTGACATGCCATGCAGTGTCTGCAGGGAGCGGCAGGGCGAGAGCTGGTGAGGCGGGGGCATGCTGGCAGGCCTGGACCCAGGGGCAACAGAGCTCCCCCCCTCTCCCCTCCCCTCTCTGTCAGCCTCGGCTCGGCTTCCCCGTCAGACACGCACCCGCCTCCCCTGCAAGAAGGAGAAAAAAAAATATACCTGACTCATAAAAGGAGACACGGACAGTGGGAGGGGAGGGGGCGGGAATGGAGACACGGACAGCGGGAGGGGGGGCGGGAACGGAGACACGGACAGTGGGAGGGGGGGGCGGGAACCGGCACAATCAGAAGGCAAGACAAGCATGCTCCTCTGAGAACAGTTGGGAGCGAGGGGCTAGGGGGAATGGCGAGGATCGGCTGAAAGCACAAGTTGCAAGTGCTGGTGTTTTCAGCTGATCCTTGTTAGTTTGCAACCACGCTGAAAACACAAACACAATTTAAATAAATAAACACACACCTTTTCCCCTGCCAGAGTCAAAGTGGTGAAGGCGGGTCTGTGGTAGTTGCTGGAGCAATGAGTGCAACCGGAGGAGACGCAGCGCCATGTGTGCTGCAGAGGCGGGGACGGATTTCCCAACAGCGTCGTGACATTTCTTCATGAGGAAGTATCCAATGGGGGCTGTGCTCAAGAGGGGGAGAAAGACTGAAAGGAAATTGCAAAACAGAGCTGCTCCAGCAACAGGAGGGAGGGGGCCACTCAGGGAAGCTGTTATCAGCGCCGCGCGCCTCTCTGCAGACTTCCTCTGCATTCCAGAGAGGCGCGCGGCCAGGTCTTGTCTCACTTCGGTGTTCTCAGACTGCTGAGATGCCGACAATAGTTCTCTGGCGAGAACGCGCTTTTCAGCGCGTTATAGCCGAGACCTAAAAAGTCGGGGGGCGCTCTAAAGTAGGTGGTGTAACTGGTAGTGACGACACAACAGGATGTGGCGTCACAAAAGGTAGTCAGTCCCCTCTCATTACAGGGTGTCCAGCTTCACTTGGGGGACCACGTTGTTAACCCACTGTGGAATATAGCGTCATTGTTAATAAATCAGTTTATACGGTATAAACTGATTTATTAACACTTAAGCAATAATGTATTACACGGGTCTCTTAAGGATTACTTTTAGGTAAAGATTTAAAAATGTATTTCAAAAAAAGTAAAATAACCAAAAGCAAGTTAATCTTTAAAGATCAAACAAAGGTACAATAAATCAAAGTACAAATGACACATCTAAATATTTTCCCAACGTCACTTGCATTCAAACAGTAAGCATGTTATCTTCGTCATTTTTTCACCTTATTTCCTAGGTGCGTTTAGCTTCTTACCTCATTCATATTTAGAACTACACTGTAGATGTTTTTGGAAACATGCACATTTCTTTCATCAGCTGCGTGACTTCATGCGTACACTAAACACGTACAGCGTGCGTGTGCCAGAAATGCCAACAGCTCTCTTGGGATATGTGAATGTATTAAATTGCATCGAAGGGCCGTGTACGAGAGTTTCTTCTTAATAGCTTTTGAGCAGGGGGGATGGCGTCCATCGGTTAAAATAAGTTGGGGGGGACGCCGTCCACCCGCGTGGTACCCCGACTCGAGCCCTGCAAGCTTTGGGAATGCACAGGCCGTACATATGAAAACACCACAAAGATCCTATATCAGGCATTGTTGTGATTAAAGACTACAGGTTACATGAAGATGAATTTATTAGCAGTAATAACGGAACAGGTGCGAGCCAGGTAGCACGGCTTCCATACCAAGGTGCAGGTAGCAACTGAGCACTGGACTGGAACACCGTGGAATTCCATGCCTCGCTCCAGGAAAGGAATACATACATCAAAAGCAATACACAACCGGCATCCGAAACGTGACAGCCGAGAATGCGGAAATGTTTTGGTCGGCGCTAATTAGGATGTCGTGCGGTAGGTTCTACCTCCCCTCATAAACTCAAATCACAACGGATAAATCAACCGCCAACAATATCAGCGAGCCCCCTTCACACTAGGCTCACCAGCAGATGGCAGCACTTCCCTCGTCGTCACTGGTCTTCCGGTGTCACACTAACGGAAGTCCCGCCCATTACATGCAGCTCGATGCGCACGCGTACGAAGCTCCTGCCGGCTGCTTGAACTTCAGGATAGACCTCGCCTACAAGATAGGAAACAAAGAACGCTCCCTTCTGGTCTCGCACATCTCAAACAGCTACTAATAATCTTCGCTTGAGCGGTACTGCTGATTAAATAGGTAGCGCAGCTCTACAGATAATATTCAACATTTGATAATTTAAAGCACAAATCAACTTACATTGCCATGTCAGATTTCGGTAGAATTGTTGTTAAATTTGAGCGCTTCCAATTACTAAAAACAAAACACAACAAGTGTCGAAGTGTATTACAAAAATGCGAAGATTAAGCCGAATTTTGGGCACAGTACCCTAATATGTAATTAATGACGTTACCATTCTAACATGGCCGCGAAAACTTCTACTCGCTGTCGGTAGCTTGGAACCGAACTCCGAGGCAGCCATCTTGGAACAGTCTTTATTTTACTTTAAAGAGTGAAGAGCTCGCAGTCTGTATGAGCCTTCCGCCGGGGCTATGGCGGCCGCCCAGGAGGATGACATGTTCGACTCGATTTTGATGGCTGAGGAGAGGTTCCATGGTGAAGGCTATGATGAAGGTTATTCTGAGGGAGTGCAAGCTGGTTTAATTGTGGGACATCAATATGGTGCAATAAATGGTGCTAAAATTGGATCAGAGATTGGATGTTATCTTGGTTTTATCCTAACCTGGAGGAGTATTCTCCGCTCTGGAACCAATGAAGATGGCAAGCTCGGCAAAAAGTTGAAGGTTCTGGATTCGTTGGAAGGAATAATTAAAGCATGCCCCTGGGAGGACCCCACCAATGATAAACTCCAAGAGAACCTGGAGAAGGTTAGAGCAAAATTTAAGCAGTTGTGCTCATTGCTAAATATTCATCCGGACATCATGCCGTCAAAGGAAGGCTCTGGATTTTCATTTTGATGAAAATTGCTGTAAATAAGTTTTGATGCAAGGACAAGATTGATAATCTCATTAAGAAGCATTTACAAGGTGCTCGACATTTTGATCTCGTTATTAGCGGGCCTGCTACAGGTCTTTGTTAATCCTTGCCCCGAGAAGAAGCAGCAAGTAGGAGACACCTGGTGTTGAAGCGTGCAGGTTGGAAGACTTGCTTTGAGATGTAGCTTCTCTGTATTCATGAACTGTCTAAAAGAAGCCACCAGAGTAGGACTCTTCAAAGTAATGTGGTGGCAGTGGGCAGTTTACTAAGAGGACATACCCACAATCCGAGATACTTTCCAAGTGGTCTTTTGAGTAAATGCTTAATGGAACAAATCAGGATTTTAAGTCAGTGCCTTACCTGACTTTCAACATGTTTTCCTAAAAAGTATACCGCAAACATAGCTTGTGATTGAAGCTATTTCTGAAGTATGTTTTTAATATACTACAGTTTTTAAATAGTACACACTGTGTGATTTGTAAAAAAAAAATTCTTTTTCAAAGACCTTTATTGAATGTACTTACAGAGGAAATAAATACATATCAGGGCCTACAACCCATCGGGGTGGCCGCCTCAGACGTACTCAACATCCAAACTGTATATTAGTACACAGCCGTATGGCCGATGATTTGTACATTTAGAAAGAAATAATAAAATATAATAAAAAAAAGAAAGGTGTTGATCACTAACCATTTTGTAGCACACAGTGGGACTAAATTTAGTTACCTCAATTTTGGTAAAACTATGACACAATCGTATTTTGATAAGCTTCTTATATGTTCAATGAATACATTTTTTGTGAAACACATTATTCATGTATCATAGCTGCCAAGGATTCAGATTGCCATGTGTGACGTTTTTATAATTTCAGTGACATTATGAGTGACATCTCAACGACTGTGAGTGACACTTTCTCGCCAGCAAAAATCATGCAATGAAGAGGAGGGAAACTTCTAAATATGAGAAATTACAGCTATTTGAGCAACAAGAAACTCCAAGAAGTTCTTGAAACTGTTGCAGAGAACCAGAAATTGAAGTGCACTAAGCCAGTAGTGCTCCCTCCTGTAACCTGACTGGACTGTAAACAAATGTGTTACCATGATATTAAACAAGTTATTCAGTAGCAGTACTTTATTAAAGTTCTGTGTACATATGCTGACACATGCACAGATAAATACAAATATACTTACTGGATGCAACAGATTGTCATTTGCATGAAATAAATAATATTCTTTTAAAGTCGAGGCAAAACACGCACCCGGCACCCTTGTCTGTAGATAAAACACAGGCCTGTCAGTTTAGTTAGTACTGGTCATGCCCAACATTGAACTCAGAAGGATGACTCACAGAGCAGCCCTGCCGCTCGATCTGCAGATTAAACTGAAATGAAATTAGATCTCATGATGATTAACCTCACACCCAGGAGGAGAGACAGAGCAGCCCCATGCTTGCAGATTTTACTCAGTGTCTACTGTCTCAGTCTGAATAAATGAGATCTCATTTGCAGCGTGCGTGCGCTCGTGCTAATGTAACACAGTGACCGAGACTACTTAAGTCAGAGGCAGCAGCGCCTGCAGCCTGGCGTAAAGTAACTAGTATGAATCAAGCACAGTATAAACTTCCTTGAACTTTGAGGGGACGTCTTCTTTACAGTCTCAAGGCTCACTGTCTCACACACGGTCTCTCGTCCGCCTGCGGCGTCGGTGAGCCACATGGGGGTCATGGTGACAGGGTCACGGTCGCACAGCAGTGACACAAGATGATGACCCAGATCATGACCACTAGTCACTCTGGCAGACTCCCTACAGCACCTGCGATGCCTCTGATGCATCCGGCCCATCATGCTGAGAATCTACAAGTCAGTGTAGTCCAGACTGGGTCGATGGTCCCAACGCTGCTGCTGGCTGTAATTAATTATGCGCAGCCAGCAGAGCAGGCAGCTGGCTGAGGCAGGAGCTAGTCTGCGCACTTGACTCGAGTGACTGACTCTCAACGAGTCTCCCCTGCTGCTTCTGGCAACCTCACTTCCTCCAGTGCAGGATGGGCCACGTCAGGTCACATCCAGATAATCCACGCCCACAGGCGCGCCCCACTGCCAGTAGCACCTGACTGTACTGCTGAGGGCAGGCAAGGCCCGCACCCCTCCAGGTTTTAATTGCAGTCCGGTGTCAGTCACAGCCACGCGGTGCCGCGATTGGCCCGGGAATAATTAATTAATGCAGCCAGGCTGGCAGGTGGCGGACAACGCAGATTGTAACATTGTAGCAGCACAACTCACTCGGCCAGAGCAGAGTTGAGGGGAATTGAAGATCCGAAACTGTTTATTGACTGAGCCAGCTTGGCGGCAAGTCAGTGCCGGTGCGCTAGCACAGCATTACCATAGCCAGTTTCAGTGGAAATAAAAACGTGTGACAATGCATTTCAGTGCGCTGATGCGGAACACCACACTGAAATGTGTTAGAGTCACACATGATGCGTGATACTTGGCAGGCCTGCATGTTTCTGTAATGCAGCGTATTCCCCAGCAAAAAAGCATGCAAATAAAATCCGCCACACCAGAGCTGCTATCAAGCATTACTTTATTCATCAGCATATACACACACACACTGCGCATTACATCATACTACATATTATCCACACCCCAGCTCCTCCCCACATATTACGTATTTTCTCTTCAGAGTCCGCCCAGAACCACGAGGGTCCTAGTACGTACGTACACACGCGCACACACACACAGTGTCTGAGGAGATGGCTTTGTTTCTCAGAATGCATGACATACAACATGTTAGAGTGCCATTGTACCGACTTTCTTCTAACAATTTGGCAGAGAGGGCAAATTTTATGCTTAAATATGGTGTGCAGACTGCTATTTCTAACAAGTTGAATGTAATTGAATTTCTGCAACAGAAAGTTGTCGGTATTTAATGCCATTGTTGTGAGGCAGGATGCTTTTGTACTACCTGTTGGGTTATGTGACAGAATATTTACTTTAGCACATGTTGGACATTTAGGTATTTCTGCAACTATCAAAACAATTAAGCAGTACTACTGTCATTTCCTATAGGATAGCCCTGTCATGTATACCTCATTTTACATACAACAACCCATCCACACGACTACAGCAATTCTAAACAGGTGACCTTTTATCTGATAGCTTGCTCCTGTCGCTTTGACACCAGGCCCTTAGTCTTCTATCATAATCCCATAAAGATGTCCACAGCAAAGCAGATTTATTATAAGGGTCACCACTTTTTTTCATGCTTGGCTAACACCCATCTGTGCATGATCTCACTTGTTTAAAAAAGCATTTATGATTGTTTTCAAAACATCCATGGTTGTTTTAAAAACATATTGATTCTAGAAAAAACCCCGGTGTGACCACTTTAGTATAAAAGGCCCCCACTCCCCCTTACAAATTAGAGGAGAATTCCTTCCAAGCTGAGACGGAGGTCCAGCATGCCGAGTCTTCGACATGCAGCTGTCTGACATCCTTTGTGGGTTGACATTCTATTCTATTCTATTCTATTCTATGGTTTTTGTAAAGCGCAAACAGCTGCCCCAGCAAAGAGGCGTCCCGGCGCTAATGAGGGCCACAGTCCCCATCCTGAGCTAGAAAGAGCGGGAAAGGAAAGGGAAGGTTAGAGAGAGGGGAACAGGTGTGTCTTAATGGCCTTACGGAAGTGGGGAGGCTTTCTATGCAGCGGATGCTTAGAGGAAGAGCATTCCAAAGCTTGGCTCCCATAGCCCTGAAGGAGTGGCCGCCAATGCGGCAGAGCTTTGTACGGGGGATGCTCAGAAGATGCTGGCTAGAGGATCGCAGATCACGTCGAGGAACATAAGGAGTGAGGAGAGGTCGTAGGAGTATAGGGCTTCCGAGTTTGAAAATTTTGAAGATCATGATAAGGGTTTTAAAATGGATCCTGAAGTTGACGGGTAGCCAGTGCAATTTGCGAATAGTGGCTCTAACCGAGCATCTGCGGGGGAGGCCGACTAATGCTCTTGCCGCAGCATTTTGCACGCGTTGCAGTCGTGCTATTTCTCGATGCAAAGAAGGGGTCCTTTATTCTAAACCATCAGACGAGGGGCTGATTCAACCCTTGGCAAGGGGCTAGGTACTTCTCTTCCATAAGTCATGCCCAACATTGAACTCAGAAGGATGACTCGCATGTCTTTGAATTGGTGACAGTATTTATTTGTTCCACAGACTGTGCTGCTGGTAGGCAGGATCTCACAATAAAGTTGAGATATGCTTCAGCTGTCTTTGAGGTCGAACTGTGATGAAATAGCAGCACTCGTGAAAATAATCTGCTGGGGTTTGATCCTTCCCCGGTTTGTGTATGATCTAATAGCCATACTCTTGCAATCAAAAGACTCTTACGAAAGGGCTCGACAGGTCAAAGAAAGCCTCTCAGGACATAGTCCTATACCCGACAGACCCGTGTGGAAGACCTTGGAGATGACAATCCAGACTTAGGACACTGGAGCGTCCATCCACAGACCTCAATATTTTAGCAGGATGGCCTCAACACGCCTTATGCCTCCTAAGGAATTAGTGAAAAGATGGAAATCTGTCCTCATAGGAATAGTTACTAAATGAACTGAACTAGAACAGCAGAAGCATGCCTCTTGGCGAATGTGTTTACATTTGTTAATAAAATGTTAATGTTAATAAAATTTGTACAGCGCACGCATACCCTCAGGCGTCTTGGCGACAAATTTGTGAAAGATTTGTGCTAGTTTGTATACACTTTCATATCCCTCGACAAGGTGCAATCTTCCCCCAGAAAGTATTTTATCCTCACCTTTTTGTCTAGCCGATTGTAAAAGAGGGCAATCGACCAGTCATGCAACTTAACAAGGCACTTCCAGAACTTTGCATGCCAGAAGTCAAGGTTCCACAGACTCTACTTTCTATCCCTTCAAGAATCATGGAGCGTGGTACAGATATTCAGTAACCAAAGAAATGCCAGTATCTGAACAGGTACATTATGTAAGAATTATTTCCCTAGCGTCAGTAACATTGGGAGGGGCGGTGGGGAACAAGGTATTTAATTTCCAACTGGAAATCCCTGACAAGCGACCTATGGGTTTTAAAGACAGTGACTGGCTACAAAATCGAGTTCTATGGAACATTCTTAACAACCCAGGTATTATCCTTATTCCTATCAAGATCAGAGTTTTATTAACAAGGCGATCTTTCAACTTCTGCAGAAAGATGCAATCTGCTCCTTCTCCTTCACCCATCAGGTTTTTGCAGCAATATTTTTCTGGTGACTAAGGACGGGGGCTCTCACCTGGCAATCAACCTCAAACAATTCAATGGTTGGATCCTGTACCTGCACTTCAAAATGGAAGGGAGTCATCTATCAGAGACCTTCTCTGAGACAAAGACTGGTTGGTCTGTCTCGACCTAAAGCACACTTATCTCACTATTCTGATTTTTCCGCCTCACAGGAAATTCCTCCAATATTTCTAGGGCAAAGTCTGGTACAAATAGTCCTCCCCTATGGTTTGTTTTTCACTCCTTGGTGCTTCACCAAGGTGATTAAGCCAGTACTATAATGTACACTCCAGGAGGCATTAAGACATCATATATTTCCCAGGGGGTGGGCGTGGCTTGGCGCCGATTGAGTGAGTAGCATGCTCAAGAACTCCGGTCAGACAGCCGCCATTCATCGACATCCTGACGCTGTAAGCGAGTTTGGAGCCCCTGCGGGTCACCCTCACAGATGACAAGGGAGAGCGGTGTGCATCAGGGACTGAAAATCTCCTGAAAATGACTAGAACCAGCTAATTTAACTGCGCTGATTAAGTCCGTGAGGAGAGACAAGATGGCGGTACCCGCGGAGAGAGGCCGACGCGAGGAGAAGTAACGGGCTTGCAGCTGCGGTGCCTGTGTCTGTGGGGACCGATTTCTCCCACCCTCTCGTGGGATTTGGCTGGAATACCAGAAGATCTCCCCTCCAACTATGCCGGCAGAAAGGAAGGAGCCGAACGCAGCCAATGCGGTGAGGAACAGTCAGCTAGCAGGGTTGCAGTAGCTGCAGTGCCTGTGTCTGTGGGGGCTGCCTCTCCCGCCCGCTAGCAAGACCTGGCCTGAGCAGAGGGAATCCCCCATCGCGGCTGCATTGACGAAGAGGAAGGAACAGGGCATGGCCGCGGGGCGCGTCAAGATGGTAGCGCCCGTCGGACAGTGACTGACGTGGAGATGGCAAGATCCTGACAGCCCTGCCTGGGCTGAAGAGGACCGTGGGCACGGGTGCCTCTCCTCCCGCTCCAACTCTGGACCTGCCATGAGCAGTGGGATCCTAGAGGAGGCTGCCCTGAAGGAAGGTAATAGGATTCCCAGAGACTGCTGGGAGGGCTTGGAAGGAGGCACCCTCTGAAGGCCGGGGCACAAGAGTGTTGAGCCATCAGGACTACTTGGGCTCTGACCAAAATACCTGTAGGCACTTATCCTGAGGGATACAACTAATTGAACCCTGACTACTGGCAATTTGAGCTATGGGCATTATTGAACAGGCGACAGTGACTGAGCTGTGACAGACTGTGCTGGTGTGTCTCCCGCGACAGGTAGTTCAGAGAGTCAGGGTGCGGACTGCAGCAGGCAAGCCTGTAGCTGTGACTCGGTGGATATGAATGTGGAGCCGGGCGGCAGCCGGTGGTTCTGAGCCCCAACGGAGGGTGCGGCTGACCAAGGGGGAGCACAGGGCACCTGGACCCCCGCAAAGTGTGCAGGCTGCGAGGGTGCCAGCGCGAGGCAACAAGAGCAGAGACAGGCGACCTGGCAGGGACCCCCACCCCCATTCTGACTGGTGCGATGAGGAGGTAGTGAGCCTAGAACCACAAACAGGAATTGAGGGAAAAAAAGAAATCAAGAGAAGCGGAATGTGACTGATGAAGGGGAGAGCCGCAGGCCGTGTGGTGAGGAGCTGTACAAGACCTGGATGCCCTGACACCCGCAGAGTCCCAATGAGCCCATCACCGAGGCCCTTAATGAAGAACCCAAGTAGAGCACAGAGCCACCAGGCGAGGACTCGGAGACCTGCGCTTGTTAAAGTAACAGGCCCACTCGGCATGACCATGATGCAGCCCTGGACCTCCCTTCTTGCCCTGACAGAGGGATCAAAAGTATATATCGTAGATACGGAACACACCTGAAGGGATGAGCGAGCGGCGGGGGACACCAAGACCACAGTAGACCTAACAAAACTGGGAGTGGGAGAGTGGGCGCGCAAGCTCTCAGAGCGCCTACCAGGAGACCGGACCCCACTCGCGGCAGATAGCACCAGGGGCTGCCTGGGAACGCACGCACGCAGTGCCAGAGGCACCACAGATCAAACGTTTATCATGGGGAAGGTCCCCAAGAAGAAGGATAGGGAGGAGGCTCTAGCACACACACTTATGGTGGAGAGGGAGAGGGCCCATTCACAGGCGGACAGTCCCAGAGGTCCCACTTTGCAGGACAGTCTGTAGGCCATTACCTCATCCAGGGAGCTCCTGGAAACCATAATCGACTTGCTCGGCCTGGACATTAGGCCTACTCAGAGAAGACCATAAAAAGTTAGCGGACCACATCAGGACCACAGAGGGCCAACTCTCCGAGGCGCTACTGGACATGTTAAACATGAAAGAGCGCATAACGGCTCTAGAGTCAAAAGTACGGACATTGGAATTCCGAGTGGAGAATGGGGGAAAAGATCACGCAAGAGCAACATCAGAATCACAGGCCATCTGGAGAAAATAGATGGCCATAACATGCTAACCTACCTGGAAAAATGTATAAGAGAGGAAGTAGCTCCAGATAGTCTGTCAAATTTCTTCGCTCTAGAGAGGGCCCACTGAGTCCTGTTAAAGCCATCTGTGCCTTGAGCACCACCGTGGGTGGTGACAGCAAAACTTCTCTATTTTAGAGACAGGGACCACATACTTACCCAAGCGCATATCAAAGGGGACATAGAGGTGGGCAACTCCGTTGTGAGAATCTTCCCAGACTTCTCTAGAGAAATCCAACAGCAGAGAGGGTCCTAATTCAATTCAATTCAAATAATTTATATAGCGCGCTACATACCCAGAGGGTCTCAAGGCGCTTGAGGAAGGGTGGGATTACTTGTCGAATATCCAGGTTTTAAGTTGCTTTCTGAATGCTAGGTGGTTCTGAGTGAGGCGAAGGTGAGTGGGAAGTGAGTTCCAGGTTTTAGCCGCCAGGTAGGAGAAGGATCTTCCTCCCATGGTGGTTTTATTGATGCGAGGGACAGCAGCAAGGGCTTGGTTGGAAGAGCGTAGCTGGCGGGAGGGGGTGTAGAAGGAAAGACGAGTGTTGAGGCATTCGGGTCCTAGATTGTAAAGTGCTTTGTGTGCGTGGGTTAGGAAGCGGAATGATATCCTCTTATTGACGGGGAGCCAGTGGAGGTTTTTCAGGTGATCAGAAATGTGGTCTTTACGCGGGATGTCTAGTATGAGTCTGGCTGATGCGTTCTGGATGCGTTGGAGTTTTTTCTGAAGTTTTGCGGTGGTACCGGCGTAAAGGGTGTTTCCGTAGTCCAGGCAGCTTGTAACCAGTGCGTGGGTGACCGTTTTTCTAGTTTCGGTGGGGATCCAGCGAAATGTTTTTTTGAGCATGCGTAGGATGTTGAAGCATGATGATGAGACAGCGTTGACTTGTCTGGTCATCGAGAGTGAGGAGTCCAGGATGATGCCCAGGTTCCGTGCGTGATCCGTCGGGATGGGAGCTTTTCCAAGGGCCTCTGGCCACCAAGAGTCGTCCCAGGCGGAAGGGGAGGTACCTAAGATAAGGACTTCTGTTTTGTCTGAATTCAGTTTCAGACGGCTGTGCTTCATCCACACAGCTACTTCTTTCATTCCTTCATGTAGGTTGGTTTTGGCGGTGTTAGGGTCTTTGGTGAGTGAGAGTATCAGTTGAGTGTCATCAGCGTAGGAGATGATGTTGAGGTTGTGCTGGCGTGCGATGGCCGCGAGGGGGCTCATGTATACGTTGAAGAGGGTGGGGCTGAGTGAAGATCCTTGTGGCACGCCGCAAATGACTTCAGTGGCCTCTGACTTGAATGGTGGGAGGCGGACTCTCTGAGTTCTTCCGGCAAGGAACGAGGTGATCCATTCCAGTGCTTTTCCTTGGATTCCGATGTTTGTGAGGCGTTGTAACAGGGTGCTATGACAGACTGTGTCGAAAGCTGCGGAGAGGTCGAGGAGGATGAGGGCGACTGTGTCTCCATTGTCCAGTAGAGTTCGAATGTCGTCAGTTGCTGCGATGAGGGCGGTCTCCGTACTGTGTTTGGCTCGGAAGCCGGACTGTGAGGAGTCTAGGGATTTGTTGGTTTCGAGGAAGGCGGCGAGCTGGTTGTTGACAGCTTTCTCGATGACTTTGGCCGGGAATGGAAGGAGCGAGATGGGGCGGTAGTTTTTGAGTTCGGTGGGGTCAGCTGTGGGTTTTTTCAGGAGGGCGCTGAGTTCGGCGTGTTTCCAGCTTTCCGGGAAGGTGGCGGAGTTGAGGGAGCAGTTGATGACGTCTCGGAGGTGTGGTGCTATGATGGAATCTGCTTTGTTGAAGATGTGGTGAGGGCATGGGTCTGTGGGGGATCCTGAGTGGATGGAGTTCATCAGGCGGATGGTGTCCTCAGTGGAGACTGGGTTCCAGTCATTAAGGAAGTTCAAGGGGGGTGAAGGTACGGCAGAAGGTTGGGTGGGTTGGTCTTCGGGTTGCTTGTCGAAGCTGTTGTGGATGTCTGCGATTTTGTTGTGGAAGAACGAAGCTAGGGAGTCGCAGAGCGTTTGAGAGGGAGTGATGTCGTTGGAGTTGGCAGTGGGGTTGGTAAACTCTTTGACGATGTTGAATAATTCCTTGCTGTTGTGGGCGTTGTTGTCTAGTCGGTCTTTGAATGCGGTTTTCTTGGCAGTCCGGATCAGTTGGTGGTGTATGCGGGTGGCGTTTTTGAAGGTGTCCCTTGTGCTGGTGTTTGGGTCTTTTTTCCAGGCCTTCTCAAGGGAGCGACAGAGTTTCTTAGATTTCTTGAGGTCATCGTTGAACCAGGGGGCGTTTTTGCTGCCTAGTTTAATTTGACGTTTTTTCAAAGGTGCTAGGTTGTCGGTGCTGTTGGTTAGCCATTGAGTGAGGTTAATGGCTGCTTGGTTAGTGTTCGAAGAGTGGGCAGGGGGGTTTTGAAGAAGCGATGAGGAGATCTGGTCGGTGGTGATTTTGTTCCAGTTTCTTCGCAGAGTAGGTTGAGGAGGGTTGTGGGTTAAGGTCTTTTTGTAGATAAAGTGAACGCAGCTGTGGTCCGTCCAATGGAGAACTGTGGTGTGACTGAAGGAGATGTGTTTGCTGGAGGTGAAGATAGGGTCGAGTGTGTGACCTGCGTAGTGAGTAGGGGTATTAACTAGTTGTTTGATTCCAAGGTTGGCGAGATTGTCCAGAAGGGTGGTGGTGTTGCTGTTGTAGCTTTTTTCCAGGTGAAAATTGAGGTCTCCCAGTAGAATGTAATCCTCGGAGGGGAGGGCGTGTGGGGTGATAAAGTTAGTGATGTCTTCACTGAATTGTGCACGGGGTCCTGGTGGCCTGTAGAGGAGGGTGCCTCTGAGTGTGGTCTTGGGGTCGGTGTGGATCTGGAAATGGAGGTGTTCGGCGCTAGCGAGGTTGACGTCTGAGCTGGTTGAGATGCGGATGGAATTCTTATGGACGATAGCGATGCCTCCTCCTGTTTGGTCGGTGCGGTCTTTTCGGATGATCTTGTAGCCTTCCGGGATAGCAATGGTGATGTCTGGGGCTGAGGAGGCGTTCATCCATGTTTCTGTTAGGAAGGCGACGTCCGGAGAGATGGTGTCTAGTAGATTCCAAAGGTCGATGGCGTGTCTGTGGACCGAGCGGGTGTTGAGCAGGAAGCATTTTAGGTGGTTGGGTTCAGTTCTCTGTTTGGTGTTAGTGGAGGAGGAGTTGGTCTTGGTGCCGTCATACTTGCAGGAGTTGCATGTGAAGGGTCCATGGGTGTGTCCAGGAGCAGCTTGGGCGCAGTTGGGGAGGCGGCCGGGGTTTAGGGCTAAGAGGGTGGAGGCGTCGTATGTAATGCGGGTGGGGTGGGTGGGGCGGGGGCCAGGGGGTCTGGCGCTGGGCGCGGTCCAGGCGCGGACGGGCGTAGACGGGCTTACCTTTGGCGCACCTTCGGCGCAGCCGTAGCGCGTGGACGCTGCGCGTGGGTGCATCTGCCTTAAATGGAGAGTGGAGGGGGCGGAGGGTGGGAGGGTCAGCCGGGAGGCGAGAGCGAGGTGGGGGAAGGGCCAGGGGATGCAAAACAAAATGGCAGTAACAACAACAAGGCAGCAACAACAACAAGCCTTGCAGTGGAAACGGAGGCGCTTTTAAATAATCAAATAATCAAATCTCTGTAAAAGCACAGCCAGGAAGTGCGCGCTAGCGATCAAAAAAGCTATAACAATGCAGGCACTATGATTAGATTAGAGACAGAGCAGTCAAGCGCTACTTAATTGGAAATAGTCTGCACTCAAGCGCTACGACAGTAATTGCAGAGTCAGGCGCTACAATTTCAGGTCAGCAGTCAACGTTACGGTGAAATTACAGCAGAGTCAACGTTACGGTGAGATTACAGCAGAGTCAGGCGCTACGATACCAGGTCTTCGCAGGAGGAGGCAAGGGGAGCGACCGTTCGTGTCCAGGACAGGACGGTCACACAGAGAGGTCCTACAGAGAAGAAAACCAAAGACTATGGCAGCTAAATTATAAGTATGCACTTCAATACCCGGCCACGCTGCGAGTCACAACAGAGAAGGGCACGGAATTCTTCAGGACAGCACAGGAGGCAGCCGACTGGCTGAAGAAGCGCGAAGGATGGGCACCGCCAAAGGAGCTGTAGAGGAGAAGAAAGAGAGAGAACCAATCCAGAGGTCATCAAACAATAAGGGAAAACATGGCCCGACACACGAAGAGGTACAGATCGAATGCCAGAATGCAATGCAGGTGGTGGTGCTGATCAGCGGCAAAGAGAGGAACCTTGTACTACCTGAAGGTAGTGAGGCAGCAGTGGATACTGGCTCAGAACATGAATCTAGTGAATCTGTAACTTCGAGTGTGGTGCTTCCAGACGTAACTCCACAGACGGCGGACAATATCACCAAATGAAGGGAGTGAGGATTTCCGAAGGACATGTTGGAGCTGAACTGTACATTTAGCACAAGTTACTTCCCTTGGGTAATGATATATCTGTAGGAAAAAGTAGTGATAGATTTCTTACCTTAGAATTACCCCCAGGCGTCAGACTGGATCGGAAAGTTTTTGTCAGCAGTACCTCTGTGCGTCGGTAGGTGGCGTAGTGCGGCTTCGCCTCCGTCGTTGGCGTCGTGGTAACTGAGATGACGTCGCGCTAGCTACTGAGATGCCACCCTTGTGCGCTGATGTCAGTTTTGTACACGACTTTCGTGACAGGAATGCAGAGCCATGCAAGATACTGCTCACTGTGGCCTTGAAACTAGGGTCCTGAAAAGGATGACCTTAACCCTAGAAATCAGTTTGCAGAACGGGGAGAATGGGTGGAGGAGGGGGGTAAGGAATCTATGACTACCAATGTTTCTTACAGATAGATCGTTACCGAAGGTAAGTAACTTGAGCATCTGAAAGAAACACATAGTGATAGATTCCTTCCCTTAGAATAGATACCCCAGCAATACCAACCCTGGTGGTTGGTCTGTGAACCAAGATCACACCAGAAAGTCCTGGAGAACAGCACAGCCAAAGAAGCCAGACTTGGCTGTCCCGGCAGGAATGCTTGGTAAAAGTGTGCAACGAGGCCCACCCACCTGCCTGACAGATGTCATGCAAGAGAACTCCCCGTCCCAAAGCAGTAGTGGCTGCCGTCGCCCTGGTAGAATGGGCACGTAGCCCCACCGGAGGTTCCTTTTTAGCCAAAGAATAACAAGCATATAAGCACAGAACAACCCACTGAGAGATGGTCCGCTTGTGCACGGCCCAACATTTCTTGGCGCCCACGTAGGCAACAAAGAGCTGGTCATCCACCCCGAACTGTTGAGTGCGGTCCAGGTAGAATGAGAGCGCATGTTTTGGTTCCAGACGTTGGAGCCTATCTTCTTCTATAGAGGGATGCGGAGGCGGAAAGAAAGTGGGCAAAGTGATGGTCTGCCCGCTGTGAAAGGCAGTGACCACATTTTGCAGAAAAGATGGATGAGTCCTCAGAACAAATTTGTCCGGATGGACAGATAGAAAAGGAGGTTTAGAAGAAAGAGCCTGGTGCTCACTCACTCTTCTTGCAGAGGTGATGGCAACCAGGAAAGCAATCTTTAAAGTGAGAAGACGAAGTTGACAGTTGTGAAGTGGCTTGTAGGGAACACACATCAGATATGTCAGAACCAGGTACAAGTGCCACTGAGGCATTATGAAAGGAACAGGAGGGAAAAGATGAGTATTGCCTTTTAAGACTTTACTTACAACAGGGGACTAGAAAAAGGAAGGCTGATCTGTAGCCATAAAAAAGCTGAAATGGCCGAGAGATAGCCCTTGATAGTGCATAGAGCAGAGCCCTGCTGGGCCAAAGAAAGTAGGAATAGAAGGACCTCTGAAAGAGGCGCAGAAAGGGGATCCACAGCCTTTGCTATGCACTATGCCACAAACTTATTCCACCGGCAGGCTTATACCGTCTTAGTGGAGGGCCACCTAGCCGCCAAGACTACATTACAAACTTCGGGAGGCAGGCTAAAAAGAATTCGCTCAATCTCCACACAAGACCCCTGGTACTGCGACAGAAGCTCCTCCCGAAGAGGCAGTCGGATCAGGGGCTCGATGGCCATGCTGAGTAGCTCAGGATACCATACTCTTCGAGCCCAGTCCGGAGCAACAAGAATAACTTGGACCCGGTCGTGATTGATCTTCTTCAGCACTCTGGGTAGAAAGGGTATGAGCAGAAAGGCGTATAGTAGACCGCAACTTCACTCGCGACGAAAAGCGTTGCTGAGCGAGTGCCACCTTGGAAATTCCAACGCGCAGAACTGTCAACATTGCGCGTTCTCTTCGGTGGCAAATAGATCTAACCAAGGCTCTCCCCACTGCTGAAAGAGACCTTGCATCACGTCCGAATTCAGACGCCATTCGTGATCCATCATGCACCGGCGGCTTTGTTCGTCCGCCTTTGCGTACAGGGAACCTGCCAGGTGTTGAACCACCAGGGAAAAGCCCTGGTGTTCCAGCCAAGTCTAGAGACGCAGAGCCTCCTGACATAGGGTCCACGACCCCAACCCGCCCTGCAGTACCACATGGCGGTGGTGTTGTCCGTGAACACCTGCACCATTCTTCCCCAGACAGAGGAAATGTAAATGTAAATGTAGTTGAGCTTATATAGCGCACAGCTACCCGCAGTGGGTGTCCCGGCGCTTGCTTAGGGAACCCTTCCTGGTATTCCCCTGTGAGATAGCAGGGTATCCACAAGGTGAAAGTCAGGCATCCCGCCGCGAGGGGCCATTGTGGAGATTAAGCAAGCTATTGCCCAGAGTCGCAGAGTGTGAACCCGTGAGTCGAGGAGGCACCGGGGCAAGAATTATCGAGTCCGTGGAATTTTTAGCCCAAGACCCGCCGAGGCGGGGAATTGAACCCTGGTCCAGGACCGATCTCAGCTTCCGGGTCTGCTGCCTCTAACCCCTGAGCCACACTTCTCCAGGAATGCCTTCAGTGCAAGCCAGATCGCCCGAAGCACCAGAAGGTTGATGTGGAGCCCGGATTCCGTTGGAGACCAGAGGCCTCTGATCTCCGCCTCTCCCATATGGCCGCCCCATCCCTGGAGGGACGCGTCTGTCACAACTGTGTGCTCCGGATGGGGAAGGGAGAGGGATCTGTCATTAACTCAATTGCGATTCGTGAGCGACCACTGCAATTGTCATGCAGTGCCCTCCGAGATATGGACGTGATCGGGCAGGTTGCCCTGATGTTGTGCCTACTGGAACTACAGGTCGCACTGCAGAACCCGCATATGCTATGTGGCATGATCTACTAGCAGGATGCAGGAGGCCCAGGAGTCTGAGTGTCATCCTGATCGAAACCCGCGATAGAGGCTGAAAAATCGGAATCATAGCCTGAATATCTCATACTCGCTGCTCGGGATGATAAACCCAAAACCGCGCCGAGTCCAGAACCGCTCCGATGAATAGAAGCTTCTGAGAAGGAATCAGGTGCGACTTCGGTACATTGATAGAGTACTCCAGAAAATGTAGGAGGTCGACCGTAGTCTGGAGGTGGGAGACGACTGCCCGGGGCGAGCCCGCCTTCAACACCCAGTCGTCGAGATAGGGGAAGACTGGAACCCCTGATCTGCGCAGATGAGCTGCGACCACCGCCATCACTTTCGTGAACATCCGAGGGGTGCTGGTAAGGCCGAAGGGGAGCACGGTAAACTGGAAGTGCTTGTGGCCTACCGTGAACCGCAGGTAATGCCGGTGTGCCAGCAGGACAAAGATGTGGAAATATACGTCCTGCAAGTCCAATGCTACCATCCAGTATCCAGGGTCGAGGGCAGACAAGACCTGAGCTAGCGTTAACATCTTGAACTACTCCTTTCAGAGGAAGTGGTTGATGTTCCTAAGGTCCAAAATAGGACGCAGGCCCTTGTCCTTCTTGGGGAACAGAAAGTAGTGGGAATAACAACCACAACCTACTTCTGGCCCAGGAACGCGCTCGATGGCCCCCTTGGCCAAAAGGGCGGTCACTTCCTGCTGAAGAAGCCCAAGATGGTCCCCCGACATGTGGTGGTATTGAGGTGGCATGGCTGGAGGAGTAGTCTCGAAGGGGAGGAAGTAGCCCCTTCGGTTTATTTGCAGCACCCACCTGTCCGAGGTGTGGTTGCACCAGTGGGAGAGATGATGGCGAATCCTGCTACCCACTGGCGTCTGATGGGCCTGAAAGTACGGACTAGGAAGGCTTGGGAGTGGATGCAGTGTGGGTGGAGGTGGACAGACCTGCCCGCTGGCCCCGAGAACCGCCTCGGCGGTACCCACGTCCGCGCTGTTGTTGTCGATGGGCAGGTATGTGGCTCTGGAATGAACGTGTTGGGGCACCCCTTCCGTGGCCACTAAAGGAGCGAAAAGTAGAAGGCGGAGGAGGGTGAGTGGCCGACAGGCACAAGGACTTGGCTGTAGCCCGTGAGTCCGTAAAGCGCTCCAACTCACAATCTGCCTCATTGCCGAAAAGGCGAATGCCATCAAAGGGCATGTCCATCAGAGTGTTCTGGACATCCCCTGAGAAGCCAGTTGTACTCAGCCAGCTGTGACGCCAAAGCGCCACGTCGTGGATATCACCCTGCCCGGCGAGTCAGTATTATCAAGCTCACAACGAATGGTGAACTTAGCTGCGTCTCTCCAAACTGCTTTAGCTTGGGAAAGTACTGTCCAGGCCTCCTTTGGACAGTTGGGCAGCACCTGCGCAACCATGTCCCACGCAGAGTGGGAATAGAGGCATGCAGTGTTCACGGACCGCAGCCCTAAGCTGGCAGATGTCCAGGTCGGGGCTAAAACCGGGGTCGACGTTGGTGATAGCACCAGACGATGTCGGAGGTGGTTCCAGAGGGGATGTCAACACCTATGGAGGTGTTATGAGGTCGCCCGGGATCCAAGCCCGGATCCAGGGGGGACCTGCGGCATGAGGCCGAAGCCGACGGCGGCGCCAGAGGTGAAGCCGCCAGTGATGGAAGGGCAGGACCATCAGTTAGGCCCGCGGGGCTCATAGGCGCGCTGGCGGGGCCAGATGGCCCAAAGAGTCAGGGCATGGCAGCAAAAAAATGTTGCACCTGAGCAGGTGTCGCCCACGGACCTGAAAAGGGCAGGTAGACCGGTGGCGACGTCGCAGGCTCCGCGGGAGCCACAGTGGGGCAACCACCCACACCCTCAGCCGCGTCGCACAAGGGAAGTCGAAGAGCGACGGCGCTTCTTCGACTTCTGCTTGGAATGCTTCAACTTATCTGACCCCGATGACTAAGATCCAGAAGAACAATGGTGACGGCTCAGCGACCGCTACCTCGACCTCCCACGGGACCAGGATCTTGAGCGGCGCGGAGGCGACTGCTGGACTTCCAGCAATTTTCGGGATTGCTCCCGCAAAGTCTTCGGCGCCATGGCCCGGCAGTCGGGGCATGACTTGGAGTCGTGCTTGCGCCTCAGGCAATAGAGACACATGCGGTGTGAGTCCGTTACCGACATCATGTGGTGACAGTGCCCACAGTTCTTGAAGCCATGTATCCCTATGATACCAGGAGTCGATGGACTCAAAAGAATTGAGACAAAAGGCCTCGTAAAACTTAGTCAAAAAGTGACTGGGGGTACGTGCGCTTCCCGAACCTGCTTGCTGAGCCGTTTAACAATATTGTTCTGTTTTTTGTGACAGACTGACTATGTTACAACCAGATAAAATTAAAAAAAGAAAAAATGGATTAAGTTGCTAATACAATTCCTTTTGATTGCGTCAAACTAGGTGTGTTCTTTTTTCTTCATGCATAAATGTTTATGATAGATTAAAGTAATTCTTCTTCTCCCAACAGAACCTACTTTAGCATATATTTTAGAACTGTTAGTGGGCCTTTTCGAAAAAAGACAATAGCACCTCACAAGTCAAACTGCTGTATCCTGTGGCGAATGGACAACATCTCAGCAGTTCAGTACATAAACAAACTTTGAGAGGGCCAGGTCCAGAAATCTAGTGGAAATAGCAAAGTACTTCTGGCAATACTGCCATCAACATCGCATCTCAGTGAGAGTAGAATGTCTCCCATGCCAGAATAAAGTGGTAGACGACTGGACTTGAGATATATTTGGGATTCCAGTGACTGAAAACTGAACCCGCCAATTTTCCTTCTACTCCAAAAATGGTGGGGTCCATGCTATACGGACCTATTTGCCTCTCGTCTGATCACACAATTGTAGTGATTCTTTTCATGGAGACTAAATTTGATGGCCATCTCTATGGATGCGTAACTCCAAGACTGCAATAGTCCACTGCATTATGCAATCTCTACATTACTGGATTTATGAGGTAGGAGTGTCTCCTCAGAAGGAGTTTCTTTTACTATATCTAGAAGCACAAAAACATCCTTCAATCAATCAGAATTTATAAAGTGCAGCTTATCATCCGATAGGGCTTTCAGGCGTTTTCAGGTCCCGGGGACTTATATAACCAATCAAGTCTTGAGGGCCTTTCAGAATTCTGGAAGTGAGGTGATGGTTCCCAGGTATGCGGGGAGGCTGTTCCAGGTCCTTGCTGTGATGTGGGAGAAGGAGCATCTTCCACTTCTTCGGTGGATGCTGTGGCGTATGGTCAAGTCAGAGGGAGGCAGAGTGTAGTCTTCTCACCAGTTGTTGGAAGTTCAGGCGGTGATTAATGTAGGTAGGTTTGTGTAAAGCTTTGTACCCGTTGGTCATCGGCTTGAATTGGCATCTCTTCTGTACAGTAAGCCAGTTTAGTTGCTTGGGGGGGGGGGGGAGTTGATCTTGGTTTGTTGGGGAAGGCAGAGGTTGAGTCTGGTTGCAGCATTCTGTATCGTCTGAAGTCTCTGTAGGAGGTGTGCGAGATTTCCTACATAGAGGGAGTTGTCATAGTCCAGTCGGCTGGCATTGAGGACCTGTGTCATGGTGCATCTCGTTTGTAGGGGTAGCACTTGAAGATCTTACATAGCATGCGCAGAGTGAGGATGGAGGAAGAGGAAATGATGTTGAACTGTGATTCCATAGAGAGCTTGTGTCAATGATGATTCTGAGGTTTCTGGTGTGGTCGGAGGGACTGTGTGTGGATCCTAAGTCTGATGGCCATCGGGAGTCACTCCAAGTGTTGCTGATGTAGTTGTCTTGAAATAGATTTTATATTCTAGTTTTATTGATAACCCTAAATTGTGTATTGAGTGATGTCTGAAAGAGCACAAGTGAATTCAGACAGTTAAATGGTGGACAATTGTTGATCGCCCTACATAAACCTATCAACCTAGTTTCATCTGCTACTATAGCACAGTAGTTAAATTGGTCAATGTCTGAGACCGGTTTTGATGTCAGTAGATTTGGTGCTGATTCAGGGAGGGGAGATATGGACTCCAAATTTTTCCTGCAGGGTTCCCAGTTAGGTAACATAATGGGAGAAGTGGAATAATGACCTTTAAGTCTTTCAATTACAAACCAGAACTGGATGTCTCATCAGTGGTATTGGAAATGCCTCTGGTCCTGACATAAAAGAAAATGTTTTCTAGCTAACGAGTCTAAAATTTTCGATTCTCTTAAGGACTCATCAGTGAGGATTATCCCACTCTGAGAATTAGATCAAGGGTTCTTTTACTGTTTGAATGCTTTCTCTTTTACCCACTCTGATATTGCCATGCATCACAATAACCACATATTGTAAAATGTAGTTGGTATAGAGATTAGGTACGTATTTTCGTTTAATTTCAGGGACCGATCAAATTAAAAAATAAAAAGAGGCAAGAGGGTTAGTTATCATCACTCATTTGTCATATTTCTAGATGGAGCTATGGACAGTTCCATTTTCTCTAGTCCTGCATTTGGAGGACATCTTTACAGTTTGATAAAGTTATTTTTTTCTAAAGTTTGGTTTACCAGTTGCAAAGAAAGAAGCACTAAAATGGTATCCAGGACTTTTATGGCACAGGGAACACTGATTGATGCAATGAGTATAATGTCACACAAAAATAAAGCAAAATGTAGTTGGCTTAAAAAAATGTTTAATGTCATTGGATGCTGTAGGAAAACAACTTTAATAAACGGTGAAGAAAGAGTAGCATACCCCTCGCCTCCGAGTCCCTAATAGAATTGAAAATTCTAGGCGTGTTAGCGTTTACATCTTTTAATGCCTCATCACAATCAACAAGTTCCACTCTTCATGGTCAAGATGAAATGATTGGATGCTGTACAAAACTGTTTCACTGTCTTTCATAATCACATACTTTCAGGGTAGCTGTAACTCATCTTGCAGACACCCATCCAAAACCACATGTTTAAAGTTGTTTCAGCCATGTTGGCTGAGTGTCTGCCAGAAGAGATAAAACTGCCCGACAACCTATGGATCTGGAAATACACAAAAATGTGAGCACTTCAGTCCTGCTTTATTCCTGCTTCAAGAAAGAGTTTTGTGTAACAGCCTGTTATTTCTTTCCAAAATGGTGAGCGAAGTGCATTGTTGGGGAGTGATGCAAACAATCTAAGAAATCCAAGCGGCACATTGGAAGGGCATTTGATTAATAAAAAAAAACATGAATAATGCTCAGTCTTAGCACAGATGAAGAACAACAAATATTAAGACCAAGGGGCCCATTATGATGGCGGGCGGATTGCCCCCGCCAGGCTGGCGGTAGCCACTGCCGGCCTGGTGGAGGCAATCCGCCCGCCATCCTCTCCCAAATGCCCCCGCCATATTAGTATGGCGGGGGGACCGCGGCGGACAGAAAGACCGTCCACCGCTTTTCCGCCCCGGTCGCCTTGCGGCCAGGGCGGAAAAAGTATAATATGGTGGCGGTGTCTATTAGACACCGCCAGCCATATTAGCATGGGCCAGGACAGATGCCGCCACGGAAAGGCATGCTGTCTTCACTTCGGGGGCCCCCTGCAGGCCCCCGGAGTGAGGAACAGGTGGGGGGGCACACGGTGGGTACCTGTGGTACCCCCCTACATTTGCAATAACAAAGCGGCAGGCACCGCGCGGTGTCTGCCGCTTTGTTAATGCAAATGCATTAGTGCATTTGTGGCGGGCGGTGCTGAGTGCACCGCCCGCCACAATGCTAAAAATGCCCCCCACGGGACCCCCGCCCTTATGGCGGGCGGTCCCAAACACCGAAAGGATGGCGGGCTGACCTAATGGACTCCCAAGTGTTCATCAGGAACTGATAAATACTTTGCTAATATCTGCCAAGGAACTCCATCAATTTCAGATTTTTTTATAGCTTACACCACATTGCATTCTCTAATTTGTGGTTTTTCTTTTACCACTGTAACTATTGTTATAGTTAAAAAACACCCAGAACTGGCTTCATTGAGAGCTTCATCCTTGGCAAGTGATACCAATGACCTTTGCCCTCCTACTTCAATAAAAGCGCCAGCACTGGTCTAGCAGCTGCATTATTAGTAGACTATCACAGACTAGCCTTCACAGCTGATTCTTTGCTGTTTATTTGAAAAAGCAAGATGTGCATCTGTGCAAATCCTTTAGATTAGGGCAGAACCTACCTGAAATGGGATGGAAGAGAGAGCACATGGGCGAGACAGAAGAGAAAGTGTCTGTGTTGGATAGAGCTTTTCTGAAGGTTATGGTAGAGAGACTACATTGGATTCCTGGAGATCGGAAGAATAGGATATGAACTTAAATATTAGGATCGGGATAGGTCTTGACATCGTAACAATGGGGTTATTTATTAAAGAAACAGCAATACACAGATCTAAGTGCTTTGCTTAGCTCTTCCTAAAGTGTCACTCAAAGTATATTGTTTGTATAGTTGTGCTAGCATTTTTAAGCACCAGTGCCATGAGGTAATAAGTAAATATGGCGATATTTAGAAGCACAGGTTAAGTCACGCAGGGTGACTTTACCTGTGTTTGTAAATATCTCTTAGCAGGCTGCGGCGCCGGTGCGTCACGCAACGTGATGCACCGGCGGTGCACGGGGCTTGTAAATCTGCCCCTAAGTGTGCAATTGGGTGGTTTATGTTAACTCCAAAACTACATCACAAAAATGTGTTTTTTGCTACATCCACTACAGATACATGCACAGCTTTGACAGACAAGTTAAATGGATTAGATTCCATTGATAGATGGATACACCACCATCTGGACAAAGGCGAATCTCTAAGCTAAAATGGCTTATTTCATACCCTTAAGGTCCCTTCCCACAGCCAGGGCACTCACTCATTTAATCTTCCCGACGGCCCCCAGCGCCTGGAGACCCTTACGGGTGATTGTGCGCTTTACAAATGTGTACTTTACTTTACTTTACTCAGTCTTTCAGTGAACCCTTCTTCTATGCACATTAATCACCAGGCAAAAATGTGCCAGATCGCGGAACCCAATTCCTCTCTAGAATCTGGAGAGACGCCACCGTCTGATGCAAATCCAGTTATGATATTCATCTGCTTAGCATCCTCAGAACAATGGGCAATCGAAAAAATAAATCAGTCAGTTAAGCAATAATGTTGTTGTTTTTGTACACAACAGGACAATAATTTGTACTGGCAGACTTGGAGAATAATAACACTACTTATTTACTATCCGTCTTCTTTGGTTCTTATACCTACATTCCACATATCCTAGATACAAGAGACATAGACTCCTCTAAACTATAGATACATAAAAATTAAGTTGTCTTCTTAAACGCGATTTATTTTTATTTTTTGCATCTGGTGATCAGGTATGAAATAATCTACCACTCAGTCTTGGTCAGCACAGCCTTTGGATCACTTTAAAGCAGCTTTAAAAATTAATCTTTTCTTTTAGGTACATTTGTGGTCTTACAGACTACTTTAGCTTGATCCGCACCTGGAACGTGTTTACAGAGAGCGCTACGCAAGTATTCATCATCTTTGTCATCACAAGTCTGATGAAACAATTTGGCTCATTATTAGTGAAGAATAAAATTCAACACTCCTTTTCCTAAGCTCTCATATTACCCATAAATGTACAATTCGGTAGCATTAAATAAAGTTGTTGGTATTTTTGACTACAAGTCAATGTAAGTATTCGAGGTACTTGTAACCGAGTATTATTTCAAGACCTGAATTGATTGTGCACTTACAACCTATAATATCACTTCGGTAGTGGTCAGCGTGTCTTCATTACCCTCTATTATGGTTAGTCGTTCAACTGAGGGTTTTAACCAATTACCATTCACTTTGGACTAGATCAGTTACAGTTCATAAAATGCTTTCCATGAATTCTTAGATGGTTTGGTAGGAACACATAATTCTGTTTATGTCTATATTTCTTGTTTTTGACATTCGTTAGGTTAATCTTTAAACTATTTCATTAGTTGAATCAAACGACTAGAGAACCCCTGGGTTTCAATGTGCTGTGTTAATGTATCCATGGATTCAGAAAACATTTTCTTGTCTTACTCAAAGGTTGACCAGAGGGTACATTAACTTTTATTTCTTTGACGTCCTTGTAGTGTTAAATAGAGCGTTTTAGTAAATAGTTCCACCATTAGTGAGCCACCGGGATTACAGTGTTGTCCTCTGGTTGTAATAATGAGGTATACATCTCAAATGAGAAATACAATGGTCAGGCCACACGCCAAACTGATTAACAGTCCCACAGATGTTGACAATGTAAACAACCCAACTCCTCATTAATTTTAGGTCGAGCATCAGCGAAGTCCTGTTGTATCTCTCTGTGTGGCTTTGGCAAATTTACCCATTGCTATTGGCTGTTAGCTGCAGCATTCAGAGATGCAGTTTACGTATTGGTGCATTTCTGTTAACGTACCTCCTTTGTGTGTTTAGCTCTCTTTCCAGCGATTTCACTGAGAGAGCTTTTTGGTCGGCCATCACACAGTACAGCATGTGATGGCCTCTCTTCTCTCCTCTCATCTGGCTACTGCAGGTTTGCATTGCTCCCCCCACCCCCATTGTTTTTATTACTGTATCTTTCACAGATTTTCTTTTTTCCCCTACATGTTACGACTTCGTACTTGCACGCCTTTTACAAACGCGGCACCTGCGCTTTTGTTTTAAACATCCTAAACTAAAGCGCGGGTGCTGCATTGCTTCTAAAATAAAGACATAGAAAAAAAACATTTGCAATGAAATAGGGACTTGGGTCGGAGACTTGCCATTATCTTAAAGGAGACATTAAAACGGCGTTTGTGTACAACTTGAAAACCCTTTCTTTCATGGTTCTGATCCCGGATTACGTGCACATTTGATCTCTCCCTGACCCTGACCCAGTGGCTCTGGCTCGGCTCCTTGCGGGTCTCGGTACAGCTACACACGCACTGCTGCAGCACGCAGAAACAAGCTTTTAGGGAAATAATGTGATTGTAAAGCTGTGGCGGATATGGAGGTGCAGGGGACAGGCGACCATTTTATCCGCGCAACATGTTCTATTCACGTTTAAGGGTAGTCCCCGTTAGAAGGCTTGCGTTATGACTTAGAGCTCTGTTCAGCCTCAGAGGAAACTCCATAAACTGGCAGACCATTGGGTGAGGTCTGTCGACTGAACAACCACTTTAGCCCCTGTCATTGTGTGACAGCGTGTAGTGGAGAGTGGAGAAGCGTGGCTCACTGGTTAGAGGAGGCAGACCTGGAAGCAGAGGTCAGCCCGGGACCAGGGTTCAATTCCCGGCTCGGCGGGGTCTTGAGTCCTAAAATGTCCATGGACTCGACAATTCTCGCTCCGGTGCCTACTCGATTCACGGGTTCACACTCTGCGACTCTGGACAATAGCTTGCTTAATCTCCATAACGGCCCCTCGCGGCGGGATGCCTGGCTTTCACCTTGCGGATACCCTACCGGGGTTATCTCACAGGGGAATACCAGGACGGGTTCCCTAAGCGAGCGCTTAGAAACCGCTTGGTGATTTGCGCTATATAAATTCCTGTACATTTACATTTACATCTTGGACGAGTCCGGTGCCTGCTAACTGCAAGGCAGGGGAGGTCTCTGCTATCTCTGGAGGTACCCACAGTGGTACTGTATTTCCTGCTGTCCCCGTCTTCCTTGTTCAAGCAACACAGGTGTCTGTGCCCCAACAACCAGGGTGAGGTGTTGGCCGCAGTCACGAAACCAATGATGCAGCAATTAAACAAGCATTTGCAATGCAATATGTCTCGCATTTACAGGAGTGTGAGCTATTGACACTGTAATCACAATGCCAATAGCTTAAACTTGCATAAATGGGAGACCTATTGCATTGCAAATGCTTCTTATAGCTTTGGGGGCCTGGAATTGTCACTGGTTCAACAGAGTAGTGTATTGGTGCTGTTACTGTCCCAGCAAGAAATTCTTCAAGAAGATCTAAAAACTGCTTCATAGCACCAGAAATGGATGGGCACTGTGGTATCCGACTGTACCAAACAGGGTTTGATTAATTGCTTAATAGTTTATAATATATTTTTTCATAGCAGCAGTTGAGTACAGCTGTGCGTTTGAAGGAAAAGAAGCTCTTGACCACTTGAGCATATGTGCTGTGTAGTAGGCTCAACCTCCAACACACATTCACAAATGAAGCATTGGTAAAGGCAAGCGTTCCACAGCCAACACCACACCAATTGGCTTTGTCAGTGCTTGCTTTACAGCGTTGACATTAGGTTACACAGCTGCCCTGTAGGGTATGAGCTTAAGTCTGCGTAGGTATGCAAGTCTGAATTCATAAAATACATTTATAGGTACACTTCTGTAGCCTGGGAGCGCAACGGCTCCTACTTGTTTATTTAGGAGCTGGCCACACTTAGGCTTAGCTGACCCATTACTGTGCACAGAACACCTTTGTGAAACAGGGACCTGAGCACTAATAGGCAAAGGAAGAAAACCGACACAGCACAGATCTGAGCATCTCCTCAATTCTGTTTTGTAAATTACCACTCAGAGGAATATTACGTCACAGCTGTCACAGAATCAAATAATTTTTGCTATTTAGGGATTTATAAGATGCCTTTAGAAATAAGCAAGGTGAACAGTTTATGAAGAGAAATACAGAATGAGAACCGCTCACTTGTTTTTCTTTAGTCAGTGGGAGCCTGAGACTTGAAGTAGTTCTGTAACTCGAAGGGGCGTTTGGGGCCTTTTGATATAAATCACTTCTTAGCTCCTCTGCTAATGAGAAACACACAACAAAGTTTAGAGTGGAAAGCCAGGTACAGCAGTACCAGAGCACAGTGGGCCAAATGAACTCTTTGCCCGTTCACGATCTCCAGCCTGAAATACATTTAATGTTGACTAAAAGCAACGCTGTGTGCTCGATGGAAATATTTTAAAGCGGCCAGCCCAATTACCTGAAGGACTTTAATGGACACTTATCAATGCCGCATTAGATATCAGTATTATAAATATATTAAACATGTACCTAAAAGTCACCATGTGCGACTCACTTTGAGTTACAGTGGAAAATTCTTAGTTACTCATTGTCTTCACCACGGGCTTACTGTGTTACTTGAGCTACATCCTATCTCTTTCAGTAAAGGGAACCTAATATGAAAGAAGACTATTGATTACTTAGGAACCACCATAGAAATTGAAACCGGTGCTGCAGCGAGCAGTATGTAAACTGAATGCAACGACCACCATATTGTAATATGCAAATTCAAATCGTTAACCAAGCTCACAACCTGGGCAGGTGAACAACAGTAGCTAAAAATGCGTGACAATGCGTTTTATTGCGGCGATGAGGACTGCCACATTAAAATGCATGTATAAAGCTCGATGAATGGTACTCGACAGGGCTGAGCACTTAACCCTTTGTAATGCTGTGACAGCAGCACGTTGTCCTGCCTTCTCTTCAACCACAGACAAACATGTATGCAAGCGATCGGTATTAAATGAATTGAAGTCTAGGAAGCCCACTCTCCTCTAGTCTCTGGCACCACTGCGAATGCAGTACAAAAGGGGGTGGTGATGGACGGAGCATCTGAATCAATCAAACACTCACCCCCAGTCAAAAGATCTGGGTTTAATCCATCACCGTTCTTTAGCCCACTCTGCCACCCCAGTACAGATATGGCTATATGCAAATCAGTCTGACCCTGTGCCTCATGGGAACAGTCCAGCCCGAACTGCCGGACTGGACCGGAAACAAGCTTCCGAGGACCGGTTTCTGGCATTCCAGCCGTCTTCAGCCCGGCTTGCTTGAATCCAGTGGCAAAGTGAGCAAGGGACTCACGTCTGAGCATACCCTGCCACACTTATGGCGGCCAAAAGCGGTACAAAAGGGGCTGGTGATGGACGGAGCATCTGAATCAATCAAACACTCACACCCAGTCAATAGATCTGGGTTTAATCCATCACCGTTCTTTAGCCCACTCTGCCACCCCAGTTCAGACATGGCTATATGCAAATCAGTCTGACCCTGTGCCTCATGGGAACAGTCCAGCCCGAACTGCCAAGCCGGGCTGAAGACGGCTGGAATGCCAGAAACTGGTCCTCGGAAGCTTGTTTCCGGTCCAGGGAAGACATGGCTTGGCAGTTCGGGCTGGACTGTTCCCATGAGGCACAGGGTCAGACTGATTTGCATATGGCCATGTCTGAAATGGGGTGGCAGAGTGGGCTAAAGAACGCTGATGTATTAAACCCAGATCTTTTGACTGGGTGTGAGTGTTTGATTGATTGATTCAGATGCTCCGTCCATCACCACCCCCTTTTGTACCGCTTTTGCCCACCATAAGTGTGGCAGGGTATGCTCAGACGTGAGTCCCTTGCTCACTTTGCCACTGGATTCAAGCAAGCCGGGCTGAAGACGGCTGGAATGCCAGAAACCGGTCCTCGGAAGCTTGTTTCCGGTCCAGGGAAGACATGGATTGGCAGTTCGGGCTGGACTGTTCCCATGAGGCACAGGGTCAGACTGATTTGCTTATGGCCATGTCTGAACTGGGGTGGCAGAGTGGGCTAAAGAACGGTGATGGATTAAACCCAGATCTTTTGACTGGGTATGAGTGTTTTTGTTTGATTCAGATGCTCCGTCCATCACCACCCCCTATTGTACTACCACTGCGAATGCGGCATCCAGGAGCCGAGCAACTCGAATGGATGGGAACGTCCAGCTTGCAAAAAAACATTTGTGTGTGTGTCTCCTGTCCGAGCAGGCACGGCCCTACGGGCTTTGAGCAGCACTGGTACACAGGCACGGCCCTACGGGCTTTGAGCAGCACTGGTACACAATGGAAGAAGAAGGGGCCCGACGGGGGAGAGAGAGAAAGCGAAAGCACCCGTTAAGCTAAAACGCCGCGGCAGGTACGCGTGGACATCTCCTGTCCGTACGTGTGCACATCTCCTGTCCCCCTTTGGGAGAAAAATCGACGACAATGGATCTTGCCAAGCGTGCAGCGCATGCCCTGCGTCGCTAGGTGAGACACAAAAGCTGAATTTTTGGCATAATGCTTGACTAGTGACTACCCGCAGGGGCTGCTAACTATATTTAAGTACAAGGGAGTGCACCAAACTACGCTTGTGTCATATAATCTGGGGAACTGGTTTTGTTGGAGCCCGTGCTATAGCTCGGTGAGTGCAGCATCTGCTGCAGCTGTCTCGTACAATCTAAATGTCAACGTTTCAAATGCTAGAAGAAACCACTCCTCGTTTTATTCTTACGAAGTAGCTTCCACGAGCACCAAGAGCAAACATTAATGTGGACTATTAAAAAACAGAAAAATCCTCTAGCTTCCCAAGATTGTATTTGTGACCTTGCTCGAGAGCTGCATTCTGGACTGGTTTGGAGTTGTCACAGGCGTACTCGGGGTTGTGAAGTTGTGTTGGTATCAAAGAAATATTCCCAAACATGCTGGTTAAAACTTCATACTGTTTATCCTCGAGCCTTCCCTGGACGTTTTGTATGTACTGAATAATATAGATTGTTAGTTTTAAAAAGAGACTGATTTTAATCTGAAATTCATGATTTAAGACCAAATCAGTATCAAAATGCAATTGATGGCGTCACATAGGGTCTTTAAAAACCGGGCACAGCAAAATATCATACCACAAGTGCTTTACAGGGGATTGATGAATGTCCGTGAATGTATTATCCTTTTTAGGTCTGGCTGGGCACCACAGCTGCTGCTTTACTCTGTGATCAACAGAGAAGGGAGTTCTCGTATTGCACTTTGTCCCTTGTGGAAAACCTTAACACAGCAGGATGAGTTGGTCATGGTGAAAAGCCAACGATAAAGGCCACAGCCTGATCTGAATATTGTTTTGATAAAGGCAGTAGGGCTGGTGTCATTACTGTGAATTATACAGAGGCCTTATTCCTTAAATGGCAGAATGATATTATGCTGGGTTAAGGCCTTTAGGCGGGGACATTGGCACATGGCATCTGAAAAATAATTAGGATTTTGGTGTTGATTGTGTCCTTTCACAAAACCTAGACGTATAAGATTTGCACTGTAATAATCCTTACTAGAGTAACTTGGGAAGGCTCTAGCAGGTTTAGTTGCCCACTAGGTCCGTGTAATAAAATAAAGAAGTAAAGATATTTGACATATTTATACAAAGTTTTAAGTCCGCCCTCTTCTGTCTGTTCAAGTGATATTCCCGGTTTGCTTTTTTACATGATAGTAAACTACATGGGGCAATTTGTTAGCTAATTTCTGCTAGTTGCTCAGTTGGTCTGCATTTTGCCTGTTCACGGGCATATCAGCGTTAAGAGAAATGCACTTTGGTTTCTAGGACGGTGGCCAGTCCTTTTAGTTTTTTTCTTTTTTCTTTCCTTTTAAACGTCTCTGTGCATTTCCTTCCTATTACAGGTCGAGCCTGGGCAGCGCATGCGCTGCACTGCGAGGCATGCTGTACTGATGTATGACATACAAGCTCCGCCCATTATTTCCATTGGCTCCTGTTACTGTCCATGTGAAATTGTTACTTTTCATTTGTGAATAGGCTTAGTAGTTCCTCCTTAGTACCGCCTTGTATTTAACTTGTGTTGTTACACAGTCTGCTGTATAAGTCGGTGAGCACTATGGCGGCCGCTTCTTGCATTTACAGCGCGTCCTCACAGCACTCGTGGGACAATGGTGGCCACTTCTTGTATTTGCAGCACGTTATGCATGCTTTAACTTTAATAGCGGCTTCCCCCACACAGCACTCGCGGGACAATGGTGGCGGCTTTTTGTTTTTTAAACATTCTAACTAAGTGCTTTTACTTTCATTCTCAGCGCGACACCCACTTGAGCGACACCATGCTTACTGTTTTAGTTTGTTTCAAAACTTTAAAGCTGAGCGTGGCACCCACTTAAGGGACACTGCGCTCTCTGTTTCAGCTTTTATTTTTTAACTTTATTACGGAGCATTGGGGCCACTTAAAGGACACCACACTGTTTCAGCTTTTGTTTTTTAAACTTTAATGCGGAGCATGGCACCCATTTCAGGGACTCAAATGTGAAACCAGTGGTCCACTGGTTCCATCCTTATGTGCACACAATCATTCCCCCTAATGCAAAGAGGATCCAATACATATTTTGTTCGTTCAGTATTCGCTATTTTTATTCTTCAATTGATTTTCAAAAGTATTCCATATATATCATTCATCATTGGTTTCAACATGTAACAAAGTCCTTTAAACAGGTCCAATACATTTCGGGCCATTAATTGTGCCCTTCATCAGGGAAAAGACACTATAAAAGTAAAAACATAAATCAACTGTCAATGAGTCTCTTATGTAACATAGGAACAGTTTCGTGTGTGCGGTGCTCTTTTGATGTGGGTTTGTGATCACGATAAGTGAGAGTTTATGGTATCACCTTAAAAAAGCCTGAATGCCTGTGTGTTTAAACGAAAATTACTTCAGCCAAAAGTACCTGTCAGTCGGATAACGCCGAGGTGCTCAGAAATCGCGCTGGAGGAAGGAATGCACAGTAGAAAAAATACAACAACCAGATAAATCAAAAATTGCATTGACCATCAACATTTGCTGATTGAAGTCCTATCAGACCAACCAAACAAGGCGGGGCCTCATCATGTAGGACACTCAGGCCATGGTCAGTCTACAAATGCCCAGGTGTAAATTGGCGATGTATGACTGAGTCATGGTCCGGACACCGCAAAAGTTAATATAGAAATGGTACTGATAGGTGCAGTGCAAACAAAAAATTCAAAAGTATAGTGCAGTGGCTAAAATGGCTGTTGAGGCAAACAAAGACCTTTATTAGTGCCTGCCTGGACGTCAGATTAAAAATAGTGTAATGACAGCGTAAAATAATCACTGTCCTGCTCGCTTGGTGGAAAACAAAAATAAGGCCACATGAACATTAGTACTCTTTTCAAATACGCTAATACATGCTGCCCCACTATGTAGGAACCTTTTTTCAGATTGGGAACGTAATAGTGAGTCTGTTTTCAGTCACACTTATCACGTGATCGGAACTCTAGGAGTCTGATTGAAACGCGGTCAATGGCGGTTACGTCCACACCGGCGTTCGTAAGCGAGGAGCGTTCGTGCAGACCCCCTGACGAACCATTTGAATTATCTCTAAAGGTTAGTCACCTTGGTACACTGTTTAGTATTAGTTAGTAACTAACCATGATAACAACATGGCCTTTAATCCTAGTGAAATTGAGGTTGCCAACATATTCTTTGCATTTTTTCTGCCCACAGAACCAACACTGCAAACCCACAGAGTCAGTGACATGTAAGATGGCTGAAGTTATTTTCGTTTAAACACACGGGCATTCAGGCTTTTTTAAGGTGATACCATAAACTCTCACTTATCGTGATCACAAACCCACATCAAAAGAGCACCACACACGAAACTGTTCCTATGTTACATAAGAGACTCATTGACAGTTGATTTATGTTTTTACTTTTATAGTGTCTTTTCCCTGATGAAGGGCACAATTAATGGCCCAAAATGCATTGGACCTGTTTAAAGGACTTTGTTACATGTTGAAACCAATGATGAATGATATATATGGAATACTTTTGAAAATCAATTGAATAAAAATAGCGAATACTGAACCAACAAAATATGTATTGGATCCTCTTTGCATTAGGAGGAATGATTGTGTGCACATAAGGATGGAACCAGTGGACCACTGGTTTCACATTTGAATCACATTATAGTAGACGCCGAGGGACGCTCAACGTCACTTGTGGAGCACCTACAGCTGTTTCACTTGTTGAAACAGCTGTGCATCTGCCCTATCTCTACTAGTACCCATTTCAGGGACACCACACTCTCTTATTTAGTTATCCCTAAAGTGCTGCAAGGTATTTGCATTGCAATAGGTCTCGCAATTGCGAGATTTTGAACTATTGTCATTGTAAATGACAATGCCTTTTAATTATGCGTTTTTATTAAACCTGCAATAATAAAAGGCAGTCATTTACAATACCAATAGGTCAAAGTTTAAAAAATGCGAGACCTATTGAATTGCAAATGCTTATATTAATTGTAGTTTGGGTTCAACAATCCATAGTCCACTAGAAGTGCTTACTGGGTTTAAGTGGCATCTGCAGACCACTGTCCTTTGTTGGCATAGGGTACCGTCCAAATTGTATTCACTCCCATAACTGAGGGTGGTTACCGCTAGCTCATACCAGGCTAAGGTAATAATTGTAGAGTATGAAAACAGGCTTTTTTTAAACTCAATTGCTAAAGCCTATTATGCACTCCCTAGAAAAATCCAGGCGTCCCCACCATAATAAGTGGGGTATCGATGTCCTTCCTTAGACCTTGCAGTTTGTATTTACTGGGTCATCTCAGTGTTTCTTTAGACTGTGGCAGAGTGAATGCTGTCTTATGAAAGTTACAGTGGTTGCTGCACAATTTGGCCTATTATGCTCCCCATGGATAATCCACATGCACCCCCCGCCCCCATAACTGGGAGATTTAAAACTGGCGTGTGCGGTGTTTAATCATTTGAGTTGCTTGACCTATGCACAATCTGTTGCACTGACACCTTCTCACAAATAGAACATTTGTTATGTTTCAATTTGAATGTGATTTTCAATCTGTACATCTTATTGCCACCTATCAGCACTGATATGCCATGAGAGTTGCCACTCTTGAAATGCCCAAAGACAGGTTCCAGACCCCAGTGTTGAGTAGTAATCCGTCTTCACTTGCTGCATGTGTTCCGCTCACTTTGTAACTCTTATTTTTAAGCCAAATTCAAAAAGAAAAATTTCACAAAAATCCAATGCAACGGATATTAAACCACTCTCGAGGATACCATCTTATATTGGTATTCATTAATACCTATGAGTATTCACTTAGTCACTGGCGATAAAGCATGCCTGAAAATACTGTGTACACGAGTAATTTTCCTATTTTGATATATGCTGCTAAGCAGCCTTAAGACCCATTAACTAAGGTCCATGATTTTTGATTGGTAGAAGGTCTATGACTGGGGTTGTTTTCATTTTGTTTTCCAATTTAATTTTTTTGTACCACTTTTTGAACCTTAATTTTTTGGAACATCAAAATGGATCTGTCCACAAAGCACAGCCTCAGGAGTGAAGAGCGAAGAACCCTGGCTAAGCAAAAGGGAATCCAGGAGGGTGGATTTCCACAAAGCGCTCACAGAGGTCTGCCACTACAGGTCCCCTCGTAGGTGAATAACGAAGCCCAAGGAGAAGAGGAGGCAGGTGACATTCTGTATCAAGGAGGGTCTCATGAGCACCTTCAACATTTGGTAGTGAGAACTCCCACAGAGTCATTCAGAGCTGGCAGTCTGCTAAATGGAGTACAGTGATAAGATGTCAGAGAGGGATTATTGGGCAAAACTGGTTTCAATTGAAGGAGAATGCACTGAAGAAGAAAGTGGCCTTGGGCCATAAGACTTTAAGCTCCAGCTGTAGGATTGCTTGAAAACAGCATACACCTCTCCCAAGGGCATACATAGAACCCTCTTGGAGACCTCCGGTTTTAACAAGAGGCTCTAAGGAGGGTACCACTGTACTCCTGTCAGCCCCCAAAACACCTTAAAGTTAGTCTGGTGGTGTCACAGCGTTCCTGAGGGAACTACCAGGTAAATATGCAAGCTGTGTGCACCATGGCTTAGGGGAGTGGGATCTCATGCCACTGCCTTTGAAGTGCTATACGCCCATGAGATTTGTTTTTTTATAACGCACCCTTGGCACAGTAACCAGATGCCTCTCTTGAGAGGCCAAACCCATGGGACGATGACCTGCTACCCACCCGACTAGTACTGCCTTTCTGTGCCAGTGCAGGAGCTGGTGTGCTTTTAATTTTTTAATGGGTGCCGACCTAAATGGGAACCCAAACTCATCATGTTGGATACAGCCGTGAAGAGCTAGATGCTCTTTGTGTTTTCCTGCCCGCGTTCATCACAGGTAGGTGTATTATGCTCTCCACAATGGAGCAGGAGTAGTGCACCACAGTTCTCCCTAGGTTTTTGGCCCAGCTCTATAGCACATTCTATGGCGAGTGCAGCGACCCTCATGCGGCTTTTAGTTCCTGAAAGCGGCAGCACTATTTCAATGTAAAATGTGAGGGTACCGAGGGCTGTGAGGAATCCTTGAGGACAATTTAAACCTTTGCAATGGGATCCAATTTCTTTTTTGTTTCCATGTCATCCCATCCCGAAATATAAGCATCGAAATGACTCATGAGTTTTAAGACGGGCGAAAAAATTATTTCAGACAAACACATTATTTGAAACTTGGAACATGGCATTGACAGGATTGACCTGCAAGTATTGACAACTATATACAAAAGTGTTAATCCTAGAAAATCCGTTGAGCACCTTTTTTTCAAAGCCAGTATCTCAAAAACTGCTGATTAACACCAATTAAAAAAACAGGCTTTCTGAGTAAAGTTATATGTTAATGAAAGTTAGGAGTAAATTCAGTGATTTTTACTCTTTCCGCAAAATTTCCTATGGGAGCTAACATAGGCTTTCACCCCTCCCCAACTCTTTTTCGGTGGACCGAACTTCGCGAAACTCGGCACACCGAAACTTAGCTGACTGAGTTAGTAGATTGGCAAGTCTGTCCACAGGGTCAAAAGTTCTAGGTAAATCAAAAAAGCCTTTCCAATGGAAGGTGCAGCTGAACCATAACTACACAGTGGCAAACATCTGTATGTAATGAACAAGTTACTTACCTTCGGTAACGCTTTTTCTGGTAGATACTATATCTGCCTGTGGATTCCTCACCTTGTGAATATCCCCCTGCGTCAGCAACATTCGGAAATTCTTTTTGTAGCTTCGCGCCGACGTGGACTCGGACGTCACAGAGGCACGGCATCGCTCGCGACTCCGCTGACGTCACCGACGCCTACAATAGGCCCACGCAGGCGTGATGACATCAGTTCCGCCCTTTTCTCCGTGTCTTCGAGGCACACGGACGGACCAATGACAGTAGACATATACACAGTACCAATATCAAGGTAACACACACAGTGTGAAGCAAATGCAATAAAACATTTTACAACAAAATAAATATATAACAGAAACACCGGTATAGAAGAGTGGACAACGGGGAGGCGGGTGGGTCAGTGAGGAATCCACAGGCAGATATAGTATCTACCAGAAAAAGCGTTACCGAAGGTAAGTAACTTGTTCTTCTGATAGATACATCTGCCGTGTGGATTCCTCACCTTGTGAATAGAGTCCCACAGCAGTCCCCACTCCCGGAGGAGGGTGTCCACTCTGCTACACCAGGAAATCTTGGAGGACAGAACGCGCGAAGTGGCCGTCCCTCCTCACCTCGGTATCCAAGCAGTAATGCTTCGCAAAAGTGTGGAGGGAGGCCCAAGTCGCCGCTCTGCAAATGTCCTCAACTGGAACACCTCTAGACAAAGCAGATGTTGCAGACTTTGCTCTAGTTGAATGTGCTCTAATACCCTCAGGAGGGTCCTTACCCGCCAGAGAGTAGCAAATCTTGTTGCACAGGATTATCCACCTGGAAAGTGTGCGCTTGTGCACCGCTCTCTCCCTTCTTACAGCCAGCAAAACCCACGAAGAGTTGATCATCAACACGATAGTCTATTGAGATAGAAACTGACTGCTCTCTTTGGGTCCAAGCGATGAAGCCGCTCCTCCTCCTTGGAAGGGTGAGGGGGAGGATAAAAGGTAGGAAGGGTAATGGATTGTCCCAGATGGAAGGGAGTTACCACCTTAGGCAGAAAAGCAGCCCTGGTCCTGAGAACCATTCTTTCAGCATGAATGGTCAAGAATGGGGGCTTGGAACTAAGAGCTTGAAGCTCACTTACCCTCCTTGCCGAGGTAATTGCAACCAAGAAGACCGTTTTAAAAGAAAGAAGCCTCATGGGACACTTGTGCAAGGGTTCGAAGGGAGAACCCATCAAATAGGTCAACACAAGATTCAAATCCCAATGAGGAACAATAAAAGGAGTAGGAGGGAACTTATTTGAGAGGCCCTTCAAAAATCTTAAAACCACAGGAGATTTGAAAAGAGAAGGCTGATCAGGCAAACAGAGAAATGCTGACAGCGCTGAAAGATAGCCCTTCTGTTAGACGGGGACCCTGAGGGTCGGCCGGGTACTGAGGGAGAGATCCCCGAGGGGGACCGTCTCCGGCGCTCGTACAGACAAGTCACCTCCCTCCCCACAAACAGGCACCACACCAAGTCGAGTTCAATACTTTATATAAGGTTCGTAAGGCAAGGATATCAGCGATACAGGATATCTCGGACCCGGGGGTCCTCTCACTTCTAGTCTTTGTAGGGAAAGGGGGTAGCGGGACAGTCTTGGTACCGGATCGGTACAGGTAGTGGTAAGAGGCGAGCTCGCAATCCTCGAGCTGGAGTGTCTGGGGATCGGGCCGCGGCAGCGCCAGCAGGCCAAGATGATAGTCTCACAAGGCAGAGGGCCGCGGCAGCGCCAGCAGGCCAAGTCGATGGTTTCACGAGGCAGAGGGCCGCGGCAGCGCCAGCAGGCCAAGACGATGGTTTCACGAGGCAGAGGGCCGCGGCAGCGCCAGCAGGCCAAGACGATGGTTTCACGAGGCAGAGGGCCGCGGCAGCGCCAGCAGGCCAGTCACGGATGAGTTCTTCTCGGGTCTCTCGACTCCAGGATACAACTGGCTTCCTGGTCTGGCCCTGCCCCAGTTATAGGTCTGGTCCCCTTTGATGTCCGGACCCTCGCGCCTGGGGGGGCCGGGAGGTCCGGGATGAGGGAGTCCAGACACCCAGCAGGGGGCGGAGCCAGCGCCCAGGCGGCCGGGGGCGATCGACACCTGGCGGAGGAGAGCCGTTGACGATTCCTTTCTCCCATTGACTCGCCAAGTGGTCACTCTGCCTCCTGGGAGGAGGTTGGTGCCTCGATGTCGGGCCTGGCCGGGCCCAGGGTGAGGGTCGAGTTGAGGCCACGCGGCCTCGTGCTGCAGTGCCCCAAGATGGCGGCTGGGCCGAGGCCGTGGTGTGGAAGGTGACCCGGGCCAGCTGGGTCCGGAGCTGGTGTCTTGTGGGTGAGGGATTGCAGTGTACTTCGGGTGGTCGTCGGGGACTCTGGCTGGGGATGCAGGGGGAGCCAGGGTCCAGGTCCCATTGCGGGGAGGGGGGCAGCCCGATCATGCGGCCTGTCCAACATGCGTCCCCCCCAGCTGAAGGCGGGGAGAGTCATCCATCTTCCTGGGGACTCTCCTCGCTGAGGCGGAAAAAGCGTGACAGGCCGTCGGCGTTGGCGTGGTCCTGGCCTGGACGATGTTCTACCGTGAAGTCCATCCCCTGCAGGGAGATGGACCAGCGCAACAGCTTCGGGTTCTCCCCCCGCATTTGCATCAGCCATTGCAGGGGTCGGTGGTCTGTTTGCACCCGGAAGTGGGTGCCGAAGAGGTAGGGCCGGAGCTTCTTGAGTGCCCAGACTACGGCGAAGGCCTCCCTCTCAATGGTGCTCCAGCGCTGTTCTCGGGGCAGCAGGCGTCTGCTGATGTAGGCCACTGGTTGGTCGACCCCTTCGGCGTTGAGTTGGGAGAGGACGGCCCCCACACCATGATCGGAGGCGTCCGTCTGCACAATGAATTCCCGGCTGTAGTCGGGAGCCTGGAGCACGGGGGCCGTGCACATGGCGGCCTTCAGTCTCTCGAAGGCCGATTGGCAGTCCGGGGTCCAGTTGACGGTTTTGGGGCCCTTCTTGGAGGTGAGCTCTGTGAGGGGGCCCCATGATGCTGCCATAGTCCTTCACGAACCGCCGGTAGTATCCGGTGAGTCCCAGGAAGGCCCGGACCTCCGTTTGGGTCGTAGGGGGTCGCCAGGCCTGGATGGCAGCAATCTTGAGTTGGAGAGGGGCCACCAGCCCGCTTCCCACTTGGTGTCCCAGGTAGGTCACAGACCCTTGGCCAACCTGGCACTTGCTGGCCTTGATGGTGAGCCCGGCTTGCTGGAGGGCGTGTAGAACCTCCCGCAGGTGGCGGAGGTGGTCGGTCCACTGGTGGCTGTACACAGCAATGTCGTCCAGGTAGGCGGCGCTGAAGTCTTCCAGGCCTGCCAGTACCTGGTTTACCAGCCGTTGGAACGTTGCCGGGGCGTTTTTCATGCCGAAGGGCATTACTTTAAAGTGGTAGTGCCCGTCCGGGGTAGAGAAGGCGGAACGTTCTTGGGCCCTAGGGGTGAGGGCGATCTGCCAGTAGCCCGCTGTTAGGTCGAAGATGCTCAGGTAGCGGGCGGCCCCCATCCGGTCAATTAGCTCATCTGCCCGGGGGATGGGATGAGCGTCGGTCCTGGTAACTGCATTCAGCCCCCGATAGTCCACGCAGAACCGGAGCTCAGGGGCAACGCCCGGGGCGGCTGCTTTGGGAACCAGGACGACTGGGCTCGCCCAGGGGCTGTCTGAGGGTTCGATCACTCCCAGGGTCAGCATTTTGGACACCTCGGTCTGGATGCAGTTGCGCACCCGATCGGGTACGCGGTACGCCCGGTGTCGAATAGGAGGGCTGTCCCCGGTGTCCACATCGTGAAGGCACCAGGGGGTGACTCCGGGGGTGAGGGAGAACAGGGAGGCGAACCGCCTCAGGAGCGTTTGGCAGTCTTGGCGTTGCTCCGGGGACAGGGCCTCGGAGAGCTGGACCCCTTCCACTGAGCCATCCCGTTCGAGGACCCTCAGTAAGTCCGGAAGGGGTTCGGAGTCTTCTTCTGTCCCATTATCGGTAGCCATCAGGAGGCTGAGTTCGGATCGCACAAAATGGGGTTTGAGCCTGTTGGCATGGAGGACCCGTAGGGGGTTCCGGGCAGTCTCCATGTCGATTAAATAGGTGACGGGCCCCTTGCGTTCGATCACCTTGAAGGGCCCGGACCATCTGTCTTGGAGTGCACAGGGTTCAACCGGGGACATCACCCAGACCTGTTGTCCTGGTTCGAACTCAATGGAGGACGTGTGCTGATCGTACCACCTCTTCATGTCCTCCTGACTGGCCTCGAGATTGGCCTTGGCGGTGTCTCGGAACCGCCGGGTCTGGTTGCGGAGAGCCAGGAGGTACCTGTAGATGTCCGGGGGAGTTTTCTGGGGGGGCTGCTCCCAACCTTCCTTGACTAGGCTGAGGGGGCCCCGGACGGGGTGCCCGTACAGGAGTTCAAACGGGCTGAAACCGAGGGATTTCTGCGGGACCTCCCGATAGGCAAACAGGAGGCATGGAAGTAGCACGTCCCACTGGCGTCGAAGGGGTTCTTCTAGGCCCATAATCATTCCCTTGAGGGTGCGGTTGAACCTCTCAACCAGTCCGTTTCCTTGCGGGTGATAGGGGGTCGTGAATTTGTAGGTGACCCCGCATTGTTGCCAGAGAGACTTCATATATTTGGAGATAAAGTTCGTGCCCCTGTCACTGACGACCTCCCGGGGGAATCCCACCCGGGAGAAGATCCCCATCAGAGCTCGGCCCACCACGGGGGCCGTCACAGTCCGAAGAGGGATGGCCTCGGGATAGCGGGTGGCGTGGTCTACTAGGACCAGGATGAACCGGTGTCCTTGGGCTGTTCGAGGGTCGAGGGGCCCCACAATGTCTATTCCCACTCGTTCAAACGGGGTGGTGACGACCGGAAAGGGTTGTAAAGGTGCTTTGATTTTTCGGCCACTTTTTCCGCTGGCCTGGCAGGTGGGGCAGGCCTTGCAGTGGTTGGTGACATCCTTTCGCATTTGGGGCCAGAAAAAATGGGTCACCAGGCGGTCGTAGGTTTTATCCTGTCCCAGGTGTCCGGCAAGGGGGACATCGTGGGCTAAGTTCAGGAGGAAGTCTCGGAAGCGAAGGGGCACCACCAGCACCCGACTGGCTCCTAGTTCTGCAATTTTCTGCTCGCTGTAGAGCAGGTCTTGGTCCCAGTAGATCCAGTGGGCCCCCGAGGTATCCCCTGTGCTCTGGGCCAGGGCTTGCTGCCGGAGTCCTTCGAGGGAGGGACATGTTTTCTGTTCGGCCCGGAATTGTTCCTGAGTGGGGCCTCCCTCCTGACGCCATTGTGCCAGGTCAGGGACGTCCCGAAGCTGGTCGGATCCTTCTTCTGTTTGGGTCGAGGGACTGGCTTCTGGGGCGGCCTCCTCTGGGATGAGTGCGGGAGGAGGTTCTGGCCACTCGGGCTCTTCTAGACTGGGGACCGCGCGGGCGGTCATGGACCGGGTCGTGACGCAGACCCATTCGGGGAGGCCGAGCATCCCCAGGTGTTCCCTCCGTTCGACAGCTGCCCAGGGAGAGCTTTCGAGGTCGTTTCCTAGGAGGCAATCCACGGGGGCATCATCGCGGACAGTCACCTTTAACATCCCCGTTACTCCTCCCCACTCGAAGGGGACGCAGGCCATGTGGCACAGGCTTTCGGAATTGTCTGCTGAGCGGACAGGGCAGAGAATGTTCGGCAGGATTTGGTCTGGAGCGACGAGATGGCGTCGGACCGCCGTTACACTGGCCCCGGTGTCGCGGAGGGCTCCCGCCCGGCGGCCATTAATGTTGACCCATTGACTGTACTTCTGCGTGTTGGCGGGAAGGGGGGCCCGCGGAATCATCTCTCTCTCTCTCTCCTAAGCAGGCCAGTGCCATGGCGGCGGGAGCCCATTCAGAGGGGTCGGTCTCATACTCTTCTTGGTCTTCCGGGACTAGTTCTTCCCCTAGGGCGGCCGCTGCGACCTGGCGGGGGGTAGTGTTCGTATTCTTTGGGCAGTTGGGATCACTGGCGTAGTGGCCGGGTCGCAGGCATCTGTGGCACATAACGTGGGCCCGAAAACCGGCCCGGATGGCAGGGCTTCCTCGGCCGACCGGGGTCGAGGGGCTCCTGGGGGGTGACGAGGGGCCGGGGTCTCTCCCCCGACTCTGGCCTCCTCCTCCTCCTCGGGGGCGATGGGGCCCGGGGTACGGTCTGGATGATTCGCTGGGTCCGTTCCGGCCAACTCGGGTGCTTTCCCACCGGTCGGCTTCGGCGGCGAGTTGTCGAGGTTCGGTTAGCTTACTGTCCAAGAGGTGTTGGCGGAGCTCCACGAAGCAGTTGTTCGACAGGTGCTCCCATACGATAAGGTCAAAGAGTTGTTCGTAGGTGGTCACTTTGTTGCCCTTGATCCACCCCTCGAAGGCTCGGCTAAAGAAGTTCACGTACTCCACCCAGGTTGTACCCGGAATCCGTTTGCAGTCGCGGAACCGTTGGCGGTACATCTCAGGGGTGAGCCCGTATCGAGTGAGGAGGGCGGCCTTCATGTGGTCGTAGGATGTCATCAGCTGGTCCGGGAGTTGCAGCAGGGCGTCCCGCCCTTCGTTGACAAACCTCCCCCATAATCCGGCTCCCCAGTCGCTTCGGGGAATCCGGTGGGAGGTCATTGCCACCTCATAGGCTTTAAACCACTGCTGTATATCATCGTTCTTGTGGTATTCCCGGATGACATCTTTGGGGATGTGAACCTTGGGCTCGGTAGAGGCAGGCAGGGTCGGTCGTTCGGGGAGCCCGAGGTCTTTATTCTGTTTCTGGATCTCCAGTTCTTTGAGATTGCGCTCATGTTCGTACGCTAGTTTCTTTTCCTCTAGCTCTCTCTGTTTTTGCTTCTCTTCTCGCTCCTCTCGGAGCCGTAAGTGTTCCAGAGTTATTTTTTGTTCCGCCAGCTTGAGTTCCCCATCCAAGCGAAGTCGGGCTAGTTCTAACTCGTGGAGTCTGCTTTTTTCTCTTTCTCGGATCTCTTCCAGGGAGAGACCCGCTCTTCTTTCTTCAGTTGGTGCGGGGCTCGTCTCGGTTGTTTGTGTTCGGGGTACGGCCGTACCCGTTTCCGCCCAAGCTTCTAGGGCTCGTTTGAAGTCTTCCTTCGTGCTCAGACCTGTGGTTGGGAGACCAAGTTCTATGCAATATTGCTTCAGTTCTCGGTGGTTGTAGTCTTCCAATTTTTCCATCTGGAATTTCTCCGTTGTTCCGCTCTCTGTTGTCATGGTGGTCGTGTGCCGTGGGTCGAGTGACTTTCTGTATGATTATGCGTAGGTTCGGATCCCGCCGCTGGCCACCAATGTTAGACGGGGACCCTGAGGGTCGGCCGGGTACTGAGGGAGAGATCCCCGAGGGGGACCGTCTCCGGCGCTCGTACAGACAAGTCACCTCCCTCCCCACAAACAGGCACCACACCAAGTCGAGTTCAATACTTTATATAAGGTTCGTAAGGCAAGGATATCAGCGATACAGGATATCTCGGACCCGGGGGTCCTCTCACTTCTAGTCTTTGTAGGGAAAGGGGGTAGCGGGACAGTCTTGGTACCGGATCGGTACAGGTAGTGGTAAGAGGCGAGCTCGCAATCCTCGAGCTGGAGTGTCTGGGGATCGGGCGCGGCAGCGCCAGCAGGCCAAGATGATAGTCTCACAAGGCAGAGGGCCGCGGCAGCGCCAGCAGGCCAAGTCGATGGTTTCACGAGGCAGAGGGCCGCGGCAGCGCCAGCAGGCCAAGACGATGGTTTCACGAGGCAGAGGGCCGCGGCAGCGCCAGCAGGCCAAGACGATGGTTTCACGAGGCAGAGGGCCGCGGCAGCGCCAGCAGGCCAGTCACGGATGAGTTCTTCTCGGGTCTCTCGACTCCAGGATACAACTGGCTTCCTGGTCTGGCCCTGCCCCAGTTATAGGTCTGGTCCCCTTTGATGTCCGGACCCTCGCGCCTGGGGGGGCCGGGAGGTCCGGGATGAGGGAGTCCAGACACCCAGCAGGGGGCGGAGCCAGCGCCCAGGCGGCCGGGGGCGATCGACACCTGGCGGAGGAGAGCCGTTGACGATTCCTTTCTCCCATTGACTCGCCAAGTGGTCACTCTGCCTCCTGGGAGGAGGTTGGTGCCTCGATGTCGGGCCTGGCCGGGCCCAGGGTGAGGGTCGAGTTGAGGCCACGCGGCCTCGTGCTGCAGTGCCCCAAGATGGCGGCTGGGCCGAGGCCGTGGTGTGGAAGGTGACCCGGGCCAGCTGGGTCCGGAGCTGGTGTCTTGTGGGTGAGGGATTGCAGTGTACTTCGGGTGGTCGTCGGGGACTCTGGCTGGGGATGCAGGGGGAGCCAGGGTCCAGGTCCCATTGCGGGGAGGGGGGCAGCCCGATCATGCGGCCTGTCCAACACCTTCACTGTAGCAACGGCAAGACCCTGTTGCGCCAGAGACAGGGCAAACTGGAGAACATCAGACAAATGGGCTCTCAAAGGGTCTATAGATTTTTCCCCACACCAAGAGACAAATTTAGACCACCTATAAGAATAGATGGACTTAGTGGAGTTACGCCTGGCTGACAAGATGACACCCACCACATCAGGCGGGAGACAAAAAGAACTCAGGTTGCCCCGTTCAATCTCCAGGCATGAAGGTGTAAGGTCTGGAGGTGGGGGTGTAGAACCTGCCCCTCCATCTGTGAGAGGAGATCTGCCCTGTAAGGGAGACGGAGCGGCGGGTGAGAGGAGAGGTGGAGAAGGTCTGAGTACCACACCCTTCTTGGCCAATCCGGGGCGATCAATATAACTTGGGCCCGGTCTTGGCGAATTTTCCTCAGAACCCGAGGAAACTAAGGTATGGGAGGAAACGCGTAAAGGAGTTGCGAGCTCCAACTCAACTGAAACGCGTCCCCCAAGGCTCCTTGCATCGGATACTGGAGACTGCAGAATGACAGGCAGTGAGCGTTCTTGCGAGTGGCGAACAGGTCCACCTGAGGAGTCCCCCACGTCCGATAGACATGAAGAACCACCTCTGGGTGAAGCCTCCACTCGTGGTCGGCCGAGAACTGCCGACTGAGACTGTCCGCTCGCACGTTTAGAACTCCGGCCAGATGATTTGCCATCAGACAAATCTGGTGGTCCTGAACCCAGGACCAGAGACGCAGAGCCTCTTTGCAGAGACACTGCGACCCCACTCCTCCCTGCTTGTTGATATACCACATCGCGGTCGTGTTGTCCGTCAGGACCTGAACCGACCGACCGCGAAGGGAAGGGAGGAAGGCCTTGAGCGCCAGACGTATTGCCCGTAATTCCAGAAGGTTGATGTGAAGCAACCTTTCCTCTGGAGACCAAAGACCCTTGACCTCCAGATGAGCACCCCACCCGAGAGTGGATGCATCCGTAATCACTGTGGCCACCGATGGAGGAAGTTGAAAAGGCTTTCCCTTCGACAGATTGCCTTCCACGCTCCACCAAGTCAGATCCGCTGCAGTTTCTCTGGAGATCCTCACAGACTCCCTGAGATCTCCGTTGTGCTGAAACCACTGCCTGCGGAGGCACCACTGGAGTGCCCTCATGTGCCAGCGTGCATGGTTGACCAATAGAATGCATGAAGCCATCAGACCGAGCAGGCGAAGGACCTTCAGAACTGGAACGACCGCTCCATTGCAGAACAAAGGAATCATTTCCTGAATGTCGCGAATCCTTTGAGGTGGAGGGAATGCACGACAATCAGTAGTGTCCAGTACCGCACCTATGAACAGGTTGCGCTGGGAGGGCACCAGGTGAGATTTGGGTACATTTATCGAAAAACCCAACCTGTGCAACAACTGAGTTGTCTCTTGCAGATAATGGAGCACCTTCTCCGGCGACTCCGCTTTGATCAACCAGTCGTCCAGATACGGGAACACATGTATCCCCGACCTCCTGAGATGTGCTGCCACCACTGCCATCACCTTGGTGAAGACTCGAGGCGCAGTAGTAAGACCAAACGGAAGGACCGCAAACTGGTAGTGTTGCGACCCAACCGTAAAACGGAGATACTTTCTGTGCAACTTCAAGATGGGAATATGAAAATACGCATCCTGCAAGTCGACCGACACCATCCAATCTTCTTCCAGCAGCGCCTGAAGAACCTGTGCAAGAGTGAGCATCTTGAAATTTTCCTGTTTCAGGTAAAGGTTCAAGATCCGGAGATCCAGAATTGGCCGAAGCCTGCCATCCTTTTTGGGGATCAGGAAATACCGGGAGTAGCATCCCTGACCCCTCTCCTGCTCTGGAACCACCTCTATCGCACCTTTTCGAAACAATGCCAGGACTTCTTCCTGCAGGAGAAGCAGGTGGTCCTCCGAACAATAACCCTGGCAAGGAGGATAATTTGGGGGAAATTCCCGAAAGGGAAGAGCATACCCATTCTCCACAAGATTGAGAACCCAAAGATCCGATGTTATCAATTCCCAATCTTGTAGAAAATGGGTAAGCCGGCCCCCCACTGGGCCCACATGATCCAGAATAGTGGATCTAGGGCTGCTTTGCTGCTGTGGCTGGGATGAGGAAGAGGAGGAAGCATTACAGCCCCGAGCACGGGCCCTTTGTTTGCCTCTATAAGCTCTGTATAAAGTGTTCTGCTGCTGCTGTGGCTGCTGTTGGGTTGACTTATAGTTTCGAAAAGAAGATCTGCCAAATCCTCTTGAACGTCTTACAAAAGTGCCCCTGGTCTGAAGGCCCAACGACTTTGCTGTTGCTCTGCTATCTTTAAAGCGTTCCAAAGCAGTGTCTGCCTTCTTCCCAAACAATCCAGACCAGTCAAAAGGAAGGTGCATCAATGCAGCCTGGACATCAGTGGAAAACTCACTAGATTTAAGCCATGCGGCTCTCCTTGTCGCAACTGAAGAACCCATGATCCTCGCCACAGAGTCAACCATGTCTAATCCACTTTGGATAACCTGCCTTGCTGCAGCTTGAGTATCAGAAATTACCTCCTGAAAGTCTTTCCTATCCTCCACAGGTATTTTGGGCACCAATTGTTTTACAGTGTCCATAAGAGCATGGATATAACGCCCCATCAAGCAGGTTGCATTTGTGGATTTTAAAGCCATACTGGCAGAGGAAAAGACCTTTTTAGCAGCCTGATCCTGCTTTCTCGACTCCTTTTCTGCTGGGACCTGCGGAAACGCACCCGTAGATCTTTTGGAACAGGCAGCCTGCACCACCAAACTCTCCGGCAGAGGATGAGATGTTAAAAATTCCGGGTCTTCAGGAGCTGCTCTATACCTCCTAGCCACAGTTCTAGATACAGCAGGAGCTGAAACAGGATTTTTCCAAATCTCTAAAATTGGATCCTTTAAGGCATCATTAAAAGGTAGTAAAGGTTCAGTCATTGAAGAAGGAGTGAAGGACCTCTGTGAACAGATTAGATTTAAATTCTGCAGATGGTAGAATAATGTTCAATAAATTTGCGGCTTTCTTTATCACCACATGATAAGGTGTCACATCCTTTGAGGGTTCATTAGAAACCGAAACAAGGTCCCATTCAGGTGACAGTTCAAGGCCACTAGCTACAGACAGGTCCTCAAAAGGGTCCTCAGAATCCTGTAGTTCGCCCTCCTCCAGATCTTCCTCTCTATATCTTTACTCTTCCATTAATCTTTGGGCTTCACGCCTAGATCTTAGCTTCACATTCGAAGCCGTCGGATCCGCAATCGACTCCGACGGAGCCGGAGCCGGCGTCAAAATCGACGTCGGACGAGGGAGAGATTCACTACGCCGCTCAGGGTTCGGCATCAAAGTCAATGGAACTGGAGTCGAAGGAATCGGAGTCATCAATCTCGGCGTCGATGGCTTCGGAGTCGAAGGCCTCGCCGGAGTCGGATAATGCCAATGCGGCGTCGGAGCCGGCATAAAAGGCATAAAGGGCGCAGGTGCAGAATTGAGGAACACCCAGACCATATGCCATCGGACCCATGGGACCAGTAGGAGCCCCAGAGGGATACATAGCCCTTGAATAGATTCCGAACATCGCATTCAGGAAATGCGTAGGGTCCTGACCTGGAGCCAGGAAGGCTGGGTATGAACCCCCAGGTTGTTCTTGAGGGCGTGGAGTCGAAACGATGTCGACTTCTACTTCGGGCTGGTGCACCGGAGTCGTACGACCTTCGGGCATCTGAGCTCCACCCTCACCAACCTCCTCCTCCTCACCTTCATCCTCCCAACCTGAAGGATGGGATGGGTCCGGAGATGGAACAGTCTTCGGCTTCGGTGAACTCGGTGAGTTCGCATGCAACGCCTCAACCTCGACATCGTGATCCTCCGAAGCCGAAGAAACTACCTTCTCGATCAGTTTCACTTGTGACTTCGGCTTGGAACCCGACTCCTTCCTCGATCGATGTCGGGATTCATGGGTTCTCTTTTTATGCTTCTTTCTAGAAGATCTTGAAGCATGGGCCGAGGACGAATCCGACTGCGACCTCGATCGAGATCTTGACTTCGATCGTCGAGTTTGCGATCTTGACTTCTTCTTTTCTTTTCCTTCTTTAAACTTGGCAACTAGAAGTTTTGCTTCTCTCTCCCGGAGGGCCTTTGGTGTCATCTTCTTGCAGGACTGGCAGTCCTCGACGTCGTGGTCGGAGCTCAGACACCACAAACAGCATTCATGCGGATCTGTAATGGAAATTATTTTGTTACATTCTCCGCCAGCTTTAAATCCGGTCTTCTTTGAGGTCATGATGAAAACGAGAAGACAAAGATACTAGAAATTTAGCAAGTAACAAAGTTACAGTAAAGGCTACAGACGATCCCAGAAAACCGTTAGCGTCGACGACGCGGAAAAAAGGGAACTGATGTCATCACGCCGGCGTGGGCCTATTGTAGGCATCAGTGACGTCAGCGGAGTCGCGAGCGATGCCGTGCCTCTGTGACGTCCGAGTCCACGTCGGCGCGAAGCTACAAAAAAGAATTTCCGAATGTTGCTGACGCAGGGGGATAGTCACAAGGTGAGGAATTCACACGGCAGATGTATCTATCAGAAATATAAATATATATATTTATATATATGTGTGTGTATAGATATATACATATATCCACAAACAGTTCATCGCTGCAACTCGAGCCTTAAATGACGGCGGGCCGTGGCGGGTTAGCGAAGCCCATAAACATCCAAATTTACTGCGTTCCAGTCTCACAGAAAAAAGAGCCACGGCACCCAAATGCTGAAGGCAGAATTTATCAGCAACAACACTGCTGCCAATAAATTCTGCTTTCAGCATTTGGGTGCCGTGGCTCTTTGTTCCGTGAGACTGAAACGAAGGAAATTTGAATATATATATACATTTATATGTACATATATGACGCCAGTAGGTAGTCATAGTTAGGACCTAGTTTCCATACTTTCCAACTTTGGCTGCATTGGGGCGTGATTTGTTGTGTGGGTGTAAGTGCGAGTGGTTGATTGGGTGAGTGAAAGGCTGTGTTGAGAAGCTATATGGGTGAGTACATATTTTTCTTCAATTTGCTGTGAAAGCACGGGTGGATATGCAAATTCGCAACAAAAGTGGAAAAAAAGCTAGTTTTCCGCCCTTGTTTTGAAAGGAGCTGCCAGAAAGGTCCTGTGGCATTTTTAGAAAAAAGGGAGAGTGGAAACGGACCGCCCCCCCCCCCCCTCCTATGGCTCAATGAGCACTGGGGACCAACACCTCCCTGGGGCTTTAATATTGTAGGGGAGGAGCCGCATGGACCCTCCCTCCTCGGCGGGACCAACAACTCCCCAAAAAGATAAAATAACAAAGAGGGAACGCCAGGGGGTTGCCCTGGGCCACGGGACCACCACTTTCCCGGCTACTATCTAATATATAAAACTGGGAGGAGGGCAGGCCCCCTCTCAGAACATTTATGGCCCGGGGACCACCACTTCACCAGAACCATCTAGTACAGATCGAAGGAAGGGGACACACAGCCTCTTCTTCCCTCAGAGCCACACCCCAGGCTATGTTCCAGGGTGCCCACCCCCAGGATATAGCCGTTTGCTTGACGGGAGCTTTAACAGCTCCTGTCGAGCTAAAGCTAGCACCCTAGTTCCAGGGGGTGGTAGCTGTCAAAGTGCTGCAGGCTGCTGGAAGCAGAGGTTTCATCTCTTTCCCTGCCACAGACATGCAGGCAGGGAAAGAGACGAAACTATTACTTCTGCATGGAAGTAGCAGCCTTTCCAGAAGCTCGCTTTGTGCAGCAGCAATGCTGGCTCCCACGGGAGGCAGAGAGCCGGCTGGGACTGTGGATGCCTCAAGGCTTCACCCACCGTCTTGGGGAAAGAAAAAAAAAAAGAGTAGAAAGAGTTAAAATAAAGTTCAGGAACAACCAAGCAGAAAGAGGAAGAATAAAGGTCAGCAATTAGCTGAAAGAGGCAAGATAATTGTGAGAAACGAGCAGAAAGAGGCAAAATAAAGGTAAGCAACAAGCAAAAACAGGCAAAATAAAGATCAGAAGTGAGCAGAAAGGCTGACAACGAGGAGAACCCACTCAGGCACTAATGCACTCACTCACAGAACAACTCAGACACTCACAGACAAAGTCAGACACTTATCCACCCATTTACAGAATCACTCCTACTATCTCTCACCTACTCACAGACCCATTCAGAGTTCCATACACCCACTGAGAGACTCACAAAGGTTACAGATTACAGTTAGGAATGGACATTAAAAATCCCTAGAAATTCACTGAATAAACCAAAGATTACAGGGATTGATAGTTAGGAAATAGATTTTAAAAAACCTTAAAATTCACTGGAAAAAACCAAAGGGTATAACGTTATAGTTAGGCTCAGAATTTGACTTGTACAAAACCATAGAAATTCTGTCATATTTTCCTGAGATACCTATAACTAGGCTATCTGATTTTAGGTTTAAACCTATAATAACTGATAAAATCCCACCAAAAATCACCGGTGTAAACATATAAACACTGAAAAAACACCTAGCAACCACAAACTAAGTGTCATTCAAAGAAAGGAAAAGACGAGTGAAAGAGTCATTGTTATTTCTTCCTGAAGGGGACAATACAATGTAACTTTCTTATACAAGGTAGCATCAAGAAAGACTGGGCTAACATTACTACTTGGGGTTTGTTGTTTAGGGATGTCACTAAAACATTGTCTCTTCTTCCTTCTGCTTTTTTCAGTTTTGTGGTCTTTGGTCCAAAGACGCAGTGTTTAGATGCATGTTTTAGGTATTATTTAGTTATTTTATGAACTGTAGAGAATCAGGAAATATCAAATTCATTTTTGATATTTTGGCTACATTTGATTTCACTGATAAGTAAAATGGCTGGATTCATAAGAATCGTTCCTAATATGTATCATCATATTTACCCAGACAGAGAATGGGTGAAATCCTTTGATACATAAGCCCCCTTTTCTAGTGAGTCAGTATTGATTGTAAGTGTATTGCCAAAACCCCCAGTCTTTAAACATTCAATGCAAGATGTAGCGACAGATATATGTGAAAAGAATGTTGTCACCAAGCATCTGAGATAGTGGTGAAAACATGACACCAGATGTTTGGTAAACATGGAACACTGTGTCACATGGAATGCTACTGAAAAAGTTCCTACCAAGTTCAATGAAGATTGGAGTGATATTATTTGTATATGCAGTAATTCAGCTACTTATATGAAAAAGTTGTATAATGGCCTGTCAAAATCAATACCTGAGCTGAAGTGATTCGCTGAAAGAGCTCCTAGTCACTAGCTAGATGGTATGCTGAAAGCATCTTTACATTCTTCAGAGATAATAAAGAATGCTATTGACTTTGTAGCCCATTCTGGTGCAGTAAAAATGTATTTAGACCTCGTATACCCTGTGCACACGCTATCTATACACATGCACTATCAGTGTAGAAGGCAAGCAATAATAAAAAATGTAAATTAAAATTCCATAAACAGGAAAAACAGTGTTTCTGTTGTTTTTAATGGCACGAACATGTGTAACCACTGATGACCACTGTTTTTTTTAAGGTACTGAAAAAACCCCACCAGAATTTCCCAAAAATAGAAACTGAAAACAGGAAAGCCTACCTATAATTTACACCCCATAATGCACAGCTCATGATGTCACATATTACATCACTCATGGTCTTTGACAACACTGATGAGATCATCCACAAAACCACTTCCACACCCACTCACACCTCCATGCAACCTCTCAAACACCCCCTCACACACCCACACTCATACCTGCAAACACACTCATCCATGGAGCCACTCACTCACTCATACATACCCCTCACGGATGCAGCTACTACACACCCACCTATACAGCCTTTCACACACCTACTCACTCATCCATATAGCTTCTCAACATAGTCACACACTCAGCAAATCTACCACTCACACAACTATTTACTCTCCAATAAGGCCATTCACATGTCAACTCACTTAACCAAACAACCACTGAAACAGCTATCATACAGCCACTTACACACCCAGTCACTCATTCATACAGCCATTCAGACACCCTCTCACTAATACAGGCATTCATTCACCGACACAGCTACTCACACACCCACTAATACAACCATACACCCACTCAGACACCCACTCACACACAGAGACAAACAGCCACACACAATGTTGGAAGTAGTATCACTCATTAATAGTACACCTAGTATACTAATAACACGTTTATAGTAGCTTAGTATACATATTTAAGACTCAAACTCTTAGAATTCACTTTTACTCCTTGGATGCTGCAATCAGTGATGTGATTTGAGATGCCATCATGAGGTCACTGACTATGTTATGAGTGATGTAATAGGTGAGGTCATAAGCAGTGCATTGCGGGGGTGTAATTTATAGTTCGCTCAGGTTTCTATAACTGCGGAATCTATGGTTTTGTAGGAGTCAAATCCAAGCCTCACTATAACGCCCCTGTAATCTTTGGCTTTAATAGTGAAATATACATACATATACACATATATATATATATATATATATATACACACACACACATATACGGACTTTGAGTCTGCGTACTGGTGAAAGTGCATTGGACGTTTCGTTGCACAGTAACCGGTTGGAGGAGTATATATATATATATATATATATATATATCCAAAATAAACCACTCCTTCTGGATCCCTCCGACCCATGGAAGGTGGCGCGTGCGCCGGCGGAGAAAAACCGGCAGAATTCACTAGAGCGGCACTTGAGGGCATCTGAATGACTTCGCACAGTAAGGGCATCATCTCAGTACTTGGGCACTTGCCCTGTATTTACAGAGACTCTGTTGTGATATTTTCTTTAACTTATTTGCCTGGGTTTGCGCCAATTTTTCAGGACAGGAACGTGTCCATGGGGTCAGCATGAACAACTTGTAGTGCTAGGACTGTTTTCATTTTTATGTGTTCGAACTGTTGGGCATCGGCCTGTCTTGCAATCAATTGGGTTTATTTCAGGCCATGCATGCATGTCATGACATCTTTTGGAATCATGCTTTTTTGACTCAATTATTTCATTGTATGCTTTGATTGCGCACTTGCGCGACAATGTCATGTCAATAGCAGGCAGCTTCATGAGAGCATTTATCTCACTATTTAGTTTCTTGCCAAACACATTTTTTCAACAGCATGATTTGTGGCGCTTTGAGTCATGTTTTTACTGCATATGTAATTTACGTGTTGCCTGATCATGCCTGACTTTTTAGTAATGTCTGCCCTCTGACCGCAGTCCTATGTTTATGTTTAGCACATTGGTGATGTTATTTAACCTTTGTATAACGAGCATACAATCACGTGATCAAGCCATTTGTTTGGTGAAACGCGTTGTGATTAAACAGCACTTTACTTCAACTGGCATACTCCCTTTTCATTCCTGAGAGCGTGTTTACTGAACTCTTTTCTGGGAATATATATATATATATATATATATATATATATATATATATATGAAAACTCAGCTCCTCCTCGGCTCTCACAGCGTTTCAAGCCGCAGCAGCGCACGCTTGCAGACGAGTGAGACGGACCACAAAAGTCAGCAAAAGATGGAGTTTATTTGCAGAGACCAGCAGCTACGCGTTTCAGGCGAGTTGCCCTTGATCACGCTGCAGCAGTGCAACAAACGAAATGCTTTTTTTATGTACATATGCAGTGATAAGTAAACACCCTCTAGTGGTGACATCATGTGTTAAAAATAAAAAGTGAAGAAATACTATCACTAGGCATATAACAGCTGAGATTGCACAATAAAATAACTGGATAAATCCATACATAATGCAATGATATCCCATATAAAAAAGGGAAAAAATCTACTGTGAGTGATAAAATCAATTGACAGATAAAGCAATGGATGCACATAGCAGACATATATATATATATATATATATACACACACACATACACCACCCCAACTTTTTGTCTGCCTCCCTCCATTTTTCTGAATTCATATTTGCTGGCCTTAGAACTCTGTGTACTTTACCGGTGCTGATCAGTGATAAAGGGCTTGTACTTTCTCCCCTAAACATGGTAACACTGGCTTATTCTCAATTGGCATATTTAATTTACTTATCAGTCCCTAGTAAAGTGCACTTATTGTGGCTGGGGCCTGTAAATTAATTGCTACTAGTGGGTTTGAAGCACTCATTGTGTCACACAAATAATTAGCCCTCTACGATGGTTCAGGCATGCCATTGTAGAGCCTGTATTCACAGTTTTAAAGTGGCACCTCGACCTTGCAAGCTAACCCTCTTGCTAGGCCTAAACCTTCCCTTTTCATACATAGGGCACCCCTAAACTAGGCAATGTCTACCCACAGGGCACAGTGCCATGTGTTTAAAAGGACATGCACGTTTAAGTTTTACATGTCCTGGTAGTCAAAAACTACCAATTTAGTTTTTCACTGCTGTAAGGCCTATGTCTTCCATAGCAACATTGGGATTAATTTAGTACTAGGAGTGGGTGATAAACTGCTCCGCCGGCAGAGTTTGGCCACTTCGCTCTGTGCGAGTACCATACACTTCCGGCAAAACTGGCGAAGTTATTTCTCGAGTGTGGCTCGCCAACGTTAAGTTGCCAAGTAAGAATTTTGCACCACCTAGCACCAGAACACCTGCCGGAAAGATTTCTTGATGCAGGCAGTCGCAGCAAGTCAAAAGCGTTGCGAAAGCTGCCGCTTGAGTAGAACATATAGTCTTACAGCAGAAAGAAGCAGGGCCCTCTGCCATGGTGCAGTTTGTGCTGTTACTGTGCAGAAAAAGCTGCTTGTGCTAAAAGTCTGTGTGAGCAGCGCAGCGTGCTGAATTCTGCCTGCTTGTGGAACTCAGCAGAATCTTGCAGATTTGTATGGACTTCGCAGCATTGCACAGAGTAGAACTCTGAGTTCCGCCCACCCCTACTAATGACATCTTTTAAGTGTAAATACCAATTGTGAAGAAATAGACTTTTCAAGTTTGGTGTCATAGAACTCACAATTTAAAATATAGTTAAGTTGGATTTTAAATTCCAGTTTAGCAAATACCACTTTTAGAAAGTTACCATTTACTTACTTTAGCCATTCGTTATCTTCTACCTGACGTTGGAATATACGTCTGGGGAGGGTGACAGCTGGCTTTATGCATTCCCTGCAGACAGTTACACACAAAGAGAGGGTAAGTGTGCCTGAGTGGACATCTGTATGCAAATGGGCATCCTGAGCAGGATTGGAGGGAGGAGCTTACACACCTGAAAGGGCTTTGTCCTGTCCCCACACAGCGAGCATGGATTACCCACCTGTAGTGTATTTGGAGCCATGGCAGGGAGTACTCCTGTGCACATCAAAGCTTTCTTTGAAGTCTCCCCCACTTCAAAGGCACCATTGGGTATAGGTAATGGACCTCTGTCACTACCAAATCAATACATTTCTGGACCTGTGACTTCTCTACCAAGAAGAGACGCTGAAAGGACTGCTGCTTTGCTGGGCTCTGCCTTGCTGTGCTCTTACCATGCCGAGCTGCCCTGCTACTGCTCCTTCCTCGTTGAGAAGGATTGGACCTGCATCACGTGAACACAGAGTGACTCCACAGGCTTGCCTGCTGTTCCAAGGGATAGCAAAGACTTCAAATACCTGCAGCGGCACTGGGGTTCTGTAAGCTGTGAGTCTACCCTACCAAGTGGTGCCACCCGAGTCCCGGACCCTTGGGAGTGGGGCATAAAGTGTTTCTTCTTCCAGAACCCACGCATCCTCATTGGAACAAGCGCATTTTTGCCTTTGTGTGAATTAAAACCCACACATCCTTTTTGTAAAGGGAAGCCGACCAATGCTCAATGCCCAAATGATCAGCGCATTGCTTTCAGCGAGACTACTACAGGAGAAGCAGCCGCACATCGCATCCGGAACAAGCGCTCTCACTTGGAACCAGCGTATCTCGTCCACTGCGTGGCTTATCACCGAGCACTGCCTCAGCTGCACCATGCATCCTCGCCAACGATGAAGCAGCCCGGAACAAGGTACTTTGCTTTAGTGGGCCGAAGTGGGCCCCTTTATCCGGCGTGCACTCCATCGCGGTCAGCCTAAACTGCTGACTTTGCCCTGGTTTAGCGCGACCAGATAACCCATTTAAGGGCCTATTACTACAAAAGCACTCATTATACATGTATTCTTTAAAAATCCATATCTCAGCGTCTACACATTGGATTTTTGTCGTTTTGGTCTTTTCTTATTTATAAAAACATTTTCCACTTTTCTTACCTGGTGTGGAGTCTTTTTGTGCTGTGTTATCGTATGAAGTGTTGACAAATACTTTACATATGGCCTCTTTAGCTAAGCCTGACTGTTCTGTGCCAAGCTACTGTAAGGGTGAGCACAGGATAATGTAGATTGTGACTTCGCAGTGGCTAGGATTGTGGTACATGCTTGGGCAGGATGCATAGCTCTGCCAACCAGAAATCCGATTTCACACACACACTTATATACATACATTAACACTAACATATCCTACTAGGTAAATGACAAGTCAAAAAAGTTGGTTAAATGGTCTTAGCATGCCATCTTTTCAGGGGGTGGTCTCATGAGAATTCAGGATGTCACTGAGTACAATGTACAACAGGAGGTTTCAAGGAGTCCAAGTCGGATTGGAGAAATTAGAGGTAGTCGACAGCATAGAAGTGTGTACGGTATTGTTGATGTTCTCCAAATATTCCTGAAATGTTTCCTTTGCAGCCATGGATGAAGATGAAAAAGATGGACGAGATTATCCAGTAGAGCATAAACGAGAAACTATTCAATTCTATCTTATTTTAAGACTTTGATTAATCTTATTTCTTTGAGCACTTGGATCATGTGAAGCATCCAGCTCGGCTACTAAGGCTTACATGAGTTTAGTCAAAAAAATGCTTGAATGATTCTTGAATCAGAGAACATCTCTTATTCTGAAGGAAGAATCTCACATTCATCATCTTGCTAAAGTCCTATAAACAGCAGCCACAAACATCTTACTGGCAGACTATCCAAGACATAAGGAGATACACTGAAGTGCCATCTAATAATAATTTTATCAAATACATTGAAAGGAAGATAATTCTAAAATGTTCTTGACGCATTGAGCTGGCAAGTGTTCAATGTTGACTTGGGTGTGCATGCCGGTTTGCATTATTCTGTTTTTCTTAAATAAAAAATCAAAAAAAAATCTCCTTATGCATATTCAGTGTCAAGAACAAGAATAAAGGTCGTATGAGGGACAACTAGAGATCAATTGGAAAGATCCAGCTGAACCTCAAAGAAACCTTTGTGAACACCTTCTGAACCCAGAAAAAGCTGCAGAGAAACATGTTTGTCCATGAAGGTTAGCCATTTGGGACCTGAAAGGCAAATCCAGACTAGTAGAGCCGTACATTGCATGGAAATCCGTTGAAGCGATGCTGGACAAAAAACAAGACGACACAGACCGGTAACTGTCTCCAGAAACAACTTTCCTTTTATTGTACATTAGATCGATTTACATTTGTGTTAGGGAATGTGTGAATACACTGCTTATACAGATTACACAACAAGGGACTGGCTACCTCACAGACACCTTGTTCTCTGAAAACGTCCAATTTACGTTATTTGCACTCTAACGCCACCACGATAAATTAATGACCCGGACTCCATAACACAGTAAGGCTATGGGACACAGGCCCTTATGCTATACCTTATCAGCACCAATGCATCGGTATTCATTGACTTTTTACTGTACACCCCTCCCCCATGCCTCAGAACAAGAGATTAATTTTCATAACAGAGCATGAAATTAAGCTCTTTTTGTAATGTGCAATCCCATATAGAGCACGGTAGACGGATGCTTTCTTTCTGTCTGGGCCCTTCTCACTTGGCTGCATTAAGGGGGAAGGACTCTCCTGTAAGTCACCATGTCAACGTCTTACCTTGGCTGAAGTTCTGATGCCTCTACTCCTTCCAAACCATTCCCAGTACGTACTGTGAAGTGGAGTTGGAAGTTCTAAAGAGCACCTAACCCCTTTCTCCCTGGGTCTGACCGCAGGGACCGGATGTGTCTGAAGCGACGTAGCTGAGAAGACTCTGTGTCTGACTTTCATTCATGGTCAGCTGATGGGTTTCTTTTTCCGGCTGTTGAACCACCCCAATGGAAGCCCTCTTGGTGGGTGCATTTCCACCCAGTCTGAGTGCAATCTTCGATAGATCCATCTGCTGGTGTGGAGAAGCCCTTACAAGCTTCATTATACCTCAGGTGTCAACAGAAGTACTAAAATGGCAACATAGCACACAAACTGTTGACCATCTCTAGAGCAAGAGCATCAACGCTCTCCCAAAACTGAGGTCCATAGAACAAATGCTGCAGTTTTGGCTTTAAATGATGGTAAATTTGTTACAGCAACTTTCTTTGCGTTTGTGTAAATTGTTAGACACAACTGCAATTAAGCTGGCTTTCTTATGTTTTATCAAAAAAGTATTATTTTGTACAAAGCTTTTAAACTGGAGTCAACGACAATGCCCTTCCTGGTGCAGATGCCATTTAAGCATTCTGTCGTAACCTGAAGGATGACTGGCACTCCCAGTTGAGCACACGGCGGCTCCGAAATGTGGGTGTCCTACATAGAAGCGAACGGCACTGACATACTTTTGATTGGTCATTTACTGCTTGGGATCCACAACGCTAATTTCAAGCTCTGTATTTTAAGCACCAATAATCTCAATTCTTGAAAAGCTAGCAGCCCACAAAACAAGCAAAAGCACACATATACAAGAACCAAACAAGGTTTGTCTTAAAATTCCTGCAGGCACACATTTTCAAAAACATAAGCTTTTTTTTAATAAAAAATCCCTAAGGTATATTTTTCTAAATTAAAGTCAGCGATCTGTATTTACAGTAATTGCTATCTAAAATATTAATGCAAGGGATGTCACTTCGTTAATTCACAGCACACGCATAAAGTAACTATCATTGATTTATCATGTTATACTTTTATAGACACAAAGGTTTCATAAGGAAACTAGTGAACAGATGGCATGCAACTTGGGAGAAACCTGAAAGGATAGCAATCGGGAAGAAGGCTTCGACATACTTCATCTACGATGAGGGATCTACAGCCGTGTGACACAAGATGCTCATTTTGACACTAACAAATTCATATAGATATCTATAAATCATAACGAAAGTGACTTGAAATGCAGATTGTGTACTCTACAACTAGGAGCTTTTTTTATATTGACTTACAATAGTGTACAGAACATTGGCTATCTAGTTAAACCAAGGTAAATATATCTACATATGTATGTGTATATATATGTATATATAAATATATAATGGTACCTATAGATTAGTAGACAAGGTGTAGTATCATTAAAAAAAGTCTGCTGTACTGAAAAACAGTTGGTGCTCTATCTTGTCACCTTTTACAAAGTCACTTGTTCACACAATTCTTACAAAAAACTTTCATTATAATACTGCTCTAACAAACGCATTTAGTAAAATTCTGTAACACCTAGGTATGTATATATTTACATCTTCTTGGAGTTGCAGTTCACGGCCTCGGCAAAGAAGGTACAAGAGCATTATATGCACTACGCTAAAGGTAAAGCCCCATACCACATCCCATCCCCTACCTGGAAGGAGGACCAGTTCTTCACCCAATGGACCACTCTGTCCCCCATTACCTTCCACGTCAAGGCTCTTGTTGTTGTACAAAAACAGACCTTCAACCTTGTTTGACCACGTTCAGTAGACCTCAGACCTTTGAATTAATAATTGCGTGGCTCAAGAAACGTGCTCTGTATGTTCAGCTTTTTGGTGCAAAGGATCGCAAACAATTTGGTTGAAAAGCCAAGATATTGAGGATAATAGTAACCATAATACCTATTAACAGCTCCAGGCACGGAAACCACCTCCTCCTCCTCCACTCATTTTTTCTGAACTTCTGTGCTGGGTTCTAACTTCTTTAAGGCCCTCTGGACATAAGGAACGTAGAGGTAAAATCAAGCTTCTGGAAATTAAGTAGAGTTGTTCCAATGCTTTTTTTTGTAAAAGAAGGGACATTCGCGACAAGTATGTGCATAAACGTGGTAGAAATCTAACTCCAAAACCAATGGAGTGTTCTTCAGGTTATAACCGTTGTCAAAATAGTCCTCAGAGCAGAGCACAGCATCACTGCCACCTAACGCCAGAGATGACCTTCAACACCGAGCCTGTCCACGCTGGCACAGACCGGGTCATCTTGACAAAATGCATCATATCAATGGGCTCAACATCTGAGCCTTTCCAACATTAGTCTTGAAAAGCAGTAGCGTGCCACTCAGAAAAAGGTCAAGGATCTTCTAGTACTTCAACTGCCTAGGAAAGGATGTGGTCCTGACAGTGATACTTAATGTGTAAATAAGCAGTCACACATATGTGCACGACAACTGGCTTTTTTTGAAGTTACCCTTATTTTTCTCTGCTACACACTGCTGCTATACTGTCTCCGCCCACTGGGAATTCATTACTGGAGTTCCCATTGCATGCACTTTCCTTAGAGCATGTAGGGAGATGGAAAGACTCCACATACGAGTGCTTGTAGTTACATTTAAATGCTTTAGCAGCTGCAGGCACACGACCAGTCTACAGCATCGCCAACGAAGTGCCGGGAAAAGAGGGCCATGCAGGTTACCTTTGCGAGGTTCATTAATGGGGTGCAAGACGAGATGGGGAAGGAATGTGAAGGAAGCTTGCTACGGCTAGCCCTGTGCAGCCACCACACAGATTCCAGTGGGTCATTGAGTGAGAATATAGACCCTAGTTACATAGTGTAGGCCTGTTTTTCTAAAGAACCTGTGTTCAGGGGTGATTATATCAAGCAGCATTGGTGTAGCAGTGGAGGGAGTTCATGTAAATGATCGGTCATGAAATGCTTTCAACGGTGCAGAGTTTTAGCCTCAAGTGAGAAACCACTCACGCAAGACCTAGGTGTACCCGCAAAGGGAATCAGAATCAGCTGATCTCCTGATGGCCCCTAGGACATCGAAAGTTCATCTACTTGTGAAGTAGATCACTAGGCTGGTTGCATAAGGCATTGTATTGGTCTTGTCAAGATGCTCTGCTCTGAAATTATTGCATTATCAATGCCTCCTGCATTGGGATTAAAAAATTGACTTAGGGTTAGATATTTGACATTCCGCTGTGAGGTAACACTGTATTTGATGATTCATGGAAATCCCAATTCGCAGTTCATCAGAACAAATAAATGTACTGCCGCTTAATGCTACTAACACGGCCTTTCCAACATTGCCTACAATGGGGGACTACCGACAGCACTTTACGTGCCACACACTGGATCACAGAATCAGTGCAACCAGGTTTTCAGGCACACAGAAGGGGTGTTTAGTAGGTCACTAATTTTCTTACAAGACCGGAGGATCGTATTATGTTTACTTTCTAGCTTTTATTGCAGTAACAATTAAGACTCAAAGAGAAACAAAAGACAGTATAAAACTCCATATCATGGGTAAAAACTACATTTCCCATCATCCTTGGCTGGGTAAACAAAGTCAACATGTGAGTAATAAATCCTATTTAATCTCCACGGTATGTCATTTCCTCCTCTTTCTTGTTGCTACACAACAGGAGGGACGTGCTTTTTTTAACCCTTATTTCAGTATTATGCTTTATCAAAATAAATGGACTGAATCACATTTTATTTGTATTGTGAGCGGCTCAACCTCCTCGTCAGCTTTTTAGCTAGACACATCCTTTTTGTGATTGCGGGTTGTCAGCACGGGGTCATTGTAGCCACCTTCCAACACTGTCCTGACTCACTTGCACCAACAGTGTATAGCTGTGTCGCATCTTATTAATTTACTGCTTTTTACCTCCACGGCAGAGCCCCGTCTCCTGTGATCACCATATCAGGGCCTGCTTTTTTGTGTAGCGTCAATGCAATGCTTTTGACAACACATTCAGGTGCTGCCTTAGGATATGGGTTACTTAGTGACATTTTTCTCTTCTGATGTATTCATTTTCAGTTCAGCCCACCAACGCCACTGTGCCTAAACCACTCCTGGTTACGCATTTGACTTGCATCCTGAAAAGTGTAGATGTACCTTTTATATAGTAAGACATTTTTTACTCTGCTTTTCCTTGAAAAATACTTACAGAAAATTTGAGAATTCTGCAGAAATAAATCTATATATTGTTTCTTCTCTGCAAATCATGCAGCATTCATAACATATCTCGGAAGAGAATGCATGGTTCTCAAAATTTAAGAAATTGTATTGATCCTTTGGTGGCAGACTGTCAAGAAAGCTCAGGCAACCTCCATGTCAGTGACTGTGCTGGACATTGGAAAGAAAGTCTAAGAGATGATTACTGCCCAGATCCAGCCTGCTGTTGGTAACAGACCTAAGTGCTATAGTGGGGATTGTGTTAATGACTCCCCAGATGAAGATGTGTTCTCTTTTCTAACAAACTCTTTGGCAACCACTAAAAGAACAGAAAAAGTGTAATAATAAAAATGTGGCAGCAGCTTCGCAGTCTGCTTTTTGCCGTCCGATGCCATTAGCAATTCGACTGAAGACGGGCCATCCGATTCTTGTTCTGGCTGCAAGTCATTTCCTAGACCCACTGGCCACGAGATTTAGAGCGGATGCACAAAAAATATTAACCTTATAAATCTTTTCATTTGTAAGACAAGATTGACGACACAGGCGCCATTGTTTACTCACGGGACAAACTCCTATAATGCAGTCTGGCGTGGATTCAAAATTGGGTTGGCTCAAACAAACTAATAAGAACTTTAAAGTTAATTAGTGAAAATAAGGAGTTTGAGATCCTGCACCAGGCCGGGGAACTTGTTTGGCCCTAACCTTCTATCATCTGACTAGACTACTCTCCGACATGCCGCAGCTTATATCACTGACAGGAATAGCAATCCCATTGATAAACCAGTCAATAATAAGCTACAATCTGAATGTCCTCCCGTCACAATCTCTCTTCGGATACTCTTCACTCCAGTCATTGACCATTAGTTCCTGGCATTAATTACCAAATCTGAGAAAGACCCTAAAATTGGTAAAGGGAGAGCCTGATCTTTATTCAAAGATAAAGTGCTTGATGTCTTGGAACCGGTATGGAAAATCTTTGATACGCTAAACAAGCCATAAAGCGTTTGTATCCATCACACCAGCAGAATTATCGTGCTGGCAGAGCGAGGTGCTTTGTTGGCAATGCTGACCAAGCTTTCTCCCTAGAACGCTGCAAGATCGATCCTAAATTAGCAGAACTTACTTGCAAGGAAGCAGGTCTTAGACTATTGATTAGAGAGAAAAAAAATTCTTTAAGGACAATTGGAAATTTATTAAACTTTTACTTCCAATTTAAAAGCCCAGCTTTCTCAAAGAATTCAACAGAGCACCCTTCTACACTCAAAGGAGAAGAGGATACAGACTCAGGGCCAACAGAGAACCAACAAGACCCAAGTTCACCTTAGCCATACCCCTTAATACAGAGGGTTGAATAAAACATGTTCTGAAAAACTGACTATTTTAGCAGATCCATAAATATTACAAACAGTCAGAGGCTACCACATAGTTTTGTCCCGATCCAGTTCTAACTTTGTTTCCAAATTCTGTTCATCTAACATATAAAGATGAAAGAAACCTTAGTGGGATTATTAAAAAGGGAAAGAGTACCTTTGGATCTATCTTGCTTCGGAAGCAATATTTACAGCGTAAAAAAAAGAATAAATGTAGTCCTGTAATTAATCGGAGACATCTCAGTTCCTTTGTAGTCTACTAGCATGCCAATATAGAGACGGACTCCAAGCTCCGGATTGGATAGTTAATCTGGACCTCAGAGGCACTTACCTTTCTATTACCATCATTTACTTATCACTAGCAGTTCCTTCAGTGTTCTTGAGAAAAACACACGTATATATGTTCTTCCATATCATTCAGGTTACCATTGGCTCCTTGGTGTTTCGCCAAGCTGCTCAAACCGGTAGTAGACCCCAGTCGATCTATGGGTATTCGTCTATTGATCTACTTGGATTATATCCATTGCTCAGGACAAATTTGCGCTTTCTTATTAAACACTTCAACACAAACTCTCTCTTCTGAAGTGTTTAGGTTTTGTGATCAACAAGGAACAATCCTTTCTTAGTCCTTTACAGTCACTGGGGTTCCTAGGTGTCCAGGTGAATGGCCTTTCTTCCATTCCCAATCTTCCAAAGGCCAAACTGGCTGCTAACCAGATGGTGCTATCTCACTTTTTGCCACTATCCTATATTTCCCTCCCCAATTCCTTTTTTTTCTTTTTTTGGGTCGTGTTAGAGTTACCAAGTTACATGATGCATTTGCTCAAGAAGTGTTTCTTGGCCTTTATCCTGAAGGTCATCTATTTCTTCTTCATAATAATTCCTTTTTACCACAAAATGGACTGACCACTCTGCATTAAGGAAGGAGGAGGAGATGATGTTCCGGGGAACTTAAATAAGGCTAATTACTCACTTTAATTGACTCTGTAGTTCATACATCCACAGTACCTTTTCAAGGTCTCTGGTTGCAAGATAAAAATAAAGCAAGACAGTGAGGCTTAATACTTGCCACCCTGTCTTAAATAACAGGATTAGTCTACATTATTAACTAGATGAAGAGGATTTATAGGTGGTTTAGAGCAATAGTGTGTGAAAGCAATCGCAACATTGAAGCTTCACTTTGTTACTTTCTGAAAGGACTACAATAGTCTTTCTGCAACACCACTGTGTAAGAAAACAAAAACGAAAAACACAAAAAGATCCCCAAAAGCGGATCTTTTTATGTCGGGATTATCACTATCAAAATCTTTTAGAAACCAACATTTTCTGCAAGATCCTGCGTGTCTGAAAGCTTTCACAAAGTTGAGTGCACAAATGGGTGCGGTTGGCAGGAGGGGGGCATGATTTAGGAAGAGGGTTTGGTGCATGCCTTAATGTTGATTTTCACTCTCATACATCCAAGAAAATAAATAAAAATGGGCAGGCTCGGAAAGCTTGTGTGTGTTTGTTGAATCTAAAGAAGGTGAAGCCAAAATCCTATCAAAGCCATCTGTAGTGAGCGAGGTTGGCAAAACGAAACAAGCCGGCCAATGGAAACAAAAGAAATAAGACAGACGAGGAAGCCAACCAATGATACGTAAAGGGCGAGCTAAAAGCCCTTTTTAGCTATTTTTTAAGGAACAATAGACGTGCAACCAACAGCATGCGCTGTCTAGAGCGAGAACAAAAAAAAGAAAAAATCAATATTCAAAATAAAGTAAAAAACAATGATGCTTAATTTGTTATATTCAGTGTGAAAATACAGCACTCGGTAAATAAAGGGTTTGGTGGCTCGGCGCAGTTGTGTTACGACTAAATGCAGTGTCGGAGCGTAGGAGACATTCTATTGCATGTTACAGAGTTAACTACATCTCCCTCGCCCTGGGAGTGGAATGCGTTTCTCAGATGTAGCCCTGGATTTACAGTATTTGGTGTCACAGGTGTCTCTGTTGGGGTACGCTGCATCCATGCCATCATGTAGACTTGCTTCATTCGAGGTGTCTTCAGTTGGCCTTGGCTTTCTTCAGGACGCGCGCTTTCAACTGCTTATTCATACGCAAGGCCAGCTTCATGGCGACACAGGTTGGGACAGAAGTGGTGAGCCAGCCCTACAGAAACACAGAAGACAGAGGCGCATCATTACCTCCTAGCCAGTACGACAACCTTCCAACTGACCACCATTAGTTTACATCTAGTTTGAAAGAACAAATAATTTAGTTTAAAAAGCTTAAAATTCTAAACGAAAACTAGGAAACATTTAATTTGAAAATTAAGTATTAGTTTTTTTTATTGCAGTGTCCCTTTCTGAGAAGTACACCAATGCCTACACACACCCTTGCCATAACTCTAATTGTAACTACCACCTACACCCCCAACTCTCACATCAGAATCCTAAAACCTGATCCTTTACTTTAAATTCGTAGCTTGATCCCTAAATTATAACCGTACAGATATCTTCACGTTCTTAATTACCCTTAATACAGCAGTGAACCTATAAGTAACGCCTTCACTTACATTTAAACCCTTCGACAGACCGCTCACCCAGTCGCAGAACAATTTTGACGATTTTTGCAGCTCTGTACAAGGCATATTTTGGGGCCCATTGTTCAGAAGAATTTTAATTTATCACCCATTTTCAGCTAAACCAACCCGTCATGATCCTAAACACTACAGAATTATACGTCAAACTTTCAAAAAAGGGGACAAACAGACAGCTTAAAGGTATCTTGGGTAACTTTAAACAAGCATTGACAAAGCAGTTTCTTTTTTCAACTTGGAGCTAGAATTTCTTTTCTTGCCACAGCTATATTGTATTGTGATTGTTTACCTTACCACCCATTTCCTCCCATAGTAGGAAAGACACAGAAATGCTGACTTGCTGATTCTTTAAGAGACTAGGGTATAATATTAAAATAAGACGTTTGTACACAACACTGTATTTGCAAGACATTTGTAATCGCAAATAAATTCCTCTTCACAACTGGCATTCTTGCTGCAAGAGGGAAAATCAAAGCACAACTCTGAGGATTTTCACCCTCCCGCCACAAGAAAGTTTCTTCTAAATTCTCTTCCCCTCTTTGTGTGTACCCATCTCTGGCCACACTGTGACGTCGGGTTCTGAATATTAAGAGAAATGGGAGGGTTCAGGAGAAGGACAGACCGATAAAGAGAACAGTGTAGTGAGTAAAATCACAAGCGATGAAGGGAGGTAGAGACAGATGAGGTAGAGGTATATGTGAGGTAGGGTGAGGAAATGCGCCAAAAATCTGGAACTCCATTCCAATCCATATCAGGACCAATCCCTCCTTCCTAATTTTCAAAAGGCAGCTCAAAGACCTCTTCTTCAACCGATCTCTCACGAATGGACAGCTAAAGCCCAACTAATCGAAACCTGCCCATAGCAGCACTCAGACACTTTGACACTAAGACCTGACCTCATTAATCTCACCTAGAGTCACGGTGCTTTCTACGACGACATCGCTGTGAAACGTCACAAGACACTGGGCACCCTACTATGCTCGCATATCTTATGAAGGACAATGGGCTCTTTTTCTGCGATACGTCCCGACTCACTGTACATATTACTGTGTACATTTGTCTTCGTGTGATAATGCTGTAAAGCGCTCTGATACCCTCGGGTCTAGCTAGCGCTATATAAAACTTTTAAATAAATAAATAAATGCAAAAGGAGAAAGGTAGAAATAAAGATATAGTGGAAATGGCATATAAAGAGGTAGGAAGATATGTAAGAAGGTACAGACAGGTGGTCAAAGTGTTTGGGAGAATGAAAGAGAATAGTGAGTGGACGGGGCACACTGGCCGAGGTAGAAAAATGTGAGATAATGTAAAGGCAGATACGCTTAAGGTAGACAAAGTGTAAAGAGACGCGAGGTAGAGGGATAGAAAATGAGGATCGAGGCGTATGAAGACAGGTAGAGAGTAAGGCGGCAGAGAGAGCAGTGAAGGTAGAAAGAGATGAGGTCTGGATCTAGATCCAAGTAAAGCAGAGACAGCGGGAAGGTACAGAAGGAGTCCAGGTCCCTGCAATGTAAGCGAGGTGAGAGATGAAGACAGAAGGAGGACAGTGAGGTAGAGAGTGCGAGTTCCAATAGAAAAACAGGTACAGAGAGATGAGCAAGAGAAGGTAATGACAAATAAAAATAGGTAGTAGTAGGGAATGAGAGGTAGCAAGAAAGGAGTAATGTAATGAGACTTGTGGTAGAGGAAGTGAAGGTAAAATAAGGGAGCAGAGTCAGAGAAGTAAATACATCGAAAGAAGTTGAGAGTTTAAGCAATAAGAGAGCTGGCGTGGAAAAAGGAGGTAGTGAGAAAGTTGTGAGTCAGGAAAATGTGGTATAGAGCAGTGAGAACAAGAGCGAGGCAACGAGAGAAAGAAGCAAGAGAAAGATTAAGTAGGCGGAGTAGAGACAATAGAAGAAATGGAAACGGAGAGGTGCAGAAAAGGCTGTGCTAGAGAATGCTGGGATCAGCACAGCCTACTAGAGAGGGGAGATTGTGAGAGAAAAGAAGAATAAAATAAATCAGATGGGAGTACTGATGTGATGTACACAGGAGGTGAAGACAGATAGAGTAAGTATCAGACGGTAGAGAAATTAGGAGAATAAGGACAACGAAATGGGACAAAAATACTTAAGAATGAGAGGCAAAGAGGTGACAGGCAGTGAGAGAACAAGGTAGCCAGAGAAATACAGAGAAGGGTGGGGACTTAGTGAATAGGGAGGTAAGGAGAAATGAAATATACCAAAAAAAGAGCGGTAGAGGGGGCCTGGGTAGATAGATCGGGGTAGGAGTCAGTGAGAGGGTGGTAGACGTTCAAGCACAGAGAGGCACAGAGTGTAGACGAAGACGTGGCAAGGATAGTCAGTGCTACAGAGGCTGGGATGGAGAAACAGGAGACACACACAGAGAGAGATAAAGAAAGTCCTAACTGCTCCAATCACTATAACAGGGTCCCCCTTGTTTGGTGGGGGCCGTGGGCAAGTGGCCCCTCTGCCTATGATGCTAAAGCGGCTCTGCTTAATCATTTGAATAATAATCACCCTTACCCAAGCCCAAGGCCTCTACCCTCAACATCTCAAGCTCAGCTGTACCTCTGTCTAATATGTAATCCTAAAATTAACCCTCTGCAGTGTCCTAGGGCATAGCTTTAACATTAATGCAATGTTTTCAAACTTTAGTTTTCCTCACTTACAAATTTGAGCCTTCGTCCACATAGGATCTTGTTTCAATAAGAACCTTGCAAATTTCCCTATAGAAAACTCACTGCCCCTTAAAAGGTATACATTTGAAGTAAAAAATTAAATACACCAAATAAATTCCACTACGTCCGGCAATATGTTTGTAGAAGACACTGGAGAACCTTTTCTAATGAGGCCAGGACAGACAAAAAGAGGGGTTTCTGTTTTCCCTGAGATACCCACAATTCAACTGGGCTACCACGGCAGGCGAGTGATGAACCAGAACATGGTCCTGGAAGGCATACTCAAAGGAGGTGCTAGAGAAGCTGGTTATGAGGACTCTGGAACAGGGTCAGAGACCATGACTCTGTATTACTGGGTGAAAACGTCTAGCCTACTCTTAAGCAGAACTCTACTTAAGGCCAACTCTTATGAAAGTCAAAACTCGGCTGCACTGCAGGACTGCCGGACCACTTACCCCACGGCAGCAGGACTGCTGAACAACTTACAGCATAGCAGCAGGACTGCCAGACAACTTACAGCACGACAGCAGGACTGCCGGACCACTTACCACACGGCAGCAGTACTGCCAGACCACTTACAGCACAGCAGCAGGACTGCTGGACAACTTACAGCACAGCAGCAGGACTGCCGGATAACTAACAGCACAGCAGCAGGATTGCCGGACCACTTACCGCACGACAGCAGGACTGCCGGACCACTTACCACACGGCAGCAGTACTGCCGGACAACTAACAGCACAGCAGCAGGACTGCCGGACAACTAACAGCACAGCAGCAGGACTGCCGGTCCACTTACCGCACGGCAGCAGGACTGCTGGACAACTTACAGCACAGCAGCAGGACTGCCGGACAACTAACAGCACGGCAGCAGGACTGCCGGACCACTTACCGCACGGCAGCAGTACTGCCGGACCACTTACCGCACGCAGCAGGACTGCTGGACAACTTACAGCACAGCAGCAGGACTGCTGGACAACTTACAGCACAGCAGCAGGACTGCTGGACAACTTACAGCACAGCAGCAGGACTGCCGGACCACTTACCGCACAGCAGCAGGACTGCTGGACAACTTACAGCTGGACAACTTACTGCACGGCAGCTGGACTGCCGGACAACTTACCGCGCGGCAGCAGGACTGCCGGACCACTTACCATACAGCAGCAGGACTGCCGGACCACGTACAGCACGGCAGCAGGACTGCCAGACCACTGCACGGCAGCAGGACTGCCGCACAACTTACCGCACAGCAGCAGGACTGCTGGACAACTTACAGCACAGCAGCAGGACTGCCGGACCACTTACCATACAGCAGCAGTACTGCTGGACCATTTACCGCACGGCAGCAGGACTGCCGGACAACTTACCGCACGGCAGCAGGACTGCTGGACAACTTACAGCATAGCAGCAGTACTGCCGAACAACTTACAGCATAGCAACAGGACTGCCAGACCACCGCACAGCAGCAGGTTTGCGGGACCACGTACAGCACGGCAGCAGGACTGCTGGACTACTTACCACACGGCAGCAGGACTGCCAGACCACTTACCGCACAACAGCAGGACTGCCAGACCACCGCACGGCAGCAGGACTGCCGGACAACTTACCGCACAACTTACCGCACGGCAGCAGGACTGCTGGACAACTTACAGCACAGCAGCAGGACTGCCGGACCACTTACCATACAGCAGCAGTACTGCTGGACCATTTACCGCACGGCAGCAGGACTGCCGGACAACTTACCGCACGGCAGCAGGACTGCTGGACAACTTACAGCATAGCAGCAGTACTGCCGAACAACTTACAGCATAGCAGCAGGAATGCCAGACCACCGCACAGCAGCAGGTTTGCGGGACCACGTACAGCACGGCAGCAGGACTGCTGGACTACTTACCACACGGCAGCAGGACTGCCAGACCACTTACCGCACAACAGCAGGACTGCCAGACCACCGCACGGCAGCAGGACTGCCGGACAACTTACCGCACAACTTACCGCACGGCAGCAGGACTGCTGGACAACTTACAGCACAGCAGCAGGACTGCCGGACAACTTACCGCACAACTTACCGCACGGCAGCAGGACTGCTGGACAACTTACAGCACAGCAGCAGGACTGCCAGACCACCGCACAGCAGCAGGTTTGCGGGACCACGTACAGCACGGCAGCAGGACTGCTGGACTACTTACCACACGGCAGCAGGACTGCACTCTAGGGCTTTTGTTCTGCTAATCCTTCTACTCAGGTTAAACTAGTTCAACTGAAGCAGAACAAAACTACAACACCAAGAACGAATGGATAAGACAAATGTGAGTTTAGGACACTTCAGATGTGCTGTAACCAAGGTGTAAGGACCCCACTACCCAGCGCCTCACCAGCAGAGCATGCGGCCAGTAGCCACAGGTTTGTGACTGCAGACCAACAGTGTTGAGGGCTGATCTCACATAGGTCTCAGGGGTCGGCTTGTCCCACGTCGGAGTTCGAATTTTACTCATTTTCGTTGCCACAAAGAAGGGAAGAACACTCTGCAGAAAAAAAAGGAGAACAGCTCATTTATAGTAAATTTGTAAGACTGTAAAGGTGACATTACACATTGAAAAGAACTAGTGAATTAAAAGTAACAGATTAAGAAATGCAGTGGATTCTCTTTTGCAACAATTTAAAGGCAATGATAGGCTATTAATTTATCCATGAAGTGTTTTTGCCTCATCTCACCCACTGTAATATTTTAAGGCCAGCATGGCACATATGCATATATGGAACATATTCATCTACTCTACAGAACATATGAATACATGGGACATATGCAACTAATTAAAAACAATTCACTGAATACCCCTCAAAATGTATCTGTACAGAGCAAAATAAAAAGAAATGACGAGGCAATCTACAAATCTGGTTTTGTAAATTATGCCTAATGAAACTATAACATCCAAATACACACAATAGAAAATGAAAGGGGTTGTGTTCTTATTTATACCACAACACTAGTGTTGGATGCGCAGACAAGGACACTGTGAAAGAATTCCGTACTGCTTTGTGTTTCACCAGAGAGCGCATCTCAAACCACATGCGATTGTCACCTCCAATCCCATCATCCCAACCCTTGTGTGTTGCCACCTAAAAATCCCATGGAGGATAACCCAGAGACCACTGGTACCAGGAAACAGCACTATCATCTTCACGACTTCTACATCTTCACTGAACTGACCAAAGAGCCGGCGACCAGTGCATCACATGAACTAGTGACAGCATAGCCAACACATACTAAACAGCTCAGGTCACAAAACCAGTGTGTCACCTTCTGTTTACGGAGGATGTCACAAACAAAACTCGAAAATGAGTTAGGGACCAGGCACCATGGCATAAGAACCCATGTTAGAAACCATCCTCAAGAACTGAACACCATTAAAGTCACTGAGCAAACAGCAGCTGAGCTCATCTGTAGCCAGAAGGATGCCTCGGCTTTCAACTCATAACTACTAGGCGCTGCAGACGGATAGCTGTCACTGAACACAAATTGGGAATAAGAACATTGGTACAAGCAACGCAAGATAACTGAACTTGGAGAGAGAAATAGGAAAGACGCTTCACTTTTCTTGAGCATCTGAGAATCTCTTAAAAAAAGACACCGTGATGGACTGTCTCATCCGCTTTTGCGCTCTTCTGACCCAAAGTTGGAACTGCAGCGGCCACAAAGAATTAGATCACACTGTAGCAAAAAGAGATGGCCTGAGCCAGTAAATTGTGTGCTTCCTCAGACACCAGCAAGCGTGTTAAGTGATCCTGGCCGCCAAGAAACATGGCCCCTTTTAATATGATGATGCTGAAATTTAGCAAGAGTTTGCCACAGAAACCACCTGAACTAGAAGGAGATGCATCTTACTTAAGCCACGGGTAAAGAACTGGGCCACGGGTAAACGAAATATCCTACTTGACCCCGCAGTAATGTTAACTATAGACTTGTGTTATACTCTGTTCTTGCCCTTAGGTGTGACTGATGCTCTCTGACCACGATACATTACCCTCAGCTGTTATTTTACGTGCCTTTGTTTTTATCTGATGTGCCATAATATCATTTCACAACTGCTGATTCGTCCTACTGCATTGTATCATTATTGTTTTGTTTTTGTGCAAAACTTGAAAATAAAGTTAAAAAAACAAAACTATGGATTTGTGTTTCTAAGACTTGGAATGACGCTTGGACACATTGTGCCCACCAGGATGGACGCATCGAGCTCGGCTCACGGTCACTCTCACAGAAGCCTCAGCCAAACTTCAGCCACGGTTGTCATGGGAGGGAGAGAGTATTGACAATGTCCTGCGACAATGGACCTCCCTCGAGAGGCCGATCCACCAACATACGAATACCAGGGAAAATCCCTTCCACCACTAAAAGGCTCATAGCTGTAATCAATGTACTGGTGGCGTTACGGAGACCATGATGTTATGGAAGACTTAAACAGTCTAGCTTGCAGCAGTTAACTCACAGACAGACTGTGGAAACACTACAACAGTGGCTCAGAGTTTTTATCTGCATTGTAGCTCAGCAGCCAAGGAGCATGCTGAAGAGTTTGAGGTTTACAAACACCTCAAATCACAATCTCAACTCTCAAAAGAAATCATGGAACCTCTTCCTATCGGATTGTTAGGGAACTACCGGGATTTGGGAACGTGAAATCTTCAATCAAAGACTGGGGCAGTATAGTCTATTCAGTGTTCAGGAACTTCGCATGCTCTTGCCTTGAAATAGCCATCGACCCAGGAGACTGAGGTGAAAATGGGATTACCCAAGAGATCCTATACAGGAGAATCGCAAGCAGTTTGAGACCCCGCAGATAACTGAGGGGCGATTGGGTAGAGGCTCAGGAAGAAATACTGATTCCTACTCTCAAGTTCATCATGTCGCGAGCCCTGGTTGCTAAATGTCTTCTGCAACAGGAGCGTTTACAAGTGGACAAAGTAGAGAATGTGGCTGAGCAGGAAGGCCTGCTGTGGACACCATAACAGGCCTCTGACCCAGCATCTAGTGTTCTTTCTAGTCGGTTGTTCCGGGCAGATCATGGTCTGATCTTCGGCAGACTCCTTTTCCCAGGCAGGTCTTTACAGCGGGTCTCTGTTAGCAGGTTCACAGGCCGAGCTCATGAGGTGAGGAGAAACCCCTCCACTCTGGGAAGGCCACGTCTTCACTATCACTGGAGCAGTCTCCTGGGCTGCTTAGGTCTAGATGGTGGCAGCAAAACAGTCTACATCTTCTGCCATGCATGAGACGATATCTTCGTCCCTACCTAAAGGAGGCTAATACAGTGACTCAATAGTAGTGGTATATCCAAGGGAGTGGGCACTCGAAGAAACATCTGTGCCCAGTCACCAGAGCAACCACCTTTGACACTCCAGTGGCTTTCCACCTCTTCCGCAGGTATTTACTCAGCTTTTCTTAGGATAAATGTGAGAGCACCAAACGATCTGGGATGATTATCTGGTCAACACTCTCCATTCAGACCTTTGTGTAGGCCCTTGTTTGCTCAGCAGATCTAGTCTGCGCTCGTACTCACAATATTGTAGTATGGGCACTCGGTAATAACCACAACACTAGTATGTTGCTCCTGAGGAGACTTTTGGGTGTGTGCAGTCAAAACCCATCAGCAGAGAACAACAACAGAGGGGGGTGAAAAAGATCCAAGATTGTAGGCAGAGGCAGGGCTAGGAATAGGGCATACTCAAATCAGGAGGAAGTATCCCTCAATTTACTGGGACCTCGTTTTTAAATCACAGTAACTGAATTTTTAAATGTACACCAGCATTAGGTTCATGATAAAATTTCTATCACTATCCCCAAAACCTTGCCGGTGTGTGGCACGAGCCAAAAGCTACGAGAAAAGTTAACATTTTGGCGTTCTTCAAGTCCAGAGCTCTGCTACAGGTAGAAATCACAAAATAGGTACATCACCTCAAAGTGAGCTTAGATTAAATTCTACTGAGCAGAAAATATAATATGTCCAAAAGGACGCAAGATAGCGCTGTTCCTGATGCCACTAAGAATCTTTAAATAAATAGAAAAGAAAGCAGACTCCTGAAAATAGAGCATAATTCTACGACCGGTGTAGGACCATGTATTTGGAGATGAACAGCACCTCACTTACTGCTTCTTCTGCAAACAGCACCAAGAGTTAGGCAAAGAGTCACTCGGAACCTGCAAGGCAAGCGCTGCTTCGCCTTCTCAGGAGTCCACAGAAACTCCAGGCAATTCCACAGGGCATTGAATAGAGCTTGTGTACTTTCAAAGGAGGGGTCTCATCTCTTGACTGAAAAGAGGTTATCAATCTCTGGTTAATACCAGAAGGTAACTGTTAGAACATCCTCAGGAGAATCCAATACAGTACTAGATGAATGCATTGGTTTTCTGTTAGGCATGCCAATAATCCGACATTGAGCACAGTGATGGCCACCATCGAATCCTATTGACTCTAAATGCATCCTTAGATCATCTGTCAAAATTGTATTTTTGTGCTAATTTCTGGTTAATGTAGATTATTAGTCCTTAGTAAGGCTCTCTGCACACGATGTGCTGGGTGCAGCCACACCTGGGCCTCAAATAAAAAAATATTGTGCTGCATAAAAAATGCCTTGCTGTAGGTTCTTAAAGAAGGAGTCTGCAGTTAGTATTGGGCCTTTTGTGATGGCTAACGCGGCGAAGGAACTGTCATATGAGTAGAAGTGTACATTAAATTCTATTGGCCCAAATTTTCTTTGGAGAAGTTTGTGTGCCAGCTCGGATCACATTTCTAGGTCCTATGAACGTTCCATTGTAATAACCTCCCCGTAACAATCTACCAAACTGAACACCGCAAAACAAAAACAGAACAAAACCAATCCCACCTGATCACTCACCCGCACCTGGCCACAGACTGCAGAATAGCCATTGCAACTTGAAACAACTGTCCTCACTACCAGAGAACAACTTCTGTCAGACGGATCACCAAAAGCAGCGTTGATGGAAGCGGCCTCAGGAGAAGGAAAGCTCATGGGCAAGATACAGGAAATCCAACAAGGATAATGCGGAAAGTAAATAAATCCAGTGTCAAAGTAATCCACAAGTTTACTGCAGGAAAAGGAAACTCCAGTCACTAGTAGCAGTTTAGGTGGTCAGAATGTTAGGGGAGAGGATGTGGCCTTACAGCTAGAGCGGTCGACCTCGAGGCTCGGGGACCGGGATCGACTCTCGACAACGACGCTCAACATCCTGTGATTCTGGGCAAATCACTAAATGTCCCCGTGCCCAACAAAAAATGAATGTGTCCATCTGTTACGAAACTGGTGCTCATGCAAAGTGCTCTGTTACCGGATATCTTCGGGTCAAGTTTGCGCTATATATATATAACTAGATATAAAAAAAATGCCAACCGCCTCTACGGCTCCCCACTCAAGTAGAACCATACCAACATTCCACAAGAACACACCATAACCCAGGCTAAAGGGAAGAATGCAGAAGATACCAAATACAAGATCTAATTACTTTTTTGAAAGTTTTATATAGCACTGGCTAGACACGGAGGCATCAGAGCGCTTTATATGAGATAATACCAAACTAAATAAATGCCAATACTGTTACCATCATTTTTCCTTATTTATCACAGCACATTGGTGTTAACCAAACATGGGTCCTAGACTTATAATTCAGTCTGAATAAATCATTTTTTATTTTGTTCACTTGAAATACATTTGTTAAATCATTTGTGCAATTTTTTACACCTTTACAAACAATATGCAAAAAAAATAATTTATACAATAAATATACAAATCAGAATATACACATTCCAGAATATTCACAAACTCCCAATCAATCAATACATTTCACATTCAACACATTCACTCTCACACCACAAAAGAATACGCTATTTACATTCAAATTTCCTTAACCAAATACACAAAACCATAGATAATATGTTTTTGATACTTGTGTGTTTAGAAAAAAAATTATAATATGTCTTTATAGATCTTATGGCGTATAGACTAGCGGTCTACGCGTTACAAACTCCAAATAGGTTCGGAGAACTCATCAGGACCTCATAGCTCTTATTGAAAAAGAGCCTCCTTAATCAACCCGACGTAGAACTATGAAGACCACGCCTTATGGGCGCCTCTGGGAGCTACCCGATTGCGAGGTGCATTAGTGATTGAGACATGCACACAGACTCCATGAAGAAGGAAACACTGTGAGTCTATTTCAACATACAAAGGCTTCGAGACAAAGCTCCTGCACACATTTCAGCACCCAGAGGCGCCCATAAGGCGTGGGCTTCATTGTTCCACGTCGGGTTGATTAACCCCATCAGCGCTGATGACAAAGCCAGCTCGTCATGGGCGTTACCTGCGCTACGCGGATGACGAGCTGGCTTTGTCACGTTACGCGCGATTTTCAAATTTCAGCGCACAGCGGGAAAACCCGCTAGCGCGGTAGAGGTTAATGAGGCCCAGTCTTGAACCACAGGTAATGTCTAAAGTACAAGGTTATGTAAATAGGCGTCCAGCAGTTCCTATGTTACTATCCTATCGCCTGGATCCTAGGAAGATAAAACTAGGGCCAGAGTGACCATTTTGAATTAGTCCTTCCGCAGGAAAAATGGAGAGGTCGAAGATCTAAAATAGAACGAAGGCTTCTGCCCTGTTTCAGCACTCTGAAATAATGGGGGCAGCAAAATGGCCAAATGGTCCACTGACGGCCACTCCGAGGATGGAAAATGCTATGGGATCGAAAGAAATGGCAGGGCGCAGTGCCATGGGGGAATCATCCTTTACCACGCCTCAATTACAGTGGGGTATGTTGCATCGCAGTTTTGACTACGCAAGTCGTTATATCGACTTGCACTGGAGGGCGCTCTAGACTAAGGAATAGTGTAAATTACTATTCCAACACCTTCCCTACTGTACGTAGACTGGAGTTGGAATAGTAATTCACACCGTCCCTAAGTCCAGCACCCTCCAGCGCAAGTCGAGGCAACGACTTGCGTTGTCAGTACCGCGATGTAACATACCGCGTTGTAATAGAAAGCGTTGTATCGTCATACAACCTCCTTTGGACTTTTTGCAGGTTCCACCTGTTGCATATTATGGCTTGCTCCCCAAAGGAGAAAATTACAGCTTCTGCCTCACTTGGGATAGTTGTTTTCTGCTAACAGCAGCTCAGAGGCTTCTGTTTCGGGGGTGAGGGAGGTTTCAAGATTCAGGGGTTCCCTGTTCCTGCAAGCCTGAACGCTGGCTGATGGAGCCCCCTACCCTGACAGGACTGAGGTGTCTTGTTTGGTGGTAAGCTGTAACGCTGCGTTTAGGGGAAGCCCTTTGCAATGCCTCGAAAAGGCCAATACTGCTCTGGATACGGCCTTGTGAGTGTGGAGAGACCGAGGGAGTGAGTAGTGGTTTTATTCTCTTTGAAGCACTCAAGTGATGTCGGCCGTGTTGCCAAAAAGATAAAACCTCTCAAAGGGCATATCTGTGAGAGAGGTTTGAAGGTTTTCTGAATAGTCCATAGATCAGATCCATGTGTGGCACTGTAACAACACGCTAATGCTGAGCACTCTCCCTAAACTGTCTGTGGTGTCTAGGCCTGACCGTATGAAGTACTTGGCCATACCCTGGCTGTCTAGAACAGATAGTGCCAAAGAGAAGCGAAATTCTTCTGTGACTGTAGGCAAGATCTCAGCCTCCAATGCTCCATAAGCCTAGAGTACCTACGCAGTAAACAGCTGGCGTCGGGCGAAGCTAGCTGGAAAAAACCTCTTCCCAAAAGCCAAGATTTTTTCCAACCCTGCCCGGAAGGTAGCAGTGAGGGAATTGGGATTAAACCTTCTAATTTACAAGGCCTTCAGGAAAAGTGTTCTGCATCAAGAAGTCAGAGTCACACGGTACAGGTCTGGAATGTTAGGACACCTGTATGTACACAGACTGACAGGAGTAGGGTTTAGCCCAAGTGCCCATGAGGATGCTGGGCAGGGCTACGCTGAACTGCAGCAGCGGTTCAAATGTGATCTGTTTGGGATGTAACACTTGTGTGAGGATGCTGGCGTTTATGTTTTAGCTCAATAGAAGGCAACTGCAAGTCTAATGACTTCAGCTACTTGACGAAGGACCACAGCAAAGGAAGCGGACAGAGACAAAACGAATCCTATGTGCAGGGAAGTGCCCAGCTCAATTGCCTCTTGCAGGTCCAGATAAAATGATGTTATGGAATGAATTCATCCCTACTATTAACATCATTATCAAAGGCTGATTGGCGTTGGTCAAATTCCGACGCAAACAGTTGTTTAAGTACTGGAATGCGGCTCGTCGACAAAGGCACGGACTTATCTGAATCAAAGTACTGGGACCAGGTGCACTGGAACCGTACACAAATGGGGACTCTGCTGAGGTAGAGACTGATTTGATTTGTAGATCGATTGAATGATGGGACAGACGTCCTTCTCTGGCATTGGGGATGGCGTTGACACTGCCGAATGGGCATGGATCATGGTATCTGGTATGAGTCGGAGATAAACCTTAAGTGGGTTAAAGTAGCACAGACGCCACTAAGGAAGGACCCGCAGGCGGTAACCTGACCGAAGGCCTCTATTGATGCATGCATCTTGAAGGAGCCATAGGGTGGCGAGGATGCAGAGCATGGCTTCTTTCAATCTGTTGGGGCACTGCTGATAAACCCAGTAATTCTGGGGACATCGGGATCAGCTGAGGAATTAGCTCCTCGGTAGAGGACCTACCGAGAGGCATCTTGACATCCTCGCACCTTCTCAGACAGGGTGGAAAGGCTGAGACAAAGAATGCTTGGACTTCTTGCACCTCGTTTAGGATTTAAACTTACCCAAAGATGTGGGAACATGTCTGTGTCCTCTACTTGTGTGGGAGAGGGCATTAAACTATACTCAGTGACCTGCAGCTTGGCTTTGAGTACCCCGATCGCCTTCAGGTGCATTAGGCTTCACCAAAAGAAGGGAGTGAAGAGGTAATGCTCAAAAGAGCTTAAGAGGTGGAAAAAAAATAGTAGTGTTCCTCCAGACTACGTGTCTCTCCTACAATGGTGGAAAGCGCACAGCTTTTTTTAAATTCCCCTCACCCACCAAAAGGACCCTTGGTGGCATGCTTCATCATCGGGATCTACCCACCCCGCTGCGGGACGAGGCGTGGTGCTACCTACGACTACGTGGGAGCACTGATTATGAAAAACAAAACTATGTGTGGTGTAGGAGTGTGAGTGGAAGGGTCATAAGTGAGTGATTGGTGAACAAATAAAAAAATACCTGGCTCAGTGGAAAAAATACATTTTATTGTACCTTTAAGCTGGTATCGTTAAAAGTGGGAAATGAGATGGAGATACTATGCTTTAATGAGCGTATCTCTCCTTAGCTCATCCAATACCTTCTTTTTCTCCCTAATCCACTTCTAGGGACTCTTCCCCAGTCCCAAACCTCCTCCTATTACTATGATATCCAAATAAACACTTTCTAGATGCTTCCTTCCCTTTTGTATCTCTCCATTACCCATTTTAATCCAACTAACAGACTAACATGTTGATAAAATCAGATATATAGTAGAAGGAGCTTTTAATGGTACAACCATCAACAGTAGAGATCACAGCAAACTGCTCTTACATTAGTTGGAATGTAAACATTCTTAGTGTGATGTCACTGTCCATGACAGCCTTAAAGACACAGCAACATAACACATCCCCTTTACATAATGAATTAACAAATTGAATATTGATGAAAACATAAAACTTTTATATAAGAGGAAAAAGAGCAAAGAGAAACTGTGAACATTAATGCATCACATAATCACTAAACTTTTTGGGAAGTTGAGAAGATCTCTTTGGAGTATCCCTCTGGTGACTGGTGGAAGGAGGAACATTGGGAATGTTGGGAGCACAAGGAAGTTTGGAGTCATTACAGTAATGGTTCCTGACATCATTGCTTTTGGCCAGTTTAGACATGTTCCATGTGCAACCATTATCTAAAGTGACAACATTCTTCTTTATGGAAATAATGGTGAAAGGTCCCATAAAATTAGAAACACCTTTGTGACCAAATTTCGGTTTTTTCACAAGAACACTGTCACCCACATTCCATTTCCTGTGTTTGACAGCCATCTTGGTATCATAGCGTTGTTTGTATTTCTGCTGATATTCTGTCAACACAAGTCTCCTTCTCACCTCTCTTTCCACACTGTTCTCAACTAATTTCTCTGGAAGCCAAGTTGGATTTAGCTTTGAACAAGCTAATCTACCTCTCAGAGCCTCAAAAGGAGACCTTTGCATAACAGCATTGGGAGTCGTGCGATGTGCCCACCACGTCTCCCTCAACACATTGCTGAATGACATCTTGGATTCTAAAGCCCTTTGTGCACAACTCTTAACAACCCTATTCATCCTCTCCGTGAGACCATTTGCTTGAGGAGAGTAAAGAGCTGTTTTCTGGTGGATAATACCAAGACTTCTCAAGAAGTTGTCCATCTCACCAGAAGTAAATTGTACCCCATTGTCAGTGAGCAAAATTTTGGGAATACCTTCAGACCCAAACACATCTTTTAGGAATTCAATTACAGTTCTTGAGTTAACTACACTCATACATTTAGACACAACCCACTTAGAAGTGTAGTCAACCAGTAAAACAACATATCTCTCATGTGAGGGCATTAGTTCAAAAGGGCCGGCTATGTCTAGACCTAACTTTGTCCAAACAGCTACTGGAACCTCCACAGGTGATAACGGTGAGTGAGTAGTAGTACGTGATTTGTCATTCACTGCACACAGATGGCAATCTTTAACCACCGTTTCCACCATGCGATCCATTCCAGGCCACCAATATCTTTCCCTGATGCGAGCCTTCGTTAAATTTCTTCCCAAATGTCCCTCATGGGCTAGGTTGACAATCTTCTCTCTCAATTCATTTGGAGGCACAACTCTATCACCTCTCATCAAATTCCCTTGGAAAAAAGTTAAATCATCTCTCACGGACCAAAATGGTTTCAATGCATTCTCTAGAGCATGATGATCTGGCCAGCCACTCCTAATCACATTCCTTAGCGATTGAAAAACAACATCTTCATCAACTTTGCGTGACCATTCCTCTTCAGAAATGGTAGACTCCAAAATCCAATTTATACACGTGGTAACCTCAGTGACACAATCTCTATCTATGGGAAGTCGTGACAAGCAATCAGCTGGTTTGTTATTTAGTCCTGGAATGTATTGCACAGAGAAGTTGAATTCTTGTAAACCTTCGCTCCACCTTTTCAATCTTGGCGTCATATGATCACTCTGATGACATGAAAAAATTTGAACTAGAGGACGGTGATCTGATTTAACTATAAATGGTATCCCCCATAAGTAAAATTTGAAATGACAAATAGACCAATATACTGCCAACGCCTCTCTTTCAATACAAGAATAATTATGTTCAGCTTCTTTTAGAGTCCTTGAAGCGAAAGCAACAACAACTTCTTCACCATTAACAACTTGGGAAAGCACAGCACCTAAACCTTTAAGGCTGGCATCGGTCGTCACTATGGTTTTGAGTTTAGCGTCAAAATGACCCAGGGTTGGCATCTCACCTATTTCTTTCTTAACCATAACAAAAGCTTTCTCGCAATCATTAGACCAGGAAAAATGTACACCTTTCTTCAAAAGGGATCTAATGGGCTCAACAAGACTAGCAAAACCTTTAACGAATTTGGAATAAAATTCCGCCATCCCTAAAAATGACTTGACCTGATCTTTATCTATTGGAGTGGGTGCTTTAACTATACTTTCTGCTAGTTCTAATTTGGGTTGAATCCCGTTCCCTGAGATAACGTGTCCCAAATACGTGACGGATTCTAAGCCAATGCGACATTTCTCCCTTTTTACTGTGAGCCCACTCTCGTTTAACTTACCTAATACCAATCTCAATACTTTATCATGTTCACATGTGTCTACACCATGGACTAAAATATCGTCCTGAAAGAACATTACATTGGGAAGACTCCCCAAAACCATCTTCATCACTCTTTGGAAACATGCGGCAGCTGAGGCTAAACCAAACGGCATTCTTAAAAAACGGTAAGCACCTAAAGGTGTAACAAATGATGTCAAGTGCCTGCAGTCTTTATGGAGCACAACTTGATGGTAAGCAGATGAGAGATCAAGAACGCTAAATATTTTTGCTCCCTTTAAAATGCTGATACTCTCAGCTATGTTTGGCAAAGGCTGACGGTCTACCCAGATCCACTCATTCAACCCGCGAAGATCCACACACATCCTAATTGATTTCCCACCATCTTTGGGTGCTAGAACCACTGGACTCAACCATTCTGATGATTCAATTTCTTCAATCACTCCTAAATTTAACAATTTTTCAATTTCAAGTTTTAGTGGCTCTAACATCATGTTGGGTACTTTTCTGACTCTGTGTACACACGGTCTTGCAGATTTCTTAAGAATGATTTTATGTTCGAATCCTTTTAAACATCCTAATTTGTCAGAAAAAACGTTGGGATAATCATCAAAGTATTTACTAGACTCACACACAAGGTCTATTTGGGAATGAAGATAACTGGAAAGAAAATCTTTCATCAACATGACTTGATTTTTTGGATCTTCAGCTCCTGGATTAAGAATAATCCCTAAGTCATGTTGATGTCGCCATCCCAGGAGATTATCACCTCTGACAGCTACATAAACTTTCCCAGATATACACATACCACTAAAAGAAATGTTGGCCACAACATATCCTAAGATCTCTATTCTTGACTTATTGTAGCTAAGGGGAGAAATGTCAGAAGGTAATAATTGAACATTTTCTAACCCAACCACTTCATCCCAAATTTTGTTACCAATTAACGTAAAGGGAGATCCAGAGTCTGCCATGAGTTTAAACACAAATTTGTCAATTTTTACATCACAATATGGCATAAAGATACGTTCTGTGTCAACCATCACATCATTAACATTGGAGACCGAGGTTGGCAAAAAATTGTGCTCTGTGTCGACCATCGCATCACTAACATTGGACACTACTAGTGTGCGTACCACATCAGAAATTGGCTCACTAACCTCTCTCTTCTTTCCAGATCTACATACTCGTGCATAATGTCCTTTGATACCACAATTATTGCATATGCTATCCCTAGCGAAACAATGGGGAAAATTAGAGGAGTGGGAGAAACTCCCACATCTGAAACAACGCATCCTTTGGTTACTTATGGGACGTTGTTGGCGAGAATCACGTTCTTTAGAAAGTGTAGACTCTTTGAAGGAAGAAGGGCGATTATCGAGAGTGTTTTTCTGAGCAAACGTCTTTTGGAAAGGTTTGCTCTTTGAATTCACATTGACTTTTGCTACTTCGTTATGATCTTCACAAAGTAGATCATCATCTTCCAACATATGTACAGAGTCAGAAACCTTTTTTTTACTATCACTGACAGTGTGACTATCATCCTCTTTATTTTTTCTAATTTCTTTTACCCATGTGGAGGTATTCTCCATACCTTCTACAATGTCCAAAGCTTCTTTTAATGTAGGGTTTTTGGATAATAACTTCTCTTGAACCCTTGAACTGTTCGTGCATCGAACTAGTTGGTCCCTAACTAGAGATTCGGACAAGTCGCCAAATTCGCAAGTTCGAGAGAGAGTTTTCAGAGCCGCGACATATGTGCCCACGCGTTCACGAGAACCTTGAACACGAGTAAAGAACCTATGTCGCTCTAGAACAACATTAATCCTCGGACCAAAATATTGTTCTAGCATTGTCATTGACATTTCAAAAATGTCTGCAGGTTCCCCATCAGCTCCACCAATAGGTATGGTGTCCATACTGTCATAGGTGTGTCTGCCCTCCACCCCTAGATTGTGCAGTAAGATGGCTTGTTTCCTAAAAGCCGAAAACTTTTCTCCTCCAATGGCAACTAAGTACGAGTCGAATAGGTTTCTCCACCTCTTCCAAGGGAGAATGGGTTCACCTTCCTCCGAAAGAAATGGAGGTGGTTGTGACATACTAGACGTAGTGGCCATGGTGAGGAAATTGTATAGATACTGAAGAGATGTCTTAAGAAGTATGTCCTAAAAACAGACAGAATTGAATTTAATATTCTATTGGCCAAACGTAAATAGAATAATATGTACTGAAAACTCACTACTTACTACTACTTTTAGTATTATCAATAACTAATCAACCAACTAATTACATTTCACTATAGCATTAGAGTTTGATTTAAACCTTAGACTGAACAGTAATGTGTAATCATTCTTTAAAGTACATTACATTACATATGTGCACAATCCAAGTGCATTGGTGAGTTCCATTCAATGCAGTGCGCTGCTGTGCGCATCAGCGTGAGTGATGTGACGTTCAGTTGCTTAATGTGGAAAAAAAGGTTAAAATGCGCTGCCGTGCGCATCGGCGTTGTTGATCTTGTTGATGCGCGTTGCCGTGCGCATCGGCGTGGTAACTATGGAAATCCAAAATGGCCGCTGCGTGGTGACGTCACGCGTCGGACGTCAGGAGGCAAAGTTCACCGTGTTCGCGTAAGACGCACGCTTGCCTCAGACAGTCAGAGCGAGGAGAAGAAGGTTGGCTGCATCCACGCGGTGACACGCGAAGTAAAGTGCACGCGATGCAATTTTAAATGGCAACAGGGTAAACGGTGAGCCTCGAGCAGGAGGTAGATCAAAGATAGTACCTGTGTTCAATGTCATATAATTCCTCCGTTGTTGTCCCAAGTCGCAGGTAGGGCAAAGCGGCACCGTTGAGTTGAAGTCGAGTTATCTATAGTTGTAGATGATGAACGCTGTGAGCCTTGTGATTCCAAAGACGGTTCAAGATCGTCCAATCTGCCAAAACAGTGCCAAAAGTCCCAAAATTTTCTAATTCAACAGGGCAACACAGCTAGACTGTAGAATATTTACTCAGAGAGTAGAAACCAAGTCCAAAACACGTATGCTGTGTTCAATGTGTCCAATGTAGTCTAAAAGTTAGAAAAACGAATATTTCCAAGTCCATAGCGAAATTCTTGAGGTAGGGGAATTGATGGTCGTGGTTGCTTGTCCCCAATCAAGCCTTGACCCTCGTCGCCAGTGATAAAAGCTCTGAATCAGATATATAGTAGAAGGAGCTTTTAATGGTACAACCATCAACAGTAGAGATCACAGCAAACTGCTCTTACATTAGTTGGAATGTAAACATTCTTAGTGTGATGTCACTGTCCATGACAGCCTTAAAGACACAGCAACATAACACATGTCCATCCCTCAAATGAACACATGTTCCACACACTAACCCAGGACTAATCCTTGTCGCATACCTGTCAACTTGAGAAACATCTCACCGTGTGAGGAGGGGATGGGGCCTTGAAAGGGCGGGGCATCACACAGATAATTACCCTCGAGGCACTTTTGTACCCTCCCCCAAGACACTCCTCCTAAAGGGAAAAAAAAGCTTGCTGATGTCCTGGGGTGTTTTAACACCTCTTAATGAACGTCGGTACTTTAAATCCTCGTAAACCCACCATTTACAGTGGTTTTCAGCTTGTTTTGGCTGCCACCGTGTGATATTGGCTCCTCACCGGGTGACACGTGATGGGAGCCGATATTGTGTCACACGGTGGCACTGTGTGAGGTGTCAGGTATGCTTGGAGTAGCGTGCTACTCGCCGAAAAGCGATTTGACACCTTGTCATGGGTAGTAGGCGCGCTAAAAATATGAATTACAATTCAACAACTGTTATATTCATCCCAAAATTAGACAGACAGCGCCACCGTGTGTCCGACTGGCACATGTTCCGGTTTGGGCCGTTCGGAAAGCACAGCCCAACGAAGAACCAGGTCTTAAAAAGACCCTCAGAAGGTACTTTTCCGATAGTCGTGGACACGATTCCGCATCGTCCTTCTGCGATACCGACCAATATGCAGTCTGTGGTGTTGAAGAGATCTTTTTTAGGGTACCACATACACTGAATTTTATTTTTGTAAGGTTTAACTTGTATAGAACTTATATCATTCATGACAAACAATGTATCCTATGCTTACTTTCATGGGGTATCGATCACTCATTCATCCTTCGGCTTTTTTTTGCTCCAAAACCTTCAGCTATTTGCTTGAGACCCTGTCAATCCCACCAGGTCCCGTCCCACAGGAGCGCTTTTGTACCTACGTTTTCCAAGTAGCTGTTCGGGTTTGTCCCTATCGGGAACATATTACATGCGACCAATAGCGCGGACAAAACCGTCTGAAAAATAGAAGCTACAGCAAGTCATGTAACTATTTTTTTCTGCAATATCCATTTTTCTAATGCTTCTGCGCCTGGCGTTTCCCGAGCGTTCTGCGCGCGCCTGCTCTGCACACTGTACACAAGTCAGACATGTTGGTTTTGCCAGTCCTAGCCTGTCATTGATGCCAAGCCACCAGACATCATTTGAACACTCGGGCACAAACGTACCACCAGGTGGCAGCACAGGACAATACAAAATGGCCAAAAAGAAGTCCTTGCATCAGTCTGTATATTAAACAGAAACATGAATACCTTTCCTTGAACAGAATTTCGTTGCGACGTCAATCCTCCCTTGTAATAAGAAAATGATGTAGTTGCTAAATTGGAATAAATGATTACAGTGGAGTAAGGGAGATATTTACGGTTACATGTTTATTTTTTACACGCTATAAATCATGACAGGAAAGACAGCATCTCTTGACATGTTTTACACATCAAAAACTCCAGCCTTTCTTTTCCATAATTTGACTTAGACTGATTCCCATGTATTATTCCAACTCACTTTGGCTTGTTTTATTTCGCAATAGAGTCCATCATTATTCTTAATGCCTGTAAACATATTATTTAGGATTTCTAAATCTTAATGATCAAATAAAGGTTTGTCGACTGTGCACAAGCTTAACGATGAAGAAAAGTGTACAGTTTGTTGCGTGCCACGGAGGTATCACCTCGTCGTCCTGGAGGTGTTATCAAAGAACCAATAAGTAGTGCGTCCCTTAAAAATGTAAGGGGCGACCCTCTGGGCGCAGCTAGTTCAAAATCGCCACTGCGATATCACAAAAAATAATTATAAAATTGAAAATGTAAAACGCTCCTAAATAGTTTCTTGTATGCAGATGTTTTTTTCAACTTTATTTTCATGTTATTAAAGTTACAAAGCTAGACAATGAGTTGTGACATTTCTGGCACACTGAGTATACAAAGCGATGAATATCAGTGTGACACAGGCACATGGCTAGTACAGAGTGAAGCGTACATGTGGTGTGTAGGGGAGGGGAAGTACATTCCGGCAAACACAGACAGTATTACAAAATAAGAGGAATGCTCATCACCGACAAAATGTAACAAAATGCCCCATTGTAAATGAACGATCAGTGTCGGAGAGGGGACCACAGGCATAATGACATTTAAGCCCCTGCACATACAGGGCAGCGTGTACGTACGTACGTACACACACGTACGTATACACACACACACACGTACACACACACACACGTACACACACACACACGTACACACACACACACACACGTACACACACGTACACACACACGTACACACACGTACACACACGTACACACACGTACACACACGTACACACACACACACACACACACACACACACACACACACACACACACACACACACACACACACACACACACACACACACACACACACACACACACACACACACACACACACTTATAAAAGGCAAACCATTCAGCGACTCATCCCATCCTCCCCACTAGCAGCATTCCTCCCAAGCGCCAACTACAGTTAGTAAGGGCCCCATATACCTTCCGGGCGGTACAGTCATGATAAGTGTAGGAGTATTGCAATATAGCATTTCAGTGTGCCACTCCCTTACTGAGGGTACGGGACCCCTCATCCAGTGCAATGCCACCCTCAGTCATGCCAGAAGTAAACCCAAGGCCACCAGGTGCCGGAGTGTCTTCGAAACATCTTTGACGTAGCCCAGTGGGGCCAACAATGGAGTAAATGCCAATGAATTCCCAATCATCTCCTGCAAAGTTTGAACTATCGATAGCCCAAAAGTGGCACACTTTAGGGCAGTACCAGTCTACGTAGTCTGCGCCATCCAGGCCACAGCTCCAGCACCAAGAGTCCTAGCGCAAGCCAGAACTTAACAATCAGGCGGGTGTATGGTATAACCGATATATATATATATATATATATATATATATATAATATGATGCCAAGATATCACGTCCCGCAACAGGCGTAGTCAGTGTATTGAAGGAAGACACCCGACTATTGCATTGCACAGCGGCACATTGCGAGAACTTCTGCTCGCCTGCACGAACTCACTGCTTGTCATCAGCCTAAATTCGGCTCCCCTCCCATCTACATTGGACCTCCGGTGGTCTTCATTCAATACACCGACTACGCCCATTGCGGGTAGTGATATCCAGCCATCATATTGCGCCGGATCGTTGCCTTGATTGTATTCCGATTTTCACCGTTACTTTTGTTCCATCATGATCTAGCCACCGGCTGCCTGAATCCTGGTCACTGAGGTTGACCCCAGCAAGCACGCTGCTTCCAACCGCGGGCTACTTCCCAGGTATCTGTTCTATATTTCAGTCCTGATGATGATCCCAGAATTTCTCTTGGGATCGAAACGTGGTCGACAGCTGCATCTTAACTCTATACTTTAATTCATTATTTATGTGTAGTACAAGAAGCATTTCTCAGTGACATTTGCATATTTATATTATTTCTTCATAAAAGTCACTTGCCTGTGGTAAGGAAATCGGCTGATTTCCCATTACCCTGTCACGTCTAGCTTACTCAATTTGTATGGTTTGTTTGCGTTTCATTTTATGTGAATACATATCTTGATATTGTCAATTAAGATATAAAGAAAGCCAATCTCCATTGTGATAATTTGGCAACAGTTGTTCTGATTTTCAAACTCAAAGGGACCGCTGTCTCTTACAATTAATACTACCCTTGGTCCCTTTTCGACCCTTGGGTTTTTCCTGGTTTCTACTTTTTGTACTCACTGTAACAAAGACAGGCCTTGACTAATCTCGCATGTGAGACAAAGTTACTACCTCAAATCTATACACGTACAACTGGCTGCTGGAGAGAAAGATACTCCCAGAACAATACAAAGGTCCCCACTTGTACCAAACAAAGGACAAGGAGCCATTCGAAAATGTTTGGACTGGTGAAAAATAGGCGATAGCGCTTGGAATATTCAGGCTGCTTGTGTAGATACAGAATGGAAGACATGGTGTTTGTATCACAGTAAAAACACGGTGCAAAGTAGCTTCAGAATATCTGAATGAATCGGGACACTGAAATCGTGCTCCCTGCCTGAAGATCTCTTAGCATGGGTCAGTAAGGCACCTAAACAGAAAGCCTGAAGGACCTTCTAAACATGGTCTGATCAGGGATATGAATACATTGAAAAACCAAAGGGGATGATGGACGGAGCGTTGACAATACAAACACTCACCCCCAGTCAACTGATCTGGGTTTAATCCATCACCGTTCTTTAGCTCACTCCACCACCCTAGTTCAGACATTGCCATATGCAAATCAGTCTGACCCTGTGCCTCATGGGAACAGTCCAGCCCGAACTGCCAAGCCATGTCTTCCCTGGACCGGAATCAAGCTTCCCAGGACCGGTTTCTGGCATTACAGCTGTCTTCAGCCGGGCTTGCTTGAATCCAGTGGCAATGTGAGCAAGGGACTCACGTCTGAGCATACCGTGCCAACTTAGGGCGAACAAAGGTTTTTCTATATGAATACATTGGTCAGGAACTCTATGACGAGGTGCAGAGAAAGCGATGCCACCTCGCCTCTTCAGCTTTGTACTGCACCAGTAACCTGTAATACATAGTTTTAGTACTCAAACATTCATTTTACCCTCTGGTATCTGTGGACCAGACTGTTGACGCTCTTCGATGTGAGACCGCTTAGTCTGAACAAATCCTGTCTTGTACAGACAGCCAATTGAGAGCAGGCCTTGACTGTGATACTGGTTTGCTCCTGGTTATCCTTATAATCCAGTCAGATGGCAGCATTTTAGAAAAGTTCTGCAATCCGATTCAGCCTTAAGGTATTCCTGTGTTTCATTGGTTTATCTGCAAGTTTGCAGATGCTCCTACTGCAAAGGTTTGGGGATAGTGGAAAGCAACAACTGCACTGATGGATGCAGCTACCAGCTACAAGGCCAACTTGACCAGAAAAGGCTCTGGTGACATAGCAGTGGCAGCAGCCTTAGCGTTGGCGGAATTGACTCTCAGACCTTCTGGAGGCTGCTTTTTGGCCAGCAAAACATAACACAGAGGACTATCCCACTGAGGAGAGTCTCCTGTGCAACCGCCTTCGCTTTCTTCAACCTGTTGAAATCCACAAAAAGCCCACCCAATGGTTCTTGGTACGATGAGGGAAAAGCTTAAAACTACTTTTAGGTTCAACTGATTTAGCCTCTCTGCCTCCTTCGAGGGTTAAAGTGGGACAAAGAACAGTAGGAAAATGATGCATTGCGCAACATGGAAAGGAGACTAGAGTATACAAAAATGTGAATAAAAAGTGATTGAAGGAATGCTTGAATTAATCTTAGCCACTGTCAATATCTCTGGCCATATTACAGTCCATTGTTATTTGGCCCCTCCTACCCGACCCACCACCTCAGTGTGGACCAACCATATAAAAACCAGTCTTGACCTTGCTGCAATTGTAACAGTCCAGCCTGAACCTCCAGGCCCTCCCTGAACCAGAACAAAGAACCCTGCTCTGCTGCGGCGACATAAGATCCTCCCAAAGTAGTAGCCTCATCGAGGGGGAGTCCAGAGCCACTAGGATGACTTGGGCCGGGTCGTACCTGATCTTCTTCAGAACATGAGGCTGGAGAGCTATAGGTGGAAAGGCATACAGGAGTTCTGTGTTCCATCCATGCGAGGTGGTCAACAACTGTGGTGAGTACACCTTCAATAGACACGTTGCTGAGGTACTAAAAGACTGGTATCCCCAATGTACAAAGATGGATGGTGATTACCACTGTCACCTTTGTGAACACCTGAGGGACACTGACGAGCCCGAAAGGGAGATCAGCAAACTGATTTCTTCTAGGACCTGATGAGAAGCCAGGGGAGGGCTTTGAAACATGTCGACACAGGAGACACTGCTCATTAAAGCATAGTATCTCCACCTCATTCCCCACTTTTAACAATACCAGCTCAAAGGAACATTAACATTTATTTTTTCCACTGTGCCAGGTATTCATTTTTTCACTATTCACTCACTTCTCACCCCTTCACTCACATTCCTACACTACACATAGTCTTGTTTTTCATAATCAGTGCTCCCACGTAGTCGTAGGTCGCAGCACGCCCTGTCCTGTAGCGGGGAGGGAAGAGCCTGATGATGTAGCATGCCACTTCCGGGGGCCCCAGCTTGCATGCTTAGAGGGGCCCTCCCAGAGGAGCACAGGACGAGGGGACGGGGCCACCTCGAATGGTCAGACGACGTCACGTTTTGAAGTGAGAGAATGCCATTCCCTACGGTTGCCAAGACAGCCTGCAGTTACCGTGGCAACCACACAATAACAGGGATACTTAGGTGAAGCGCTTCACTCACCTGCACAATGATGCCCTTGCTCTTGTACTCGGCGTGCAGACCTCGGGAGAAGTAATCCACAAACGCCTAGAGGAGAGAGAAAGGGACAGTCAGACACAACACCACACAAAGACACTGTGCATCTGGGGGTGCACGGTAGTGAGGGGTGTACCAAGGGTCGCAGCACATCTCCAACCCCACAGTACCCAGCACATGAACATGTTATACAATATTCTCATTACTGCAACCACCGCCCCGCCCACACCCTCTAGCGCAAAGTACAAGCTCAATCATTTTAGAGAGAAGCACAAACATTCTCATTATTGCAACAACCACAGTGCAAGGTCTGCCACTTCTGAGAGAAGCACAAAAAGCATTCTCATTACTACAACAGCCAACCCACCCACACCCACCAGTGCAAGGAAAACGACTTCAGAGAGAAGCATAAAAAGCATTCTCATTACTACAACAGCCACCCCACCCACACCCACCAGTGCAAGGTCTGCCACTTCAGAGAGAAGCACAAACATTCTCTTTACTACAACTGCCACCCCACCCACGCTCACCAGTGCAAGGCAAACAACTTCAGAGAGTAGCACAAAAAGCGTTCTCATTACTACAACAGCCCCTAAACCAACAGCCACCCCACCCACCACAACAACCAGTGCCTGTCTACCACTTCAGAAAGAAGCACAAACAACTTTCTCATTACTGCAACAGCAACCACACCCACCCACACCAACCAGTGCCCATCTACCACTTCAGAAAGAAGCACACACATTTTCTTTACTACAACAGCCACCCCACCCACTCCCACCAGAGCAAGGCAAACGACTTCGGAGAGAAGCACAAAAAGCATTCTCATTACTACAACAGCCACCCCACCCACACCCACCAGTGCAAGGTCTGCCACTTCAGAGAGAAGCACCAACAACCTTCTCATTACTACAACAGCCACCCCACCCACACCCACCAGTGCCAGGTTTGCCACTTCAGAGAGTAGTACAAACATTCTCATTACTACAACAGCCACCCCACCCATGCCCACCAGTGCAAGGTCTGCCACTTGTGGAAAAGTAAATTTTGCCATGTTCTGTGTCCCTACGTGTCATCCATCATATGTTATGTGTGCATGATTAAATATGCATATGCATTCCCTATGTTCGATTAATGACGCAATTACAGTTGTGTCCACCTCTAGTATGCCAGTTTCCAGTTCTCGTGAATACTACGAATATCAGGCCTATGTAAAGCTACGTTGCCACGTTTCTCAGTGTGCACGTTATTCTATTGAAAAATCCCCGTTTCTAGGCCTCAAAAGGGCCTGGACACCGGATTCAGCTCCTGTCTCCTGAAGCCTCGCTGAGGAGCGATACAGCCCCCACCTGTATCCTCGACCCTTCACTTACTTCCTGCCTCGCAGTGCCCGGCTCACCCTGGCTCTGCCTCTGAGTCTGCCAAGAATATGTTATGATTCCAGTTATCAGTTCAGTCCTCCTTCCCTGCATTCCTAAGCTACTGAACTGCATCAATAGTTTCCGTCATTGTCTAGCCTTTACGGCCCCATGTTAGAGAAATACTGTATTAATGGTCATTTAATATTCTTCATCACGCACTACATGTAGAATAATGCATGGTCCAGTCTTAGTGTCTGTTAGCCTTTCCCCTCCTGACTTCTAGTTTATATCAACATGTTCTCTAAACATCAGATACTAGATACTGTTTAGGTACATGTCGCCCTGACTCTCCAGACTTCAGTCTCTGCTCCTAGCACAGAGTTCATAGCCCCCAGCTTCTCCTAGTAACACGTCATTGCCAGTTTGCGCGCACCATCAGGTTAGAGGTCCCGGCTCCTCAGGTAGCCCCCTCCATGGTTTCCGCCCCATTCATGACATATTCTGTTACGTTTGCATCACATGTCTATGTATACGCCCTGTTACACCTCTTTTCACCCTTATCTTTCGCGACTGCTACGCGTCACGCCTATTGCTCCACCCACTGCTACGCCTATTGTAATGTAATGCTATGTGTTTGCGCTATGTATATATGCTCATGTACTGTTATTAAAAGTTAGCCGTTACGCCGTCATTCCCGATCCTGTCCCCGGCAGCTGCCATCCTATTCCCGTGCAGGTCGTCCTGTTCCTGTCCTTATGCTGTATTAAACCTGCAAAACTCCTACTACCTCGAATCTTGACTCTTATTTATTGAGCTATCTGTTATTCATTTATTCATTCAAAAATAGGGTATTATTTATTTATTTACCACATAATGGCGCCCGAACAGGGACTTGCCCTTTCCCCACGCGTCGGTGAAGCCACGCCGACCCCCTGACCCTCTGCAGTCGTGACGGAACTCTTCTGCGCACCGGCAGATATTTCTGCTTCAAGTATCCCTCAGGCCCACGGAGGAGACGGAGGAGGCGGTCCAGCATCCAGACGAGACGGTGGAGGAACGCGGCGAGTCCCGACCAGAGCCCAAGCCGAGAGTCCAAGGTCCGAGGTATCCGGAGGCCCACCCGTAACAGAAGTCCGAAGTTCGTCGTCCGTCGTCGTAGCAGTCCAGTCCAGTCCGAGGCCTTCCGTTCTTGCTGCCCGGTGAGTACCATTACTGGGGTGGTATCTAGACAGGGTCAATCTAATTGACTCTGGTCTGTGGGTTGGTGGTACACAGACTCACAAACGAAGTGTCCACTTCGGTGGATGCGGGTCCTGAACGTGTCTCTTTATGAGACCGGTAAGTTTCGTACTGTTTCAGCAGTGCATCTAGTCTCTGTTCTAGTCAGTTCTGTTCTCGAGAAAATTCATGTATTCTGTGTTCCGTATTCCAGGTAGTATTCTGTTCGAACTGTTATTTTTAAATGTTCTTCATGTATTTTAATGTCGTGGTATGAATGGGGAATAAGTATCGTGTTTATTGTGTATTGTATTGTGTCTAGATTACAGTCCAGTCATGCCCTTGTTTTCTAAGTTACGCCAGTTAAAAACTAGAAAGGGTCTGCTGGAAGCAGCAGTTCCTGTCCCGCCTAGGGACAGTCCAGGTCATTTTATGTATCAGAAGCATGGCATAAGCGCCATACTGTATCTAGATTTATGGGTAGAGTATACCAAACAGTTAGAAGAAAAGTATAGATGGCCCGTATCGGGTACATGGGATGCCGAGTGCATCATGCGAGTAGAAGAAGCATTATGGAAAAAGAAAGCCAGACAGTCACAGAAAGATGCCATCGAGTTATGGCGCAAAGAAGCTCATAAAAGAACTGAAAAAGAAATCAGAAAGTCAGAATTAAGTAGAGAATCCTTGGAACGAGCCCATGAAAAAAAATTAATCGAGATAGGTGAACAAGTTAAAGCCGAACAGTCAGACAGACAGAGGCATGCCCTTATTAGGGGTATGTATCCTCTCCTTGCCGAGGGCTTGCCAAAAGCGACCCCAGAGGCATCCAGTAATTTCCCGCCACCATTAGTTCCGACCAAGCTACGTCACAAACAGACCGCAGCTGATATTTTTATTTCGTCCTATTTGGACGACACAGTCCCAGAATATGCAAATCCTGTTCGCGCTCCGCCAGTCCCTGTAAATCAGGCACTTCCCGCTCCTCCAGACACCGGAGTACCTGTTACGGTACCCCCGGTCCAGCCCGCCATACCAGTTCAGCCCGCATTTCAATTTCCTGCCACACTAGTACGAAGAGGATCAGTCGACGATTCTAGTCTAGGGGCAGCAGGGGGAGGTCCTCCTCAAACCCCGCCGCCACACAAGCGTTTAACGACAGCCGAATTACATATACAAGCATCACAGCGTACGCCCAGACATCAGACTGTAGCAGAAATAAGAAAATCCCTTGCCGAATGCGGCTATGATCCTGTCCCAGGCGAGGATAATATGGTTTTATATTCATTCCGCGTAAGAAAGGTGGCCGAGTATCTAGTCACCTTACCGAATATGAAAGAAGATCTAGACAGAATATATCGTTTCATCCGTACAGGGGATGATCCAGAAAGCATTGGCGAGGCCATGTCTCAAAGGAAAGCTGAGACCCAGCTCATGATATTAAAGTTTCTGATCAATTGTCTAATAAGAGAACAAGATTACCCGTCTAAAGATCCGGCTGAAATGAAAACCCTGACAAGGTGGAGTGATAATATAGCCGAGGGTAAGCACAAGACCGTCGGTGCTATGGAGAGTATGTACAAGAAAATCCGTAAAGAAATAATAAAGTTACACGAACAGCGTAAAGCAGCACAAGTAAGCGAGAAAGAAAGTAACTCTGATCCTGAAGAGTTAGACGACGAGAATCCTGACAGAATAGCGTATGTAGGAAAATCTAGATTTCCAGATCGCCATTTACGCCTAGAACACAAGTCTATTTTCCATCATCCAGCACCAGAACAAGGTTCTCTAGAACAAGTGTTTCAAGCTACCGATCACATTCTGAAATCACGAATCGGTTACAGTGAGTTAAGTACTATGCATGAACAAGAACTAGCCCGATCAGCAGTCCGATGGGTTACTGATTCTACCACTTTTCCAGACGAAATAGTGGCACAAATGTTTCTGAAAATGCCCCCAGCCGAGCAACGACTGGCGGGTATGTATATGATTCAGCACCTCATTACATTGTATGAGGGTCAACACTCTGATCCAGGTCCGTTACATGATATCCTGAACGAGTTACTCCAGTATAGATGGAAAGGTCTAGGTACCGATTTAATTAGTGTCATTCTAGAACAGCGCCACAAATATAGAACGTTTCTGAACCCGCATTTTGTTCATGTCTCACCCCCAGAAAGTAAACCATTTTACATAGAGCGACAGAATCCGTTACGAGAAGTCCACCCAGTTAGAGGAACGGGTGGCGAACTAGAACGAGTGTTTGTTTACACTCCGATTACAAAGATGGAACTCCTAGAGATGAAAAAATTAATTCCCTGTCATGATAAAGATCCAGCAGGGTTCCATCGAGAATTAAAAGACATGCTCCGTATGGGAGAATACACGTATCCAGATATAATTAAAATGTTAAAGGTTCTGCTGCCCGCAGGGGTGTATGAAAAGCTCAAGGAAAAAGAATGGGAGGTGGGAGAGAAAAAGATCGATTGGGCAGTTCTAGAAGCTGAAGATAAGGCACGAGTACCAGGTACCGGTCTTGGAGCGAAATGTAAAGAATTACCAGAATTATTAATACAAGTTTTACCTAGATTATTGACAACTAGAAAAGAAGACTGGGATGCAATCTCAGCCTGTAAACAGAAACAAGACGAAGATATTAGTGATTTTTATTCTAGATTTGAGAAATGTTTTAGCATCAACAGTGGCCTCAAGACAAGTAGTGAGTCATACCCTCATCTTTTTGTTACTAAATTAGTCGAGAATTCAAGTCCACAAATTAAAAATCGAGTTTTGAAAGTTGAAAGTACCTGGCAAGCTAATACCCCGTCCCAGATGTTACAGATGCTCCAATACCACCAGAATAGGATCAGGGAAGAACAAGAACACGAGAGAAAACGTATGAAAGACACGAAAATGAAAGTACTAGTTGCACAATCCGTTCCTCAAGACAGTCAGAAGAGGGGTCCAAATCAAGCCAGTCATCCTGCAGCTCCCGTTAAAGGGAACTGCAATTATTGTAAACAGCCAGGTCATTTTATAAATGAGTGTGCAGTTCTGAAACATAACATAGCTACTGGTAAGACTAAAGAAAGACCACGTCCGCCTAGACAAGAACAAGTTTCACAGATTCCTCAGCCACAGAATGCGCCACAGACAGTTACAGTATCGCAGCCTATCGCTGCAACACAGCATGTTACACAGCAGATGTACCAGTATGCACAGTCTGAGTATCCAGAGTACCAGCAGTATTCATGAAACAGCCTAGAGAGGGAGGTAGGCTTGCCTCTCATCGAGATACCTGTAGATCAAGAAGGTCCCTATGTTCATAGTCAAGTATTAGGGAAAGACAGAAAGTTTTTGATTGATACAGGGGCAAGTAGGACCACAATTAGCCACGCCGAAGTTCCAGGGGCTCCGCTCTCAGGCTCTAGAAATGTTTCCCTTGGATTTTCAGGAAAACCTATCGTAAATGAAATATCAAAGCCAGTTACTCTAGAAGTAGGTCCATTGTCCCGTACTACTGATCTGTTACTTACTAAGTCATGTCCAGAAAACCTATTAGGTATTAAAACACTGAAAGAGTTAGGTGCAGTTATATGCTGTTCCCCAGAGGGAATACGATTGTTCCTACGTGACTTTAAGGGTCACTATGTATTACGAGATTTTGATCCCAGATTGTCTAATGTTCCGCAGCATCTATGGGCGCAAGGTCCAACTGATGTTGGTTACATGCAAATCACACCCTATCGTGTGACTCTCAAGCCAGGTGTAGTGTTACCACGAATCAGACAGTACAGATTGCCACCTGAGGCTGTAGCAGCCTTATCCAAAATTATTGACGAGCTCATGGCTCAAGGAGTGGTTGTAGAAACTGACTCCAACGTATGCAATTCTCCGATCATTCCAGTCATGAAACGTACTGATCCAAATGCACCCCCAGTATATCGATTAGTGATTGACCTACGAGAACTTAATAAGTGTATTATTCCTCAGTACCCAGTCGTTCCAGATATCTCTTCCCTATTGACAGCCATTGATTCCGAAGCCACGTTCTTTACTGTAATCGACCTCAAGAACGCGTTTTTCAGTGTCCCTATTCATCCAGACAGCCAGTTCCTTTTCGGATTTTGTTTAAATGGAAGGAGCTATATGTTCACACGCGCTCCTCAAGGTTTCACAGAAAGCCCTAGCATTTACAGTCAAGCACTTAAGAGACAACTAGACAACATTCACATGCCAACTGACACTGCCCTGCTCCAGTATGTCGATGATCTCCTGATCACAGCCCGTTCTGAACGTGCTTGCGAGCGAGCATCCCTTACAGTCTTGTATTTCCTAGCCGAGATGGGGCACAAGGTGTCCCCTTCGAAGCTTCAATTCTGTGTCCAGCAAGTGGTCTACCTAGGACACTTACTGTCCAAGAGGGGTAGGCAGTTGACACCAGACCGTATCCAGTTAATAGCGAGTCTTCCTCAGCCCAAGACCCAGAAGGAGGTACGAGCTTTTATCGGCCTCACTTCTTACTGCAGACAATGGATTCCTCAGTATGCATTTCTAGCCAAGCCACTGATACAGTTAACGACACAGGAGGCAGCCGTATCGACTGTCCTCCCTTGGACATCTGAACATACACTTAGTTTCAATGAGTTAAAGAAAGCCCTATGCCAAGCTCCAGTTCTAGCTACACCGAACTACAGTAAGCCTTTTACACTTTTCGTCACTGAACGTGAAGGTACAGCATTATCTGTTCTCACACAAGATCAAGCAGGACAATACAAGCCCTGTGCTTATTTTTCGAGCACATTAGATCCTGTAGCCCAGGCTCTGCCTGCGTGCCTCAAGTCAGTTGCAGCCACAGCCCTAGCTATCAGACAAAGTGATTCCATAGTATTAGGACATTCTTTGACAGTACAAGTTCCACATTCTGTGGAAGTTCTTTTAAACCGAACACAAACTCAGCACTTGACAATTGCACGTTTAACAGGTTATGAATTGACACTGTTTCAGCCACACATAGAAATCAGACGCTGCAACATCCTGAACCCTGCTCCACTGTTACCATCAGTTAATTCAAATCCGGACACACATGACTGTGTGGAAGTAGTTAATATTACGACAAAGCCAAGACAAGATCTGACAGATATTCCGTTACCAGACCCCGACCTGACACTTTATGTGGATGGTTCATGCATGAGAACAAGTACAGGAGAACTAGTCGCCGCATATGCAGTGACTACTGACACTGAAGTTATTGAAACACACCGTATTGACACCCTGTCCGCTCAAGCAGCAGAGCTAGTTGCTCTGACACAAGCCTGCCTACACGCTAAGAACCGGAAAGTTAATGTTTACACAGATTCACGTTACGCATTTGGAGTTGTACACGACTTCGGAGTGCTCTGGCAGGAGAGAGGTTTCATGACTTCTCATGGAACCAAGATTCAGCATGGTCTCCTTATTCAAGCTCTGTTAGATGCCATACATTTACCGACATCTATTGCTATCATGAAGTGCAAAGCACATACGAAAGTTACTGACATTATTTCCCAGGGTAACGATCTAGCAGATCGCACAGCCAAGCTTACAGCACAGACTCTAGACATTCCAGTTAACATGACACACACTCCAGATCCGATTACATGCATGACAGTTAAAGACCCTACACAAGATGTCATAGACATACAGTTACATGCTACTCCCGAAGAAATCAAGAAATGGTCCGAACAAGGAGGGGTCCAGACAGATCAAGGATGGTTAACGAAGGGTAGAGCCACATGGTTTCTCCCCGACTCTATGGTTCAAGTTATTATCAATACCGCACATAGTCCAGCACATTTAGGAGAAAAAGCTATGTTAGACAGTATCCAGAACATTTGGTTCAACAAGCATTTACGAGCTGCAGCCAAGCAGAAAGTCCGTACCTGTATGATATGTTGTCAGTTTAATCCAGGTAAAAGTGTCCCGGTGGAACAAGGTGGATTCCAGCCCCCTGACCACCCTTTCGAAGTCCTCCAGATGGATTATATTCAGATGGAGCGATGTCGAGGTTTTAAGTATGTCCTTGTAGTTGTATGCGCTTTGTCCAGGTGGACAGAAGCATATCCAGTCCCAGATTACACCGCCGCGACCACTGCCAAGCAGTTGGTTCGTGAGTTCTTCCCCCGTTATGGACTCCCTAGAGTCGTATATTCTGACAACGGCCAGCCATTCTCATCTGAGTTGATGAAGCATGTTTCCCTTTTGTTGGGGTACCAGTGGAAGTTTCATTGTGTACGCCATCCTGAAGCAGCCGGTCTCGTAGAGAGACATAACCAGACTCTGAAAATCCGTATTGCAAAAGTATGTAAAGAGAAAGGTGTGGACTGGCTAGTAGCTCTGCCAGTCGCTTTATTTTATATGCGCATGGTCGCACATTCCAGATCAGGTCTGTCCCCGTATGAGGTCGTTTTCGGCCGCCCCCCTAACATGTGGGGTACTCCTAGACCCCGAAGTATTACCGATGTTTCAAGTAATATGCTGACAGATTACCTAGCTTCCTTGATGTCTGCCCTCAACTCTTGTCGTTCACAGGTTGCCGCCGCATTTCCAGACAATACCGAGGTGGCACCGCATGAAATCGTTCCAGGATCCATGGTCCTTGTCCGCAATTTTGACCGCTCAAGTCCGCTGGAGCCACGCTGGAAGGAGCCCCGACAGGTCCTCCTCGCCACCCGTACGGCCGTGAAGTTGGAGGGTCGCAAAGGCTGGGTGCACCTTTCGCATGTAAAGAAGTTTTATGGACTGAAACCCGTCTCAAAGAACATTTCCCAGGATTTGAAGGATTGCCAAAATATTGTTCTCAAGGACTGTCCCGCAAAAGACATTGCTACAAACCCTCCCCTGTTAGAGAAAACTCCGCAACAGGAGTATAAGTTGAAACTCCGGTCTAGTAAAATAAGTCAGCCAGTTTGATTGTCTAAGTCCTCCCCTAGGTGAAACGGTTAGACTGTTTCTGACATGTATAAAATAGACCCCCATAGTGAGAGAGTTAGTCAAAACTCAATTCGATGTATCGTTTTTCTATGTTTCATATTGTTTCTCAGCATTATGATTTCCTGCACCAGTTATGCATTTTTCTTGTATTTCCCAGTTCTTCATGTAAATAAGTCTGCTAATGCTACAGTAGAGCATATGTTTAGTGATCTGCCTCCTCATGAACTCTCTTACCGCCTCGCTATGCGAAATAATTCTTTTATCTGCATGCTACATTACTCACACCAAACCAGCAATGCCACTAATTGTTGGGTGTGTGGTCGACTCCCCCCTTTCCAGACACCGAAGGGAGTTCTGCCACTTTTTCCTTATCCATTTTCATATAATGGTTCGTGTGGAGCATGGTCCACGTTAACGTCATCCTCAACAGATATGTCTTTTCTTAACAGTACATGCTTTCCAGACAAGCAAGGTCTTCCCCACAGAACCGGGTTAGATCTAGAAAATGAAGTTTATAATTTAGGTAACTATTCTTCGAATTTCATGGTCCTGAATGTTCAGTCTGATACTACTCCAGACTTACCTGCTATTTCAGTACTACCAGTCAAAGGTGAATTATGTGTCCGAAATTATGGTTCTGTACACGTAGGACATAGTGATTGTACTACTATTGTCAAGTATAGTGACAGTGGGAAATCTATCTTCAAAGCTTCACGTCATTCTTATTTTATTTGTGGTCAAACTGCATATGTTCGTCTGCCCCTCGATTGGGAGGGAACCTGTTACATTGCCTTCCTACTGCCACCAGTTTTCCTAGCCCCACCTGATTATCATAGAAACACACATCTAGTACACATTAGACATAGAAGGGAGTCCCCAATTGTCGATTATACTGAAACTGCTCTAGAACAGTATACAGATTTCAATAGAGGTTTCTTTTTCTTTATAGGACCTATCCAGAATAGTAAGCTAATCCGTAGGTTAACCAGAACCCTCGAAGCTGTAGTAAATGAGACTGCCTCTGCTCTAGGTAACTTAACCGAAGAGCAATCTGCTATGAGATTTGTCGTTTTACAGAATCGTCTCGTCCTTGACGTCATACTGGCCGATAGGGGCGGGGCCTGTAGAGTCATCGGATCTAGTTGCTGCATTTTCATTCCAAATAACGCGCCGTCTGTTTATTCAGCTATAACCAGACTCCATAAGATTGCCCATCTGTTACACCAAGATCCAGGCACCTGGACATGGTCCGGTTGGTTCTGGAATATAATTTCCGCCTGGGGATGGAAAGTCTTGTCCTTTCTAGGTATTGCAGTAGCGATCATATTCAGCTGCTGCCTCTGTATACAATGTGGCCCTGCGATTTGCGGCATTTGTGCTACCTCTTGTATTCCTAGTCCCAAGCCCCGTTCTAAATCCCGTTCCAGGATAATTCGAGACGAGCAAATGATACTGTATGAAATGATAGATGGAATCATGAATATTGATGTTTCCTGATGGAATCGTAGTGACAAGGAGGGAATGTGGAAAAGTAAATTTTGCCATGTTCTGTGTCCCTACGTGTCATCCATCATATGTTATGTGTGCATGATTAAATATGCATATGCATTCCCTATGTTCGATTAATGACGCAATTACAGTTGTGTCCACCTCTAGTATGCCAGTTTCCAGTTCTCGTGAATACTACGAATATCAGGCCTATGTAAAGCTACGTTGCCACGTTTCTCAGTGTGCACGTTATTCTATTGAAAAATCCCCGTTTCTAGGCCTCAAAAGGGCCTGGACACCAGATTCAGCTCCTGTCTCCTGAAGCCTCGCTGAGGAGCGATACAGCCCCCACCTGTATCCTCGACCCTTCACTTACTTCCTGCCTCGCAGTGCCCGGCTCACCCTGGCTCTGCCTCTGAGTCTGCCAAGAATATGTTATGATTCCATTTATCAGTTCAGTCCTCCTTCCCTGCATTCCTAAGCTACTGAACTGCATCAATAGTTTCCGTCATTGTCTAGCCTTTACGGCCCCATGTTAGAGAAATACTGTATTAATGGTCATTTAATATTCTTCATCACGCACTACATGTAGAATAATGCATGGTCCAGTCTTAGTGTCTGTTAGCCTTTCCCCTCCTGACTTCTAGTTTATATCAACATGTTCTCTAAACATCAGATACTAGATACTGTTTAGGTACATGTCGCCCTGACTCTCCAGACTTCAGTCTCTGCTCCTAGCACAGAGTTCATAGCCCCCAGCTTCTCCTAGTAACACGTCATTGCCAGTTTGCGCGCACCATCAGGTTAGAGGTCCCGGCTCCTCAGGTAGCCCCCTCCATGGTTTCCGCCCCATTCATGACATATTCTGTTACGTTTGCATCACATGTCTATGTATACGCCCTGTTACACCTCTTTTCACCCTTATCTTTCGCGACTGCTACGCGTCACGCCTATTGCTCCACCCACTGCTACGCCTATTGTAATGTAATGCTATGTGTTTGCACTATGTATATATGCTCATGTACTGTTATTAAAAGTTAGCCGTTACGCCGTCATTCCCGATCCTGTCCCCGGCAGCTGCCATCCTATTCCCGTGCAGGTCGTCCTGTTCCTGTCCTTATGCTGTATTAAACCTGCAAAACTCCTACTACCTCGAATCTTGACTCTTATTTATTGAGCTATCTGTTATTCATTTATTCATTCAAAAATAAGGTATTATTTATTTATTTACCACACACTTCAGAAAGAAGCACAAACATCCTTCTCATTACTACAACAGTCACCCCACCCACACCCACCAGTGCAAGGTCTGCTACTTCAGAGAGAAGCACAAAAAGCATTCTCTTTACTACAACAGTCACCCCACCCACGCCCACCAGTGCCCGTTTACCACTTCAGAAAGTAGCACAAACAACCTTCTCATTACTACAACAGCCACCCCCCCCCACACACACCCACCAGTGCTAGGACAACAACTTCAGAGAGAAGCACAAAAAAGTATTCTCATTACTACAACAGCCACCCCACCCACACTGACCAGTGCAAGGTCTGCCACTTCAGAAAGAAGCACTAACAACATTCTCATTACTATAACAGCTACCCCACCCACACCAACCAGTGCAAGGTCTGCCATTTCAGAAAGAAGCATGTACAACCTATTCATTATTACAACAGCCACCAGAGACCACCCCACCCACGCCCACCAATGCAGGTCTATGTCTACCACTGCAGAGAGACGCAGCACCCGTGTTAAACAAGGGGTCCTTCTCACCGGGGGACCTCTCATTGGGGGACCTCTTACTGGGGGACCTCTCACTGGGGGACCTCTCACCGGGGGACCCCTCGCCGGGGGTCCTCTCACCCGGGATCTACTCACCGGAGGTCCTCTGACTGGGATCCCTCTGACTGGAGCTCCCACTGCCCTGGGGGTCTGCTCACCGGGGGGCCTCTCACCGGGATGCCTCTCACCGCGGATCCTTTGACTTGGGGGTGCTCTCAGGGGAGGTCCTCTCGCCGGGGGTCCTCTCACCGGGGGTTCTCTGGCCGGGGATGCACTGGCCGGGGATGCACTGGCCGGGGGTCCACTGGCCGGTGGTCCTCTGGCTGGAAGTGCTCTCACTGGGGGTCCCCCTTCATGTTCCCGCCCTGTCGGGCGCCTATCCATCCATTTCTCCCTGACCTTTATGGGGGATGCAGCCTTCCTGCAGATACTACACGCAGGGAACACTCACAAGAGGCGTGCGCCCCACGGCCTCTGCCAAAAAATACACCCTCTCCAGATGTTTCATGGAGGCAGCCATGCATCTGATAAGACGTAGTAGAGAGTCTAGTCCGTCTTTGATGCGGCATGACACTTCCACAGAATGAAAGAACTTGGCACTTGAAGGAGTGGCCGACTGAAAGCTTGTTCATGTTATACAACATTTTTACATTATTTCTTGTGGAAACTGTTCTTGGGAAATATGAATATGTTCCTGCTCACAAATGACATAGTAAAACGCCCCGGCATGCAGCTGGATCTTGTGTGAGCAAAATAAATGGCCATGAAAATGCAACACTCGACCTCGCCTTCAGCTTCAACATACATGTGCTATCTGGGCTATAGAATAGTTTCTGATGGGAAACACGCTACTTAACTGTAATGATGGATGAAGCCGATGAGGAGTAAACAAGTCAACACCTTTGAACTTCTCAAACGAAAAAATAATCCTACTCAAAGGGCAGACTATTTAAATAGTGAGCACCTGTATACTCCTCGTGATATGGGATCTTAGAGTTAAATAGTGAGCACCTTTATACTCCTCGTGGTATGCGGGATCATAACAGGGTTAAACAGTGAACACCTGTATACTACTCATGGTATGTGGGATCTCAACAGGGTTAAACAGTGAACACCTGTACACTCCTCGTGGTATGTGGGATCTCAACAGTTAAATAGTGAACACCTGTATACTCGTGGTATGCAGGATCTCAACAGGGTTAAATAGTGAGCATCTGTACACTCCTCGTGGCATGTGGGATCTCAACAGGGTTAAATAGTGAACACCTGTATACTCCTCGTGGTATGTGGGATCTCAGAGTTAAATAGTAAGGAAAATGCTACTTACCAGTATGCATCTGTTCTTGGCATGTAGAGCTGCAGAGTTGCACACTGTGGATAGATCGCCACCAAGTGTTGGGCTCGGATGTTTGCAATTTGTTTTTGTCCTGAAAAGTTCTTTGGAAGTCACAAGATAGGTGACTCCTCCTCTGGACCATACTGCGCATGGACATCGGCTCCATCCTCAGAGTGTTTTTCGCCATTAGGGAAATGATGGAGCTTTGCAAGAAAAGGATGGATGTCCATGTAAATTGTATCTAATTAAGATAATACTGGAACAGACAAGGGTAGCCGGGGAGGCGGGTGGGCGTGTGCAACTCTGCAGCTCAACATGACAAGAACAGATGCATACTGGTAAGTAGCATTTTCCGTTCGAAGCATATGAGCTGCAGATTGCACACTGTGCATAGATTATATAGCAGTACCCACCGTTAGCGGCGACCACCCCTATCTGTTGCAGAAGTTTGAAATAGTGTTTTGCGAACAGCCTGGCCCACATTAGCTTGTTTGGTTTGCACATCTACACAATAGTGTTTTGTGAATGTGTGCGGTGTAGACCATGTAGCTGCTCTGCAGATGTCAAATAGGGGAATGTTCCCTAAAAATGTCATTGAAGCCCCTATTTTCCTTGTAGAGTGGGCTTTAGGAGGAACAGATAACGTACGTTTAGCTTTGTGGTAGCAAATTTGTATGCATTTGACAATCCATCTAGCTAACCCAGATTTTGAAATGGGGTTACCTTTGTGTGGTGGTGAGAAAGACACAAAGAACTGCTACGTCTTACGAAAAGGTTGTGTTCTCTCAATGTAGTATAGCAATGCTCTTTTGACATCTAGGGTATGAGGAGCTCCTTCTGCTACTGTTTGTGGCCGTGAGAAGAAAACTGGCAGTTCCACGGATTCATTGAGGTGGAACGGAGATTTGACGTTGGGAAGAAATGTTGGATTGGTATGGAGAACAAGGTTTCTTGAATGGTTAAAGCTTGTAATTCACTAACTCTTCGTAATGAAGTATTAGCCACTAGGAAAGCAACCTTCCATGTTAGGAACTGTAGTTCACATTTATGTAATGGTTCGAGGGGAAGTCCCATTAGTCACGTAAGAACGATGTTTAAATTCTACACTGGTGAGGGTGGTACTCTGGGAGGAATTATTCTTTTTAAGCCTTCCATGAAAGCTATAATGGCAGGCACTCTGAACAGAGATAGATGCTGCCTGTTTTGCGGATATACTGCTATGGCAGCAAGATGCAGTCTATAGAAGTGTAGGCTAAGTTACATCTTTGGAGGTGTAGTGATGTGTTGAATAGACACGTCTAGAGGATTAATAATGTTGTGACAATATATTACAAAACGTTTCCATTAAGCTGCATAGCATGCTTTAGTGGTTGGACGTCTAGCTTCTTTTATAACATTCATGCAGTCTGGAGGAAGGTTAAGATATCCGAACTCAAGGACTTCAGGAGCCAGATCGGAAGGTTGAGCTGAGCTGGGTTCCGGGTGCCTGATCTCTCCACGATTCTGCGTTAAAAGGCGTGAAGATAGGTATAGTCTTTGGTGTGGTACTACAGACAGTTGTAGCAGTGTGGTGTACCACAGCTTTTTGGCCCACGTTGGAGCAACTTGGATGAGGGTTAGAGAATGCTGCTGTAGTTTGCGTACTACTGTTGTGTGACAACTTAACAGATCTGCTATGGTATTCTGTACTCCTGGAACATGCTGGGCTAGCAGGAATATGTTTTGAGGTATAGCCCACACCCCCATATGTTCTGTGCTAGTTGAGAGAGTTGCAGGGAGTGTGTTCCGCCCTGTTTCTGTATGTAAAACATGACTGTCATGTTGTCTGTGCGGACTAACACCGCTTTGTTTGATATTTGCTTTTAGAAAGCTTTCAGTGCTAGGAATATGGCTAGTAACTCCAGGTGATTGATATGGAGTTACTTTTGTTGTGGCGTCCACCTGCCTTGCATGGTGTGTTGCAGTAGGTGGGCTCCCCAGCCGGAGAGCGATGCGTCCGCTGTCAAGACTATCTGAGGAACTGGCTCTAGGAACGGTCGCCCTTTGGAAAGGTTTTTGGTGTTCCACCACTGCAGAGAGCGATGAGTTCAACCGTCTACGAACACTAGGTCTGTCAATTGACCTTGAGCCTGGTTCCATTGACGTGATAAGCACTCTTGAAGAGGATGCATTTGTAATCTTGCATGGGGCACTATGAAGATGCAAGAGGCCATCATTCCTATGAGCTGCATGAAAACTCGTGCTGGCAGGGAGTGTTGTGGCTGGAACTTTTTGCTTGGTGCTTGCATGCTGGCAATCCTTACTGGAGTGGGAACAGCTAGCGCTTTGGAGGTATTTATTGTGGCACTGAGGTACTGTTGTACTTTGGATGGGTGCAGATGGGACTTGGTGTGGTTTATTGTGGACCCCAAGTCGTGAAGCAGTTGGATAGTGGCATGCGTAAGTTCCACACACTGATTGTGTGAGCTGGCTTTTTTGAGCCAGTCGTCGAGGTATGGGAAGACGTGTATGTTCTGTCTTCGTTATTGTACTGCCACTACTGCTAAGCACTTGGTGAACACTCTTGTGACTCCTGTGGAAAAGTAAATTTTGCCATGTTCTGTGTCCCTACGTGTCCCCCATCTTATGTTGTATGTGCATGATTAATATGCATATGTATTCCCCATGATCGATTAAAGACGCAATTACAGTTGTGTCCATCTCTAGTATGCCAGTTTCCAGTTCTCGTGAAAGCTACGAGTATTAGGCCTATGTAAAGCTACGTTGCCACGTTTCTCAGTGTGCACGTTATTTCATTGTAAAGTCCCTGTTTCTAGGCCTCAAAAGGGCCCGGACTCAGATTCAGCTCCTGTCTCCTGAACCCTCGCTGAGGAGCGATACAGCCCCCACCTGTATCCCTGACCCTTCACTTACTTCCTGCCTCACAGTGCCCGGCTCGGCCTGGCTCTGCCTGCCAGTCTGCCAAGAGTATGTTATGATTCTAGTTATCAGTCCAGCTCTCCTTCTCTGCATTCCTAAGCTACTAAATCGCATCAATAGTTTCAGTCATTGTCTAGCCTTTACGTCTCCATGTAAGAGAAATACTGTATTAATGATCATTTAATATTCCTCAACACACACTACATGTAGAATAATGCATGCACCAGTCTTAGTGTCTGTTAGCCTTTGCCCTGATAACTTTTGGATTCCATCAACATGTTCTCTAAACATCAGATACTAGATAGTGTTTAGGTACATGTCGCTCTGACTCTCCAGACTTCAGTCTCTCCTTCTAGCGCAGAAGTCATAGCCCCCAGCTTCTCCTAGTAACACGTCATTGTCAGTTTGCGCGCACCACTAGGTTAGAGGTCCCGGCTCCTTAGGTAGCCCCCTCCATGTTTCCGCCCCATTTGTGACATATTCCGTTACGTTTACATCACATGTCTATGTATACGCCCTGTTCACGCCTCTTGTTACACCTCCTTTCTGCCTTATCTCTCGCGACTGTTACAGGCCCCACCCACTGTTACGCCTACTGTATGTACTGTAATGTATTTTGTTTAACTATATATGCTTGTGCACTGTTATTAAAAGTTGCTAGCCATCCCAGATCTTCCCCGTGCAGGTTGTCCTGTTCCTGTCCTTTATGCTGTATTAAACCTGCAAACTCCTACTACCTCGAATCTTGACTCTTATTTATTGAGCTATCTGGTATTGTTATATCTAGTCAAAAATAGAGGTATTATTTATTTATTTACCACATAATGGCGCCCGAACAGGAACTTGCCCTTTCCCCACGCGCCGGAGAAGCCACGCAAGCCCCCTGATCCTCTGCAGCCGTGACGGAACCATACCGTGCACGTGCAGATATTTCTGCTTCAAGTATCCCTCAGGCCCACGGAGGAGACGGAGGTTGCGGTCCAGCATCCAGACGAGGCGGTGGAGGAACGCGGCGAGTCCCGACCAGAGCCCAAGCCGAGAGTCCAAGGTCCGAGGTATCCGGAGGCCCACCCGTAACAGAAGTCCGAAGTTCGTCCGTCCGGCGTCGAAGCAGTCCAGTCCAGTCCGAGGCCTTCCGTTCTTGCTGCCCGGTGAGTACCGTTGCTGGGGTAGTATCTAGACAGGGTCAATTGCATTGTCTCTGGTCCGTGGGTTTGGGTACGCAGATCCAACACGAAGTGTCCACTTAGGTGGATGCGGGTCCTGACGTGTCTCTTTATGAGACCGGTAAGTTTCGTACTGTTTTAGCAGTGCATCTAGTTTCTGTTCTAGTCCGTTCTGTTCTCGAGAAATTCATGTATTCTGTTTTCAGTATTCCAGGTAGTGTTTTGTCCGAACTGTTAATTTAAATGTCATTCATGTATTTCAATGTCGTGGTATGAAAGTGGTGTAATCATCGTGTTCATTGTGTATTGTATTGTGTCTAGACTACAGTTCAGTCATGCCGCTGCTCTCAAAACTACGTCAGTTAAAAACTAGAAAAGGTCTGTTAGAAGAAGCAGTTCCTGTCCCGCCTAGGGACAGTCCAGGTCATTTTATGTATCAGAAGCATGGCATAAGTGCCATATTATATCTAGATTTATGGGTGGAGTACACCAAACAGTTAGAAGAAAAGTACAGATGGCCCGTATCGGGTACATGGGATGCCGAGTGCATCATGCGAGTAGAAGAAGCATTATGGAAAAAGAAAGCCAGACAGTCACAGAAAGATGCCATCGAGTTATGGCGCAAAGAATCTCATAAAAGAACCGAAAAAGAAATCAGAAAGTCAGAATTAAGTAGAGAAACCTCAGAAAGAGCCCAAGAAAGGGAACTAATCGAAATAGGTGAACGAGTTAAAACCGAACAGTCAGACAGACAGAGGAATGCCCTCATTAAGGGTATGTATCCTCTTCTTGCCGAGGGCTTGCCAAAAGCAACCCCGGAAGCACCATGTAATTTTCCGCCACCCTTAGTTCCGACCAAGCTACGTCACAAACCGACCGCAGCTGATATTTTTCTCTCGTCCTATTTGGATGACACAGTCCCAGAATATGCAAATCCTGTTCTGCCAGCTCCTGTAAATAATGTAATTCATGATCCTCCAGCCACCGGGGCACCTGTGGCAGTACCTGTTACGGTACCCCCGGTCCAGCCCGTAGTACAAATTCCCGCCACATCAGTCACTCTGCCAGCACGAAGAGTATCAGTCGACGATTCCAGTATAGGGGCCGCGGGCGGAGGTCCTCCTGGTACCCCGCCGCCAAGTAGACGTTTAGGAGCAGTCGAGTTACATGAACGTGCGTTACAGCGTACGCCCAAATATAAGACTATTGCAGAAATCAGGCGACTTCTTACTGAATGCTGTTATGATCCAGTCCCAGGCGAGGATAGTATGGTTATATATTCCGTACGTATAAGACAGGTGTCCGAGTATTTGGTCACCCTACCGAATATGAAAGAAGATCTAGACAGAATGTATCGTTTCATTCGTACAGGAGACGATCCAGAAAGTATTGGTGAAGTCATGTCTCTCAGGAAAGCTGAGATCCAGTTCATGTTATTAAAGTTTCTGATCAATTGTTTAATACGGGAACAAGATTCCCCGACTAAAGATCCGACCGAAATGAGAATTCTGACAAAGTGGAGTGATAATATAGCCGAGGGTAAGCACAAGACACTCAATAGTATAGAGAGTATGTACTAGAAAATACGTAAAGAAATAATAAGGTTACACGAACAACGCAAAGAAGCACAAGTAAGCGAGAAAGAAAATGACTCTTCTACTGAAGAGGTAGACGACGAGAATACCGCCAGAATAGCGTATGTAGGTAAATCTAGAATTCTAGACCGACATTTACGCCTAGAACACAAGAAAACTGTTCATCTTCCAGCACCAGAACAAGGTTCTCTAGAACAAGTATTTCAAGCTACCGATCAAATTCTGAAATCACGAATCGGTTATAGTGAATTAAGTACTATGCATGAACAAGAACTAGCCCGATCAGCAGTCCGATGGATTACTGATTCTACCACTTTTCCAGACGAAATAGTGGCACAAATGGTTCTGAAACTGCCCCCAGCCGAGCAGCGACTGGTGGGTATGTATATGATCCAACACCTCATTACACTGTATGAGGGTCAACATTCTGATCCAGGTCCGTTACATGATGTCCTGAACGAGTTACTCCAGTATAGATGGAAAGGTTTAGGTACTGATTTAATTAGTGTCATTCTAGAACAGCGCCATAAATACAGAACGTTTTTGAACCCGCATTTTGTTCATGTCTCACCTCCAGAAAGTAAACCGTTTTACATAGACAGGCAGCATCCGTTACGAGAAGTACACCCAGTTAGGACACCAGATGGTGAAATGCAACGAGTATTTGTTTACACCCCAGTTACCAAGATGGAACTCTTAGAGATGAAGAAATTAATTCCCTGTCACGACAAAGATCCAGCAGGGTTCCACCGAGAATTAAAAGAAATGCTCCGTATGGGAGAATACACATATCCAGATATTATTAAAATGTTAAAAGTCCTGTTGCCTGCGGGCATATACGAAAAACTCAAGGAAAAAGATCGATTGGACAGCTCTAGAAGCTGAAGATAAGATACGAGTACCAGGTACCGGTCTTGGAGATAAATGTAAAGAATTACCAGAATTATTGATACAAGTTTTGCCTAGATTATTAGCCACTAAAAAGGAAGACTGGGATGCAATCTCAGCCTGTAAACAGAAACAAGACGAAGATACTAGTGATTTTTATTCTAGATTTGAGAAATGTTTTAGCATCAACAGTGGTTTGAAGACGAGTAGCGAGTCATACCCTCATCTTTTTGTTACTAAATTAGTCGAGAATTCAAGTCCACAAGTTAAAAATTGAGTTTTGAAAGTCGAAAGTACTTGGCAAGCTAGTACCCCGTCCCAAATGCTCCAGATGCTCCAGTATCACCAGAATAGAATCAGAGAAGAGCAAGAACACGAGAGAAGACGTATGAAAGACACGAAAATTAAAGTACTAGTTGCACAATCTGTTCCTCAAGACAGTCAGAAGAGGGGTCCGAATCAAGCCAGTCATCCTGCAGCTCCCGTTAAAGGGACATGCAATTATTGTAAACAGCCAGGTCATTTTATAAACGAGTGTGCAGTTCTGAAACACAATATAGCCACTGGTAAAACTAAAGAAAGACCACGTCCGCCTAGACAAGAACAAGTTTCACAGACTTCTCAGCCACAGAATGCACAACAGACAGTTCCAGCACCGCAGCCTATCGCTGCAACACAGCATGTTACACAGCAGATGTACCAGTATGCTCAGTCAGAGTATCCAGAGTATCAAGCGTATTCATGAAACAGCCTAGAGAGGGAGGTAGGCTTGCCTCTCATCGAGATTCCTGTAGATCAAGAAGGTCCCTATGTTCACAGTCAAGTATTAGGGAAAGACAAAGTTTCTGATTGATACAGGGGCAAGTAGGACTACCATTAGTCACGACGAGGTTCCAGGGGCTCCGCTCTCAGGCTCTAGAAATGTTTCCCTTGGATTTTCAGGAAAGCCAATTGTAAACGAGATATCAAAACCAGTTACTCTAGAAGTTGGTCCATTGTCCCGAACTACTGATCTATTGCTTACGAAGTCATGTCCAGAAAATTTGTTAGGTATTAAGACACTGAAAGAATTAGGTGCAGTTATTTGCTGTTCCCCAGAGGGGATAAGTTTGTTTTTGCGTGACTTCAAGGGTCACTATGTTTTACGAGATTTTGATCCAAGATTGTCTAATGTCCCGCAGCATCTATGGGCGCAAGGTCCAACTGATGTTGGTTTTATGCAAATCACACCCCATCGTGTGACTCTCAAGCAAGGTATAGTCCTGCCAAGAATCAGACAGTACAGATTGCCACCTGAGGCTGTAGCAGCCTTATCCAAAATTATTGACGAGCTCATTGCTCAAGGAGTAGTTGTAGAAACTGACTCCAATGTATGTAATTCTCCTATCATTCCAGTCATGAAACGTACTGATCCAAATGCACCCCCAGTATATCGATTAGTGATTGATCTTCGAGAACTCAATAAATGTATCATCCCCCAGTATCCAGTAGTCCCAGATATCTCATCTCTATTGACAGCCATTGATTCTGAGGCTACATTTTTCACAGTCAGACCTCAAAAACGCATTTTTCAGTGTCCCCATTCATCCAGACAGCCAGTACCTTTTCGGTTTTTGTTTAAATGGAAGGAGCTATAAATTCACACGAGCTCCTCAAGGTTTCACAGAAAGTCCTAGTATTTACAGTCAAGCACTTAAGAGACAACTAGACAACATTCACATGCCAACTGACACTGCCCTGCTCCAGTATGTCGATGATCTACTGATCACAGCCCGTTCTGAACGTGCTTGCGAGCAAGCATCGCTTACAGTCCTGTATTTCCTAGCCGAGATGGGGCACAAGGTGTCTCCTTCAAAGCTTCAATTCTGTGTCCAGCAAGTGATCTACTTAGGCCACTTACTGTCCAAGTGGGGTAGGCAGTTGACACCTGACCGTATCCAGTTAATAGCGAGTCTTCCACAGCCCAAGACACAGAAGGAGGTACGTGCTTTTATCGGCCTTACTTCTTATTGCAGACAATGGATTCCTCAGTATGCATTTCTAGCCAAGCCACTGATACAGTTAACGACACAGGAGGCAGCCGTATCGACTGTCCTCCCTTGGACATCTGAACATACACTTAGTTTCAATGAGTTAAAGAAAGCCTTATGCCAAGCTCCTGTCCTAGCTACACCGAACTACAATAAGCCTTTTACACTTTTTGTCACAGAACGTGATGGTACAGCATTATCTGTTCTTACACAAGATCAAGCAGGACAATACAAGCCCTGTGCTTATTTTTCGAGCACACTAGATCCAGTAGCCCAGGCTCTGCCTGTGTGCCTCAAGTCAGTTGCAGCCACAGCACTAGCTATCAGACAAAGTGATTCCATAGTATTAGGACACTCCCTGACAGTACAAGTTCCACACTCCGTGGAAGTTCTTTTAAACCGAACACAGACTCAGCACTTGACAATTGCACGTTTAACAGGTTATGAACTGACACTGTTCCAGCCACACATAGAAATCAGACGCTGCAACGTTCTAAATCCTGCTACACTGTTACCGTCAGTTACTTCAAATCCTGTCACACATGACTGTGTGGAAGTTGTTAACACTATGACTAAACCAAGACAAGACGTGACAGATATTCCATTACCAGACCCCGACCTGACACTTTATGTGGATGGTTCATGTATGAGAACAAGTACAGGAGAACTAGTAGCCGCGTATGCAGTGACTACTGACACTGAAGTTATTGAAACACATCGTATTGACACCCTGTCTGCTCAAGCAGCAGAGCTAGTTGCTCTGACTCAAGCCTGCATACACGCCAAGAACCTGACAGTTAATATTTACACAGATTCACGCTACGCATTCGGAGTTGTACACGACTTTGGAGTGCTCTGGCAAGAGAGAGGTTTCATGACTTCTCATGGAACCAAGATTCAGCATGGTCTCCTCATTCAAGCTCTGTTAGATGCAATACATTTACCGACATCTATCGCTATCATGAAATGCAAAGCACATACGAAAGTCACTGACATTATTTCCCAAGGTAATGATCTAGCAGATCGAACAGCCAAGCTTACAGCACAGACACCAGACATACCAGTTAACAAGACACCGACATCCACTCTAGAACAGACTACTTGTATGACAGTTAAGGACCCTACTCAGGATGTCATAGATATCCAGTTACATGCTACTCCCGAGGAAATCAAGAAATGGTCCGAACAAGGAGGGGTCCAGACAGACCAGGGATGGGTGACGAAGGGAAAAGCCACATGGTTTCTCCCCGACTCAATGGTTCAAGTCATTATTAATACCGCACATAGTCCTGCACATTTAGGAGAAAAAGCCATGATAGACAGTATCCAGAACATCTGGTTTAACAAGCATTTACGAGCTGCAGCCAAGCAGAAAGTCTGTACTTGTATGATATGTTGTCAATTCAATCCAGGTAAAAGTGTCCCGGTGGAACAAGGTGGGTTCCAACCCCCTGACCACCCTTTTGTAGTCCTCCAGATGGATTATATTCAGATGGAGCGATGTCGAGGTTTCAAGTATGTCCTTGTAGTTGTATGCGCTTTGTCCAGGTGGACAGAAGCATATCCAGTCCCAGATTATACGGCCGCGACCACTGCCAAGCAGCTGGTTCGTGAATTCTTCCCCCGTTATGGACTCCCTAGGGTCGTGTATTCTGATAACGGCCAGCCATTCTCATCTGAACTCATGAAGCATGTTTCCCTTTTACTAGGGTACCAGTGGAAGTTCCATTGTGTACGCCATCCAGAAGCAGCCGGTCTCGTAGAGAGACATAACCAGACCCTAAAAATCCGTATCGCCAAAGTTTGTAAAGAGAAAGGTGTAGACTGGCTAGTAGCTCTGCCAGTCGCCCTATTTTATATGCGCATGATTGCACATTCCAGATCAGGTCTGTCCCCTTATGAGGTCGTATTCGGCCGTCCCCCGAATATGTGGGGTACACCTAGACCCCGAAGTATTACAGATGTTTCCAGTAATATGCTGACAGATTACCTAGCTTCCTTGATGTCTGCCCTACACTCTTGTCGTTCACAGGTTGCCGCCGCATTTCCAGACAATACCGAGGTGAAACCGCATGAAATCGTTCCAGGAAGTCTAGTGCTTGTCCGGAATTTCGATCGTTCAAGTCCGCTGGAGCCTCGCTGGAAGGAGCCGAAGTTAGTCCTTCTAACCACCCGCACAGCCGTGAAGTTGGAAGGCAGGAAAGGCTGGGTGCATCTGTCTCACGTCAAGAAATTTCACGGACTAAGACCTAAAACTTTAAATAACACTTCTACAGATACTATTCTTAAGGACTGTCCCGCCAATGACATTGATTCAAAACCTCCCCTGTTAGAGGAAACTCCGCAGCAGGAGTATAAAAAGATGCTTCGGTCTAGTAAAATAAGTCAGCCAGTTTAATTGTCTAAGTCCTCCCCTAGGTGAAACGGTTAGACAGGTATCTGACATGTATGAAATAGACCCCCATAGTGAGAGAGTTAGTCAAAACTCTATCCGATGTATCGTTTTTCTAAGTTTTATATTGTTTCTCAGCCTGATGGTTACCTGCACGAGTTATGCATTTCATTTATGTTTTCCAATTTCTCATGTAAATAAGTCTTCTAATGCTACAATAGAGCACACGTTTAGTGATCTGCCTCCTCACGAACTATCCTATCGTCTTTCTATGCGCAACAATTCATTTATCCGTATGTTACATTATTCACACCAGACCAGCAATGCCACTAATTGTTGGGTGTGTGGTCGACTCCCCCCTTTCCAGACACCTAAGGGAGTTCTGCCACTCTTTCCATATCCGTTTTCACATAATGGTTCGTGTGGAGCATGGTCCACGTTAACGTCATCCTCAACTGATATGTCCCTTCTGAACAGTACATGTTTTCCAGACAAGCAAGGTCTTCCCCACAGAACAGGGTTAGATCTAGAAAATGAAGTTTATAATTTGGGTAATTATTCTTCGAATTTCATGGTCCTGAATGTTCAGTCTGATCCTACTCCAGACTTACCTGCTATTTCAGTATTACCAGTCAAAGGCGAATTATGTGTCCGAAATAATGGTTCCGTACATGTAGGACATAGTGATTGTACTACTATTGTCAAGTATAGTGACAGTGGGAAATCTATTTTAAAAGCTTCACGTCATTCTTATTTCGTTTGTGGTCAGACCGCATATGTTCGTCTGCCCCTCAATTGGGAGGGAACCTGTTACATTGCCTTCCTACTGCCACCAGTTTTCCTAGCCCCGTCTGATTATCATAGAAACACACATCTAGTACACATTAGACATAGAAGGGAGATTGAGTCCCCGATTGTCGATCAAACTGAAACTGCTCTAGAACAGTATACAGATTTCAATAAAGGATTCTTTTTCTTTATAGGACCTATCCAGAATAGTAAGTTAATACGTAGATTAACCAGAACCCTTGAAGCAGTAGTGAATGAGACTGCTTCTGCCCTAGGCAACTTAACCGAAGAGCAATCTGCTATGAGATTTGTCGTGCTCCAAAATCGTCTCGTTCTTGACGTCATACTGGCCGATAGAGGAGGAGCATGTAGAGTCATCGGATCTAGTTGCTGCATTTTCATTCCTAATAACGCGCCGTCTGTTTATTCAGCTATAACCAGACTTCATAAAATTGCCCATCAGTTACACCAGGATCCAGGCACCTGGACATGGTCCGGTTGGTTTTGGAGTATTATTTCTGCCTGGGGATGGAAAATATTGTCACTTCTAGGTATTGCAGTAGCGATCATATTCAGTTGCTGCCTCTGTATACAATGTGGCCCTGCGATTTGCGGCATTTGTGCTACCTCTTGTATTCCTAGTCCCAAGTCCCGTCCTAGATCCCGTTCCAAGAAAATTCGAGACGAGCAAATGATACTGTATGAAATGATAGATGGTATCATGAATATTGATGTTTCCTGATGGAAACGTAGTGACAAGGAGGGAATGTGGAAAAGTAAATTTTGCCATGTTCTGTGTCCCTACGTGTCCCCCATCTTATGTTGTATGTGCATGATTAATATGCATATGTATTCCCCATGATCGATTAAAGACGCAATTACAGTTGTGTCCATCTCTAGTATGCCAGTTTCCAGTTCTCGTGAAAGCTACGAGTATTAGGCCTATGTAAAGCTACGTTGCCACGTTTCTCAGTGTGCACGTTATTTCATTGTAAAGTCCCTGTTTCTAGGCCTCAAAAGGGCCCGGACTCAGATTCAGCTCCTGTCTCCTGAACCCTCGCTGAGGAGCGATACAGCCCCCACCTGTATCCCTGACCCTTCACTTACTTCCTGCCTCACAGTGCCCGGCTCGGCCTGGCTCTGCCTGCCAGTCTGCCAAGAGTATGTTATGATTCTAGTTATCAGTCCAGCTCTCCTTCTCTGCATTCCTAAGCTACTGAATCGCATCAATAGTTTCAGTCATCGTCTAGCCTTTACGTCTCCATGTAAGAGAAATACTGTATTAATGATCATTTAATATTCCTCAACACACACTACATGTAGAATAATGCATGCACCAGTCTTAGTGTCTGTTAGCCTTTGCCCTGATAACTTTTGGATTCCATCAACATGTTCTCTAAACATCAGATACTAGATAGTGTTTAGGTACATGTCGCTCTGACTCTCCAGACTTCAGTCTCTCCTTCTAGCGCAGAAGTCATAGCCCCCAGCTTCTCCTAGTAACACGTCATTGTCAGTTTGCGCGCACCACTAGGTTAGAGGTCCCGGCTCCTTAGGTAGCCCCCTCCATGTTTCCGCCCCATTTGTGACATATTCCATTACGTTTACATCACATGTCTATGTATACGCCCTGTTCACGCCTCTTGTTACACCTCCTTTCTGCCTTATCTCTCGCGACTGTTACAGGCCCCACCCACTGTTACGCCTACTGTATGTACTGTAATGTATTTTGTTTAACTATATATGCTTGTGCACTGTTATTAAAAGTTGCTAGCCATCCCAGATCTTCCCCGTGCAGGTTGTCCTGTTCCTGTCCTTTATGCTGTATTAAACCTGCAAACTCCTACTACCTCGAATCTTGACTCTTATTTATTGAGCTATCTGTTATTGTTATATCTAGTCAAAAATAGAGGTATTATTTATTTATTTACCACACTCCGAATGGGAGTTCTTTGAATTGATAGTGCTGCCCGTCTATCACAAACCTGAGATACTTCCTGCGAGCTTTGGGAATGGGAATGTGGAAGTATGCGTCTTTGAAATCCAGAGTAGCAAGGAAGTCGTTTTGTAACAAAAGGGGAAGGACTTGCTGGAGTGTGACCATGTGCAAATGGTCTGACTGTATGTACATGTTAGTGGTCTGAGGTCTAGACTAGTTCTTCTAGTATAATGCACTATGCCTTAGGGCTGTGAGGCTAGCTGTTTGTGAGACTTACCTATACTACAAGCATGACACAGAGATGGGTGTCATGCCTGTTTTTCACTTTTTGTCTGCACCAAGACACGTAACAGCAGTGGCAGGTTGCATGACTATGGTGAGGGGTTTCTTGGGGGGAGCACGATTTTTGCAGCCATCCTTGGGGACCCTCTTTTATTATCACAGGCCCGAGGTAACGGGGGTACCATTTACAAGGGACTTACAGAGGTCACTAAAGGTATCGCCCATTGGGGGAAAGAACGGCACAATTTTGGGGAAAGAGATTTGGCACTGGGTATTATTAGCAGAAACCCAGTGCCCTTCCGGTCGAAACCACATCATATACCAGGCAAAAAGTGGAGCTGACTGTCGAAAAGTGCACATTCCTCACACACGGTTTTTGCAATACTTTATGGTTGAAGAATTTGCCAGTCCTTGAGCAAGCCTTAAAAAAATCTTTAAAAATAAAATTGTCTTTTTGATTGAAAAATATATATATAAATATTCTCATAGTAATCCCAGACTGGGATGGGAAAAACGTTGGGTGTAGATGCGCTTCTTTTGAAAGGGATCAATGCCTTCACTCACAGCAAAGTTATCCGATGACCATAGTGCACTGACTCACTGTCGCATGCTGTATGCTCTAGGGGACAGAGGAAAAATGTGAACATCATTGTACTGTGTGGAAAAATCCCCATCAACATTGTCTCCAAAAGCAAGTTGGCTCTGATCAAAGTCTGAGTCAGAGTTATTGATGTACTAGA